>NC_083765.1:40219487-40901987 GCF_963514075.1 Conger conger | reverse complement strand
CGCCCACCAACGCCCGTGCGAGCGGATAGCTGGCCCATCGGAGCTGGGCAGGGCAGCGATTCTCACAGCGCACGGGAAGCTGCGGAATGGCGGGAACTCGGAACGGGGCGGAAACTCGGGGCTTGTTTTTGAGAACATGAGTCCGCAGGGACTCGCAGAGAACTTGTGTGAAGAGAGGCATGCGCTTCTAATGGGGAGAAAGGTGGTTTTGCTATCGTTTTACAGGGACCTACATAGCCTCTCCTTTGCATTTAACTCTGGGATACAGTAAAAACTCACCCAGGGAGGTGGGGGGACTCTCCTGTTAGTGTTAGTGTTACTGTTACTGTTAGTGTTAGTGTTAGTGTTACTGTTAGTGTTACTGTTAGTGTTAGTGTTAGTGTTAGTGTTAGTGTTAGTGTTAGTGTTACTGTTAGTGTTAGTGTTAGTGTTAGTGTTAGTGTTAGTGTTAGTGTTAGTGTTAGTGTTAGTGTTAGTGTTACTGTTAGTGTTAGTGTTAGTGTTTGTGTTACTGTTACTGTTACTGTTACTGTTACTGTTAGTGTTAGTGTTACTGTTACTGTTAGTGTTAGTGTTAGATAAAATGCTGACGATAAAATATCAGGCCCAACCCTTCAACATTCTGACACCTCAGAGGCTAAAGAAACACAGGAACTGCGATCATTAACCCGGCTTAATGGTTCTTATATTTCTTTTCTACTTCCATCCACAAGGGAATACGGCATTCAGAATGTAGGCTGGTAATTACTCCCACAGTCCACTGCGTATCTAGAGCAAGGTGTCATGGCTGGCCCTGTATGCTCCGACGGTCTCCAATTCTACTCCCAGTCCTGGTCACGTATTCTGTGCACAAACTTTCAGGGCTTAGTTTTTACAACCCACACTCAGGCTGAAGTCATTAAAAAGGGTGTATTGTGTAGAATAATTACCACATTGTTTTATGTATTTGAAAACACATGTTTTTGTGATATTAATGTGAGGGACTCAATGTGAATTTTGAACAATCTGTTATGGAGCAACCTGTGGTGAGGCAGTGTAGTGTCATGGTATATTTCAGACATTGCAGGTTTGCTTCCCAGGAGGGGCTCTGTTGTCTGTTGTCTGTCCCGTGTAATATAACTATACATATGTTGTTTTAAATCATTCTTAAGTGGATGGCGAAGTCCACACCACAACTATAAGGACAACAACAGTGACAAACGATATCATTGCGATCAATTCCAGAGAGATTCTTTCCAGCTTCATGAACAATAGAAACACTGACAGCCAATCAAAAGCCAATCAGCCAATCAGGGTATCACTTGCAATATAGCAGGTGACATAGCCGAGAGGCTATTTACAGAACGTCACCATTCAGCAGTGTGGATGCTCACACGGTCATCGTTGTTGTTATTGCTATAGTTCTTGGTGTGGATGAGACTTAAGAGCGGCTGCTGAATACCTAGGATGCAAAAATGGTGATAAAACACATTCGCAAATATTTAAATGAACACTAGCAATTATGCAAGGTAATATGGCTTATTTTGACCATCGTCCTGCAAATTTTGTCCTTAAAAGTAGGTCTGTTTCATATCGTAAAAATGTTTTCTATCCACTGCAGCAAAGGTTCAACAAGCTTCAACAAGTGTCTCAATTTGTATGTGCATTTGTCTGCACACTGTATTTCTTCTATGAAAAGATGTATGTTACAGTGCGCGGTTCTGGACCATTGCTCAAATCACCTTTGAGGAGGCCACACAAAGAAACCTCTTTTAGAGTGGAAGATTGTGGTGAACGGGGGGAAGGCAGGGTGTTGTAATCATAAGCCTCTGAGAATAATGTATTACCAGTGGTGAAGAATGTTCAATATTTGCAGTCTGTTTCCCAGGCAGGTTGTGCGGTAAAGAAAGAGACGTGTGATAAAACATAACATGAACAGGCACTGTCCACTTTTGCTGTGACTACTTCACTGGCTCTCTAGGGTCTCCAGTGGCCGAACTGTGTTATTGCATCACTCAATCAGCACAAACTAGAGCAATTAGCAGTGCTATTCTATGACATTCTGCATTACATTGCCGTTATTTAGTTTATGCTGTTATCCAAAGTGTCTTACAACTGATTAGACTGAGCAGGGGACAACCCCCATGGAGCAATATGAGGTTAAGGGCCTTGCTCAAGGGCCCAATAGCTGCACTAATCTTATTGTGGCTACATTGGGGCTTGAACCACTAACCTTCCAGGTCCCAGTTAAGCATCTTAGCCACTTTGCAACAGACTGCCCCAAAGCCCCCATTCCAGAGCTTGTTTGGTCTCCTCTTTCATTTCCAGACAAAACCATTTTTAAAAAGCCGAATGAAAGGATGTTACCAAAAGAGATGAGGCCATGGCGTAGCTTCTCCACCAAAACAGGAAATGCTTTTCATTTCCTGCTGGTGCTGGAACTGGAACTACAATGATGAGGTCATAGTTACGGGCTGAGCTGAAGCCAAATGTAATTTAGCTGGAGGAGCAAACCACTTGAGGAACAAAATAAAAAATTAATTCATGCACAGGGAATTAACGAAAGTGATAAATCATATCTGTGATAAATTATATATTTAATGATATCTGTCATAATAGTGAGATTACTTGCGGTTTAAAATATTCAGTCCTGAAAATCAATGCAACCGTAGGACACAGTTTTCCTAGTCCTTAGAAATAACACAGTAGGTTTACTCGGTACACTAGGCTACAGAAGAATATTCAAGAATGCCATTCCCATGCCGGATACTCTAATTACACGCACTATTAGTCAGGGTGATAGCAGTGCCTCTGACGTTAGAACACACAGAGCAAATAGAAGGTCCCGTTCTCAAATACGTTTTCGTGTTTAAGGTCAATCCGAATGCCACAGAGCTCAAAACATTACAGGTATTTAGCCCGCGAAGAAGCAGTGCGAACATCCTGCCGCAGATTACAATTTATGACCTTCCGCCCGTCTGTGAGAGTGATGGATCGCCGCAGCTGGGGGCGCCTGGCATCCCCCGACAGACAATATTTTAAACAGGTCCCCCTGCGCCGTTATCAATCTTTATTTCAGCGCGTTCAGAGTTACTCCTAATTATAATTAAGTTCTTTTTTTTCTCCTCCGAGCTCTAAAAATATTCCAACACATCGCAACGGCGATGAGAAAAACACGAGGCAGACTGAGGGTGGGCGCTTTTCATCTTTTCATCAACGATTGCAGGAGCAGCGGAGCGAGTCTGACCTCCGCGTGGACGCGCAGGGACGATGCTGTTTCAGCAGAAACCTGGCGCGGCGCATTAGCGGGTTTGGCAGCGCTCCACTACGATATTGTTTGCACACGCTCAATCTGCCTTCCGCTGTAACCTCACCTTTACCGTGATGAATGGCGGGGGCTAAGAGTAACGCGTCTCCCGTTTAAGTGGAGAGGTGACTCGCCTCCTGTGTGTTCGCTAAATTACATTTAACAGACCATGCTCTGGTTTGTTAGAGCTGATATCTGGGGTAGATATCTTGCAGGGTCAAAAATAAAAGAACTCACTGGCCCATTAGTCTACTTTGAATGGTGGAATAACACTTGTCAGCGCAAACGAAAATAGATTTTATTCTCTCCTTTTTTTTCTTCATTCTCTAAATACATAACTCAAAAGCCCAATTTCACAAAACAAACTCATGAAGGGAAAATTTGTCTATTCACATCAGGTTTGTGATGTTAAGGCAAGCACATATTTTCACAGACAGTAAAATGTTCATTAGTCGTTCATTCAACATTTAAAGGGGTTCAATCAAACCAGCCTCTAGCAGGCTATAGTTGTGTAAACCACTACCAGGGTGTTCTCCGAGTTCTAATTTCATAATTTATTCACACAATAACTGTGAAGACTACAATCGGTTAAAATATTTCATTACCATTCTACTACCTCTTGTTTAAGACAAATAACAATGGTACAATACTGGAATATGACTTTGTTTGCATTATCCTACATGTAGGACGACACCCTCATTCTTAATGACGAACAAGATGTCCATGTCAGTGCACGAGCTGTGCCCTGTCGAGGATTTGAACACGCAGCCCCCTTGTTTCCCGATATAATCCCTAAACGTTACACAGCGCTGGCTCTTTAAGAGGGAAAGTATGGTGCGGTGTGAAATAATGTGTCTCTGACTGTAAGTATGGAGGAGAGGACCTGACAGATGGCACTTGGTGATTTGGGAAATGGTATGCTAATCGCTCGTGAGCAAGGTTGCAATTATGCAGGTCGCCTCTGCTAATTAGGATCAAACGCTGGAGGGAATCCGTGTGGGTTTTTCAACACTTTTATAAAGTTTTACATTTCTACTTCACAGAACGAAGTCATATTGATCCAAAGCTGTTCCTTTGGTGTTTAACCTGTAGAGCAATCAGCTGATTAATACACCATGGAGTATTTTAGAGCATATTGTAAATTATATGTAAATGGTATAATTCCCTCTTCGTCTCAGGAATAGTTTTATTTGATTAATGCTGTGGGTGTTTGTGTATTGCCTGCTACATTGCTGGGAACATCTTTCTTTCTTTCTTTCCTAATCTTTATTTGGGCACAGAACAATAGAGCCTCTTGTGCCTTTGTAAGATGTGTTCGTAGATGATACACAAACAAGGCTTTTCCCCTAAATTATAATGGTAAGATTAATGTCACGCATTATTTTTCCACAAAGAATATCTATTTTAACATAATACAGTATGCGTGCTATTGCCTTTGTTTCTCAGATTCACAATTATATTGACACATTAATCATTGGAGGTCCTGAAATTACATTGTTATGCAAGGGCGATAGTCTGATTAGTGTCTGTGGTTCACATTGTGCAGAAATCAATTAGCTAAGGACGTTGATTTGAGAAATAATTCCTCATTATAATGTTGACAACTATAAAGCTGGATGGATGAGAGTTATAATATTCATTAAAATATTGGGACAGTTTAGAAAGAGCCATGAATTACTCTGTAACAAGCAAGGTAATGTAACTGTAATGTAATGGAATTGGAAAATGGAATTGATGTGGGCAATTTGGAAGTATCGTAGATTACCATTTACAAGCATACTGTACTTTGTAGTTGCTCAGTAGCATGTTGTCATAATGATAGAGACTACGGCTGTACCTATAGACTGATATCACTGGTATCAGTAAAATACCATGTTATTGGATTTAATGGTGTTACACTGCATTCTTTGTCCAGAAAGGAGATATAATCTTCAGGGTGAGCTCGCTGATATCCGTATGACCGGGGAACATGAGCTGACCTTTTCCTGTAGAATACGCACTGCTGCACTGCGACAGTCCAAATGAACAGATGACCTGGATGACGTACATGTAATAAGACCGCACTCATATGTTTCAAAAGTGTGCTGGAAATAAATTGCCACTTAAGCGTTTGACGTAAAAATAAAAATATTGAAGTTGATGCACAGGTTGATACACAGGGACCCAGAGTGAGTGCTGTCTGACTATCCCAGCAAGCAAGGACCTACTGGACTGTCCCACTTTCAGCTGTCCACTGACCACTGTGGGGCTACATTGGCTCAAGCGGTAAGAGCAGTCATCTGGCAGTCGAAGAGTTGCAGGTTCGATGGCGCCCTAAGTGTGTTGAAGCGTCCATGAGCAAGACACTTAACCCCCAATTGCTCCTGATGAGCTGGTTGGTGCCTTGCATGACAGCCTATCGCAGTTGGGGTGTGAGTGTGTATGAATGGGTGAATAAGAGCATCAATTGCACAGCGCTTTGGATAAAGGCGCTATATAATTGCGAACCATTCACTATTACCATCTTGCAAAGTTGCACTGATCTTATTGTGGCTAAACTGGGACTTGAACCACCAACCTTCCAGGTCCCAATCAAGCACCTTAGCCACCAGGTGCTCATCATGACTTATATCAAAGTAAAAATTGTATGTAAAAAAAAACATTATGTTGAAGTTGCTCTGGATAAGAGCTTCTGCCAAGAACAAAATAGCATATAAGCTCAAGCTTGGTTGCCTGCTAGCGAACAGCTGTGCTAACAGCAGGTTGCTAGTTGGCTACTATGCGTGTCCTAGCTGGGTTAAGTGGTAGTTAGAGTCTGAAATATGTCATTAGCTGCCAGTGCTCAAGAGCCTGTCTGCAGTTAAAGAACTGAATGTGTATCACAAAGGAAGGGTAGGCTTAAAACCAGACCGATATCCCCAGGTTATCAGTTCCCATCATAGAAATATACTCTCCTCTATGCATGCTGTGTGGCAGGTAAATAAAATAAAATTGAATAAAGCTCACTCTATAAAAATGTATATTACAGAGCTTCTAACGGCAGGGAATTTCTTTGAGAACATATGGTCCAGACATGAAGAATTTGACCTTGAAGCAGTCATTGAAAACCATCCTTTATAGTAAGCTTTCCTTTATGATACGAGCTACATTGCTTAGTTATCTCCTGCAGCTTCAGAAATGCTACAAATATTTCTGAGATGTTTCCAAAAGTACAAGAGACAAGGAAGATTTACATATTAATTTATGTGTCCTTCTAAACCAGGAGAGGTCCAAACATAAGATGCAGACGGCAGTGTTTTTTTAATGGAGATTAGATGAACATCAAACAGCCCAAGGACTGGTGGAATGTGTTTGGGAGTGTAGTCTGAAACATAGGTGGTCTCACTGATAAGGATTAAGTCTGCAAAAAAATCAGCTTTGAGAGGAATCTGGAAAAATAAATACTGTCCCCTTTGCCTGGCAAGCTAATACAGCGGTATCACAGCAATAAATGATTTCACTGGAAGAGGTTCATAGTTGTTGTTGTTATTGCAAATCCATAACTAAGCAGCTAAGAATTTATTTGCAGTTGCTTAAGGAGAGTCCATGATCACTATCTGTGCATTTCTGTGCACAGGAAATGTTAGAACAAATAATTTATTTCCAATTATAAAAAGAATGTTCATAAAATAATCACAAAGTAAATAGTTCTGCATGATTAAAAATATGAAAAACAGATTTCACAATTCCTGGTATAAATTAAGCATCTGAACATAATTTGTATGAAGCATGCTTGTGCGTTTGGTGCGCGTTAGTAATTCTTTCTCAGGGGCTGACTGAAGTGGTCTTGAATACAAGGCCTGTGAAGCATCAATTCTACAGAGACAGAGAAATAAAAGATCTCTGCTCGTATTAAAGCACTCCCCATAGAACTATGAATAACTTACAAAAGAACACATTCGAATTCAAGTAGAATGAAAAGGAATCTTTAATGAGTGCTTGTTAAAAAGAAACATTTTTCAAAGTATAAGACTTGTTTTCTCACGTACTTAACTGGGGATTTACGTATGTCGAAGGGCAGTGGCAAAAAAAAAAACATTATTACATTTTATGAGAATCTTAATGAAGTTTTGAGTCCGGCTCGCGGGGTTAAACAGCGTGTGCTGACCCATGAATTTGGGCTCCCAGCAACAAAGGGTTGCTCACTAATTTTCAGTCACCAGTGATGTTTAAGTGGTTCCTCTTTTTTTAAGGAAGAGTGGAGCCCAGGAGATTTGATGGAACCCAGGGGGCAGGCTGGTAAAGTTCAAACCCAGCAGCAGCTCTTTAAAAGTCTGCTGCCAGCCCCCTTGCCCCTGCAATGATTTCCCTTCCTCTAATCTCACACTTAAAGAGATTACACTGATTACCTGTCAGCTCTCAGACCCTCTCCCACAGTCATGCGTCCATATGAAACACCTCTGTCTGTCTCTCACACTCTCTCTCTCTCTCTCTCTCTCTCTCTCTCTCTTTCACATACACACACACTCCATCTTTCTCACACACGCATACGCCTTCCATCCATCGAAGGAGCAGAGCCTTAACGGGGTGAGCCACCCAGCAGCCCTGACGCATAGTAATGTAGTGGTTAAGGTACATGACTGGGACCCACAAGGTCGGCCGTTCGATCCCCAGTGTAGCCTCCATAGGATCCACACAGCCATTGGGCCCTTGTGCAAGGCCCTTAACCATGCACTGCTCCAGGGGAGGATTGTCTCCTGCTTAGTCTAAATCAGCTATAAGTCGCTTTGGATAAAAGCGTCAGCCAAATGACATGTAATGTAATGTAATGTCAATCAAACAACCCTGGCCAGAGCACAATGATAGGTGCAGTTTGTTCCACACTTTAAGAAATAAAGTGACAGTGGGTGTTCATTTTTGTTCTTCGAGGATCAAATTTCCCTGATGTACCCTGAAATTACAGTATCACTGGGTAGAAATTAATAAATGTTTCCCAAGCAAAAAAGGTACACATTCATTATATATTGCTGACTGAGAGATTGTCCCAGCCAGTGCTGGAAGCTTGTTATGATGGGACCCAGTACAAGATTTATTTTTGCCCCCCCCCCCCAAAAAAATAAATACAAACTTATTAACATACAAACTGACATTTATTGGTGAAACAGGAATCAACTCAAAACAAAAACAGTAACGTTAACTATGCCTTTGAGTCTGCTTATAGCTAGCTAATCAAAGTCTAGAAGGAGCTAGCTAACGTTAATTACAGTGACCAACCACATTAATGCAACGTTAGCTTGCTAACATTAAACAACATCAAGCTCCCAGATGTTATCTCGTAGCTAATATTACATTATTTTGAATGTACGATAGTTTTCCCTGAAATTCGATAGTCCCATTCACTGAAGGTTGCTAAGGACCAGGCAGAAAGATTCAGCATCCTATTAAAGGCATGTCAAGACCATGCTCCAGGGCCCTGTGCACCACACCGGCTGCACCGCCGCTACTGGCCGCAGTGACAAGCAATTGTACCTTTTTAACTACTTTTATTTGTTTCTGAGAGTGCACTAAAAGGTAGAAATGTCCAGTATTTCATGGCACACGCCCATTGTTGCCCCAGAAACGATGGCAGAATCCCCCCCTGCATGCGTCAAAGTGCTCTCTTCCATGCGTGACAAACACACACTCACACTCGCACCCAGAAGAGCAAGCCCCTCCCCAGAGATGAGCCATCGTTTAAATGACGGAGGGAGGAACGGACGGGCCGCAGCACCGCCGGCGTTCCGTCAGTCCGCCACGCGGGAGAGAGCCCCGCTCGGCCCCGCCCGTGCCGCGCACGCGTTACAGATGAAGCTGTCACTCGGGCGATTATGCCCCGACACTTTGAGACATGTCTGTCGTCGTGGGGCTGAGCTGCCGATTAATCCAGACGGGAGGGTAATGATCCCGTGTTTAGCTCTGGCGCTGGAACGCCCAGCCGGGGTAAATCACGGAGACGCTGCCTCTGCGTCGAGCCTCACGGAGCCGCGCGCTGGCCTGGTGGGCACGGCGACACGCACGCAGAAACCAGCCGGGATAATGCGCGCTACTGTCGGGGTTCACTCAACTTTCGTCCTCTAATCTACTACAGTGACATGAAGAGCACCCATCTGAGAATATGTCCATTCAAACTCTGTGTCATCTGATGATGCAGTATCCTGCTCAAAGTTCCCTCACAAGGACCACATTTTACAAACAGCATTCTTATTCTTATCTCGTGTGGATAGTGGCCCCACAAGTACTGTTGTCTTGGCAGAATACCAAAAAGCATAAACAACAATATTGTATGATAAATTGAAACAAGAAACAAGTTACTGAAAAACGGCTACACGTACTTATATTTCAGCGCAGAAACCATCGGGGATAATGTGCTCCAGTAATCGCACTGCTGTCTGAGTTCAGACACCACTCGTCCTTTAATCTACGACAACGACATCAGTGTCCCCATTTTGAAAGATGTCGATTTAGACTAAGACTCAGACTCTGATGATACAGTATCCCGCTCAAAGAAAAGTTACCTCATATGGACTCAATTTTAAAAACAGGACTGTTATTTTCACAAAATAAGAAGAAACAACCAAACAAAACAATCTCAAGTTTGAGGGAAGTGACCCCACAAGTAGTGTTGTCATAGACTGAAGGAATGCCAAGAAGCGTAAACAATAATATCGGACGATGAATAGAAAGAAAAAGATTACTGAAAAAATGTGTTTACGCACATCTACTGAAAAGGGGCAATGTGGTAATGAAATGTGAAGTTTGTGGAGCAAACGAGCATCTCCTTCATCAAGCCCTGGACCGAGGAGGCTACGCATGCCTGGGAGGACCCTCGTTACGTCCAGCCTCCTCGTTAAGCTCATTAAGCCTCAGTCTTGATTGATAAATCCCACACGTTCCTGAGAACGAGCCAAACAGACAGCAGTCGAGGAAAACGCTTCATGCATGTGGCTTAGAAAAGTTTTCAAAATAGTTACCAGACTTAGAACAGAGTAAGAATATGTATTTCATTTAGCGGGGTTTATTTACAGTTGTGTCGTTTTTGATTCAATGGGAAATATTCAACCCTGTTTTAAATTAATGTTAAAATATGATGTTTCCAAGCAAGAAACATTCTATGTGACGGTAGTAACACTACTTGCTCTGTACACCATAAAGCCTACAAAACACTGCCATAAGAATGACATAGCACCTGTCATATCCTGTTAAGACAACACAATACAGCTCATAACAAGCATCACGTCCGTGTCATATTGTATGCTCTTTATTCTACAAGGCAAATTTCAAATTAGCTTTTGAAAAGTGATGGCAGTACACATTATGCCGGTGTAATTTCAACCTGTAATACATTGTCATAGCTGGTTATGTCACGTGTCATGCCATACGCATGACAGTTAAGGCCTTATGGCATATGGTTCGATCAAGACTCATCCATTTTGGTTTAAATAATTGGGTCAATGGTTTTCCAGAAGGAACCAAAATTCGGTTCACAAAGGCTCTTCCTAGCACTGGGCCCCTGGACAGCTTTTCTTCCGGAAAGTGCAAGTGACCTGAGAAATGAGGATTAATTAACGGAAGCAGCGCTTGCTCGTTTACACTCTGACAGCACTGATTAAACGGAACATCTGTGCCATTGTGCTGTGTGAGAACATGGCCGCCGGCTGAGAGACTCAGGGATGTCCAGAGACAAAATACCTGTTTGATGAATAAGGGCCTTTTATTGGCTTCCTGACAGCTCACCCCTCCCCACCCACACACACACACACACATACAGACACGCACACACACTCACATACAGACATGCACACACACACACGCACAGGCACACATGTCCACTCACACACACGCACACACACACAGACACACACACACATACACACACACAGACATGCACACAGACACACACATGTCCACACACACATACACACACATGCACACACACACACACGTACACACACGCACACACGCACACACATACACACAGACACACACACATACACACACGCACACACACACATACACCCATACACACATATGCACAGACATACACACACATGCACACACAAAAAAAGCTGTGGAGGACTGTCCCCGTGATGGAGAATTAGCTGTCCTGCTGCCGATTTGCTTTCCAAATTAACAGTGGCACTGCAATCAGAGGTCTAAAACAGCCTGTCGATGTTGCCGCTGTGAGAAAGCTCTCCACTCTCCTTACACTTCACCATGTGACCTCAACGCCAGAGGAATTCTAACCCTCTGAAGAGCAGGGTTTTTTGGAAGGTTTTTTTTTTCAGAATTCCAAGTTGGTATTCAACAACATTCTAATCACATATTTGTAATCTTTGCATTACATTACATTACATTAATGGCATTTGGCAGACGTACAGTTGATTAGCAGGAGACAATCCTCCCCTGGAGCAATGCAGGGTTACGGGCCTTCTTCAAGGGTCCAACGGCTGTGCGGATCTTATTGTGGCTACACCGGGGCTTGAACCACCGACCTGGTCCCAGTTACGTACCATATCCATTACGCTACGGGCCGCCCCGACATCTTGAAGCCCAGTTCTGACCAAAGACTCGCGACACAGCAAAACCGTTTTAGAGTGTTGCAGAGAGGAGTTGAGTGAAGGCTGTGTGAAGAAAGTCTGATGCCGGCGCTTGTCAACTCGTCTGAACGCAAGCGGCAAGTTTTAAAACATGGCAAAGAGTCACCACTTGCAACTCAACATCTCGCAGATTTTTGGTCTGAGCTGGCCTCAAAGGGTTAAAGGAGATGCCTGCCTTTTTAACTCTGTGGACAGCTGAAGGCTCTGTCTGGGGTGCCCTGTTCTGTAATGTGTAATGTTAGTAGGCGCATTGTTAGCAGTAGTACATTCTGTACATTATTTACTTGGCCTGCATTATGCATTTACTTATCGGATAGTAAACAGCATGTTTGCTCTCTAAACTCCAGCCACTGAGAAATAGTTTTTTACATTTTAATACATCATCAAGGCATCAGCACTGTCAGATATATTTCACACTGCTTTCGCACAAACTTAATTTTGAAACGCAAGCCTTAATTTCACCAATAATATGGAAGCACTCTAATGGTAATTGCTCTCACTACTTAATACTCATAACCTGTCTTTCTGTTGTGATAATCATGCATTATACATTCCTTATCAGGGCTTCATTACTCATGTTTACAGGCTCTTTATGCTACATTTAATCCACTCATTAGCACTAACGACTCTTTAGTTGTTATTTATTATGCATAGCCGTGTCCTCTCCGTACAGCTTTCCGATAACATGGTCCCGAAACACTTTCAGCTCAAAAACATTCATTTCAGGTGTCTAACTTGCTGACAAAGAGTTTGACATTTTCTTTTTTTTATTATTTATTTATTCTTGCTTATGGGAGGTGCACTGTGCACAAATAATATTAATAAAAAAAAGGTTTACAGTGAAATGAGACTGCTGATGTTTCTGTAGTTGGAAAAAGTTTCACTTTTTTTCTAGGGCAGAGGAGTTTGGTGTTTCTATATCCTTTTTCTCTTCTGATCTAATAGAATCTGAAAAATGTGAATCACTCTGCATCTAGTTAGACTTTTATAGTGCTATAGGTTTGAAAAGCAATTTCAGATAGGACTGTATGCATGATCTGTTGAATATTAAACGCGTCTAAAAATCCAGTACCTAATCTATATTTAAAACCATTGCAAAAGTACATAAGCACATATTTTTCATGTAATATGTAGAGCTACAAACAAAGCCATAAGTACTGCTATAACATCAATTTGCTGACCAGTCTCGTTCTGGTTATTCATAAGCCAAACCATTGCTCATTCTCCACACTGTTCAGCTGGGCTGCTTTTGTTTTTTATTGAAATGCCAGTGGGATTCCATATTTGGCCTTTTAAAAAGATGGAGAGAGAAAAAAACCCTGACAGTTCTATCCTCTCGAGAAAGGAAGCAATACCAAGTCTCTTGCTGTACATATTAAAAATAAAACTCCATACAATGAAAGCACAGGCTCAATGAATTCTACGACAGGCCCAAATGTGTTAGAATACCAAATAGGACATTGTAGTACAATCGGCTTATATTTTCCACTAAATGTACTAACAATACTTTTGCAGAAGATGATTTTTTTTTAATCCATATAAAATTAAGGATTTAGGAAAATTAGATGTTTCGGTTACAGACATGCTTGTCTGCCCGTTTCTGAGAGTGCTGTAACTGTTTCTAGTACGTTATGGCATACTCATACCAATTATCAACACTTTGTTCTTGAAGGGTAATTCTGCGGCGCTCTGTTGTGCTTTGTCAGTTGAGCCACAGATCGCGCGGACATCTTAATAGTTTCCTGCAAAAGTTCTGCATGTTAAATTGCAAGAAGCAATGGGAGTGCGGTAACAAGTTCAGACAAACATCAATAACTGCTTTAGACAGCCAAGATGTTTTCAGATGTTTTCCAAGATGTCAGCGGCTGTCTTGGCGGCGTTAGAGGAGAATAACATCAGCAGCCTGTCTCTGCTCTCATCGTCCTCTCGTTCGGAAGATAAATGAAATGGACATACTCGCACACTTCTGCAGAGTCCTCCATCATCGTTTAAAAACATTTTCACAAGGAATAAGTCTGCGATTGAGAAGTGAAGAAGAAACTGCTTTTGATCCACAACTTCCCACTCAAACTGAATTTACCAAACTGAATATCGGAAATTGGGAAAGAACATACTGTGCTTATTGGTTGGATTTTATAACAATATTTATTCAGAAAAATACTACATAATTGTGTCTGGACAGAAATCATTGGCCTTAAATAAGGGTATAAGGACAGTGTTGTTTGATGTTGTAATTCAGGGGTCTACTGGTTTTTTCGTGTTTTAGCATGAGAGATACATTTCAAAGTCTTTCATTGGCTAAAGAGTTTACACACCTTGTTCTCAAGGCCTTAATTGGCTGCTGATTGAAAGAAAACCACAAATACCTGGAGACACTGTGGCCCTCCATGACTGGGGTTTGATACCCCTGATGTAATTCATCAGGGACTAATGGGAAATCCAGCTAAAGAGATGGCTCTCTAAGAAAAACTGGATTCGTTAGGCAGAACACAGACATTTGGCCTCAAACAATGACATCAACGGTTTGCCGGTATTTATTTGCATTAAGTGTATTTTCAAGCTGTTTAAACCAGCCATAATTTCAAATCAAACGAGACTGTACTGCCACCGCCAGAGGCTAGTAAGGTAAGCCTCAGAAAAGAGTTTGTCTTGTTAAGTCACAGACTGAGTTTGTGGCATGTTACCTTTTACAATCTGTTTAAATTTACAACCCCTTGGCCCATATGGTCCTGATCATCAGATCCATGCGTTTTCAGTTGAAATGGCGTCCACGGTAACAATGCCTACATACAGTAGACCGAGAAAAACAGCCTCCACTATTTAAAAAATAAATAAATAACTGCTGTACACAGGATGACAGGTTGACTTTGCTCCTTTGGTTCATTCTCAGTTCATCATCATAATAAAAAAGCAAAAGTGCACTCTGGTATGTAGACAGTAGTTATTTATCTTGAGAGTTTTTACTTGCTAAATATGTGGATGCATTGCTGTCTTCTACTGTAATTTGAAGCACTTATAAAGCACTCGGAATAAGAGCATCAGCAGAATGATGTAAATTTGAATGTTTAAATTTGACAGGTACTGTCTTATCTGGGCCCTGTCCCTTTGGTGCTTTGGTGAAATAGTCCAAAGTAATTTCCCTCTTTGTGGGAATGGTGGTATGGGGGGGAATATGGGCCTTTTACTCTACAAAACTGTGAAATCCATAGCAGTGCTTCCATCATATTTTAGATATTAATGGTATAATATCAGTTTTAAACGTTTGAAAATAGAAACAGGACTAAATCGAACATCCACATTTAGCACATGACTACTGATTGTACAATTTGTGTGGCCTTTATACTATGGCTAGTTATGTACTAAATCAATAAATTACATGATTTAGCTGATACTTTTATTGGAAGCAACTTAAAGTTGATTACACTAAGCAAGGGGCAATGCTTTGGAGCAATGTGGGGATATGGACCTTGCTCAAGGGCTTATCGTGGCCATACTGGGGCTTGAACCACCAAGCTTCTGGTTCCCAGATATGCAGCTTATCCACTAGGCTACAGGCTGCCCCTAGCTTACCCCACCAAACAACCAATCAGTGGAGTCGATGTTCCCACCCCCTATGGCACACTCAATGAACATCTCCAGATTATAATCTAACATTAATAACATTCCATCTTTGAATGCCTTCAACTATTTTATTTGGAAATACCAGGAAAAACAATCTTTCTGTCGATCAATAAGTCTTATTTCCAGAAATGAGAGGAACAAAACCCACAACTGAAAAGGCCTGAGAGGAGACGCCTGCTTTGATTTCCATATTTGCTACCAAAGCATCTGATTCATTTCAGTGGCTTTTACAATGCCAACCATTTGATTTGATTAGAAAATGCAGTGTGAAGTCAAACCTGAATTATTTCATCTCAGAGGAGAAAACATCTGTGCAGGGCATTCTGTTGTTTTGAAGACTGTAGGCAGAAATGAACTGGGAAGAAAATGAACCAAATGCAAATTAACTCTTGCTTACAGTAAATGTCCTTTTGCACATAAAACAATCATGAATTCTGATATTTCTTTGTTGGAATCACAGATCGGGTACAGAATACAGAATGAAAATAGTGCTTTCTCTTTGCAGACAATTAAATGTGATTCTTGGAAGGCTTTTTTAAATGAAATAATTAAGGACGTTAATTGCATCTCAAAGGAACTGCTTGAAATCATTGCAATAAAATGGCCTCAGAAACAGGTATGTTAATAGATAAGAGCTGAAATGAAAAGGCACCCATTGTGGTGAAGTAATGTTACACCACAGTTAATTAGGTGTGCAAGCTCTGACTTCATGCACAATAAAAGAAAAGCAATTGTCAGGAAGTGTCATAACGGCAATACTCAAGTGTGAAATCGGAACCGCTTCCCTATAAAAGTTCTCCTTAGTCTTCTGCAGTCCTCCTGAGATCAGTCCATGCCTCATAAACTTGATTTTTTTTTTTTTACATATGATCATCCCTTATTCATCTAATATTGAGTGAGACATTGTATTGCTTCAACCTGTATGGAAATTGAACATTATTTTAATATAGATTTTTCATTATGCACCTGTAGGACCCAGATTTTGACCGCTGTCGCCATCTGGTGGATAACAATGTAATTGCATAGTCTGTCATGAAGGACTGCAGAAAAGGGAATGAACTGGGGAGAATCACTGGATCTCCTGTAGTACTGTGTGATCTGTCAGATTTAAGATTAGACACTGACTCTCTTCATGTGTATGGACTGTAGGATGTAAAATATTCACTGGCTCTCCTGTAGTCCTGTGTGGTCTGGAGGGTGTAAAATAGTCACTGGCTCTCCTATAGTACTGTGTGGTCAGTAGGCTGTAAACTAGTCATTGGCTCTCCTGTAGTACTGTCTGGCCTGCAGGGTGTAAAATAGTCACTGGCTCTCCTGTAGTACTGTGTGACCTGTAGGAAGTAAAAAAGTCACTGGCTCTCCTGTAGTACTGTGTGGCCTTTAGGGTGTAAAATAGTCAGTGGCTCTCCTGTAGTACTGTGTGGCCTGTAGGGTGTAAAATATTCACTACCTCTCCTGTAGTCCTGCGTGGTCTGTAGGGAGTAAAAAAGTCACTGGCTCTCCTGTAGTACTGTCTGGCCACATGTTGTACGCTTGTAGACAATGGAAGAATTTGCATTTGAGGTCAAATTTGATTAGTGTGTTTGGGTTCTCTTCATCTGTCAAACCACATCCCCATATTTTCTCCACCCATTTGCAAATGTACACAGGGAGAAATGAACACCTAATATGGCAGCAGTTTCTTGGAGCCATAACACGAGGCACAAAATACATTACCAAATTGTTTCCTGCAGTGGACTGCAATTCATTACTCTCTGAACCTGTTTTTACACAAGTCAGGTACCGTGACTAAACAACTCCAGGACATTATTCCACACTTTACTGCCGACCAGTCTCCTCACAATCTTAACTGCAACTTTCCAAACAGCCTGCCAAGCCAAAGATATAGTGTGAGTGTGTGTGTGCGTGTGTGTGTGCATGCAAGTATGGGCCTGTGTATATGTGTGTGTGAGTGTGTGTGCGTGCATGCAAGAGTGTGTGGGTGTGTGCATGTGTGTGTGCAACCATGCTTGCTATTTGCTCTCCTGTCTTTGTTTTGTAAATCTGAAGATGAAAGATTTGAAGGTAAACAGCAGCGATCCACTCTCCTGAGTCCAGCGCCACTCTCTCAGACTTCAGCAAACACAGAAAGGGGGAAGGAAGAAAGAGAAGTGAGAGAAAGAACTCGGGAGAAGGAGAGGGAAAGACAGAGAAACAGTTATTTATGAAAAAATAAGAGAATCCATAAATACAGGATCCAGGGACATCTCTTTATCTGCATCATCAGATGCTGTATGTTTGACTCAAAATGGCACTCGAAATAGGGGGGGATTTGGATGTCAGTTTTCCGGAATGGCTTCCGTATTTCTCTGTGGTCTTCCAATGCCCCATAGTCAGACCCACACTGCGCTCCCCTGAGCTGAAGTCACACGCCTGTTCAGTAGGGCCCTGCATTTTGAGAAATCGGATAGGGGTGCACATTGGCACATTTTCAGCTCTGTTTGAAAAGTGCCCCTCCAGACCTCAGAACACTAATGTCTCCAATAATCACATGATCTGCCAGGGAACCCAGTGGGAAAAATGTGGGCCAAAACTAAATATCTAATAAACACACTATTACTATTGTCTCCCTGTGCTGTAGAATGGATATAGATTTGTCAGGAAAGCTATTGCAGCCAATATTTATCATTTTGGTACTTTATTTTACATCACATTAATTAATTAGTATTTACTGTGTAAATACCATGTACTAATTAGGTAACTATTTTGATTTCTGAGATACTGCAAGTACTATGAAACAGGCTGTAAAATGTATTTACATCGTACTTACATATGGTACTTACTTTATTTCACAGTACTTATCACTGAAATCAAAGTAGCTACCTAATAAGTGCAGTATTATACTAATTATTACAATAAAAAGTAACTGTATTTACCCAGTAAATACTAGGTAATTAACAGGCTGTAAAATAAAGCATTGCATAAGTGTCGAGTATCTGCTTGTGTCTTATTGACCTATTGGGACACTCAACGCCTTCACTCCCTGTGTCCATTATGGTGCCACTCGAGCTTTCCCACCCAGATGCATAATACAAGTCTGGTGTCCCAGAAGTCTGACCGCATCAAATACACTTCAGTTACGTATATGTCATACAGTATATGGGAGTGCCCTGCCCTTGGGTCCTTCAGGAAGTTGAGCCGTTGTCTTTATTTCTCCGGCAGACACAGAGACATCTCTTTCCGCAGTCGGACAGCTGGGCCATATGGAGATCGTGCATGCGCGACGCACAGCGTTGACCCCCACATCTGCTGCACCTTCGCCGTGGAGACCGAGGGCTGAGACACACCTGGCCAGCTAACCCCCAAACCCCAGCCCCCCCCCCCCGCCCCCCCCCCCGCTGACCCGCCCAACAATCACTCATCAGCAGCCCCCAGCCCATCTGCTTTCTCTGCTTCACAGAGCACAAACTCCCGTCTTCTGTCTCCGGTATCCTTTTAGAGTTTATTAAAACTCCTGCGCTGTGTATCACAAAGCGGAGTTAGCATGGGCACCATGCCGGTGCAGTGGTTAGCACTGTTTTTTTCTTTCTATATTCTGAGTGGTGTTCAGATATTGAGCTTCAAAGATAATGCGCCCCAAGCAATCAAGCAACTTTAAAAATATTGTGTTTTCAAACAGCATTTTTGTGTGGCACTTCACACATATTATGTAGTGCCCTAAAGACAACATATTTATGATGCTAGCGCATTTATGAAACTAAGTTTTCTTTTAAAAATTGAACCTAATAATTCTGAACCTAATAAGGTCTCATGTTGCATCGGAAGAATGAAGCTCTGTGTTTGCGTTCCGGTTGGCCCGAACACTGTGTTCCCATTGTTTGATGACGCTTACTCCGTGTACTCACAAAAGTGGTAAATGTGGTATGTTAAGCTGCTTGTGTTAAGTATATGCCTATTAAGCAAATCATTTTGTTATTTATTTAGATGTGGACTTGCGTGCATTTCTTTGCACGCACACCGTTATGCATTCAGGAGTTAGCTCATTAAACATAGTGAGGAAGTAAATAAACTCAAGGAACACACGTAAATCCTTTATTTAAATCACTACCACACCGAGCTTAGTCGCAGACACAAATGAGGTGCCAATTTTACACCTTCTTGAACACAATCCCTATTCCTCAAACTCAATAGTTTGCAGGAAAAAAATGTAAAACTAAATCTATAAAAGCCACTGGCTCGCAAATAAAATTTAATTAAATGCCTTTTTTAAAGTGTTTCATAGTAATCTGTGACAGTACTGTACCTTTTAAACAAGTGGAGAGAAAATTTTAATAATGAAAATATCAGATTGTATCTGTATTGTGTGTGTATACATTTTGTATTTATGCTTACACTGTAAGACTGAGTGAAGATCATGATTTAATTTGTGTTAGATTGATGTGGCTGTTCTAATCTTGAATCTTGCAACAAGGGGTGACATGGCTCAGGCTGTAAGAGCTGTTGTCTGGCAGTCGGAGGGTTGCCGGTTCGATCCCCCGCCCGGGCTGTGTCGAAGTGTCTCTGAGCAAAACACCCAACCCCTAAATGCTCCTGACGAGCTGGTCGTTGCCTTCCGTGGCAGCCAATCGCCGTGAGTGTGTGTATGAATGGGTGAATGAGAAGCATCAATTATACAGCGCTTTGGATAAAGGCTCTATATAAATGCCAACCATTTTACCATTTACAAGACTGTCTCTCGAGTTTTGTCATTCTCACTTCACCAAATAACTGAGTAGTCCTCTTCTTTAACAGAGCAATTAATTGCTGATTAGCAATAAAATCCTGCAGTTCCTAGCTGTATCATTTCAGAGGAATTGTCTAAAACAGTGGTGAGATCAGCATGGATTACATGGCCACACATTCAGATACATCTCTCTCATCCAGACACATCACACAGAGCAGTGCTGACGTCTGCTGTCTTAAGGGCCCCTAAATCATATCAAACAGGAAAAAGACGGAATGACAAATAAGACATATGCTGAATACATTAGCAAATAAAATCAGCTCCTTAGGAATGATCACAAGGCACAGTTCCAGCAGACGCATTTAACTCCTGCTTTATGAACTGTGTTTAATCTTGGCCTTGAATTACATTAGATTAATGGCATTTGGCAGACACTTTTATCCAGAGCGACGTACAGTTGATTAGACTAACCTCTCCTGGAGCAATGCAGGGTTAAGGGCCTTGCGGCTACACCAGGGATCGAACGACCAATCTTGCATGTCCCAGTCATGTACCTTAACCACTATGCTACAGGCTGCCCACAGTAGAGTGCAGAATATAGTACAGAAGTTGGCTAATATATGTGCAATAGTGTGAAAAATCTGTTTAATATTCTACTGTTTGTTCAAGATGAGCGTTATTTAGGATATTATCTGCAGTGTTTCAAAGTGCAGAAGTGGTGCTAACAAGAGCATAGATTATCGGGGGGTTTTTTCAAGTTGGATTTTCTGTCTAATCTTTGTTTTTAAAGAAATAAAATATAAAGTATGGGAAGATATTGCACCTAAGGAGAGTTGGAAAAACAACAGGAACTCTCAGTTGCGTAGAGGGAAGTTCACAGTTAGCATTTGCGTCTCGGATGCAGTTGAAAACATGGAGCTCAGCTGCTTCGCCACATCCTCCATACAGCTCCGTTCTGTAAAAGACCATATTCTATGTCTGTGGGAAAAACTGCATCTGGACACAGATAGAAAAACACTCGCGGTCTCACTATATCCCTTTATGATTCAACAGCAGGAGCATCAGATGTCTTAATCGCAGTTACCGCACGTAGGATACAAAATCACACACCTCTGCTGCCCTCTGCTGGGAAATATACAGTATAGGCCTTAGCTCAGTGGCCAGCCCCCTGAGGTCAATTCCACAAAGCAGGATTACTGAGTTAGCAAGATAACTGCACTGAGTAACACCCACAAAACAGGATTACTGAGTTAGCAAGATAACTGCACTGAGTAACACCCACAAAGCAGGATTACTGATTTAGCTGGATAACTGCACTGAGTAACACCCACAAAGCAGGATTACTGAGTTAGCAAGATAACTCCATCCATCTATCCATGCATTATCTTAACCCGCTTATCCTGAACAGGGTCGCAGGGGGGCTGGAGCCTATCCCAGCATACATTGGGCAAAAGGCAGGAATACACCCTGGACAGGTTGCCAGTCCATTGCACAGCACACACACACCATTCACTCACACCTATGGGCAATTTAGACTCTCCAGTCTAACTTGCATGTCTTTGGACTGTGGGAGGAAACCGGAGTACCCGGAGGAAACCCACGCAAAGACAGGGAGAACATGCAAACTCCACACAGGCCGACCGGAATTCGAACCCAGGACCTCCTTGCTGTGAGGCGGCAGTGCTATCCACTGCACCATCCATGCCGCCCTTAGCAGGATAACTGCACTGAGTAAAACCCACAAAGCAGGATTACTGAGCTAGCAGGATAACTGCACTGAGACCCCATTGCCCCCTCCCCCCAAATGTGGAACATGGACTGACGTAGAAAGTGCTGCCAGAGATAGCCTGCCCTGCTGGAAACAAATATTGGTTCAGCTTATAAAACATATAGTGAAATCATCAACTCTTTAATGTTTTGTGTCTACTTCAGGGTTTAGCCACAATGTTTATAGATCCATTGGCATGCCAAAACATAGCTACCTGCCAAGACATTTTATGAATTTTTGCGAAACCACTTAAATGGAACAAACTGCGGCCCAACTGCAACAAGTAAAAGCTAATAAATCTTTGTATTTCTGGATAATAGCAGATATTGCTGAAACGATATTGCACGTCAACATACAAACTAAGAGCACTATCACCCTTATTTGACCCAATAATTTGAATGGTTGAGCATGTCTCCAAGTCCTATTTCAATCATTCCATCCCAGGAAAAGTTCATACTTTGAACCTGTGGGCAGATAATCCCACATGAGTAATTCACCTTAAACAGTAGGCATACTGATGTCTTCACCACCTACGTCGCATAAAACAATAATCGGTATTAATAATAATCGGATATTAATATCCCTTTCATTGTCCCTCTAGATTTCAGTTGCAGGTGTCCATGATCAGATTTGTGGGACATATAGCCTAATAACACAGCCTAATTATGTTCTGTATGACATTTTGGGAGGACAGTGTGTGATAGAGCTTGTTTATATTCTTAAGAGTTTGAGCCATTCCGATTAAATGGCGGAGAGAAAAAAAGGCCTTATTTTTATCAGAAATGGGTGTCTGTGAGTCACCTCTTTCCCACTTTTGGCAGGATTTATTCAACCTGACAATTTAGTTTTGTGGTCACTTTGTTTCTCTGGGCCATAAAGTCGACTCGCCGATTCAAACGCAAATTGGCCAGCAGTGTTTTACGGATGGCAGGAGCACTGGCTGGGGCTGCAGTGGAGGATCTTCAGGTAGCAGGAGCACTGGCTGGGGCTGCAGTGGAGGGTCTTCAGGTAGCAGGAGCACTGGCTGGGGCTGCAGTGGAGGGTCTTCAGGTGGCAGGAGCACTGGCTGGGGCTGCAGTGGAGGGTCTTCAGGTGGCAGGAGCACTGGCTGGGGCTGCAGTGGAGGGTCTTCAGGTGGCAGGAGCACTGGCTGGGGCTGCAGTGGAGGGTCTTCAGGTGGCAGGAGCACTGGCTGGGGCTGCAGTGGAGGGTCTTCAGGTGGCAGGAGCACTGGCTGGGGCTGCAGTGGAGGGTCTTCAGGTGGCAGGAGCACTGGCTGGGGGTGCAGTGGAGGGTCTTCAGGTGGCAGGAGCACTGGCTGGGGCTGCAGTGGAGGGTCTTCAGGTGGTAGGAGCACTGGCTGGGGCTGCAGTGGAGGGTCTTCAGGTGGCAGGAGCACTGGCTGGGGATGCAGTGGAGGGTCTTCAGGTGGCAGGAGCACTGGCTGGGGCTGCAACTTCCACGCAATGTCTGCTGCAGATTAACTTCAAAAAGCAGACTGTCCTGTCTGTTACTGAACAGACTGTAGATACATGACTGGGACCTGGAAGGTTGGTGGTTAAAGCCCTGTTGTAAGCACGATAAGATCTGCACCGCTGTCGGGCCCTTGAGCAAGGCTCTTAAACCCATATAGCTCCAGGGGGGCTGTCATCTCCTGCTTAGTCTGATCAACTGTAAGTCGTTTTGGGTAAAAGCGTCAGCAAAATAACAAATTATTCATAGTTGTTTGTAATTATAATGACAAATTATGATTAATAAAATAATAAAAATCTTCAAGTTCAAATTGAAGAAGACGCATACATGTGTTTTCCATTAAATTAAAGACAGGGGTACAGAATTCAGTCAGTGCAGCGGGGGGCGTATGGGGATGGGGGTTTCCATCAGTGGGATTGATAGCTTCTGTCGCCACTGAGATGAGTCAAACTCGTCTTCATTATGATGCTATACACCCCACCTGCAGGAGCTGTGCGAATATTAAATGTAATGCATCGGTTCAGAAAATTAACTCGTTTCTCT
The DNA here is from genome assembly GCF_963514075.1 of Conger conger. Classification (NCBI taxonomy): domain Eukaryota; kingdom Metazoa; phylum Chordata; class Actinopteri; order Anguilliformes; family Congridae; genus Conger; species Conger conger. The sequence continues at coordinate 40,878,000 of NC_083765.1, read as the reverse complement.
GGGCTTCTGGGATCAATTCCCAAAGGGTGTTTGCTGATTGGCTAATGCAATGTTGTGTAGGCCTAATGCTTTCAACATATTGTGTATTTTTCAGCCTGCAAAACTACTTAATGCAGTATGTCACTCCTGCTTTTAAGACAAGCTGAAAGCAAAACTTACTTTTTTAAAGAATTGTAATACTTGAGATTATACATCATTACATTTACCTGATCAAGAACTGCTGGTTTTCCACCCTCCCTTTACCTGGGAGTCAGGTGTGAAGACAGTCTGGCCAATTATCCGGGGGAAAAGAAAACAAGGATTTGGATTCGAGGTCCAGTTTTGATGACCGTTGCCCCAGACCAACCCCTAAACAGGCCCAAGAGGGCATCCCATGAGGGCATTACCAGTAATAATAATAATAATTATTATTATTATAATAATAATATATTACATTTAAAGCGCTTTTCAAAACACAAATACACTCTACAGTAATCACTCTGTGGTCAATGTTGCCAGTTGCCTGAATTAATTCCCCTTTTAAAACATCTTAAATCCCATACTGGTTTCTCACAACTTGGCCCATATACATCCTTTTAAAATCCCTGTCTCATTGACTCCCATACATTTATACTGTAAAACGTCCCCCTATGGATTTTTTAATCCCTACATATAGGGTAAAACCTCCCTTTGCCAGACCTGTATGTGGTAGGCATCTTCAGAAACACTCTGAACCACAGACTCAAGGTAGATTGATTGTGCACTTAGTCACCAGTATGAATGGATACGTGTGGATCAAGGAAATTATAAGACTTAATGAACAGTCCCAGTCTTGCCATAAAGCCAGCCGATAGAGGATTTAAGACTGATAATTAAAACACATTCATGTACAGGGTGCTATCAGATAAATGAATATATATGAGAACTCCCACAAATAGGTTTCAGAAAGTGAGGATTAGACCTGGTTAAACATCAATGAATTGTGACAAAGCTTTTTTTGTGTAGCTTTTACAATCCCTGTGATATATTGTTTGTGAAAAAGTCACAAACCATCATCATGAAGGGAGACAAATATCCTCAGTAGCTCAGTCATTCATATTATTATTATTCAAATTATCTTGTTAACAGTCTTCCCTGCACATATCAGCTAAAACAGACCCATTAAACCAAAAGCACAAAGTGACTGTTTCACATATAGATACCCTTTGCCCAATGGACAAATATTTCACATAATAAAATGCTTATTTATGGAGCCTGATTAAGTACTCTGCTTGGTTAAGTCTATTAAAGCATTAATGAACTTGATTTTGCAAAAGAATATTGTCTTACATGTTGATTTTTTTTTTCTAAGCCAGTGCTAATGTGAAGGCACACGCCATCCTTATGTTGCATTTTTATATGTCATTGTAACAGGATTGTAACACAAAATATATAAATCATATTATACTATATCAAACTGTGTGTATTGCAGGGTTTCTTTCACTTTTAGTAAAACAACACCCTCTAGATTTGGAGTTGTTTTACGATATCTTCCCACTAAGATTGTTCCCCTGTTTGCATTTTGTGTTGCTTGTATAAAAGCACTTCAAGGCTTGCTTCAGATGTTTTCATTCAGTCTAAATCAATTTCTGAATCAATCCCTGGATCACAAAGAACCCCTCCCAGCATTTCTGTATCCTCCCTGTCATGGAAGGTGCAGATTCAAGCAGATCAGATCTGATTTGAACCTAACAGCAGCACTGCAATGATGGATCAAATGTTCATACCTTTCATTCTGATGGATTATTAATTGAGTCCGTAAACCTGCTTATTCTGCCGTGCCTGGTCTGGTGTATGAGATCATCGCACATGGAACTGGATATTTTATTGTTTTCCTTTACTTCACAGACCCAGCATATGAAGATGTACATGACATCAGATGAAGTCAATCTGAAATCAATAGAAGTAATGTAAACCGCATCATGTTCTGCCCTTAAATACATTTTGTCCATATGAATATTTTTACAACAGCTCAAACAGGGAAGCCAATAATTCTGGAATGAAATCTAACATCAGTAAGGAATTAAAATCAAGCAGGCATACTGTTTCGTCTGATAAAGGATGGTGGGGATTTCATGCAAGATTAGTTTTAAGTTATTGTTGCACAATTTCAGCCTGTGCTAAATGTTTTTGGGTCAGAATAAATCATCTCAAATGGCAACTGTAATCTAATTTAAATTACTTGTCCATCTGTGGCTGAATATGCCATTAATGATTACACTCCTATTTTAGATCAGTCACTGAAATGTCTGCTTTAATTAGATATATTTACCTGATGGTTATAAAATTAAAATAAATTAAATTTCACAGACCCTGGGTGAGACAATATACAGCCTGGGAGAACTCTCAAGCCCTAAAATCACAATTTCTATTAACATCCCTAGCAGTTATATGTACACGTCATATATATACGTATCAAATATTAATAAATATACAGGCTTTGTATGGAAAATGCAGGAGTGATCTAGCCAAGGCATTATGTTGCAAATTTCCTGTTTAATCCTACTGTGTTATATTTTATTTTTCTTGTCTTTAACAATTAAAATGATTGGCTTTCTAATTGAAACATGTCACTCAATGAGTTATAGCTTGTGTGCTGTGTGCTACAATGCATTCTTTGCTATTCAAGGTTGCGTGTGCACAATTCTTTGCTTAATCCGTTTAGTTTCGCATGTTAAAGTTACATTCATACATTTACATGCGATCGAACCATGAAAGCCTTCGACGCTTTAGAAGGAGATTTACATGAAAGAAGAAATGAAATGGAGACTTGGTGAACAAATCTGTTTCATGCTTTCAAGACAATTATATTTTCATGCTTGCAATCTATTTGGGGCGTAGATTTCTATCATGATAAAAATGCGTCCATTCAAATGAAATTTCCTATTGTTTTCTTTGTTTCCTTTCTACGGTCACTTTTCCGCCAGAATGAACTGTAGTGTTAAATACAAACTCTGGGGGGCAGTGTTTCCTCCTACCAAGTCCACTCATTCTTTTGATCTCAAAAGACCCATACGTTCAGTGTACAAAGGATGTAGCAGCAATGAATAAAGGTGATGTCATGAGAAAAAAATACAATTAAAATTCAGTTAGCGGTCTTATTTTTCCCTGGGAAAGCCAAGAAGAGAGTCTTATTTCATTGTTAGTGGATTCCAGCTCTGTATTCCAGCATTGTACAGAGCATACAGTATATCACACATTAAATAAACATTATATATACAATATACATTTTATCATTGCAGCGATAAAACTGAGTGAATCAATAAGCGCAACAGTTTGTATTCCCATAAAGCTTAAATTATAACTTATGTTATATAAATGTGCGAGTATTTGAATATATGCAGCAGTGTGTGTGGTGTGAGTTACTTTTGGTTACTTCCTTCACCCAATATGTATGTAAATACCTGCAAATTAAAGGTGACATATTCATGCCCTTATTAATTATTTCATTTCAAATCCAATGTGCTGCAATACAAAGCAGCACATTGGATTTGCAGCATTCTTACAGACTGCACTCGATGTATACAGCACACGCACATACATGCATATATGCAGAAGCTCTTTGTATTCATCTGTGGTCTTGAAAACAGTTGCATCACCCCCTTCCTAAGGGGGATGTTAGCCACCTGTAACTCCACCTGGGTCTTCACATGAAGTGTGGAACATGAACTGATGAGGTTCACTACGAGGCTAATTAACAGAGACGCCATTTTGGCTCTGGAGGTCAATTCTTAAGCATTCCTTGGTGTATGTGCGTGTGGGAGTGCTTACTTTGAGTAATATTTTTAAAGACCTATGTAACTGTTAGTGAAAACAGTAGCTGAATGTTTGTTTTGATAACAGCATCTACAGCTAACATAGCAGCTACAAGCCAACTCCTGCTAGATTAAGCTTTCATTCAAAAAGTTATTATATGAACAGATATCCTGTTTTTCAGTCCGCTAAGCCTACTGCCAGCTAAAATATTAAATAATTTACCTCATGTTAAAAAATCTTAGCTGAGTGATCTTCAGTGGTGGCCCTGGAGAGCTATAGGGCGTTTTCACATAGAGTTGTTTTAGAATGAACCTAACTCAATTATTTTAAAGTGAACCTGAACGTGAACCAGCTGGAAAATGAACTCTTTTTGACTGTGAATGTCTTTTCTTGTGTTCACATTATACTTGAACTTGGACTTGAAAGAGGAGTCAAACCCCACTCCGATAACACTGGGTTATGGGCAGGTGTTGACATATGCGGGGGCGACATGGCTCAGGCAGTAAGAGCAGTCGTCTGGCAGCCGGAGGGTTGCCTGTTCGATCCCCTGCCCGGGCTGTGTCGAAGTGTCCCTGAGCAAGACACCTAATCCCCAAATGCTCCTGACGAGCTGGTCGGGGCCTTGCATGGCAGCCAATCGCTGTCAGTGTGTGAGTGCGTGTGTGAGCTTCACAGGGCTTAAGGGAATACGTAAGTCCAATCAAACAGCCTCACCTGCAACAATACAATAATGCTGCAATCTAACACCTACTGTAGCAGCGCCATTTTAAAAAGCTACCAGCCAGAGACATTATAATTGATGTAATTGATATAATTTATGTAAAAAACAGGCCAGGGTTTTACGTTTGAACACTCTGGCTTGTTTTTTACATGTTACATATTACATGTAACATATTACAACGGTTACATTTATGTAAATTGCATGTTTTAACCTGATCAAGAGGATGTTTATGTTGTTCTTAATATTATGTCCATACTGTAGCAACTTTCGAAATGTCCTCTCTGGCCATATCAGCATTACAAGGATACATACTGTATCAGGAGTAACCAACATGCATGAATATTGTTGCTAGACTGAACTCGAGTGACCACACATTGGATTTCAAAAGAAGAGCACAAGGTGGGCGTTATGAATATAATACTAGGCTATAATTGTTGGTTAGAGATTTAACTCACCCGGTTTAACCGGTCCTGAGTAGAGGGGAATAATGAATACCAAAACTGCTGGCCTCCTGGGTCTAATTTTAGTATCTCTGATCAGATAAGAAATGCCCAGGAAAAAGAGAACATTTGGTCAGTCTAATTAAACAGGTGACAGAAAGGTTTGGCAGAGAAGCACTGCAGAAATCTCAGTTTGGCGGTTGTGAGGAAATACTGCCATACTCTTGAGCTGAGCAATTGAATTTACACGGTCAATATTCAGCTGTAGGGAAGGATCATATGCAAAATATAAGGTATGGCTGTTACCTTGGTTACGGGCATCTAAATTAATAACTTACAGGAATAGCAATAGAAAAAGACGGAATTTGCTACAAAGTGCTCACTCCCTACAAGATCTGCTTTTTTCCCAATGGGCTATGGTTTAGGCATATTTTCAAAATTTTTGAGGTTAACTTTAATTAAATATAATTGATATACTGTCTACTATTCTCATTGTGAAGTCTGGTCTTAGATATGTAAGCTTATATATATTCTGTTTATATAATGCATAACATTTGCATGGTTGAATGTCTTTTCTATTGAAGCTTTCATTCTCATTCTCAAAATATTATTTAATGTTTCATGTTTTGCAATTTTTGCTTATTGAGGCTTTTTTTGTTAGGTTATCTAAATATTTTACCAGAACAGGGTTTTCAAGCTATGACACGTTTCCTTGACAACAGAAAATTAGCAGATGGCTAGTAGAAGGGCAGGAAAGAATTTCATTGTTCGAAATGAAAACACGGATCTTTCTTTAAACATTCATGAATCATTTTGTCTCAGTCTGCTCTGTGCTGTACATGAATGACATTTATTTCGTTTTAACCAGATACAATATTGGTCTATGTATCTGTTCTCAACATAAGATGTAACTTACAGGACACCAGACAAAGAAAAAACTGTAAACACACCTTGTTATTTTCGGCATGTACCCGGTATGTATTTACAAATGATCCAGTTGACGTGTGAGCCTCCTGCCTTAGGGTCTAATGACATGAAGGTGATGTCATTCAGTGAAATAAGATGAGTTTAAATGATTAATCCCCTGCTCCCTGTGCACGCAGTCCTGTAGGGTGATGCACAGCTGATGCTAGCACTGACCAGGGAGGGAGGGTTTCGGTGGGACAGGATGTCTTCTGCCAACTCATGTCTGTGTGAGCGCCACTCACTAACTGCACTGGGTTAAGAAGCTCGATTTAATAAATTAAACTTTATTTATCCTTTAAGGAAAGAAAAGTCAGGGGAGAGCGCAAACACAGTCCCCCACACTGCATAATTTCATAATTGCAGAAATGATGCAGTAGAGATTCGTAAGGGTTAACACAGCCTGAGTGCAAGGGCTGAGCCTCGCCCTGGGTGAACCGCCCTCGTGATCATGGTATCTCCCTGCCAGGTTAGTATGAGTGCCAATGCTAGGTAAGTGGTTGCTGACAAGCTGGAGGAGTCCCAATACTTCGCACATCTCCTCCTGTTCGGAATTATGGGGGAGGAGATGAGCGGAGGAAAGGAGGATGAGTATTAGGAAACACCCCAGTGTCTCAGAGTTCAGTACTCGATTGCCTGCTCTCTCCTGTATTTGCGTGATGGCATTCCAACCAGTGCATGACTCCACATTCCAAATTGGAAGGGGGTGGATTTTTTTTTTAATGGGGGAGCCACGGTGGTGCAGTGAATATACAGTGAAATGTCTCCTCACAGGAAGGGGGTCCTGGGTTTTAATCCCAGCCGGGGCTTGTGTGGAGTTTGTGTGTTCCCAAGGTGTCCAGGTGGGTTTCCACCAGGTGCTCCAGATTCTTGCCACAGTCCAAAAACTTATTTTCCTTCTTCATTTCCGCTAGGTATGAAGGTGTGAGTGAATAGCCTGTGTGCCCTGCGATGGATTGGCAACTTCTGCCTCTCAATGCATGCTGGGATAGCCCCTCCACGACCCTGACCAGAAATAAGCAGGTGAGATGATGGATGGATGGATGGATGGGAGGAAAGTAACTGACTTTTCTATCTTTCTGCTTGTTATCTTCACATGGGGTGGACTGAGAGAAATTTGAGATCCCCTTTCCAAAAATGACATTTTAATAAGCTGAATACCACATCCAGATATTAGTTGATAAGTTATTTTCATTTAATTATGTTTTTTACTGCTGGTACACATACCTAATTGGTACACTCTCAGAAATAAAGGTATGAAAAGTGTTGCTGGGGTGGTACCCTTTCAAGGTAGCTACAATTTATTTATTCCCCAAGCCATATATATATATATATAATTAATTTGTGCCTTTTTAACAAACATACTCATTTATACCCAAAGAGAACACTACTGCACGTTCAGCTCAGATTTGGGAAATTTGACTCCTGAAGAGCAAAAATGTACCCCTACCGTCACATTAATTCTGTGTGCATAAACATACCTCACACTCTGCAGTATAGTACATGTTATTATCTATTTTTAGACAACAGTTATAATTCATACCAATTATTCATATTAATATGACCTTACTTATGAACAGATCTATTCCCAATGGCACATGTCACCTGAGACCATAATTACTGGCAGGATATAAAAAGTGACATTAATAAACATGTATAATTGTGAAGAAAAGGCAGTACATCAATCTGCTCCTGTATACAAACACCGGAAACAAACCACTGAGCCAGCTGCCTTGTAGTCAATTAAATTGTACTTTTGTGCTTTAGACCACAAAACCCCAAATGCCCTGACTACCATGTACCTAGACTAGCATTGACTCCAGCAAGTACATAGATTTGCATTGGCTCCTCCATGTAAATAGCATCGGATCAAAGCAATGTACATAAAATGGTAAATGGTTGGCATTTATATAGCGCCTTTATCCAAAGGGCTGTACAATTGATGCTTCTCATTCACCCATTCATACACACACTCACACACCAACGGCAATTGGCTGCCATGCAAGGCACCGACCAGCTCATCAGGAGCATTCGGGGGTTAGGTGTCTCGCTCAGGGACACTTCGACACAGCCCGGGCTGGGGATCGAACCGGCAACCCCGCCGACTGCCAGACAACTGCACTTACTGCCTGAGCCATGTCGCCCCACAGAATACATGTTCAAGGAAATACTGTTTTATGTAAAACAGTATTTCCTTGTACGTGTATTTTGTTTGTAAGAAGACACCCAGGTAAGAAGAGATTCAAGGGCACATTCGCTTTGCATGGGGTCCGTTCATTGTCACGAAAGCATTACAAGGACACAGACGGAAGTCGCATTTAACATTTCCCCCCTAAGTTTTCCCAAGTTTATTGACACGTTGTAGGGGAAAATTCACAGAACGAAAGATCTCCCTCCTAAAAGCATGATAACCAATCACAAGTCAAAATCAGACTCCACCTTAGTGAGCAGGCTGGATCCTCCAAAACTCTCGACGATGTGTGCTAAAAGTTTATCAATATATCTGTATTAAAGTATGATATGTATCCTGTATAGTTTCAAACTGATTAACTGCTAAATTGTGCCAGGATTACACAGTGAGCCCAGCCAGCTGGCAGGGGGGGGCCCCGTCTTGAACTGTGTAGACCAAACTGTCAAGGACACGGGCAGAGCAAGATATGACTATACAGCTGATTTCTCCGGGACTCTCGATGTTTTATGCCAGGAGTGTATCTATTTGACCTAGAACATTAATTATAGCTCAGCTTATGAAAATGCAAGAAACCACAGTGAAAACTGTTGAAATGAGAGCAAAGAATGCTACGTACATTTACTCCCTTAGAAGAGAATAATTAATCAAATGTTTAGTATGTCTGTAGATTAGAAAAGTATATTAGAAGTGAATATTAATGAAATGTTTAGTTTGTCTGTATATTTTCAATGATTACTGCTGCTTAGTTCGTCTTATAAAAGCGAAAGATACAGAGTGACGTGTATGGATGACGTGTTAGAGGGAGGGCATCCAGAACTTTCTGAGGTCTGGTAGTTTGCCAAGAGCAGGTGCGGGGTGAAGTGAGGACACGTAGTTGGCAGAATGCCCTGAACTTTGTACAGAGTTGGCAGAGCATAAGGACCGTTGGCAATTTGCCACAATGACGTTGTGGGAGGAGCGTTGGGAGGAGTTACGATAAGAAAAGTGTGGGTGATTTGCCAGAATGAGGTTTGAGGAGGAGTTGTAGGTGGAGTAACTGTGTATAAAATGGGTGTACAAATGCCAGTCGGGGTTCAGTTCTGGAGAGCTGATCCGGCTTTATGCACGTGTGCTAATAAAGTCTGATTTTCCTGAAGATCTTGCTGCCTGGTGTCGTCTTTTCCCTCGCGAAGATGTTTTTCGACAAATTGAAGATTTGGACTCTGTCGTTTCCTAGACACGACATTTGGGGGCTCGTCCGGGATACGAAAGAGAAAGAGAAGCTCCCGGCGACTGGAGACCAGGGCGGAGAGTACTTTTTGATAGGCTGCAGCTGCAGCTTATCAGGGAATGAAAGTATTCAAGGACTCTGATCTCCCCTCCCGGACGCCGGAGGCAACATTCTCTCGTATAACTAACCCGGCAACTAAATTAAGGGGAAAAACGTAGCAAACTTTTCAGGAAACGTGCGCGAGGTGAACTGTGAGTAAACGGTGTGGGAATTTATTAATTGTGTTGGAAAATGTTTTTTTAGCAGAACTTGTATTAAGTCTAAAAAGTATTGATACTGCGGACTGAAGTTATATTGTTGCTGCTAACGATTTTAAGTTATGTGATAAGAGGTGCCAGAGACTTGGAAGGAAAGAAACCCAAAAAGGGGATCCTGCAAGCTATATCTAGGTAGTTACCTCAAGGTGTGATGTAAGAGAAAAATTGCTGTGATGTAAGAGAAAATACTGTTACGCTGTGCTGATGCTTCGAAGGCTTGTGCGAATATAATGTTGTATTGAGGCAACAAAGGTAAAAATAACGCTGTGCTGAGGCTTAGAATGCTTGTGCGTGTGCGGATATAACGTTGTATTGAGACAACGGAGGTAAAAATCGTTATTCATGTATGTGTAAGATAAGAAACGCAAAGAGTGAATAAAAGTATTAACGGGAGAAAATACAGGCTCTGGCGGAAAAATAAAGATAAAATATATAATAATATAGATAATAATAGGGAAAATAAAGGTTAAAGACATAATAATATAGATAATAATAGGCGGAAAAAATATAAATAAATAGATAATAATATAAAAGTATTACGGGCAGTATATGAAAATGAAAAAGGGAAAGAAAACTGCGATTGAGATAATAGCGGGGGTGTATCTTAAATGTATACAGGAGATAGAAACTATCTCCGATAAGTGGAAACAAAAAAAGAACTAAGAAAATGGTGGCAAAATGGCCGTTTGATAAGAAAAATATGCGGAGGAGAAGGAGAGCGTAATGGCGGCGGGTAGAAACTGAAGCGAAGAGGCGACTCCGCCTCCGTATGACGTGTGGCCTTGGGAAGGAGGAGTGTGGAGAAGGGGGGTCAAAACAGGTGCAGAGGGACTTAGCTGGGTGATACAGAACTATCATTTTTTTAAAATAAAACAAGAACAACACAGAAACCCATACGGTTTTGCGATAAGGAGGAGCTCCCCAAAATAGTAGGGCCATTATTAATTAGGGTTGCTGTACCTCGATACATTCCCTGGTCCACTCAGGGCATGCAACATGTAATAACAAATCTCCCTGAGTTACAGAATGGAGTGAGCCACTGGTTCAGGGTGCTGGAGAAGGAGATGAGCGGCCGAATCTTGGCTGTCGGGGGCCTGAAGGCTCTCCTGGGGAAGGTTGTGGGGATGGAAACAATGCTGGACATATTCGAGCAGGCTGGCGTTGTCAGAGCCCAGATGCAAACCTACAGCAGTGGACAGTGGGCCATTTGACAATGTACGTGCTGCGCAGGTGGAGGCTGATAACCGAAAGGGACGCACAAACAGATCCCATAATGCCGTAAAGCCATACGGGAGGGGATGTCACCAGGAGTGGGGTGCCGCCTCGATGAGGTGGTGGGACTGAACACCATGACACACAGGGAGTTTGTGGATCATGTGGCGCATGCTGAAGAGAGACAGCGAAAAGATGGAAAAAAGCTAGAAAATCAAGCAAAAGACATTCAAAGAAAACTACTGTGCAGCTGAAGGAGCTGGAAGCCAAAGAACAAAAGCACCCCCCACACCCGAACCATGGAGCAGCCCGATGGCGCCCCGCCAGCAGTGGTCTACAACTTCTCCGGCATCCCTCACCCAGTGGCCATGCAAGGTAATATACAAGGGGGGGAACTACAAATGGGTGGGAACCAAATGAAGGGAGGGCCAGGGAATGGTGGGCAAACCAATCAGTGGAAAGGGCAGCAGAGTCAGCGCAATTTTGATGATGCTGGTAGGGGTAGTATTTATGATAGCTGGTATTTATCTGATTCTAATTGGAGTAGATAATCAAAGTAAAAATAAAAGTAAACTTGGTGAACTTAGACAGAGTAGTAACACATAGAACCAGACGCCTTCCTAAAGGTTGTCTCTTTTTATTTTCTTGCTCATGTGAGCTTGTGGGTGAGGGACGTTGTCCCCGGTATTTGTATTTTGGTTTGTGTTTTTTCCTGAGCTGCGTCTCACGGTTCTTTATTTCCGTGCCTAGTGTTTTTTCTGGGTTCTATGTTGTTATTTTGGTTGGGGTGTTCTCCCTGTTTTTTAGGGTCACTTTATTCCAGCTTACAGCTGGGAGTGCCAGAAGCACCAACAGTGTCCCAGCGGACCCAGTACGAGAATTGCAAGCCGGCTCATCAGTGGAGGGACGTGCAGACCACATCCACTGGTTGGAAGATCAAGCCGGCTCACCAGTGGAGGGACGTGCAGACCACATCCACTGGTTGGATCCAGGAGCCCACCTGTTACATGGACTATGGCAATTCCTCGTGCTACGAATCAACATGTTAACAAAATTAAAAGAAGTGTGTGATAATTTTAATAGTTGAGTCACTTAGGAAAATACATACAGCTGTGATACGGCTATGGCCAGTCAAATTACGCGGGATGCACTTGTGCAGAGAGTGTTGGAGAAACCATGGAAATGCCGTTATATTGAGGAGTCTGAGGCAATTGGATGCTGCTATAGCAGCATTGGATGTGCAGGAACCCAACTTAGTATGGTGCATTGGCCAAGGGAGATATTCGGGGCCATAGGTTTTGACCCCGAAAGGGGGGAATGTAGGGGAAAATTCACAGAACGAAAGATCTCCCTCCTAAAAGCATGATAACCAATCACAAGTCAAAATCAGACTCCACCTTAGTGAGCAGGCTGGATCCTCCAAAACTCTCGACGATGTGTGCTAAAAGTTTATCAATATATCTGTATTAAAGTATGATATGTATCCTGTATAGTTTCAAACTGATTAACTGCTAAATTGTGCCAGGATTACACAGTGAGCCCAGCCAGCTGGCAGGGGGGGGCCCCGTCTTGAACTGTGTAGACCAAACTGTCAAGGACACGGGCAGAGCAAGATATGACTATACAGCTGATTTCTCCGGGACTCTCGATGTTTTATGCCAGGAGTGTATCTATTTGACCTAGAACATTAATTATAGCTCAGCTTATGAAAATGCAAGAAACCACAGTGAAAACTGTTGAAATGAGAGCAAAGAATGCTACGTACATTTACTCCCTTAGAAGAGAATAATTAATCAAATGTTTAGTATGTCTGTAGATTAGAAAAGTATATTAGAAGTGAATATTAATGAAATGTTTAGTTTGTCTGTATATTTTCAATGATTACTGCTGCTTAGTTCGTCTTATAAAAGCGAAAGATACAGAGTGACGTGTATGGATGACGTGTTAGAGGGAGGGCATCCAGAACTTTCTGAGGTCTGGTAGTTTGCCAAGAGCAGGTGCGGGGTGAAGTGAGGACACGTAGTTGGCAGAATGCCCTGAACTTTGTACAGAGTTGGCAGAGCATAAGGACCGTTGGCAATTTGCCACAATGACGTTGTGGGAGGAGCGTTGGGAGGAGTTACGATAAGAAAAGTGTGGGTGATTTGCCAGAATGAGGTTTGAGGAGGAGTTGTAGGTGGAGTAACTGTGTATAAAATGGGTGTACAAATGCCAGTCGGGGTTCAGTTCTGGAGAGCTGATCCGGCTTTATGCACGTGTGCTAATAAAGTCTGATTTTCCTGAAGATCTTGCTGCCTGGTGTCGTCTTTTCCCTCGCGAAGATGTTTTTCGACAAATTGAAGATTTGGACTCTGTCGTTTCCTAGACAACGTTACAGTCCTTTTCTTCTGAAGGCCATTTCTATCTGCTTTAACCTTCTTTTCTAGCACAGTGTGGTTTATTTACAACACAGACATGAAGTAGTTTAGCAGCAGGTGGTTTATGACAGTGAATTTTCAATGAGCAGTGACATTAACACACAGGAGTTCTCAGCTAGAAAAGATAATAAATACCCAACTACATCACAAAAACAATTGAGAGACAGATACACAAAGAAATATATAAAAATGTATATATTAATGAAAATTGTTTTTCATTCATTCATTCATTATCCTAACCCGCTTATCCTGAACAGGGTCGCAGGGGGGCTGGAGCCTATCCCAGCATACATTGGGCGAAAGGCAGGAACACACCCTGGACAGGTCGCAAGTCCATCGCAGGGCACACACACCATTCACACACACACTCATACCTACGGGAAATTTAGACTTTCCAATCAGCCTAACCTGCATGTCTTTGGACTGTGGGAGGAAACCGGAGTACCCAGAGGAAACCCATGCAGACACGGGGAGAACATGCAAAATCCGCACAGAGAGGCCCCGGCCGACGGGGATTCGGACCCAGGACCTCCTTGCTGTGAGGCGGCAGTGCTACCCTCTGCACCATCCGTGCCGCCGAAATTGTTTTTATGAAATATTATTAAATTAAATATTGAATGTTCACCAAATGACTTACAAATTGAGAAATAATTGAACAAAGGGAGCAAATGTCACTGTTTTTTAAGAGGTTGTATGTTTGTATTTAAGACTAATCAACAGACATGGAAAACCAAACCTTACTGAAAATGTCTTAGGTAGTATTACTGGATAAACATGAAACCCCTGTTTTAGTCTGCCTGTGACCAATCCAATTATCATACTGAGTACACGCCACCTCTATTGGATTTGTATGAACTCTGTCAGATTTGAATTAACACTGGACATTTTACTGTGCATTTTATTATTACTGCATAGTGTATGTAAATTATCTCCTAGTGGCTAAGGTGCTTGTCTAGGACCACAAACTTGTGGTTCAAGCCCCAGTGCACCACAGTAAGATCTGTGCAGCTGTTGGGCCCTTGAGCAAGGCCCTTAACCCCACGTTGCTCCAGGGGAGATTGGCCCCTGCTTAGTCGAATCAACTGTAAGTCGCTTTGGACAAAAAGTGTCAGCTAAATAACTATAAAAATAATATCATGACTTTTATTCAAATATACTTCACTCTCTTTAATCGGCATGCCTGTAAGAAACACGTGTTATATTGAGCTTTAAAGTCTTATTACTTGTACTTTTTTGCAAAATAAGACAAAAAAATTGGCAAAGATGTAAGACAGTTCAAGATTTGCCAATGGGGTAAGAAACTTTCACCGCAAACAGGAACTTAAAACACGCTCATTTTTCTCCTTAAGAGAAAACAAGTTTCTTGCTTACGACAAGAAACTTGTTAAGACAGTGCTTTTTGCAGTACAGTCTCTTGAATGATAGTGAATGTTTCTGAGGACAGAGAGGACAGGAGCGAATGCAGTAATAGGCTGAAGGGCTCCATTGTGTCGCTGATATTCCTGCAAAAGCAGCGCATTCTTCTTGTGGGCTTGCTCAAGGCCTCCCCGTTGGGTCCCTGCCAGCCAGCCCTCTGTCACTCCATACAAAGAAAATCACTGTTTTCTCTCACTGGCCTCAGTTCCTATTGACTGTTGAAGTTACAGCACATCTATTGGAGAAGAAAAAGCAACATAATAGCCAAACTGTTATCATTATATAGGCAGCTATAGAGACACAGCCAGGGAGGCAGACAGTGAAATACAAGTCTTTTTTTTCACAATCAAAAAATGCAGTGCCATGCAATGCCATGGCTCTGGGCTTCCAACTAATGCCAAGAAGCCAAGAAACCAACCCCCCTTGTCCCCCTTGCCCTAATAAAAAGAAATTAATTCCACTTTCTTTCAATTCTTTCAATTCTTTCAATTCTTTTTGTTCTGTTACATGTGTCATGCACATGTAACAGAGCATATATGAGAGTACAATGAACATTCCATAACGATAACAGATAATAAATCAAGTGTCTTCTGCTCAGTAATCTAGCACTCAGAAAGCAATGACAGCATACCCTCAGGGCTAATCCCACTCCAGCAGAGTTAGGGCTGAGTACAGGGAAGGTGCTCTATCACAGGGAAGGTCTACCTCCACCCTCCACCCTCTCGTCTACAATCCTCTCCTCCCTACCATCTGCGGAGTCTTTCTCTCGACTGTCTCCCGAAGGGGCCGCTACAACCCTCATGTCCTCCCTCTCATCTTCCTTTGACTCTCTGTGTCCCCTCACCACCAAATTAGTCCGGGCCTCCCCCCTCCAGTCAATGACTTTCTGATGCTCTACAAGCTGTCCGAACCAAACTGCAGGCAGCGGAGAGAAAATGGAAAAGGTCCTGTCTCCCCAGTGATAAAGCTTCTTTCCATGCCCTCCTATCATCTTTCTATTCCTCTGTCTCTCTAGCTACATCTTCCTTCTTTCACTCTAAAATTAACGCAACCGCCTCTAATCCCCACAAACTGTTTTCAACCTTCTCCTCTCTTCTAGCTTCCCCTCCCCCCCCCACCTCCCTCATCACTCACACCTGATGACTTTGTCTCCTTCTTTGAAAAGAAGGTTGATGCCATTCGCAATTCCTTCTCCCCATCCTCCCCAACTCCCTATCCTCCTTTTCTCCCCTCTCTGAAACTCCTTACATCCCACCGCCCGACCACCTGTCCTCTTGACCCCATCCCCTCTCCCCTTCTACAATCTATCTCTAATGACATTCTCCCTTTTCTCTCCTCTCTAATCAACATCTCCCTCTCTTCCGGCACCATGCCCTCTTCCCTGAAGAGGGCCAGAGTCACTCCCCTGCTCAAAAAACCTACTCTTGACCCCTCTGCTCTGAACAACTACAGGCCTGTCTCTCTTCTTCCCTTTCTCGCTAAAACTCTGGAACGGGCGGTCTGCTCCCAACTGTCCACATATCTTCTCCACAACAATCTCCACGATCCCAACCAGTCCGGCTCCAAGAGTGGCCACTCCACTGAGACAGCCTTGCTCGCGGTCACTGAGGCACTCCACTCTGCTAAAGCCAAATCCTTCTCCTCTGTCCTCATTTTCCTTGACCTGTCGGCCGCCTTTGATACAGTCAACCATGAGACCTCTCATCGCTGACTGGGATGGGTGTCACAGGATCTGCACTGGCTTGGCTTTCCTCCTACCTCTCTGGTCGCTCCTACCAGGTGACTTGGAGGGGCTCAGTCTCTGACCCTCACCCCTTTCGAACTGGAGTCCCGCAGGGCTCAGTTCTTGGTCCTCTCCTCTTCTCTCTATACACCATTTCTCTTGGTTCTGTTATCTCTCCCCATAGCTTTTCTTACCATTCTTACGCCAATGACACCCAACTCTTTCTTTCCTTCCCCCCAATACCCAGGTCACCACACAGATCTCTGCCTGCTTGTCTGATATCTCTGCGTGGATGACTTCCCACCACCTGAGGCTTAACCTGGCCAAGACTGAGCTTCTCTACATCCCTGCTAAGTCCTCTCCGACAATCGACCTCTCACTGACAGTTGAGGACTTTGTAGTTTCCTCCTCCCATACGGCAAAGAATCTTGGGGTGACTCACCCTGGCTCCACAAGTATCCTCCACTGCCAGAACCTGCAGGTTCTTCCTCTACAATATACGCCGTATCTGTCATCTCCTGACGGAGAAAGCCACCCAGCTCCTAGTCCAGGCACTCGTCATTTCCCGCCTGGATTACTGCAACTCCCTCGTAGCTGGTCTCCCAGCTTGTGCCATCAAGCCCCTCCAGCTGGTCCAGAATGCTGCAGCCCGCCTGATCACCAGTCAGCCCAGGTTGGCTCATGTCACCCCACTCCTTATTGGCCTCCACTGGCTTCCTATTGCCGCATGCATCCGATTCAAGGCCCTAGTGTTGGCATTTCAGGCTGCTAAGGGGACTGCCCCACCTTACATCCAATCCTTAATCACTCCCTACTCCCCAGCTAGACCACTCCAGTCTGCCAGCTCTGTTCGCCTTATGGTTCCCTCACTACGAGCACCTGGCGGTCGAGCTGCACATTCACACCTGTTTTCCGTTCTGGTTCCTCAGTGGTGGAAAGACTTGCCTACCACTGTCAGGACAGCAGAATCCCTCCCCCTATTTTGTCGCAGACTAAAAACACAGACTCCCTCTGGACTCACACACATTCCCTCCCTCACCCAAGAAACACCTGCAATGGCAAAAATGGCAAATCTCCACTTCAGGGGCAGGCTGGCTGTAGCCTAGTGGCTGAAGTGCTTGACTGGGACCTGGAAGGTTGGTGGTTCAAGCCCCAGTGTAGCCACAATAAGATCAGTGCAGCTGTCGCCCTTGAGCAAAGCCCCTTCACCCCACATTGCTCCAGAGGGGATTGTCCCCTGTTTAGCCTAATCAACCGTAAGCGGCTTTTGATAAAAGTGTCAGCTAAATAACTGTAATGTAACGTCATGTCATGTCTGTGCATATACGCCTCATCAGACAAACCGATGCTGAACACGTGTCACCTAAGCACTGACACTCAGAAGGATAAAGGGCATTCACAGCGGCGTTTCCATGGCGCCCAGCGGTGACGGTACACACAGGGGGAGGAAAAGCCACTGGCGTGCCCTCAGATGCTCAGGGGTCAAAGTTCACACCTGCATTTTCATGCAATGAGTGGCAGCCTGCAAACCGCATGCCTCATACTGTACTGCAGCAAATGGAACATGCATTTCATAGATTTTAATGTACATACAGTATTTATTCAGTCATATAGGAGGCAGGAGAGATGATGCTATAGTAACATGTGTTAGTCATCTCTTTGTGGAAGAGGTGAGTTTCTTCAAGTATGTTCAGTATGTTCTGTACAGTGCAGGCCGAAGAAACCTTGACTATTGTAATGCGCGCATGCAATTAATTATCCAGAATAAAGCACAACTTTTTGCAGATAAGTCAGAAACTATCGTTAGAAAAAAACATCCAAACTAAGTCACATTTTTCATAAATTATTTTTACCCATCATGAATAAATAAAATCCTGTGTGCTTGTGAATATTTATTGAATATATGAAAATGCGATTGCAACAGAGCTTAAGTGTGAGACACTGTTTTATAAATTTGCACAGTTTTATAAAATAGCATTTTCAGTGTAGAATTACCTCTGATGAAGTACTTTTAAATGTAATCCATTACATTTGGCTCCTATTAGGCTCATATAAAACTCAGCTAAACTCAGCTCAGCTTTAACATATTTTTGCTGTGTATTGATTAAAATGGTCTGTATATTATTTTTGAATTATGCATCCACATTAATTTAGTATACTGTATACAGGACAGACTAAATGGTACGGAGTGGGTAGTTTATAAACAGCTGTCGTATCAATTGAGTTAAAGCTATTAATGAACGCTCACACTCAATCATATAATACTGACAGGAGTGCAATTTCAACTGCTCTCCTGGTCTGATATTTTAAAACAAACATTAAAAACACAAATACAGGTATGCAGGTTTTACTCTTGAAGATTGGTGTCAACAATATCTGCAATAAACAAGTGTGAATCCAGCTGTCCATCAATGTCACATAACATCATCTTTCTGTGGGCACAGCAACAGAGCATCGCCAAAAGTGAAAACATGAGTTAAAAACTCTGAGCGAGTCCTTAATTAAATATCAAATACCGTATTCATGCATATGATCACTCCCATTACATATGGGGCGGCGCCACACAGATAACGAGAGTTTTGAAATTAGCATGGTGCGGATTATTTTAAGTACTACGGTATTCATTGTGACACACATTTATTTATGTCTTCCAGTGGCCCGAGGGAGCAGATCACCCCATTTACATTCTGGCGTTTGGCAGACTACATGTTTGCTTATACTCCAATTATGTAGTTGGCGGTTGCAATTCAGATGAAGTGCCTTGCTGAATCATAGCCTATAGGCTAACAACAGAGCATAGCTTTCCCTACAATCATGAGCTCCAAAACTACTTTACTTATTGTAAACCCTTGAAAAAGCACCAGGACCGTTAAAGCGAGTTTTTGGGAAGGACCCGCCATGTTATAGGAATAAGAAACTTCTGAGCATGCCGTTTTGGCTTATTGTCAGGAGTACCTCCGGTCTATAGAATTTCTAAAAGTATTATGACGACGCGCACGTAGGTTTGTGAGAGCAGCAAAATAAATACGAATAGTACGATCCTCCATCAGCGTCACATGGGACCGTGTCAGATAGCGCCCTGCCCCGTAGCCTACCATCACCGCCTTCTGTAGATAGCGGTCTGGCGGTCTGCTGTTCTGAGGCGCCCGGGGGACCGTGAAACACCCCCAGCGCATTACATATGATACAAATCCAGGGTCGTTTTTACATTCTCATTCTCAACATGCTTGTTTGGTAACCGAGTTGGCTGCATTAAACTCTTAAATGATTAATCGATAAAAAGATGCAACTACAGAAGCAACACACATGCTGAAATATATTATGACTGGATGGGGAGATTGGTTGTCTTGGATACTGTATTGTCTTGTAAACCAAGGGCATGTCATTAGCTCCAGGAGTGAGATGACGGCTCTGTAAAAGACAAGATGGAGGGAATCTTTCGACTTCTACTGATTTTATATTGTATTCTAAATTGCCGTCTGGCTAATTATGTTGTAAGGCAACACAGTTAAGGGAAAATATATATTTGCATGTTTATAAGCAGGATTGATTTTACTGCAGTTATGATGGACCAATGCCATGTTGATTTTTTGTATGTGCTGTAATTATATCCAGATGAGATGGATTGAATTTAATTACAGTGCGAAGGTGATCATGGGCATTGTGTGTGCATTGTGTACCACTATTGCTGCAACAAACAGCTGATCTTGTGAAACTAAGAAAAATAATAATATAAAACTCCCTCTTTAATGTGACCAGTAGTGGAATTGCCTCAGGTGGTTAAATAACATGTCTTGTGTGTTTATCCTTTCAGAGAGCCTATTTGCTTTTAAGTGATCAGTATATTAACACATGGAAATAGGCTACTTCCACATTTGATATTATCTGAATACATTTATTTTGCTTCTATTGGCATTAAGGCAATATTTGTCTTGGTAAAAGTTTGTGAACACAGAACTGTGAAAATGTCTCTGGTACCTCCTGACATTCCCATGGTGTTACTCTATGGCCTCGACCCGGCCATTAAAAAAACATGGCAGCGCAGTGTTTTTTTATCCAGATCATTGTAAGCCAGCTTTATTCATCCTTCATTCATCACCATTATTACATTATATCATTATATATATATATATATATATATATATATATATATATATATATATATATATATATATATATATATTCATTAAATAATATTTGATCATTCATTCACTCTTTAAAGTGTATTTAGTGTTAGTCTATGGCTGGGCAGTGTATTTATAGACAACAGTCAGGGTAATATTTTCTGTGTGGCAGGTATGTCATGATAAGCTTATTTGAAATGCATTTGATATCGCAGTAGCCAGCAGATATTTAAATGACTGGTGATGAATTATCATAATTGGATTCCTTTATGTTAAAATCCCTCCTGTGCTACGTGTTGGATGTGTACATGTGGCGATGTCGGATCTCCATACATTTGGCTTTCCGAACACATCGCGCGCACGCAGCGTTCCCTCGTGAGGCGAAACGTTGCCATGGTGATTCTCTTCAAAATGAACGCAGAGGTCAGGGTGCGAGACAGAGATGACTAAAGAAGAAAACAAAATGCACACGGAGCGATGAGATGACAGAAGGAGGGATCGCAGAGCTCCTGCTATTTTTCAGTGGCAGATCGGATGTGGAAAGACCTCTTGAATCATGTCCGCAGGATCACGGCTTTACCCAAATAAAACCAATATTGAGTCCTGCCCAGGTGGAGCCATATAGCCAGTACCCTCCCAGCATGAAGAGGTCTCATTTCTGAATAGCTACTGTTTCATAATCCTATTTCTGCACTGTTTTAAAAGGTATACAGCAGATAGTGTGCATTCTAATCTTAAATCTTCAATAACCATAACACCCATATTTTTCAAAAACACATGTATGTAATAACATATTCATGATGTCTGCCACAATAGACTTAATGATTAGGACTTCACGTTATTGTCATTTTACAGTAATAAGTTATAACACTAATACTACTATTAGTACTACTAATAAGAATAATAATCATCATAATAATAATAAGAATAATAGTGCACAATATTCAATAAGTTCATTATGGATTTATGTAGTGTAAATTGTCTATGTAAATTGAATGTAACTGACTGTTTCTAATACTCAGAATGAGCAGTGCAAACACAATGACTGAGCCCCCCCCCCCCCTTACAGTAACTGCAGCCAATAGCAGCTGAGCGGATGAACATGACCCCATGTGTTTCAGATGGATGTTTTTGACCCCAGGTGTGTCAGATGGATGTTTTTGTTGTTGTTTTTGTCAGGTGATGTGCTAGCAGTATGAATGAGCTAACGCTAATTCGGCTGTCATTAATCTTGCATAATACCAAGAGGGACAGGTGAAACAAGTCCCTCTTCAGGGACAGGTAACTCCACCCTTCTAATCACCTGCACACAGACCTCCAAAGCAATCCAACAACCAGAGATGTACCACTGCCCATAGAGATTGGTCATATTTTTAGCTGGAGTGTGTCTCGGGGCTTTTCAACTAGAAATGTGGGAATCAAACACAGTACCCCATTGAGACACCCTTGATAAAGGCGTTCATCCAAATAGTGCCAGAATACCCTGTGCTAGCAGAGGGAAGTAAGCAACAGCTAAGTGTATTTTAAGAATACATATTCTACTATTATATGCTTGCTAAAAAAAAATTAACTGGTTCCAATGCACTTTTTAATTTGGCTCAATTTAGGTTCTTTGGATTACAAATTCTAAGTCTTTTATGTCAGCACAGCAACCATAAATAAGTTTTAATAAATAAATTGAATAAATAATGAACTTATCAACTAAGAATTTTACACTGGGCCAAAATTGTATTTACTTATTAAATAAATGAGACAAAAAGCCATCCAGTTCATATGCTGCTTACACCAGGCCAAGGTTGCAAGGGGGGGGGGGGGGTGTTTGTGCCGCTGATCCCAGGATTTGAACATGGTCCTGTTTTGTGAGGTGACAGTGCCATTCATTGCCCCAGGCCTAGGCTTAACAGTAAAACAGCTTTCTTTGACTAGTGCACCTTGTCGTTGACAGTCATTATATTTATCTTTGAAACTTTGAACATCTTGGTATGCTAGCAGGATGAATGCTCATCCTGAATGACGGCGTGGGGGGACAGCATGCGTGCTACGTCCATGCTGTAACGAACGACCACTGCCGGTGTGGACGAAGGTACTGAATCAACAGGAAGCAGCTGCCACTTAGAGGAAGATGTGAATTCCGCGTAGCGTGTTTCTCATTAGGCTGAAAGGGAATTTGCATTGTGAAGGTCCTATGAGTTAATCTGAGGTGGGGTGTATTTGCATTATACAACCATACTTTCAGATAGATTGAACAAAGAATTTCACAATTTTAAAATGCTTTTTTGGTTAGTTTGCAGATGATGATGTACAGTAAAGTGCCTTTTACACCATGATTGGTGGAGCTCCTCCCTGTTTTCTGCAAAAAAATGGTTCCATAGAAGAACCCTATGTACAGTGGTGTGAAAAAGTGTTTGCCCCCTTCCTGATTTCTTATTTTTTTGCATGTTTGTCACACTTAAATGTTTCAGATCATCAAACAAATTTAAATATTATTCAAAGACAACACAAGTAAACACAAAATGCAGTTTTTAAATGAAGGTTTTTATTATTAAGGGAGAAAAAAAATCCCAACCTACATGGCCCTGTGTGAAAAAGTGATTGCCCCCTAAACCTAATAACTGGTTGGGCCACCCTTAGCAGCAACAACTGCAATCAGGCGTTTGCGATAACTTGCAACTTGGTGTGTTTTGGATCATTGTCCTGCGGCAGAACCCAAGTTCGTTTCAGCTTGAGGTCACGAACAGATGGCCGGACATTCTCCTTCAGGATTTTTTGGTAGACAGCAGAATTCATGGTTCCATTTATCACAGCAAGTCTTCCAGGTCCTGAAGCAGCAAAACAGCCCCAGACCATCACACTACCACCACCATATTTTACTGTTGGTATGATGTTCTTTTTCTGAAATGCGGTGTTACTTTTACGCCAGATGTAATGGGACACACACCTTCCAAAAAGTTCTACTTTTGTCTCGTCAGACCACAGAGTATTTTCTCAAAAGTCTTGGGGATCATCAAGATGTTTTCTGGCAAAATTGAGATGAGCCTTAATGTTCTTTTTGCTCAGCAGTGGTTTTCGTCTTGGAACTCTGCCATGCAGGCCATTTTTGCCCAGTCTCTTTCTTATGGTGGAGTCATGAACACTGACCTTAACTAAGTGAGGCCTGCAGTTCTTTGGATGTTGTTGTGGGGTCTTTTGTGACCTCTTGGATGAGTCGTCGCTGCACTCTTGGGGTAATTTTGGTCGGCCGGCCACTCCTGGGAAGGTTCGCCACTGTTCCATGTTTTCGCCATTTGTGGATAATGGCTCTCACTGTGGTTCGCTGGAGTCCCAAAGCTTTAGAAATGGCTTTATAACCTTTTCCAGACTGATAGATCTCAATTACTTTCTTTCTCATTTATTCCTGAATTTCTTTAGCTCTCAGCATGATGTCTAGCTTTTGAGGATCATTTGGTCTACTTCACTTTGTCAGGCAGGTCCTATTTAAGTGATTTCTTGATTCAGAACAGGTATGGCAGTAATCAGGCCTGGGTGTGGCTAGAGAAATTGAACTCAGGTTTACAGTTAAGTTATGTTTTAACGGGGGGGCAATCACTTTTTCACACAGGGCCATGTAGGTTTGGATTTCTTTTCTCCCTTAATAATAAAAACCTTCATTTAAAAACTGCATTTTGTGTTTACTTGTGTTGTCTTTGACTAATATTTAAATTTGTTTGATGATCTGAAACATTTAAGTGTGACAAACATGCAAAAAAATAAGAAATCAGGAAGGGGGCAAACACTTTTTCACACCATTGTAGTTAAAGGGGTCTTTGTTGGGCAAGATGGTTCTTTGGCTGGGAGTTTATATTTCACACCTATGACAGAGGGTTCCAGAAAGACTTAAAAATGGTTCCCCTGTGGAATCATGTCAAATAACCATTTTTTCAGCCATTTTTCATCATGACTGTCCCTTCCCTATTTCATTACCCCTATCATTGTGCAATGGCGGCATCTCCAAGCATAGTGTGTTGCCAGGCGTGGGCATCCAGCTGGTCACCAGGCGCCATCTGCTCCATGGCCCATTTCTCCCCGTGAGGTTGGCCATTTTGTTTAGGCCAGACAGCCAGCCAGGCGCAAACGCCCCCTCAGCCACACATACCCTGCCTGCAATTTACACTCCAAAGAGAGCGAGCGTGGCGAAGGTCGAAGATGAGGGAGGTACGTCAATGTTGCATCGGTATGGCTCAGGCATGAACACAGTAGCTGTCAGTCAGTGTCTTTACATTCCCTGCAGATCGGCACTCATACAATTACTTTTCAACGAGCTGTTTGTAATGTTCCTGTCTTTGAGGAGGATCGTATGATTTGGCTAAAGGTTCGCAAGCTATGTCTATTGCAGCAGATGATTGGTATTGTTTGTAATTGGATTTAAATCTAAGCTAAAGCCTACGCATATTCAAAATTGTCAATGTAGCTTCAGTGTCTTAATCCTTAACATACTGACAACTGATAATTTCATATTTAAAAGGTAGCCAAAAAAAATGCATCGTTTTAATCTTGCTCTGAATGTTCCGTCATTTTGGATTTACTAACATGTCACTCAGACCATTTAGAGCAAGACTTTCAGTAATAATGGTTTTCAAATTTTCATCGTCTTAGTTTCTGGGTGTGTCTCGATGTTGGAACTCAACCTGGATAATGTGACTGGCCTCATTCACTGACAGAACAGTCTGTATGTTTATAAAACACAACCAGAGAATGAACCTGAAAAAATGATAGCAATGCACAGTTTGCCAAAGGCATTTCCTGATTACTTTGGCAGGTTTGCAATATGATTCAGGCATTTCATTTAATCCATTTGGAATGCGCATTCAGTTTATTTGTTAAAATATGCATTTCACATTTACTTCAGTGCTTGTTGATTCCAAAAAGTCTGTGTAAATACCAAAATATTTTCATTAAATTTGTGCTTCACATTTAAGAGGAAAAGAAGGTTTCAGTGGGCCAACCGATTAATGTATCGGATCTTCATTTTGTTTCTTTCTACTTGTAATTCATTTATGTATATTATATGTCTATTTTCTGTCCAATTTAAGAGCAAAATGAAAGCAACTCTTTCTTTATTACTGTAATAAAGATTACATATTTTGATATATCTGTGATATCTGTGACTAGAAACAGTTCCTCTGGCACATAACACGGCATGTGTATCCCCATACTGTAAATTTCAACATGGCCACTGCTGTGCATCACACAAGGGCACAAGCCACTAGTTCAGTTTGACAACAGTCATGTGAGTGGAAAGAAATTGACACAAGCACTAGAATTGCTTGGAGATATTTTCAATTGTACGTGCCATACACTGTAGCTCATGTTTGTAGATGTGCTGTGAAGTGCCCATGGACATTGGGGTAATTTTGCTTTTGTTATTTCCAGAACGTTCTTCGGTAAATGGTTAAATTGGAACTGGTGCTAGTTTGTCACACACAGTACAATATACAAATCTGCAGAAACAGAGCAATTGCCCTTAACAGACTCTATTGTCAGATAATGTTCATAAAGGCAGCGTATCACTACATTCAACAGCTCACAGTGGCACGTGTATACAATCAACAAAAAAGCATTCACTCAATGGTCAGCCTGCACAATATACTTTATAGGGTTTAATTGTGCATTATGTGAGTTATGTGCCATATTTTCCAAAGTGTAATTTGTTTTTTGTTCAAATTATTATAATGTTTTGTTTCCCCTGCAATATCTCAATATTTTTTTACCCCAACATTAATGGAAACAGGTGATACAGCCAACTTGACCTACTGAGGAAATGCACGCATTGTGTAGGTAACAGTTCAGTCAAGGTTGTTTTACATTAGCCATCCAGGGGCATGTTCCAAAAAGAGATAAATGTCTGTCTGACTCTATCTGAGGCCAGTACCTGAAAAACACGTTCTCAGGTCTTAAGAGTGAACACATCATGGTGAAGCCCTTCTTCTTTTTAACCAAGATGGGTGGCATTTAGTGGTCTCTACAGTATACATTTTCTATTAAGACCTAAAAAAACCCTGTGAAGAGGAGACATATCACAATGTAGCCTTGCTTGTCTTTAATCAAGACGAGTAGCACTTTAGAGTATACATTTTGTCTTTATTTGACCTCCATTATTTCATCAGTAAATTACTACTTAAATTATGGCATCTTTTTAAAAATAATATATTGAGTTCCAGTTCCAGTGTGACACATGGATTCATCCTTTATGTGTATTAAGAAGGTGTTTGTGGTCAAGTCAATTCTCTGAATAAGTCCTACAGATATGGCTTTGGAGGGCGTCTGCATACACTCCCCATTTATTCAAATATGAAAGAAAAAATATTAATGAAAATAGCCCAAACTTATTCGGCACCAGTGCCACTAAATGTAATGCAAAATATGGAAAATTCAAGAAAATGAGTGTAAGACTGTCTTTCAGGTGTTGCTAGAACAGTGCACCTGTTTGAGAATTCCAAAGCCAAATGAAAACCTGAGTGGCATGATCCAAAGTTATCATTCTTCAGTTATGAAATCAATGTTATTCATTAAACTAATGTAGTTGATATGACACATAGCTACACCCGACTGAATATCATCCGGGCAGATATATATAATGATGCATTTTAGCTAATAATTTACTCATTGAAGGATCAACACTGCTATTAATATAATGTATGTAGCCATTGAAACAAACCTGAATGCAATTCACACGTGCACAATGAAATGCCATTGTTTGAATAACATAGCAGACGCATAAGTTCATGCACATATGTGAAAGTACAAAATAGAAACCTAATGTGCACTGCACACAGTGTTCTAAGATATAATGCCATCCGGGTTGGCCTGAGGCTGTTAACAATCTTTGGAATGCCAAGGGATTGTCTCTGTTTATATTCAAGTTCATACAAAATGAATCTATACCCAGGCATAGTAACAGAAAGCCATCTACACAGCATAGATCCTCGGGCTTCTGTCTTTCACTCATATTATTAATTTCCTAGAGAAATTGGTTTAGCAACTTCTGGAATGCTGGTCACCTCATATGTAATGCTTCACATCATACTGCTTGGCTCTAATTCACAATGTGCCACAGTATGAGTGCTGACTTGGAATCAGTAAAAAGTTAATAATGGATAAGGTTTAGGGAATGGTCTGGGTAACCCTGACCTGAGGACATTTACATTTTAGTCATTTAGCCGATGCTTTTAATCCAAAGTGATTTATAAGTGCATAATTTCCTCAACCAGTGAAAAGCATCAAATCCATAAATAGCTAAACAAGCACGTAGAGCAGTTATAACCAAAAACAATGGTCACCGTAAGTGCAAGTTGGAGAGTGACGAATAGTGGGGTGACATGAGCCGAACTGGGCTGACTGGTGGTCAGGCGGGCTGCAGCATTCTGGACCAGCTGGAGGGGCTTGATGGCACAAGCTGGGAGACCAGCAAGGTGGGAGTTTCAGTAATGCAGGTGGGAGATGACTAGGAGCTGGGTGGCTTTACAAACAACTCTCCAACTTTGAGATGCTCCAACCGTTTGAATTGCAAACAAAATGTTTTTCATTCTTTCGTTGTGTCATCTTATTAATATTATGCAAACTATTATCAGTTGTGGACCCGTTTTTGAAAGGGTAAATACAGACTCTAATGGGACATGCAGAATGCAGTCATACCTTCACCACAACTGCAGGGACTATAATCTAGGAAACCCCTCTTACAATAGCATGTTCCTTTCCCCTGCTGTGGAAATGGAAAAATATGATGTTCATCTGCCCTTTTGCACTGCACAATAGCAATAAACTCTGTTTGTTTCTGTCGCTTGTTTTCCTTTGTTGCCATTGACACCTTTGGCTTGCTTTGTGGGGGTTTAGTCAGGTATATTGTGAAACATATTGTAACAGATTCTTTTTGAAATGCACTATATAAATCTAATTTGATTGGTTGTGACAAGTGCTTTCTATAAGCCAGTATAAACTGTGTTGTGGAGTTTTCAGTTGCATTCAACATGAAACACAAAATGTTTAACCTTTGAAAGTCTTTGAATGTCTGTTTCTATGGCAACTTGGCAGATAAACATGAGACGATATGGAATCCAGATGTAGCCTTTTTCATACATTCACCGCCAACATTCCATATTTGAGACCTGCTGTACAGACATAATACATGGATCATATGTATGAAAGTCATGCAGTGTAATAATAGTACTAATACAACTACTGCCAATGATACTAATAACTACTATAAGATGTGCAAACTACAATAAGATGAGCAAAAACTGCACATGGGGAGTTTAAGAGTGAGGAAATCAATAGGGGTATATGCTGTAACATCTTGGCTGGTCCAGTGTACTCATTTGGAAGAAATTCATCACTTGGAAAAAAATATTCCCCTCAGCATTTCTTAGCGCTTGTTACAGTAACTATACAATTCCAAAATGAGTTCATCTGAACCTTCAGGGAACAATATGTGCATTAAAAAACAGCAGAATAAACAGTTATTCATTTAAATAAATAAAATGGCCAATAGTTGTTGACATGATAGAAAATTGTTTAATAATTCTTTTAAAATGATACATCTCAATCCTGCCTTTGTGAAGCACACAAAACACATTTATGAGAGACTCATGTTTTATTTAACATTCAATTAATTATAATTCCATCAGTTTTATTTATTTTTTTATTTTTTATTTTTTTAAAGATGCCCCACTTAAAGCCAGTTGCATTTGGTCTGCTATGGTTGTCAGCCATTTGACAGAGGAAGCTTAGATGTCATTTTCCATTGTTTTAATTGCCTGCTGTGACATAATTATTCTGACATTTCAGAATCTTTTTTAACGTCCCGAATTAAATATTCTGACATCCCACAGTGTTCCAAACGAGGGAGGGCAAAGAATAAGTCAATCCAGATTCCAACGGACAACATACATGAATGTATTGTATGGGTTCCTTCCTGCATTTTTTTTTTTCTTTTTAAAATTATTATTATTATTCCTGGCATGAGTCTTTTTTATTTTCACTAATTTCAGGGCAACAGAACTGTGAGTCACATTTTGTATAAATTGTAAAATGTAATTACCTATACTTTATCATAGCATGCATAGTTTAGCTGCCCACAGAACTATCAGTATTAACAGTATTAACAAATCCGATTTCCAGTTCCAAAACGGTTGCTTAATTCGCTTTTCTTAAAATAATATTCATGATAATAATTATTATTATATGTTTTATTAAGCGGACATTTTTATCCAAAGCAACAGTTGATTAGACAAAGCAGGAGACCATCCCTCCTGGAGCAATGTGGGGCTGAGGGCCTTTCTTAGAGGCAACTGGGCAGATTTTATAGTGGCTACACCAGTGCTTGAGCCACCAACGTTCCAGGTGTCATTCAAGCAACTTAGTCACTAGGCTACAGCCAGATCGGCTAGTCTCAGCCTGAGCAGCAGAACCACAAATAATTTCAAAGTTAGTTCAAATGTTCGTAATGGCTGCCAACGTTTTGGGAGGATAAAGAGATCAGCTCATGCCTTCTAGAAAATATATTTCAGTCTTTTTTCACTATTTTAATTTTTAGATTCATTTAGATTCTCTTTTCTATTCTATCTAGTTTATTCATTAGGCCCATGAAAAGGGTAGTTCTGCATGTAACACAGGCTGCAGAATTTAGATAACCTAAACAGAGTTCTATTGTGCTAATTGTATTATCTACAAACTGCAAGATTCATATATTTAGTGTCAGCAGCATTGTTGCCATTACAAGATGCTGTAAATCTGAATGTGTGCCCGTAATTGATGCATGATCGAAATGTAGTGCTGGGGCTATAGACACATGACACTGGAGCAAATTGTTAACAGGAGAATGGGCTGTTGCAGACCAAAACACTGTCAATATAGATTTGCAAAACATCTGGAAACTATGAGTTGGGCTATTATTAAAATTTGCTTTACTGTGAAATTTCTATGGAATTATACATACAAAACTACTGCATATTTGTAAGATGCCCGTAATTGATGAATGTTCTGAAGATTTCTTGGAAATACTAGGAATTTATGTTTTTCTATGCCTATCTTTATTCTATGCATATCTTTATGCCTAGATTTTTTTTTTTATTATTCAGTCTTGAGCTTTTATTATTCTGATAAGGCTCCAATATAGATTCCAGCCATTTTCCATAAACAATCCACAGATTTATTAATAATTATTTACATACTTCATACAGTGCAATTTGGTGTAAACTTTTTGTTTGTTTGGGTCTGATGAATTTTGTGGGTCTGTTGAATTCTTAATGAATAACCATATTTTTTGGTGCATCATATTGCTACAGCACCCTTCATTGGGGAAAAATGTCAAGTGCCAAGTTTAAAATAGTAGTTTGAGTAGGTTAACTGACAGAAAGTATCTTCTACTGTTCCTCATATTTTATTCATCAAAGGTTTCCCTGAGCCATCTAATAAGTATCATTAACATACAGCCAGATCGAAATGTGGTGCTGAGGCTATAGACACATGACACTGGAGCAAATGCAATGCAGATTGTAAACAGGAGAACGGGCTGTTGCAGACCAAAACACTGTCAATATAGATTTGCAAAACATCTGGAAACTATGAGTTGGGCTATTATTAAAATTTGCTTTATTGTGAAATTTCTATGGAATTGTACATGAAAAACTACTGCATATTTGTAAGATTGTGTGAAGCTTGCCACAGCTAGCCCTTTAGATTTGAAAGAAAAGATGTATATATCTAATACCCAACAATGCTAATAACTATTTAGTGAAAAACAAAATTCTGAAGTCATGGGATTAAGCACAAAGTATATGCTCAATATTTTCATGCAAGGTATATCTCTGGAGATCAAACATGTGAAGAACATGTGTAGGGCTCAAGGGCTTGTAATTAATGGACGTTATGTTTGACCAAAACAGAATAGAATTATTTTCTTGGAGGAATACCTGCATATAAACTGTGTAGACTTCAGATGTCAAGGTCAGGTCAAGGTCAAGGTCAATAGCAATCACAGCTGAAGCTGTTCATTGAACAGTAACTTTTGACACTGCACACACTGAGTCCTGGATCTTTCATTCTGCCGGTGCTAAAAATGCATCTGAAGTCTACTGAGGGTAGACATGTTTTAGACATTCAACCTTCTAGTCAGAAAAAAAAGAAATAAGCAAATGACAGAGAAAGATGGGCCTGTTAAACTTCATGTCAACATTTTGGCCGCTGAAACAACAACAGTAATGGTCCAAGGACTACACCGAGAGAAAAAAATAGTATGTGAAAAAAGGCAAGTCAAAGGTTGTCGTTGCGCTAATGAATTCCAGGCCTTTTGAGCCCTTAGTAGACAAACCAAGTAGCCCTCTTCTGGCTTATTTACTGCCGCACTCACTGGGTGAGCACTGTGTGCAGGGGTGTCCTGATCATACACCATTACATTACATTACATTACATTACATTAATGGCATTTGGCAGATGCTTTTATCCAGAATGACTTGCAGTTGATTTTAGACTAAGCAGGAGACAATCCCCACCTGGAGCAATGCAGGGTTAACAGCCTTGCTCAAGGGCCCAACGGCTGTGCGGATCTTCTTGCAGGGCTTTGGCTGGAATCTGGTCACGCCGATAACTATGGCAAAGCCATCAGGGCTTGCATTGACTATATAGGCAAGGTATACACAGGGCACTGCTGCTGCCACCACTGTCACCTGACATCATTTCAGCGCAGATAAAATATTGATATATGCAGAGAAATATGCCAGGAGAAAAGCTGATGGAAAGGCACAGAACATCTCTGCCTTTACAGATGTGACATTCCCAGTGGCTTCCAGACCGCATGTTAATGTAAATTTATACTGGTAAAAAAAATTTTTTTAAAATAAAAATACATTTACACTCTGCAGAGCATGGTTTTGAAAATAAATAGTTAATGAGAAATCATAAACAATTAAATCATTCTATTTCAGGTGGATTTCAAAAATCACCGACCATGACTACATGTGCTTATAACTACAAGCCACTGAACGTCCAATAAGCTTCGAAACAAAAGCACAAAAATGTGTATGTGTTTCTCAAGCTTCAACGGATTTTCACCTGAATTAATTTCAGGTTATGGTGGTATAATTTCTCACAAATAAAATTTACATCGTAGCAAAAGTGTTATATAACCATACACATTAAAGATGTATGATTAATCTATTAATATTTCCAAAAAACATTATAGACGGAAATCCGATGTAGACGCCGAGGAGGTAAAAGGTGGATGTTTCTGATAAGCCCCTCCTTCTTTTAGTCGTGACACGTGTCAATCAAATAAGCGTGAGATGTGATGACGTCGCATGACGTCGGCGGCAGAACTAGAGAAGGACAGGCAGAATGGCTACCCAGTGCCGTAGCTCTAAATGCACGGCAGAGAGGAAAGGATTCCGGCGGGAACTCGATTCCTGGCGGCACAAATTGGTCCACTGTGTTGGTAAGCAAAGCCCTTTTCTCGTCGGCTTCATGTTGCGCGCTTGTTTTGATGTGCGCGGTGGATTATGTGGCGTTAATTTAGATTGCAACCCAACTCAAGTTGTCCGTAGTAGCAGGCTAGCTAGCTTGCTAAGTTCAATTGCAGGGGTACCAATCCTGTCTCCATTTTCTTTGTCTTCACTCCTCGCTGTTCCGGTAAATGTCCCGTACACCCTCGGGGATTTCTGGCGATCTGGATGATGAGGCTCTTATTTATTCATTTTTGACACAAGTTTCATGAATTCATACTTTTTGGGGGGCTATTTCTACACTCGAAGAACTTGAAATAATTTGGTCTGTGCCTTTAAGAGCGCTCACTTGTTTTGACAGGGCTAGGATTTCGTTTTATTTTTATTTTTTTGGGGTTAGCTAGCGAGCTACCATGGCGACCATAGGGGTTTTTGACCGTAGCCGGGGAGTGTCGGCAGTAATCCTAACGGTCGTCCTTGTGTTTGATTCACGTGACCGTTTTGTTTTATAAACACAAACCCCATCAACTCAAGAGCCAGCTTGTTTAAAAAAAGAAAACCGTGACCGTTGATTTCGGTTACTTGCTAGCTAGTAACAACATAGCCTGAACGTGACTCCCAGTTAATATGTCCAACCCTAGTTAGTATGACAGTTAACGTTGCTAGATTTCTTAAATGAAGTTTAGCTTGGCCAGCAACCGAACACTTCAGCGGTGCAGTGATTCCATACACATTTGCGTCTCCCGCGAAACCGTGCGATACTGTCAAACAGTATCAGAACAGTTATAGAAACGTCTTTTGGCTCGCTAACGCTTTGTTGCAACGTCCCAGAAGTTGTCCATGAAGCCGCTGCTACTAGCGTTACTTGCTGGTTGGTTAACGTAATCGGATCTAAATCAATGTTGCTTCTTGCTCCGGTTGTAATGGTGGTTAACGAATTACTGCCAGGTAACGTTAGGCTTTGCTTAGCGCGATATATGCATAGGTGCTTAATTAACGCTACTTGCAGAAATTATTTGTTGAGCTGCCGTCAAAGTTATAGGTTTGCTAGCTATAAACTGGACATTTGAAACCAGTTGTCAAACCGTATACCTATTGCCAAGCGTGCAACGCACTTCACGTTTCCTGGCTAGCTATAACGACGTCCAACGTTTTACTGTTTTTGACATTGCGTTAAAATCAACAGTTGTGGAATTCGCACTGCAATCTGGATCGACTAGCTAGCATTAGGTAGTTATATTAACTAGAAGTTTTCTTATGTTATCAGCTAACCAACTGCAAGGTTACGTTTTTTAAGCGTTGATTTGCAACTAATTTGTTGCAGATATTCGAGAACTTGGTCGGCACCGTTCCATATCTAGCTAGCTATGTTCGATATCTTGGTTTATGTTTGTTAGCTATGCTGGAGCATTCCACTTTAATTTGCCTTTTCGGCGATTAAGACTACGGTAGAATGGCAAAACCTAATTTAGTTGATACGCTATTTTGCTAAGATTACAGATTGAGTCTGTAGGTAACGTTAACTATCGGCACCTACAAATATCTGGTTGTGGTTTTGGCAGTGTAATAGTGGCAAAGTATGGCATGTTCCAATGGCATCCTACGTATCGTTGGACTTTGTAACGTTGCTGTGTTTGTCTGGTCATAAATATTGCCCTCTCTTGCTTCAATGGAAATTAATGTGAATTCGCTCACACATGCCTGAACATACCAGAGGTAAACAGAAAACAGGAAATGAACGTCATAATTTGCAGAAAAAAGGTTTTTAACGGGCATTGGTATATCAGCCCCATTTAGCTGTTAGGCATCCTTCGCCTAACTATTTCTCCTGTGCTGTTAGCTAGGAGGAGAGCATTGACTAGTAACGGCTGTATTGTGCTATATTATGCTATATTCTGTTTGTTATAAGGGTGAAAGGGAGCATTGTGGGTTGTTTACTTACTCATCTTGCCTGGTCGTATTGCATGTTTAATTGTGGATCACTAACATCTTCAGTTATGCATGATACGATCTTGTCACAGTGATATATTTGTCTTGTTTTGTTGAAATAAACAAATATTACCATTTATAAATATTGTTTCAGATTTAAATTGTTGCCGTTTTCTTCCTAAAATCTGTCTGGTAAACTAAAAATAGCAAACAAAGTCAATCTGGTATTTTGTTGTATTTCCGTTTGCATTAGGTTGTCCAGTTGTTCACACTGGCATGGTCAGGGTTCAATCAGGACTAAATGCACTTCACTGTACTGGGGGTAGCAGTGTTTTCATAGGACATGCGTATTTAGATGCCCATACTATGGTAATGTTTGAGAAAGGTTTGTGATTCTGTGAGAACTGCTTCAGCACTAGTATTGTGTACATTAGTGGAAGATGGTTTTACGAAGACATGACAAATCCCTGCCGTTCCTTCGGTAATATTGTGGGGGAGACGGGGTGACGGTGCCTGGGGGCTGCCTGATGGGGCAGCATTTCTGATGATTGGCTGCTGTTCTGGTCCCTCGCCCAGTATTAAGGTGGTGACAGTTATTACAGTTTCCTGATTTCAGTGCTTACTGAGGTTCATCAGCAGCACAGACTCTACCGGCTCCTTAGTAGGCCAGTTGCACAGGGCTTCTGGTTCTGTGGATGACTTTTAAACATAAATAAATGAATAAGTGTATGCCTGCTTTAAAGAGCTGGCCTCATTAAAAGTCTCTTTCTAGATGCATGCCTTGGCTAATATAAATGTAATTTAAAATCCACACAGGCCTCGGTGTTCAGAACTGACTGCTGGTCCTTTTAAAATTTTCCCTGAATGGTTGAAGTCATAGTGGCCTCTACCCTGCCTATTGTGTTACAGCGGAAGAAAATTCAGAGCTGATTGCAGCTCTTGAAACCTCCTCTCCTCCAAATGGAAAAGTTGTACTCTCTTTCTGATTTCCAGTTCTGTTCCAAACTCAATTTACGTTTCCTGGTGACATCATGTAAACAAAGCTATTGGGTTTTGGCAGGCAGTGAGTGAGATGATTCAGACTTGTGTGTTCGGATTGGTTCTATTGATTTATTTCATTCAGGTATTTATTTGTGATGTTTTTTTTCCTTTTCAGAGTAGCATAATTACCAGTCTTATGTTGGGGGCATACCATACCTGTGTTTTTATTTTAGCGTGCATTGGTGTGTATGGCAACCATCTAAGTGCCTGTGTTAAATCTGGTATTGCACTTATTGTTTAAATGGTATGAAGAAAGGTAAAAGGGAAAACATTTAGCAATTTCCATACTTATCCTTACTCGTGTCGCAAGTCCTCAACATGCTGTAATAGAGACATGATATCATACTTATGTGTTGTGTGAACTATTTTAAACCACACTATACAGCGTGGCATATTACAAAACCCCTAGACACCCTTGGTTTTGCAATCTGTGAGCTGTGTTTTGCAAACCGTGCTTTGGTTTGCCAATCCGTACACTCATTTCTGCAAACCATGCACTGGGTTTGCCAATCTGTACCCTCGGGTTTGCAAGTGCAAATTGGCAAACTGAAGGTAAAGACTGCAAAGCCGAGCGCAAAGGAACGTGCGGATTGAACAGCATATGGATTGCAAAACCAAGAGCTGACATTGTTTTCAGTTATGGTGCCGAGGGGGCTCTGTAGTTTATGCTCAGAAAAGGTTGTATTTGTGCTTTAATTGTAGATCTCAAGATTAATTAATTCTTTAATTTTTGTTTAGTTCTAAAACCTGCTGCATGATGAGTAAAATATTATGTAAATATATTAAGTAACAAGAAGGTAATTACAACCTGCGATTGAAACAATAAGCTCATAGATGCAGCCATTGTACTGTTCTGCATACTGTGGGTAATGGTAAGCTTCTCGAATGCTCATTGGAGAATGAGCAGAAGTGGGTGGGTCTACCATGTCTGGCTTTAACAAAGCTGTTCCTTTGTATGTTGTAGGGTTTGAAAGCATATTAGAGGGGATCTATGGACCACGGCTACTGCGAGATCTCAGCATATTTGATGGTAAGCTGTGTGCATGCATAGGAAATTGGACTGCATTGTAAAAGAACATCATTTTCCCACCCCTTCACGTGTTCCGTATAGCTACCATTTTGTGCTTAAAGAGTGTCAATGTCCTTTGCTTTCTCAGAAACATTATAAATAAAATTTCATTTTAGACTGTGAACCCGATGCAGTCAGCGACTGGTCAGTGGATGCCAGCTGTTCCTTCTGCAATCTCCAGTTAGAGAAACTCAGTGTAAGTTAAAGTAGAGTTTTAACCTCTTGAAACACAATATCCATGGGTAAACCACCCCTTGTGTTATGGTATCTAGTGTAGAGGACTGTCACATAAAAAACACTGTACTGCTTCAGGTATATTTTCATACGAAAGTAAAATGTCAAATTGCCATAATGTGAATTGTTGTACAGTACTGTAATGTACTTTACAACTGCAGTCTCCTGAAAAATAGTGGCAATAATGCATTTCATTTTGTATATGGCTTTTAAGGGTACACAAAGACACATTACACAGTTAAAATAACATATAATAGCGTGTTTGTGCCTCTCTCTGAGACCAGACACATATCCATAGATGCAGACAATGGTCTCATTGAATGTGATACTTAAAGACTGCTCTTGATTTCTGGAAATGCTGTTTCTCACGCCTCTCAAACAGGACCACATCCCCACTGTCAGCTCACCTCAGTCTACTCCAACAGAAGAATCTCCTCCTCAGGGCCAGTCAAACACTGAGAATATCGAATGCCAAGCTGACAGATTCCTCCATGCAATCTTTCGAAAGAAAGGTAAACCTTTATTTATTTATGTCCCCTGTAAAGGCTACACAGGTTTCGGTTTACTGACAATTTCCTGTTTGCTGAATCTGTCGGCTGTTTGTATAAAAGGGAGGCACACTACATGATAACGGATATGACTAGTAAAAGAATAAGGGGGGAAAAAAGCCCGCTATATCGGGACTCTTCCTGCAGATTAGATGGTTGTGCCCACACATCGCCCTGCTGCCTTAAAGGGCCAGCCCCCGAAATGTGTGCATCCTTTGACCTTTTAAGGTGCAAGACCTCTGGGGTATAATTATAATGTTCTAATTACATTAGTTGCAATCACTACTGGTAACTGAAAGCAATGGAGTTTGAGAACTCTTTTGAAAAAAAAAAAAAAAAAAATCATATTTGAAAAAATTATAATAATAAATGTGTTGGTGTCTATGTTAGGCAGGGATGAGACTCCAGTCCTGCAGGTCAACAGTGTCTGCCACATTTCTGCGGTTTTATTTCAGCCAGGAGCCAATCTTAGGCCTTTGGGACAAAGTGCGTGGACTTCAGCCAATCGCTGACAATTTAAATTAACTGCCGAAAGGCACCAAAAAACCAGCAGCAGAGATGGCTGGTTTGTGATTATTGCAGCAGATGTTTGTTAGTGTGGAAGCAGCTTCTGTTCATTTGGCTTTACGGTCTGTTCCTATCCAAGTCACTGCCTTACTTTGCCTTGATCATGTCAAACATACAATCCAGGCTACTCGAAACAGTTCAACACTGTTCACAACTACTAAATTACATATGGCCAGTCACTCAATTATACATTTTAAGATGCCTTTTTTTCCGTGAACCTTTTCAATGTTGTTTTGTTCATATTAACATTAATATCAATTAAATGTAAAATTGTATACTGGTACATCCGAGCATGTATAACAGGCCTCATCAAAGCTGGTCATTGAATCCAAATCAGGCCCTCGTTTTCTTTTCTCTCGGGTAACTGACTGAACAATTAGCTAAGCTGATTAGCCAGATGTCCTCACACCTGACTTGCAGGTAAAGGGAGGGTGGAAAATCGGCAGTCCTTGACCCTCGAGGACCGTGATTTGATCTCTGATGTCTAATATGTGGTTAATGCTGAAAGTAAATATGAATTGAATCCATACAATGCGCTTATTTTGGTAGTAACGTATGTTTTGTTTCCGTTTTCTCACCAGACCTTCCTCAGAGCTGTGATCCGAACATTCCCTTAGTTGCTCAGGAATTAATGAAGAAGATGATCCACCAGTTTGCCGTTGAATACGCTTCAAAAAGTCAGATCGAAGGAGCGGAAAACCTCACGTCCAGCAGCCCCCCTCTCCCCCCGGATCAGGACAGCCCCCTCGACCTCACTGTGAACAGGAACCAACCCAATGTTGAACAAGGTAAACCACCCACTTTAAACAGGAACCAAGCCAATGTTGAACAAGGTAAACCACCCACTTTAAACAGGAACCAACCCAATGTTGAACAAGGTAAACCACCCACTTTAAACAGGAACCAACCCAATGTTGAACAAGGTAAACCACCCACTTTAAACAGGAACCAATCCAATGTTGAACCCAATGGTAAACCACTTTGGCCCATATTAGGGATTGGGTTGTGTTCCCTGCAGGCAGGACTGTGCTACTGAAAAGCATGCACTCACCCAGGGTCATGCTGAAATGTGCTTCACTCACCCAGGGTCATGCTGAAATTAAGTGCATGCACGTCACCTGCAAGCCATTGAAACCGTTTTGCATGCTACAATCCACACAGTACGCTACGAGAGAGCTTTCAATCAAGCCCAGTAAAACGGTAATTTGCCACCTCCAAAGTTGGCCATGAGATTTATATTCTGTAGCTTGCTAGTCATTCTTTATGGCTCATCTAATGGTGAGGACAACATTGCCTCTTCTATTGAAAAAAGAAGACGTGGCCGTCTTACGCAGCTGTCCCAGTGGAATATCTAGGATCACGTACCCCGCTGAAACTTTGCGTTGCAGAAATGGAACCTGCAGACACTTTCTTGGGCGTGCTTGCTTCTCGTTCTTTTTGTTAAGACAAAAAAACCCTGTTTTAAAATATAAAATTAAAATAATTAACAACTACTTACAACCACCTCCGCTAATGGATGAAATTAATAAAATAATCAACACAAAAAAATTTTTCTCCAGATTATACAAACTAATATCAACCACAGACCTAACAATATCCCTCCCCATCCAAGCCTGGGAAAAAGACTTATCACTCAGCTACAATTCAGACTTCTGGACTCAAATCTGTAGGAACACCTTCACGATGACCACCAATACTAACCTGCAACTAATACAATACAAGATAATTCACAGAACTCATATCACTCACCAAAAGATGTTTAAAATGGGATTTGTGGACTTGCACTCACTGCTCTTTGAATACCCCAGATAATTACTTCCACTCGACCTGGCTCTGCCCACTGACTCACCATTTCTGGAAACAAGTCACAAACCAAATATCTCTCATTATGAGCTGTAGCATTCCACTCTGTCCATCCCTCTGTCTACTAGGAGACCTCTCAACAATCAACCCACCAAATCAAAATACCAAACCTATACTCATTGCCCTAGCTATCGCCAAGAAAACCATCCTCTTAAACTGGAAAACAAGACACAAAAGAAACATAACACATTGGTCTAATCTACTCAAAGAACACATATCCATGGAACTAATTTCACACCAGCGCCAAAGCTCACACATGGCAAACATTTGGGGTCCTTTCATAAAATCATTCAATTTGCCTGTGGACTAACCCCCCAACACCCAACCTATCCAACATATACTCACATACTCTAGAAACACTATCCATGCAATGCCATATCCTAATCCAACCCATCCATTTTTATTTTATTTTTTCCCCATCGTTACTTTTATTACTATTACTTTTGCTCCCCTTCTCTCCCTTTTTCCATACTATCCATTCAAGGCTCCAATCAACAACCACCCACTTGTCCACCTGTCTGTTTGTCTGTTCATCTTCCTGTCTGTCTGCCCGTTGGTCTGTGTGTTCATATGTATACACAAGTCACTCTTTCCACACTTTCCAAACAATTCTTTTTATTATAATTCTTTATTTCTTTTCTTTTTTTTCTCTTTTTTTTTTCCATTTATTGTTATTTTTAGTGACTGTCTGTTTTGTTTTACCCTCCCCTCAAAGGCTTCATACTGTTTTCTTCCTTCGCTCTCTCCCTCTCCCTCTCCCTCCCCCTCTCTCTCTTTCTGAAATTTACCAATGTATATATGTTTGTTTTTTGTATTATTAAAAATAAAGTTGACCTCCCAAGAGGGGGGGGGTGTTGGCGGGAATATAAATTAAAAAAAATAATAATAAAAAATAAAAATAAAAAAAAATAAAAAAGACAAAAAAATCCAAAACTTGGTGGTCTGATTTAGATGCTGATTTTCTTTCTTCCTTTTTTCTTTTTCCAGATGGGGTGCTTGATCTCTCCAAAAAGAATTGTGCCAGTTCTGCATTGTCAACTTCATCTAATCAAAAAGCATCAGGGTAAGTACTGCTAGATGTCATTCTCTTTCTGAATGGTTGCGGTTGGCATTTTTAAGTTGAATATGTCTTAAGGGCAGTATTAGGCACTCAGATTGGTAGGGGTACTGTAATGGCTTTATTTTCCGTTTGTTGATGGTAAAAACGGTGCATACAGACAGTGAGAATTGCTTCTGATCCGGGAGTGCTGAATCGCATCTACTGCCTTTGTGTCGTGTGTAAAATATTTCAGACCACCATGGACAACTTAAATGATACTTGATGTGGTAATTTCCTGTGCAAAATCATTGTCTGATAAGTATTCTGAGTTTCACCATAGCACTGTAGAAAATGTGAATAATTCATGGAACACTTGCAGGAATGATAAATGCAACGCAGGCTGTCAGACTATGCATGTTCTCTTGATTACATTATGTGGATATACTTTTTGTTCGTATGCAATGTCAAATTGTATTCTTGCTGATATTTCGGTAGATAATTTTTCCCCGTTAGTGGAATGCCCATGGGTTGACTCTCTTATTGCTTGTTTAGCGGTAACGTCACAGTTGTCTTGAGTGCAGGACAAGAGCAGCAGTATTGTACAACTTAACGTTGAAGAGTACACTGCAAACATACGAGTCATTCCAGCATATATTCTACACATTCTGCTGAATTTCAAATCAAGGCAAAATAAAAATAATAAAAAAATACTGGAAATGCTACCATAGACGTTGCTACCGCATGATTGACAGACTGTCCTTCCAGGACTAACGTTTGCAACCGGTTTTATTTTTCCGTTTGTTTGTTTTTTAAACGATAACGCCTACAACTCAGAGACTCTTAAAAACAGAGGGCTGTGTGTGTGTGAGCTGCAGTGATGTTACCTAAAGCAAGGAATAAAGGAGTGGACCCTTCCCTTCCCATTGCTGTGTGCCAGTCTGTCATGCGTCCGCTCACCATAGTTTCATTCCATCCATCTTAGGAGACTGCAGAAAGATGACTATGTGGGAAGAAGCTCTGAGTTTTCGGAAGGTTTGCTCTCGAAAGCCTTGAAAGACATTCAGTCGGGATCGCTGGACTTACACAAAGCTGCTGTGCTGTACGGCATACCTCAAAAAACCTTGCGTCTCCAGTTGGAGCCCTTGTCCGAAGGAAGGCTGGCCGCGTTCAGCAGCCTGTCCCAGGACGACGGGATAGACCTGCTGTCGAAAAGCAGAGAGACCCAGCTGGTCCTGCAGACGGTGGCCTCCTGGGCTCGAGCTCAGGGCGAGTGCGCAGACCTGGGTAAGCTTGGCCTCGTGGAAAGCCCCGAGCTGAAGCTCCCGGCAGCTTCCACCTACCTCCACCAACTCACCCTGCAGAGGATGGTCTCTCAGCTGAGAGAGAAGAGCGAAAGCCTTTACTTCGAGAACTCAAACAATCCCACTGTACGCTTAAAAATCCCTCAGGTACGCGTCAGTTCTGCGCCCAAGTCCCAGGTCGACATTTCCGGCCTCGTGGACATAATGTATCAAGTGTCTAAGGCGACGTCAATGCCCGAAGGCTCAGCGCTACAAAAACTCAAAACCATACTCCCTAAGCAGAACAAGATGGAATGTTCTGTACCTCTACTTCACTCTGGTATCGAGTCCTGCCTCATGCAAGCCGACCTTTCTCCGTTGTGTCTTAACCTGAAGAACGGCTCCGTGGATGATTCCGCCGACGATCTGGACCGGAAGGACAAACAGCCCAGGAAGAAGCGTGGCCGCTACCGTCAGTACGACCACGACATTCTGGAAGAAGCCATCACCATGGTCATGGGCGGCAAAATGAGCGTCTCTAAAGCACAAGGAATATACGGAGTACCTCACAGCACTTTAGAGTACAAAGTTAAAGAGCGGTCCGGGACACTCAAGATCCCGCCAAAAAAGAAATCCAGGTTCTCGGAATCTGGGCCTTTGCGTGTGACCGAATCAGGGACAAGCAGTTCCAAAAGGGTTTAGACTGCATTTTCGGCATTTCCTCTCAAGTCTAACTTGAACACTTGAATACTCAAACTTAGACAGGATATATTTACGTGAACACTTCAAAACACAATACATGCCTTTAAACATAGCTTATTCAGGGTTTTCACTGTGGATATATTATATACATATATATAAATATGGATATTGTAAAGCACTGTCCGTTTACGTTATGTAAGAATCGTTTTACGTTTTTAAAATATTCAGGTTTGGTTTACCTTTAGCTTCTTGGAGCATTAATGATTGTTATGTGCAGCTTTCACACTGGGTCAATCATCCAGGTTAATAAAGTGACTTACTATTAATACTACTGAGACTAGATCAGTATCTCAGTCAAATCTTATGAATGAGATGGAAGAAAATCATGGTACTACTGAAGGCATCCATAGGTGTAAGGGGAGCACTATATGGCAAAAAGTACTGGCATCTCAGTTGACAGTCAGTACAAAAGAAGTTGAAAAGCACTTCTCGGTGGGGTTTTTTTTGTGTTTTTTAAACACCTTGAAGTTGAACATTTTTTAATTATCAGCTTGGAAAAAAACGGTTGTATAAAAGTAGCTTTTATCTGAAAAAAATTCTTGTTTGGTGAAACTCAAACTTCAAATTGTCATGGGTAAGTTGGAATGCAACAAAGCATGTTGAAAATGTGCACAGAAAAAGCTTGAGAATGGTTTTGTGAATGTGTGCTGTATATATGTTATTATAAATTACTATTTATGAAGTGTTTTTTTTCCACATTATACTACTGTAAACCTCACTTTAAATAACTCCGCTGCTGTGAATTTTTATTTTGTTTTGGAAGTATATATTAATATATGATTTCAGTAGTTTTCCAAATGTCAGTACATTGGCATTGCATTGTCCCGCTAATACCAAAATAACAGTTCAGGTGACATTTCACTCCACAAAACCGAAGCTGCTTGAAATATTGTATACGGGATATCTTGATCAAAAACTTTTTTTTTTTTTTTTTTTTTTTTTTTTTTTGTAGAAATTTTAAATATAGCTAAATATTGAATGATGTTCTCGTTCTATACCAGGCATTTCTTTTAAAGACATTTACATTTTATGATGAACTATTTACCGTTGATACAGCTCTTAACAGTTTGGCTGCCTGGAAATAAAATTCCAACACTATAACTTATAGGTGTACATTGTTAAGAGATGATTAAAATATTTAATTCTGAAGTTTTGTAATGGACTGAATTTTGAATTCAGACACACTTTTCTGACTTACTCATGGATATTTCTTGCTCCTCGTCTTGTGAGTACTTTGTAAATTTGTTTACGCTTATGTTCTTTCTAAAGGGCACCAGGTTTTTTTCTTATTACAAATACGACTTCTTAAAATCACTCCTAATACCCTGCTTCAAAGATGATCTATCCTGTAGCTGGTTTGAATGTTTCTTAAAATGCTTTTCATAACAATACAGTGCCTCTGTTTTTAGAACTACTGCTCAGCAAATTAACCAGTTTCTGGAAGCTTTATGAATTTTTATATTAAACTGCATATTACCAGTTTTTGGTGCAATGGATTT
Organism: Conger conger; assembly: GCF_963514075.1. Lineage (NCBI taxonomy): Eukaryota > Metazoa > Chordata > Actinopteri > Anguilliformes > Congridae > Conger > Conger conger. The sequence continues at coordinate 40,833,191 of NC_083765.1, read as the reverse complement.
CAGTTTACGGATTAATTTACACATTCAGGTTTTAAGTGCAGTATTTCTATGGACACCCTCCCCAGAATACAGATGTCAGCCTTTTCTTTTTTCCTCCGTCCATTTTGCTTTATTGACTTGGTTACGATGAAATTCAGTTTATGCATAAATCAATTGCACTATAATTAATTTGTTTTTTTCTAGTTAGTATGCCTAAATGTTTTGTTGTAAATGTAATATATTTTTGTTCCTCCTTGTGGTTGTCCAAATCTGTAGATTTGATGGTTTTGTTGTGGTTAGTTTGTAATTTGTATTAAAGCACTTTGATGCTTTTGCACATTGAAAAAAGAAAAAAAAGAAGAAGAAAAAAACATTAAATGTGTTATACTGCAATTTGCATGCATAGGCGATTAAGTGTTCTCTATTTGTAAAGACTTACTCCTGGACCTATCCCTGTAAGCCCCACATGTTCATATTCTTATTTGAGAAAATGCGAGGGCTATTAAGCCATAAAAGGACGTAAGAATGACCTACTGTATAATCCTGAAGATGGCTTATGTAATGTAATATTTCCCTTAGATCATTTTGTTGTTTGTTTTGTGCAATGGAACAAGATTTTGTAATCCTGAAGTGTGCAGCCCCCACCCTGAAATCAGTGATTGCCATGAACATTTTTGACACAATTTTGTGTCCACTTTAGTGTGAGTGACCTCTTTATTCACTATCCAAATTGCTCTGGCCATAACTTTTCCAGTCTGGGCTCCCTTTGTTATTGTTGCGTCTCTGTGAACATTATGCTAATTTCAGCCTGAAAGAGATTTTTAAACATTAAATGACAGTTAATTTTACATTTCAGGCCCCAGTACAACTGTGTTCTGATAGGACCACTCCCTCAAAGACACTTTAGTGACTGCATCTGGAGGCAAATTCAGAATTTTACCTGTCTCACCAAAAGTTTTTGGCCCATTTTAGGATGCTTTTTAAGTATTCAGTGTTTTTTTAATTTTATTTAATTTTTTTAAAAAGTGAATACATTTGTTAAAATTTAGGCTGTATTGCTTGCAAAATTGAGTTGATTTGTCTGTGTATTGGAAGAGGTATAATTTATGTGAAATATGGTTCAGTTCGTCTCCAAATGTAGGAAATCAGTGGGTGTATAGACACATTGTTTCCCTAGGTTTGAGCGTTGCAACAATCGTTATCCTCTGCCTTCTGTCAATAAAAAAAAAATTCTGTTAAGAAAAAAAAGGAAAATTTCTTATTCCTATTTTTTAAGGAGACCTAAGCTTCTATGTTGAAAACCAGAGAAAATGTTGATTAGTCTATATCTTGGTCTATTCTGTAATGACCATATGTTTGGGGTTCGCTTACTTTAGTTGATGCTTAAGTCATATCTCAGGTTAGATGCACATGACATGTTATCACTGGAAGGTACAGTTTTTGTGCCAGCTTGGTTATGTCCTCTTTCTTATTGACTAAAGTAAAATCCAGTTAATTTCAGTAGTTAAGCATGCAAGATGTCTTCAGACTCTCAAGTCAGGATACAAATAAATTGAATGGTGTGACCAAAAGCTCTAACACATTTATTGCTTTAAACTTTTATGTCTTTCCAACTATTAAAAAAACAACAACAAAAACAATCACACATACCGTTTTGTGGCCACGATGCTAAAAGTATTGATACATATTCCTTCTCACTAGTCTGTACCCTCTAAATAGTCTTAAATTGTCTGGGAGTGCTTAATACTGTCCTTTGTCATGTTGTTTAGAACAAATGTCTGCATGAGTAACATGTCATTTTTTAATTTATTTGTGTTAATATATTTACCGCTAACATTCTCCCTCTGTGTTTTTGGAAAGATTACTTGACAGGGCAGTTTTACTGTGCATGGACTGTTAAGGGCTCTTGCACAAAAATGATTGACATAAATTGCAATTTATTTGATGGCTTACAGATCTCATTGAAGACAACAATTATTGTACATAAATGTACATGCATTACATTTTCAGGTTTGCAATATTTTGTCTATGGTCCTGTAAAGTGATATGTCAAATTCAAAATAATATATTCTTCAAAGATGAATACTCCAAGCTCAACTAAAGGTGCTATTTTGAAAAGGATTTTTAAATGCGTATGCATTTGGTTATGAAATGCATATAAGAACTGGCTCTGACTTTCTTCCAAATTTCCAAGAACCAAGAATTCATTAAGCTTGAATTTACTTCCTGCAGTATGCCTGCAGCATGTTGTACACCAGGTATCGTCAAATCACGGTGCCCGAGGACAGAGAACTGCTGGTTTTCCACCATCCCTTTACTTGGGAGTCAGGTGTGAAGATAGTCTGGCCAATCGGTCACACTAATTGTTCAGTTAATTATCCGAGAGAAAAGAAAACCAGGGCTGGAATTTGGATTAGAGGGCCAGGTTTGATGCCTGGTGTAAACCTTCAGCATTGCAGCATTGTCAATATCCTCAGTTCCAGATGTAATACCCAGAATTCAGCTAGCACTAGTAGCCCCTCACACTCTGGTTATGGAAAACTCACAATACGGTTGTTGTACGTAAGTGCTGTATGCAAAACGGTACATTCAACTTTTATAGGGCGAGATTGGTTTCTCTTAGATACACACAGTTCAGACAGAGTTCACACACAATACCCAACCCTTGTGCTAAAAAATAAATAAATAAAATAAATAAAATAAAACCACACAATTCTTGTAACTGACAGGAAATTATTACTTGTAGGAAAAACACATTCCAAGTTCCCAGGATGAGTCCTTGATTAGCCTCACAAGATTGCCAGGTCTTGTATTTGACAGGGAGGAGTATTTCTACAAATAAATATTCTATTAAAGTTTTGCCTCATTAGGAATACTACGGATGAATTTCGCTGTATTACTGCAATTTATATTTTTGCCCTTTGGGTGGGTCATGCAATGGAGCATATAGATAATTTGTGCTTTTGTAGAATTCTGTTTATTAATCTAGAATATAGGGCAGTTGTGTTATTCCCATTTATATTAAACAGATTGCTGGATCGGGAAGTCTAAAAGATCAACTGGGGGGGCTCAGTTTTCAGCTGCTTCTAGGGAAATGCCTCTGTTTTGGTGCTTAATAGAGAAGTTTTTCTGCCATGACCTTTTTTTTCTTTTCTTGAAAAGGCAACCATTTCTCTTCTCTTTTCTCTGCAGTTGTATATCTATAACGGTATATTTATTTTTTATGTAGCTCCCTGGAGCCAGCTGGCGATGTCCCCTTGGATGCAAGGGAAGAAAAGTTTGAAGCGAGAAGTTCCACACTGGAAACCGTTCTTTCTACATTGTGCCCATACCACAAGACTTTGCTGTATCAGATCCTGAAGAGTATGCGTGAATATTACAGCGCCTCCGCACATAGACACAAAAATGCCAACGGACTCTTTGCACAAACGGACAATCCATTGTGTTGCCATTTGTCGAGTAAGCTGCACCAGGACATGTGCAGTTTTGGTGACTACAAAACATCTAACGGGTGCTATGTACAGGCCTGTCGTGTAAATGCCTTCCCTGTAACCCCAGTCTGCATCTGTCTGAAGAGCTTGCATTGTTTGTCATGTCAAACCATGGCTATCGGCTGCATTAACAGTGTAGTTGGCCCCAGCTCCTGTGGTTGCTTCCCTAATCATCAAAGGCTTTCATGTTCTTGCCAGAACTACATTGATGGTGCATATATCACTCCAGTTGGAAATGTAGCGAGTGCCCCATTCAGTCCTCAGAAAGTCCGTGATTCATGCCATTCTTGTGCCAAGGGGTGCAGTCCCTCCCCACCGCCACTTTCGCCGATACCATCTGATGTCCGTGGGAAAATCAGCGACAAGACATTTGTGTGCTCTTTTGTGGATGGCAAGACTTGCAGTAACCAGCCTCCATCTCTTTTTCCATTTGAAGAGGAGGGTGATGCACTTTTTCAGAAAGACTGTTTGGATAAAGGAAATGATGTAAGCGATGAAGAACCTAAAAGCCAGAAAGATAATGAAGAGGGCACTGTCTGTAGCACAGAATCCAGTAGGTGTCTGAAAGAAAGACAGAGTGGAACTATCATCCAAGATCTTATGGAGCGTGTCAACGAGAAGCTAAAGAAGATTGAACCACTGGAGATGCAGCAGAATGTAAGTACCACTGTCAACAAAAGCTTGGAGTGCATAGATGATGTCCATTTAGGGAAAATAATAACTACAGTTTTACATAATGGCAATGACCATGATTACACCATAAAAGAGCTTCCTTGCCAGCCCGAGGCAATTGTTGAGAACGAACCTATTCAGACACGTTTCTCAAGGAGTCAAATGACCACACAGCATAACTTGTGCCTGGACTTTCCCTCGTCGTCTTGTCAAAGTGTAGAAGGGAAAAACTATCTTCCTGAACTTAGTCAATCACTCTGGAGCGGAAAGGAGACTTTGGAGGAAAGTAGAAATCCAAATGCAGGAATTAAGGAAGACGCAAATTCCTCTGACTTCCAGCTCACTTCTGATGCGTCAGATATGGAGGGTGCTTCTGAAGATGGAATTACTACAGACATTTGTGACAATCAAATCTCTAAAGGAGTCAACACTGAGCTGCCTCTTTGCACATCTGACAATAAGGGAGATTCACAGAAAATAGAAGACAGTGCCACAGAGGACTGTGCAATATCTATGAAAGGGCTGCCTCTTGGAAGTCATGGACCTGAAAAGCAGGTTTTCCCTCCTCAGTCAAAGGATTGTAGTGATTTAGCCAGATCCAGAAGAAACATAGTTCCTCCGCAAAGATTCTCCTCTTATGTTACAGAACCCAGAAAGATGTACTTTGCTGCCTGTTTTTCAGAAAGCATTTTCATTCGAAGAGCATCCAAAGATAAGGTTCTGAAGGGCGCAGACAGTGACAATTCTTCCCCAGAAATGGAAAGAAACAAGTCCTCCACAGAACCAGTTGTTCGGGAACCCTCCAATGCTGCATCTAATATTGAAATGCTGGATGAAGACGAGCAAGACTGTGACAAACCAAACAAGATTAAACAAGTGACGACTACATCAAGAACAAGAAGTCAGTCCATTGCAGCAGGGGTAAAGGCTGTTGAAGACAACAGGACTATACGGAGATCGCCAAGAACAAAGCAACATGAGGTTTCCAGATCACATGCAAGGTCGAAGTCTTCTGATACTCACAGAGATGACCATGACTCCTGCTTGCAAAGAGACAATCCGCCAGAAAGTACTCACGCTAATGAAAGTGAATCCGTTTCCAGTACTGTTCCACAGTACACGAGTCCCATTCGCCTGATGTTTGTTTCCCCTGTAGTATGTGAGAATGGCATCCGGTACACTCTCAGGTCTGCCGTTTCTGGATCCACTGCTGAGGGGGAGACATTCGATCCCTGCGAGGAGTCGTCGTGGGGCGGATCAATAAATACTTCCATCAAAGAGATGGAACCTCTAGCATCCTGCGTTATTCTGGATGAGAAAAGCTTACAAAAGGGGGAGGATGCCACTGATGCATCGAGACCTGATCCTTTAAATGGGAAAGAGGTAAATGGGAAAGAGACCAATCCCATAGTTCCTGAAATTCCTTCATCTCCTCTGAAAAGAAAGCCTGGCCGCCCCAAGAAACTTGGTCCACAAATTGAAAAGCGGGCAAAGAGGCCAATAGGTAGACCACCAAAACACAAAGATAAGAATTCAAAGTCTGATGACAAGGGAAACACTGAGAATATAAATAACCCTGCAGTTTCGTGTGAAGAGAAGGATGAAAGAACCAACAAAAACCTCAAAATCACTGTAGTATATGGAAGATCAAGGCGAATAAAGAGACTTGTGTCTGAAGATGATGGGAATTTAATAAAAGACCAACAAACTGAACACCAAGATGATGGCAGACAGAAATGTGACCTAAATGGTAATGTGCTAGCATTAAGCACAAATGACAACACTTCTGAAAAATTACCAGAAGGACAGGCCAAAAATTTAAATTTTGTTGGTCCTATGAAAGACCGAAAATGTGTGCCAAGCAGTGAGCTCAAATGTCAGAAACAGAACCGTTCTGTTGCAATGAGAAAGCCAGGGAGACCTCCAAAGGTTAAGATTTCAGGTATCTCTGTGACCGTTACCACAGTGTCCCCAAAGCAACGAAAGATTCGTATCAACAATGAAGTCACGGAATCGGGCGGAGAGCGGCCTCAACAGGAAAAGGCCATTATCTTGGATGATAAACCCTCCAAAGAGCAGACGACAATCAGTTCTGATGCCACTCCTGAAGAAACAACGCAAAATGTGGAAGATAAAAGGATGAGCAAAAAGACACCTGCAGTAGCCCTAAGACATTCCGCAAGAGAAAGGAGGCCTTCAATTCATTTCCTGCACTCAGTTGCTACATCCAGGATGTTTAGTCACAGCAATGCACTGTTACGTCGATCTAAAAAACTACTGTTAAACAAGGCGAGCAGTGAGCCAAACCAGACAAAGAGCCTGGAGAAGTCAACTGAACCCCCAGTAATTCCAGAAAGGGCTTCAAGACCTCGACGAGGGCAAAATTTAAGCTTTTTGTCCGGAATCTCAGCAGATTCGATTTTTACATCAAACGAGGCTATAAAATGGTGGCCTACCTCTGCTTCATATGAAACGCTGAATGAGGAATTGAGCAGGAGAATTCAACTCATGTCAGATACTTGGATTGCAGATGCTGTGGAATCAAGCAAGTCATGCCCCTCAAAAATGGAAACTGATCTCGGCGAAAGAACGTGCTCGGCTGTGAATGACCTTCCAAAGAACTCAGTTTCTGCTGTCAAAATGCTGTTTCAAAAGCACTGTAATATGGAGGATCTGTGTGCGTGGTTCATGCAGACCACTGAGACCCAGTCACTGGCAATAGTAAGAAAGTCGAGTGCGCGGAATCCGTACGAAATCATCCAGTTTAATCCCTACAGAATTAGTAAAAGGAGTAATGTTTGCCCGAGTCCTCAGGCAGAGCGTTTGAGGAAGCATGTTAAAAAATTTGCAAAGATAGTCCCAAAGAGTCCGGTGATGCACCTTCTAGCACAAGAGAGGATTAGCAGTAGTGGGAGACTGCATGTCAAGAGACAGCTCTTTCCCAGGAGATCAAGTGCTATTGCTGGGATGGTTCATAAATGCAATTTGTGGTCCAGAGGCAAGCCCTTCAGTAAATATCAAAGCACTCTGCTAAGATTGAAATCAAAGTTCAAGACCAGAAAGAGGTTGTCAAAGGGCATGAAAAGGGAGTCTGACAGAGTAGATGGAGCTTCCTCTGGCGTCTCAGGTACAAATGCTGACACTCCTGCAAAAGATTCCCAGCTCCAAGTACGCCATTCGTCATTATCTGTGGACACTCTGAATTCATATGTCATTGGAGAAAGAGAATCAACAGTCCAGGGTCAGAACTCCAAGGGAGCAACTTGTGTTGAGAGGGAAGCCAGAGTCTGTTCAAAAGAATGGAGCCCAGGAACAATGAGGGAATGTAGGGTATTTCTCAAAAAGATTAACTCCCCAGAGACAAAATCCACAGTTGAAGATTGTAACTTGTGTACCGTTCAACTCTGTGACATTTCTTCTGAGTATAGCTTGCCTGCGAGCACATGCCACAGAGAAGATCAAACTGAGCCAGAGAAACCTGAGAATGTGAGCAGTGAAAGAATACGGAGAACTACTAGAAAGATGTCCTCGCAGTACCCCAAAGAACTGTGGGTTCAGACCATGGAAAGGAGAGGAAAACGGAAAAGCAATGACACAAGCGAGGCACAACCTGCAAAAAAAGACAAGACAATCTGAATGGAAGATCCATTGGAAGGAAATTGTCATTCTGTGCTAGGTAATTAGAATGCTATTTCAGTAATTCTACCACTTATAACTTGTGGACATTTTTCTTGGCACTGGTTCCTTTCTCTCACACACACAAATTGTTGCAGGAAGCATCAAACAAATTGTATTGCCTCTCTCGATGAGGAATGTTCTGCAAGATGATCCAAGTTTGAATACGACGTGCCTTCAAATTGTCAGCAGAAAAAACTGACAGTAGAATCTCAGTAAGCGTCATGTAGCATAAATCTAATGGTAACGTAAGGTTGCACTATTCTGTAATGTTTTTGTTTTTCATTTTGTTTGTAAGATAGTTATTGCTAAACATGTTACTTTTCCATTAAGATACCACAAAGCAGCAACATTTGAAGTATTCTTCAAAAGTATTCCCCTACATTTTTGTTTTTAAAGAATGGGCATATTTCATAAAGGTAAAATGTATCGTTGACATACTTCTGGCATACCTCAGGTTCTTAAACTATTTGCTCTCAATTATGTAGCATTATGGAGGACAAGCCAGTAAGCATAAACGCAGCGGAACCATAAAAATAGTTCTGCTGGACTTTGAAATGTACCAATATGTTCTGCATTCAATCTGACCAAAATAGTCCAAGGCCAACCTTTTGAGTACATGCATTGCGTGGCATGGTACAATCAATAAGTTCTCATTTCCTTTTTCTCATATGAAGCATTATTAATTGAATTCTTTAAAACTGTTGCCAGCTGACCTTTGTGGATATTTTTAACCCCTTCCAAAGCATTAGTGTATTCTGAAATATTGAATACGAATACTTTCTGCACTATTCAAATTCAAGATTAACCTCTAGTTCTCACTACCACTCATGTAGTGTCCAATATGTTATAGGTGCAATATCTTGAGTTTTTTTTTAAGCCAGATGTAAATATCATTTGTACCATTTTTATTAAAGATTATAGCATTCATTTTTATGAAGCCAATTACACTTTACTAAATACTATTGCTGTGCTGTTTTTGCTTTATGAATACTACAGTTGGTTATTCCACCCATTCTCTTTGTTGCAGTATAATAACCCACCTCTTAAAATGTCATCCAAAAACCATGAAGAAATTGGTTTCCAAAATGAAAATGGTAAAAATGTGGATGTAGCGTGTCTGTTAGGTGACCATACTGTAATTAGATGGTCCTCTTTAATGTTACTTGGGGATTTCTAAACTGATCAGATGAAAAATAAAATGGGGAACATCAAGTACTGTAGATCTGGGGTTCAGTGTTCAGAATTGGCTAAATGATCTTGTCAGTCATCATCAATCCGTCTTCATTTACTTGCATCAGTGTAGATAATGGATAAAAAAAACTGATGGAAGATGACTCCTTTCATCTCTACGATTTAGTGACTTGCTTTGAGATTTTTGTTGCCATACATTTTTGTTATTGTTCCTAAATGTCCATAGTTCTTTAACTCCCACACTATTGGTTTACCTTTTCACTTTACTGTTTACACTGCTCACTCATTTTCTCAGTTTGATTACTGCCTTTTGTTTAATCGCTGTACATATTACCAGCCAAAAGTCCCCATTTGCCCTTCCAAGGTATTGACTTAATATACTGCCCTCCATAGGACACTAGCTGCACATTATATCAACCTGCAATATCCGTTCTTAAAATTTGACTAAGGTATCGCATTTTTTTTTCTAGCAATCAACTTTTGTGTAAATGTTGTGGCTTAGATTATTATTTTTTCTTCTGTATATGGTAACCATCCAAAGCATTTATATATTTGCACGGTTAGGATAAATCCTGCATATTCCAATTTACAATAATTTTATTAATGGTTCCCTGCAGCCTATCTATGCCAGGTGGCCGAATCTTCAGTCCTGGAGTGCCACAATTTATGTTCCATCTGAGTTCTTCAGCACACTGATTAGACTATCATGTGCTGCAGACAGTCCAACTGTCTTTAATTATCGTGTATCATTGTGTACATACATTTAGGGCCTGGGCGGAGATGAGTGATCACATACACATTAGTTTGATTTTAGGAAGAATCAGGAAGTCCACATTGGCTAGCAAACCATTAGGATTGTGTATGCAATGTTCAGTTACGGACCATTATTCGTCCAGTGTATGAACCCCATAAAAATGCATTCACTTCCTCCCGTTTCTGAATTTGTGTGGCGGACCACTTTGCATGTATATTTGACATTGGCCTTGAGACTGCAGATTTCCTCACATGGAAATACCTGTAAAATGTACATCTATAAATGGGATGACCAAGTCGTCAAAATCGGATTAGTTTCTGTCCTATGCCAACATGATCTTCTGCAAGAGTGAAGCCAGTCTTTAGAGTTTGTGCATTGAACATTTTGACGCAGTCCATTTGAGCCACTGTATATATTCACTTTGCTTGAGGTTTCAAGGCAAGGCTGCAACACAAATGCAATCACAACAGTACAATCATTTTGGGGGAAATCAAATACTTTTAAATTCAGCTTTGTGCAAAATTCATAGGGGGATACACATTTCATTTCAAACCGCCTTCATTATTATTATTATTATTATTATTATTATTATTGTGCCATGCAACTTGGCAAAGGGGGTTATTTAAGACTCACTGTCACTGGATGCCAGGAGTTTAAATGGTGCTACATGTGGTGGTTATTTTCTACTTGCCTTTACAGAAAAGCTTGTAACAAAGGCTTAGTGTCACTAGAACAATAAACGTTTTGCTCATAAGCTGAAAATGGTTGCCTTTTTGTCAAGGTAATGGAGTAAACATTCACATTAAAAACATTCCTTTATTGAGTGAGACGAGTAAAAGGTGTACATACAGTCAGCCTTGCATACACACAAACATATGGGAAAAGGCACGAGTATAACGGTTATAAAGACTATTCGGATCCGTTCGCTTCCTGGCTCATCAGAGCTGTGAGATCCAACTTGGTCTTTTCCATGGCTGTGCTTTTAGCCCGTCGAGATGGCCTTGTGGCAGGGGTCAGCCCTTCTGGTACATTTTCCCCATCGCTAACAACACACATCCACAGTAATGAGCAACGTGAGCCGCCATTTCTGAAGTTAGGGTTAACCCCTTCAGTCCCGAGAATGCCATATGTCGCTCAAGGGTAACTACCGTCAAATCCCTAGAGTGCCATATGGCAGTCTCGACTTTAGACCTTATCAACCAATCAAAATGACTGCTATACTATTGTTTTGAGCCTCTATTAAGACCTTATTAAATTCTCAACTCTCAATTTTCTCAAACAAAGCCTTGGGATTTGGGTGGAGCCACTGCATATTAGGCTTGGGACTGAAAGGGTTAATACTAAAGAAACATTCCTCATCTACTGACAAAGCAAATTCTCAAACTGTACAAATTTGGGTGGAATAATAGGCCACTATAGTAATGACTGAGGAAGTAAATGCCACTGAAAATTAATTTAATTTAGATTTAATTTAACATTTTCCTGAAATAAGAAGAGAAAAATAAACACAGGTGTACCTGTCATCAGAGGACTCCCTGGCTTTGCTGGATTTTGCCATTTTGGCTGTGGTAGTTCTTTTCTGGCCTGAAAGACATCAGAGGAGAAAATTACATTAAAGAGAAAAAACAGGCATTTCTGTGGAGCTGAAAGCACTCCATGCTGGTCTGTTAGGAAGCACTCGGACAGCTGTAATACATCAACTTACTTACTGTACATCGAGCTCAGAGAACTGGAAGTATCACAGAAAATGTAGGTGAGAGGTCGTTCAGTTCAGCAGAATAGAATTGATAATCTGCAAACTGGACAACTGTTTTGAAAGCACTATGTCCTTGTATTAAAGGATTTTCTTAATGGGCCGTTTGTTTTAAAAACACCAGAGCTAATATATTAATCAGTTTATTGCTTTTAACAGTGGGAAATCAGGTCATAGTTCACTTGGAAGTATATTATATTTTTTATTTGAACAAAATTAGCGATAATTAATTATACATTTATTACCGGTTCATTTTAAAATGCAATTATTATACATCACATAAAAATGCCCACATCCTTAAGAGATGGAACAGCTTTCTGCAAAGGTACATTTTGAAGACAGACATGCAATATAAAAACATCTAGGCTCATACCTCGCTTGGGCCTTTTGCTGGCTGTCAGGTGCTCCTGGCAAGGCTGTCCCTCTGGATAATTAAGGTCAAAGTTTAAATGCACACAGAATAAACGCACACTGGCTGACCGTCACAAGCTGAACCTTCGCTCAGGCTGGGAGAGTCCATATCCATAAAATCAGCACTCGTACCAAGCCCTGCATTTAAACTCACACTATGCAGAGTTATTAAAATGAGACATTACCTTCTCGGCCTTCTGTTTCATCCAACGCCTGCCCCGGGTCATTATTATCCTGGGCCCCACTTTTCTCTTTAGAGCTGCCTTTCAGCTGACACAGGACTTTCTCTATTGCCCTTAGACAGATCTTGTCATTCACCTCCTGTAAAAGCAGTGTATAGATGAGCGATGGTTAACCAGGGTGCTGTGAACTCCCAGGGCTGAGGTGTGAAGAGCCCACTAGGACGAAGGCGACGTGGAGGACCTTAAACAGGAACACCTCTTTCAAGTGGAGCACCTTTTTTCTACCCATTTCATAGTCCAATTCACAAACACTTCAGTGGCCACAACCGGGATAAAAATGTGATTTAGCCAATGGACAGTTGACAAATGCAAAGGGACTGCTTAATCAAAAGGATTTTAAGCGCCATGTACCTGCACAGATCTTCTAACCATTTCAGCTGCAGTGGCTTTGTCCAACTGGGGTAGTGGTGATGGTAGTGATAGTAAGAGTTTGTTGTGTCTAGTCAATATGAGTTTAAATGTATTTATCTTTTAAACACTGTAGCCTGCTATTAGCCAATGGTTGCCTAGCCAAGTTTTGTAGCTTGCCAGCCTACCACTAATCCTGCCTCTTGTCCTAAAGTTGTTCCTAAAGGCAACCTGTAGATCTGTGTGTTGTTAAAGGTGCGTGTTGAAGGTGCACGTTAAAGGAACGTGTCTGACCTGCTGGATGTCTGTAGAGCCTGTGTGTTGGTAAAGGTACGTGTTGGTAAAGGTATGTGTTAAAGGAACGTGTCTGACCTGCTGGATGTCTGTAGAGCCTGTGTGTTGGTAAAGGTATGTGTTAAAGGAACGCGTCTGACCTCTGTAGAACTTGTGTGTTGGTAAAGGTACAAGTTAAAGGAACGCATCTGACCTGCTGGACCTCCTCCAGGAGCAGCAGAAGGTCCTTGTTGGCCGTGCTGGCCTCGGGGCTCAGCTGCAGGGCACTCAGGCTCTTGCTGTACAGCCGAACCTCCGGGGCTGTGGGGTCCCTCAGGATCTCATTACCCAGACGCACCGCCAGGGAGTCGTGCACAGAGAGGTCCTTACAGGAGGATCAAACCGCACCTTTACACACACATACCCCACCCACACACACCTCTCATGCTCTCACACACACACACACACACACACACACACCCATACCACATATTCACTACAGCTGGAGTCATGCACAGAGGGGTCCTTACAGGACCTTACAAACCGCACCTTTACACTCACTCTCACTCTCACTCTCACTCTCACTCTCACTCTCACACACACACACACACACACACACACACACACACACACATTTACACAAACCCCACACTCATCCTACAGCTGGAGTAGCACACAGAAATATACTTGCAAGTAAAATTAAACAGCACTTTCAAACACACCTCGCACCCGCTCATGGTTTCCTGATGCCTAAATCGAAAGCTGATTGAAAGGACACCAGAGCCTGTAGATACAGCAGCTGTCCAGGACTAATCCACATGTTGATCTAATTTTTCACTTGCCCACACTCAACCAAGCCTTTATTTTATTAGTATAATTTGTTACACATTAATGGCATGCCTATCCTTGTGGGCTTTGTGTAAGTGTGGTACCTGAAAGTCAGTGCCCTTGCAGGGACGGGCCAGGGCGTCCGGTCTGGTCAGCTCGATGAATAACTCGGCCACGTTGGAGATGTCCACCTCGGCCAGAGGGGAGGTGGCGGGAGCATTCAGCAGGGTCTGCACAGTGGGGAGGAAGCTCTCCTCCAGACACTCCTGATTGGACCTGTGGCCAAAATGTACACGCAGATCAGCTTCTCCCATCTCAAACCCACATTTCAACACTGCCGTTATGCCCATTCTACCCTTACACCTGCTTACCCAGGGGAGGGTTGGCTCCCCCTACATAGCTGGGTTCCCCCTGAGATTTCTTTTCCCCAACAGGGAGCTTTTTTTTCCTTGCTACTATTTGAGGATTTTTCCTCTTTTATTTGTTTACCTCATGCACATGCTATTGTGTTACTCTGTAAAGCATCTTTCTGACAGTCTTCTGTAAAATAAACTATACAAATAAAATCGACCGTTACCAGGTTACCAGGGAACCTTAGAAATGGATTACCCTAATTGCAACTTTCCTCATCGCACTTGTCCCTGTGTTCGATTTCCACTTTATTGTACATCACTCTGGATAAGTCTGCAAAATGCCTGTAATGTAAAAATGTAATGCAACTCTGTCATACTGTAAATACATAATTGGAACAGGCAGGAGAGGAGCACACTGTGTAGATGTTGCCAAGTCTGTATGTCAATTTTAGGTTCTGAATGAGAAGTAACATGAGTATTCTTGATAAATTCAAGTCAAGAATATTTTAGTTGCATTACATTACATTATTGGCATTTGGCAGATGCTCTTATCCAGAGCGACGTACAACAAAGTGCATACCCATAACCAGGGATAAGTGCGCTGAAAGACCCTAGAGGGAAGTACAATTTCAACTCCTACCTGTACAACAAAGATAAGGACGAGGGCCAATATATATATATATATATACATACACATACACACATTTATTAATTTTTTTTGGAACAAAGAAACAAAGAAACAGAGCAAAAGTGACCAAAGTTAATTATCCAAACACTGCTTACCTAGCCAGCTCAAAATACCGATACACAAAGCAAGTCAGAGACAACAATTAAGGTTCACAGGGAGGTAGGGAGGGATGGGGAGAGGTGCTGCTTGAAAAGGTGTGTCTTCAGCTTGCGCTTGAAGGTGGGGAGAGATTCTACAGTTCTGACCTCAACGGGGAGTTCGTTCCACCACCGTGGAGCCAGAACAGACAGTAGTCGTGAGCGTGAGGTGGAGGTTCGGAGAGGGGGAGGTGCCAAGCGGCCTGTGGAGGCTGAACGAAGAGGTCTGGCAGGGGTGTAGGGTCTGATGACTTTTTGTAGATAAGCTGGGAAAGACTCTTTAACTGCTTGGAAGGCTAGTTTTGAATTTGATGCGAGCCATGACAGGCAGCCAGTGGAGGGAAGTAAGCAGGGGGGTGATGTGTGAGGGGAAGGTTGAAGACCAGACGAGCTGCTGCATTCTGGATGAGTTGGAGGGGTCTGATGGCGGACGCTGGGAGGCCAGCCAAGAGGGAATTGCAGTAGTCCAGGCGGGACAGAACCATCGCTTGGACCAGGAGCTGGGTCGAGTAGGGGGTGAGAAAGGGGCGGATTCTCCGTATGTTATATAGGAAGAACCTGCAAGACCGGGTCACCGCCGCAATGTTCTCTGAAAGGGACAGTCTGCTGTGCATCACCACGCCGTGGTTCCGTGCACTGGGTGATGGCGTGAGTGTGGTATCCCCGAGGGAAATGGAGAGATCCAGATGGGGAGAGGTATGAGCAGGGATGAATATCATTTCAGTCTTGCCTGGGTTGAGCTTTAGATGGTGGTTGTCCATCCAGCTCTGGATGTCCCTCAGGCAAGCAGAGATACGGGCTGAAACCTGCGTATCAGACGGCGGGAACGAGACGAAGAGTTGGGTATCGTCCGCGTAGCAGTGGTAGGATAGCCCATGTGCAGTGATCACAGGGCCAAGGGAGCGAGTGTAAAGAGAAAAAAGAAGCGGGCCAAGGACTGAGCCCTGGGGAACTCCTGTGGCGAGGGGCCGAGGTGTCGATACCGAACCAGCCCAGGCAACCTGGAAGGAGCGACCAGAGAGGTAGGACTCAATCCAGTCCAGGGCTGTGCCACAGATGCCCGTTGCTGACAGGGCAGACAGGAGGATGGAGTGATCCACAGTGTCGAAGGCAGCAGAGAGATCTAGAAGAATGAGGACAGAGGAGAGGGAGGCTGCTCGTGCGGCATGGAGTGACTCACTGACGGAGAGGAGCGCAGTCTCTGTCGAGTGGCCCGATCTGAAGCCAGACTGATGGGGGTCTAGCAGGTTGTTGTTAGAAAAGAAAGAAGAAAGTTGAGTAGAAGCGGCTCGTTCTATAGTTTTAGAAAGGAAAGGAAGAAGAGATACCGGGCGGTAGTTCTGGATGATGGAGGGATCCAGAGCAGGCTTTTTTAGCAGCGGAGTGATGTGGGCCCTCTTGAAGGAAGCTGGAAAACAGCCGGAAGACAAGGAGGAGTTGACAAGGGAGGTGACAAATGGGCGGTGGTTGTAAAGGATCTGCGGATGACTGTGACCTTCTCATCGAAGAAATCAGCAAAGTCATCAGCAGCGAAGGAGGACTGAGGAGGAGGAGGCGGTGCGTTGAGGAGAGAGGAGAAAATAGAGAAAAGTTTCCGGGGGTTAGAACCGGAGTTCTGAATTTGTGTTTGATAGTATTTTGCTTTGGCGGCAGTGACAGCGGAAGAGAATGCCGCCAGGAGAGACTGGTAAGTCGTGAGGTCTGAAGCGTCCCTGGATTTCCCCCACTTCCTCTCCGCTGCGCGGAGGCTGGTCCTGGAGGTACGGAGGGTGTCAGATATCCAAGGACTGGGAGGGGATGTGCGAGGTGGCTTTGCGACAGGGGGACTGAGAGAGTCAAAGGCGGAGGAGAGAGATGAAAGGAGGGTGGCAGATGCAGAGTTAGTGGGGAGTTTGAAGAAGGATTCGAGAGGGGGGAGTGAGGCGGTGCTGGCAAAGGAAGAGGGTGAGAGGGAGTGGAGGTTACGGCGGGCTGAGGAAGTGTGGGTAGGAGGAGGGGGAGGAGGATGGGATAGGAAGAGGGAGGGAGAATGAGATGAAGTGATCAGATGTATGCAGAGGGGTAACTAGGACATTGCCCGCCTTGTGGGTTGGAGGAGAGTGTTGCAGGGAGAGGCCGAAGGAGTGGATTAGCGGTAGGAAGGCAGCAGCCTGGGAGGCTTTTAGGTGGATGTTGAAGTCTCCAAGGAGAATCAGTGGGGTGCCATCCTCAGGGAAGGAGCTGAGAAGGGTGTCTAGCTCATCAAGGAAGTTTCCCAGGGGCCCTGGAGGACGGTAGATAACTGCAATGAAAAGGTTAGTAGGGTAGGATACTGCAACAGAATGGAATTCAAAAGTGGATATGGACAGGTCAGAGAGGGGGAGAACAGAGAATTTCCATGAGGGGGAAATTAAAAGACCAGTACCACCGCCACGGCCGGAAGGCCGGGGAGTGTGCGAGAAGGAGAAGGAGGATGAGAGGGCAGCGGGAGTGGCGGTGTTGTCAGGTGTGGTCCAGGTCTCTGTGAGGGCAAGGAATTGTAGGGACTGGAGGGAGGCATACGCAGGGATGAAGTCAGCCTTCCGAGTGGCAGACTGGCAGTTCCATAGTCCCCCTGTGGGACAGCAAAGTCCTCACAGGGGGTCAGCGGGGGGTAGCTGAGGTTGGAGGGGTTCCGACGCCGTGGAGGCCCACGTCGCAGGGGGGGTCTTCGAGGGAGAGAGCAGACTGGGATGGGGTGAAACATAACATCACAAACTGGGACTGACACGCCTATTTAAATCGCCTACAATTGCTCACAAGCAATATCAAATTGCATCAAGTTGCATATCGCTTTTCACAGAAGACGGTCACAAAGATGATCTGGAGAGGGAAAAAGCAAACCCGTAAGTGCCCTCAGGGCGTGCCGACCGCGCCCCTACCTGCTGTCGCGGGAGTACAGCTGGAAGAAGACGCCCAGGCAGTGCCGCAGGCGCGTGTCGTCCTCAGTGACGGGGTTGTACCACAGCAGGACCAGGCGGGACAGCAGCTTGGCGCTGCTGAGTCTCCCAGAGTACATGAGCTTGGCCAGGCCCTCCGCCGCCTCTGTCCTGAGGTCAGAGATCTGAGAGACCAGGGCAGATGTGAGGGCTCACAAACATCAAAGGGCTCCACACTTTTACATTTAGCTTTTTTTTTTTCTTCAAACTTTAAGTGTTTCTGTGTGAAACTTGCATATCTACTGCCCTATAAACAATGTTTTGTTTTTTTTTTTAACCAGAAAAACTAGCCCCACCCACGTACCTCGCTGTCCAGGAACTCGGAGAGCATTCTGAGGATGCTCTGCACCGTGCTCTCTCCCTCGCTGTCGGCCGAGTCCTCGGTGGGGCCCCTGGGGTCCTCGGGGCCGGAGTCTGGGGCCGCGGGCGGGGAGGGCGCCTGGCGCACCATGTCGAACCCGTTCAGGTGCAGCTGGTCGATCACAGCCTTCAGAGCGCTCACTCTGATCTTGGGCTCGTCCAGCTGGGCGATCTGCCGCACGGCGTTACATCCGTCACACAATGAACGGGGGATGAGGAGAGGAACAGTAAAACACTGCTGCAACGCTATTACTGCAGTCCAAAAAATGTAAAATGTGGGGTTGCTTTATCGCAAAGTTATAATCTACAATATGAAATCCTAGCGAGAAATTACATTGCTTTGGTTTGGTAATACAGAACGAAATGACATTGCTTTGGATTACTAATACAGTATGAAATGACATTGCTCTGGTTTACTAATACAGTATGAAATTACATTGCTTTGGTGTTTTACTGCAGTATGGAAATACCAATTACCATACAGCAGGAGCGATACTGGGTGTATTACAGAAACCCTATGCACAAGCAGCACCAGGTGGCGGTTGGCTAGGTCTGTGCTGTGCAGGGCAGAGGTGTGTGAGTGTGTGTGTGTGTGTGTGTGTGTGTGAGAGAGAGAGTGTGTACCTGTAGCAGTAGCACCAGGTGGCGGTTGGCCAGGTCTGTGCTGTGCAGGGCGCAGGTGCCCAGGCAGATGACGGCCATGTTACGCACTGCGGGGTGAGCGCTGGCGATGCCAGGCAGGATCTGTGGGGCAGAGCACCAATCAGACGCCTCGCCTGCCCGTAACCACGGCAAAGCAAGCCAAAAAACCCACCACACCCCCCCCACAGGAAGCCATTCATCCAAATCATCATCAGCCACCCTGATTATATTACTACAATTACTATTACAATTACAGTATAATATTATTGATTGTAAATTATTATTCTTATAATAGAACCCTGCAAATGTCCCATTTCTGTGCGCCTAACAACACTGAACAGTTTACCACAAAAAATATGAGAACATTCATCCATTGAAGACATCTCAGCTGAAAATGTATTTCAGATGCTGTTCATGTAAATATTGTTGATTTTTCCATCTCACCATGAAACACTTTCAGCTGGGTGATTCTGTGCATTAAATGGGCTTCATAAATAAAGTTTATAATTATTTTATGGCGTCCATTACTGAAGGAAATCAGTCATGTTCAGAATCTGTGTTCATGCATCTATCAATCTATAAATTATTAAAGTCCATTTGTAATAATCCACAGGCTTGACAAAAAATAAAATCCTATCATTTTCACTCTTATTCAATTACGTTCCAAGGTACTCCACCCAAATACCTGCAGACATTCCTCAGATTTATTCTTATTCTGTAGTAACTGTCCATACCCGACCTTGGCACTGTGAAACGTTCATGGTGAATAAAACCCAGCAATTTGAATTTTCATATAAAAAAGCAGTAAAAGTACAAAGGACATACCAAAGACTCGAGGATGGCATTGACTGTGGGGCTGATTCCTTTCTTAATGGACATCTGCTTGAGCAGCTCGGAGCACATGGTCAGACATTTCAGCAAGGTTTCTGGATCACCCTGTGTGAACACGAAGAGCGTTCACTGTGAACACAATAATGCAGTAACACAATAACGCAGTAACACCCTGTCCTATCAGCACTGAAGTTATGTCCGTTTTTCAGTGCATTTTCTCTCAATGCTAGTCCTCACCACAACACACAGCTCGCCAACACAGCCAGGATCAGGATCAGATCGGACTCTTCATTTGCTAGGCATTTGTTTAGGTAATGGGTTAAATGAAAAGGTCCCATATTGTGCATTTTCCATCGTCCTGATATCCGTAAGAAGGTGTTGGTGTGGTTTTAAGTACAAAAAACAACCTCTATCCAGTTTTACCATTCTTCAGCGCCTCATGAACTTTACCAAGGACAGGCTGTATTAGTGACTGTGTCTTTAAGGCTCATTGACATCAGCAAACCTCTGATTGGCTCTGATAGCTGAATGTTGTCTGCGCCGAGCGCTTGGATTTGTTCCAGCTACAAGGGGGCCGTACTGAAGCATATAGTTGTCACTACTTCACGGAATTCCAAACGGCTCGATTAAATGCACATTTTCTTCTGAATTTTGATACTTTCACAGTGTTTCTGTAACAACCTCAACTCCTGTACAATCCACATTGCAAGGGAAATGTGATTTTCCACAAAAAGGGACCTTTAAGGAAAGGTCCAGGACGTTTTACCTTTTTGCCATTATTAGATGTTTGCTCTTGGTTGCCTATCTCGGAGCTGGCGTGTTTCCCGCCGGAAACCGTAGGCTGTTCCAGAGAACTCCCCTGGCTGCTACAGACAGGGGCCTTTTCCAAGATTTGAGAGACAGTATGAGAGAACTGGGCCAGACGCAGCTGAGCACACAAACTGCAAGGGCACTGCGAGCAGCCAAAGCAAGAGCAGCGAGGCCAGATCAGTGGCCACTGCCACTCAAGAGCGCAACATCAACACGTCACCCAGACACGATTAAAGCCAACGGCCAGTGAGAACACAGCCTCTCACTTTCAGAAACGCAAGGAGCAAATGCATTCAAATCAATGAGAAGATGCGCAGTTGGCTTTTTCCTGCATAGTGAATTCTGAGGCTGACCCGTGTCGAGAAAACGGTATAAATACAAACGTTGCATTCGATGGATTTCTACCATTGGTAACTGCAACCGGCACAACGCATGAGGAGAAGAGCAAACGAAGCAGAACACAAACAGCACTGTATGCATGGAGTGCATGTTCAGACAACAGTCTAGCTCTTTCAATTCTGCAGATATGGCCCCAGAAATACCAGTTTTTTGGGTTTTTTTTTGCTTTTATCATTCACAAGGAGCAGGTGAACAGTCAGTCATCATCAGATCATTACTCACCGTTTAAACGTGTAATTAAAGTTAATTAAAGTACTGAAAGTACACAATTAAACTACTGCTACATTTTGAGCCAGTACAAATCAGGAGTGGCCCAACTACAAAATGACACGTGAAAATATATTTTACGATAGTAAACCAGTCAGTATTTTTGCTGAAGCACACTACAGGATAAATATCCCGTCTCCTGCCCTGTTGGTGCCTGGAAAAAGCACACGGAACACAGCAGGGGGTGGGGGTCGTGACCCCAGAACAGAACAATGACAATCTTCCTTTTCAGCAGGGAGACCCCTCTTAAGGGGCCTACTGCACGCACAGAGAAAGCCCACAAACACCATGCCATGACTTTTCCCCGGGGGCAAATTTCCAGGGACATAAATGGCATCACAATGTCACCGCGTTAGCCACAGCGCAGACAAACACAGACCCCGTTCCAGAGACACAAAACCCAAGACACCCTGCAGTAGTCAGGCCTACAAACAGCGCCGTCACAGTGCAGAATCAAGGCCTCTTCACCACCACCACCCCAGCGAAATGACTTGAAACAAAAAGATTCTTAGTTTGCAGAAGCAGAGAAGCATTTGCGAAAGTGAGAAAGCGTTCACACCCAAACCCCCCCCAGCCTCCAAACACACTGAAGCGATGCGTCCACACACTGTTTGCACACCAGGGTAATGCATTCATTAGCATATAATACAAGTGACTTCTGTTATATAGGTAATAAAAGTCTACTAGTGGCCAACCCCTATTCCTGGAGAGCCGAAGAGTGCGCTGGTTGTTTTTACTCAGCGCATAATTAACAGTTATTTACACAGCTAACTCACTTGGGTCTAAGTGGTTGTTGTATTTTAGATGGAAATAAAGACCAGCAGACCCTGCGGCTCTTCAGGATCCCCAGCCACTAGCCTGAAGAGCCAAACTGGCCAGAATCATATCTCAGCAGCTATTAAAGGCCCTCAGTGAGGAACTGGTCTGCTCTCCTGGTACTGGAGAGCCGCAGGGTGTGCTGGCTTTTGTTGTTACTCAGCACCTAACTGTAATTTACTGCTTTCATTGATCAATTAACTCACGCCACCTGGTTTCTTGGGTCTAAAATGGTTGCAGATATTAAGGTGAAAACAAAAGCTCTCCAGGACCAGGAGTAAGAACCACTGGAATGAATGAAGT
Organism: Conger conger; assembly: GCF_963514075.1. Classification (NCBI taxonomy): domain Eukaryota; kingdom Metazoa; phylum Chordata; class Actinopteri; order Anguilliformes; family Congridae; genus Conger; species Conger conger. The sequence continues at coordinate 40,811,008 of NC_083765.1, read as the reverse complement.
GAATGAATGAAGGGCCTACCTTCGTCACCCTGACTTCCTTCATCTCAGGCTCCTCGGCCTCCTTCAGCAGCTGGTTCTTCAGGTTCTCCAGCTCGGTGATGGAGTCCTTCAGGTCCGAGGCCTGGCTGAACTCCTGGGCGGCGATGCACTCCTCCAGCCCCTGCTTGGCCTCGAAGATCTTCACCTTCACCTCCGCCAGCTACCGACGAAAGCACGAGGTTCAGATTCAGGTAGCGCGCTACAGGACACGGGGCTAAAGGTTTCAGCACAATGCCCAAAAAAAAAAAAAAAAAAGCTGCAAATGCAGCCATTTCCATGCCAATATCAGCCTCCTCAGATCACCTTTCCAATTTAGTAAAAGACAATGGAAGAACATTAACAGAAAAGGTTATTCGGACGTGTGTGTGTATGAGAGCTGCCACTCACCCGCACCTGCCTCCTCCTGGTCTCCTTCTCGTCGACGGAATCGGTTACGGGAACGATCGGTTCTCGCACATCGCAGATGATCTCCGCCACCTGATTTTCGCGCACAAAAACAAAATGTCATTTCACTGGGAGACGAGCCATGTTCAGTTCAGTTCAGTTTATTCTTTGTCCCAAATGGGCAATTTGTTTGCAGCAGGACCACACACATACCACACAACAATAAGCATAACACAATACAGACAGACAGATTCTGCACAAGAAGCATAATAAATAGTTCAGTTGTGATAAATATTGGCAGTGCATTAAAAACTGAGTTATTTAAAATCAAGATACAGTTTCAATAAATAGAAGGTAGATATAAAAAGAGGTAGTGGATTGGGGTATGGGGTCACTAAGTGGACAAGGCTATCTTCTTCTGTTGTGTGCATTCAGTGCTTGAATAGAAAGAGGAATAAAGGAATTTTTGTACCTCTGTTTTAAAGCAATGGGAGTTTTAAATCGTAAGCCAGATGGCAACAACATGTATTCTGTATACAGAGGATGACTTGTATCTTGATAGATATTCATGGCTTTGTTAAACAGCTGCTTGTTGAAATACTCAGTAAGACTATTGAACTTCACTCCCACTATCTTATTGGCCACATTCACAATTTTAGAAAGTGCATTCTTGTCTTTGATAGTGACGTTTCCATACCAGCAGATAATGGAGAACATCAGGACAGACTCAATAAAAGCTCTATAGAACAGTGTCATCAATGTTTTATCCACCTGAAACTTTGCAAGTTTCCTGAGCGCAGAGAGCCATGGATAAGATAATAAGGTTCTGAGGCCAGTGCCTTGGACAAGGGCAACGGCTGCAGCACACCTAACCTGGCATGCATGTCTGAGTGTGGGAGGAAACCGGAGTACCCCGGAGTAAACCCACACAGGCACAGGGAGAACATTCAAACTCCACAGAGAGAGGATCTGGCCGGCTGGGATTTGAACCCAGAAACTTCTTCCTGCGAGGCAACAATGCTAGCCACCATGCCCAGTAACAGACCACATGCACCATCAGCCACATCACTTACAACTTCAATCCTGCGGTCATCGTCCTTCAGGAGGGCCACCAGCTTCTCCGCCAGCAGGGCTACGAGAGCCGTGGGCGTGTTGGGTAGGACCAGCATCTCCTGCAGGACCGCCAGGACCCGCTTCCTGTAGGACAGAGATGCGCTATGAGCTCGACCTGCTTCAGAGAGATGGGCTATGAGCTCGACCAGCTTCAGAGAGATGGGCTATGAGCTCAACCAGCTTCAGAGAGATGGGCTATGAGCTCAACCAGCTTCAGAGAGATGGGCTATGAGCTCAACCAGCTTCAGAGAGATGGGCTATGAGCTCAACCAGCTTCAGAGAGATGGGCTATGAGCTCAACCAGCTTCAGAGAGATGGGCTATGAGCTCAACCAGCTTCAGAGATGGGCTATGAGCTCAACCAGCTTCAGAGAGATGGGCTATGAGCTCAACCTGCTTCAGAGAGATGGGCTATGAGCTCAACCAGCTTCAGAGATGGGCTATGAGCTCAACCAGCTTCAGAGATGGGCTATGAGCTCAACCAGCTTCAGAGAGATGGGCTATGAGCTCAACCTGCTTCAGAGAGATGGGCTATGAGCTCGACCCACTTCAGAGAGATGGGCTATGAGCTCAACCTGCTTCAGAGAGATGGGCTATGAGCTTGACCAGCTTCAGAGAGATGGGCTATGAGCTCAACCCTCCTGTAGGACAGAGATGGGCTATGAGCTCAGCCCTCCTGTATGACTGAGATAGACTATAAGCTCAAGAGAGAAAGCATGCACTGGTCTTACCTGCACGGTGAAAAAAATATGCAAAGTATGCATATTTTAGGGCATGACTGGCAATAAAGACCCTTAAAGCTAAAAAATTGTTATTTGACAAATAAATGGGGGAAATAAAGAATGAAAGTGTAGAAAAATCAGACGAGTGCATCACCTGCCCCCCTCCTCCTCCGTGTCCAGACAGCCCACCAGAGCAATGAGCTCCTGCCCGATGAACTCTTTGGTCATGGCCAGCTCCACCTTTCCGAAGTCCGCCTTCTCCTCCTCCGTCAGAATGGGGATGCTCTGCAGGTACCTGCAGAGATATGTACACCAATCAGCAGCCTGCAGTATGCACAGCCCCGGGTAGCTGCTGAAGGGTGATGGGTCCACAGAGCACAGGGCTGCCCATCCCTGCTCCTGGAGACCCACCGCCCTGTAGGGTTTCATTTCATCCCCAATTCAGCACGCATGATTCCACTATTCCGCAGCTCAACGAGACCCCCTGCTGTGATTTGGTAGGGCTGGAGTGACAACCTACAGGACAGTAGATCCCCAAGAACAGGTTTTGACAGCCCTGCTCTAGCGGTTGAATGAGGAGTGATTTCTTAGGGTTGCAGTGGAAGATCACCGGAAACAGGGTTGGGCAGCCCTGCTCTAGCTAGGCTTTCATGCAGACTTCTGCAATTCATTCTTGAATTAGCCCAGTCTGAAATGTATTGAATACTCATGACAGCTTGGTATCACGATATGAAACATTTGACTATGACCAGATCTTCATGTAAACCAGCATTGTCAAATTGGTCTAAACAAGTTGCCACAAAACATGAACAGTGGTTTAGATTCCTCCAGGCTGGGGTCTCCCTCCTCCACGTTGGAGAGCTAAGGAGGAGCCTTTATCAGGTACCCCAGACCAGAGGTGTAAAATCCAGGTCCAGAAAGTAAAAGTGCTCCCAGTACTTTGTTCCAACCAAATGGATTTGCTAATTAGCAGAGTTCTTGCAGCCAGGATGCAGAACTAATTTGTGAAATTAGCTGGCCGTTGATGGGTTTTATTAACAGGTTTATTACCAGCTCTTACTCGTAGAGATACTCCGCTAACACAGCCTCATGCTAGCAGCTCTTACCCGTAGAGATACTCCGCTAACACAGCCTCATGCTAACAGCTCTTACCCGTAGAGATACTCCGCTAACACAGCCTCATGCTAACAGCTCTTACCCGTAGAGATACTCCGCTAACACAGCCTCATGCTAACAGCTCTTACCCGTAGAGATACTCCGCTAACACAGCCTCATGCTAGCAGCTCTTACCCGTAGAGATACTCCGCTAACACAGCCTCATGCTAGCAGCTCTTACCCGTAGAGATACTCCGCTAACACAGCCTCATGCTAACAGCTCTTACCCGTAGAGATACTCCGCTAACACAGCCTCATGCTAACAGCTCTTACCCGTAGAGTTACTCCGCTAACACAGCCTCATGCTAACAGCTCTTACCCGTAGAGATACTCCGCTAACACAGCCTCATGCTAGCAGCTCTTACCCGTAGAGATACTCCGCTAACACAGCCTCATGCTAACAGCTCTTACCCGTAGAGATACTCCGCTAACACAGCCTCATGCCAACAGCTCTTACCCGTAGAGATACTTCGCTAACACAGCCTCATGCTAGCAGCTCTTACTCGTAGAGATACTGTGGAAACACAGCCTCATACTAACAGCTCTTACCCGTAGAGATACTCTGGGAACACAGCCTCATGCTAACAGCTCTTACCCGTAGAGATACTCTGCGAACACGGCCGCTTCGGGCAGGAGCTGTTCCAGCATCTCCTCCCCTTCGTCTCCTTTGGCCTTGACAAACTGGCAGAGCGCCCTCCAGTACAGGACCTTCTCACACGTCAGGCTCTCCACTGGGATCAGCTTCCTGCAATCATCATTTCAACAGGAATTACAGCTCATTCTGACTGGATTACACAGTGCCACTTGCTAAAATGGCCATATTCACAGCAGAAATGTTTTTTGGAGCAGTGCAAAACCTGGCTTGCTGCGTGTGGGGCTATGTTAGCATTAGCTCACTGCGTGTGGAAGTATGTTAGCGTTAGCTCAGTGTGTGTTTGGATACGTTTGCTTTAGCTCAGTGAATGCAGGGCTACGTTAGCATTAGCTCACTGCGTTCGGGGATACGTTAGCTTAGCTCACCGCGTGTGGGGATACGTTAGCGTTAGCTCACTGCGTGCGGGGATACGTTAGCGTTAGCTCAGACCTGCTGTCCAGCTGCACACGGTCCTGCAGCAGCTCCTCAGGGGTCCACAGCGCGAAGACGCTGCTGAGGGCGGAGGCTGCCACCTCGGGGCTGTTCTCCACATCCAGCCTGTGCAGCAGGTCCAGCACGTCCCCCTGCAGCAGCTTCAGCCAGGCCGGGAGGAGCTTCCTCTGGACCACCTCCTTCACTGCAGCTGGGGAGCGCGAGCCAGGGTACGACACTCGTTTACATGCGTCCGTCTTTATATGCATGTCTTTATCATGTGCTTGCGCCAGGGAATTAAATTAACACCCGCCACATCCTGGCAAAAGTTTGATAGCAGCTGGTAGGATTTTCTACTCTTGCTGCCACTCTAGCAGGTAACCAGCCAGGTTGTGTCTTATTGTAAAGGGTAATGTGGCTGATGAAATGTTGAAAGTGGCTAGTGATTTTCAGAATCCGCAAGCCACTCGCTTAGCGGGTGAAAAAATGTATGCCCTGGCACAAGCACAAAAACATGAACCTTCTTTTGTCCACAATTTCAGAGATGCATGCAAGAGGACCAGACTGCGAGCTGAATCAGTCACAGCAGCTCAGCAGTTGGCAGGAGTCACAGCTACTTTACCTGAGGCATCGCTCAGGCCCTGCTGCAGCAGACTCACTCTCTGAGCGATAGACAGGGCCCTGATGTGCACCTTCTCTGCAAGGACCTGAAACCAGAGACAGAGCGCTCATTCCAATCCCTTATTTCTCTTTCTCTTGCCCCTAGTTCCACCCATCAGGAGAATGAAAGACGTAAAAGGCAGGGACAGGGAGGAAACGTGAATTGGGCAAATGGAATGCCAGGAATGTCAGTTACAGACGTGGACGATGCGTGGCAAATGGGGAGAGGTGGATCCACAGGTCGATTATACATCAGGCTTAACAGACACAAAGGGTGCGCTGATGTTTTCCTGCTCATAGGAAAGATTGGGAGAACCCAACTTCTAATTCGAGCTTCTAGAAGAAACATCTAAGGGGTTGGAATGCCCTCAAAGTTGCCGGACCTCGGTCGATTCCTGGGTCGGGAGCCAGGAAAGGAAAAGAGGGGAGTAAAACAAACGACTGGAACAAGCGCAGAGTGTCGGCCAGTAGACCCCCACCTCGTAGGCCAGCTTCCGCACGCTCTCCTTCACGTCTCGGGTGCGGCGCAGGAATTTGGGCAGGGTCTGGGCGCAGGGCGCGATGCAGGACAGGACGGCTCGCCTGACCTCGGGGTTGGAGTCGTTCTCCAGGATCTGGATGTAGGCTTTCGGGACGGGAAGACGCAGTTAGGCAGAACGGACACCGCTGGTTTAGCGTCACGTAAGACTTTACCCAGAAACGTGCCTGTAGAATACATTGCCTAAACCGGGGGTGTGAAATATTATCTTAGAAGGGTCTGTGTGGTGGAGGTTTGTGTTTTGGTCCAGCACTATGACACCTGAATTTGCAGATTAGCTAACCGTGGTCTTCAGTCAGGATCTCGATAACTAGAATCAGGCATCCTTGTGCTGGGTGAAAACACAAACCTACACCACCCTTTCTAAATACTAAAGATCACTCAACCCACTCAACAGGATTGGGGTATACTCCACTTTCAATTCATGAAATTCCCACTGAACAGAAAATCTATTAAAAACAAGAAATTAAATGAAAAAACATTTTTTACTTTTTAAACTTTATGACACGGCCTTGGGTGATGTCTTTTGTTCTGTAAGTTCAGGGGGGTGCAGGGAGGGAGCGGACACCTTTCATGGTGGGGCAGTCGGGGTTCTGGGGCTCCTGCAGGCGAGCCATGGCGAGGGCGGCCTGGATGCGGACGTTGGGGAACTTGTCGGTGACGCGGACCAGCATGGTCTCGTGGATCTGCTCGAAGAGGTCGTCGTCGATCTGTGCATTCTCCGCCAGGCCCCCCAGTACGCGGTTGATGAGCTGGCACACGCGGAAGCGCACCGCGTGGCTGTTGGCGTTGTGAGACTGCGAACAAAACGGACAGGAAGCTCTGATCCGCCAGCCGCAAAGGCAAAAAGCACAGCCGATCATTTCCACTACAGCCAATGCAAAACCCACATTCTCACTCAAACTACACGCTTTACTCCCCTGAAGTAAACACCTAATGCCATCACATTTGAGTTCATTAAAGCACAGGATGAAGACCAATATGGCTGTCAAACACAAAAGCACGGAAATGATGAAATGTGTTGATGCCATTTAAGATCGTGAGAGCTTAAACAGCATCACAGACGCAGAGGGCATCTGTTCTGTATGGATAGGCACTTCACTTCTAATTGACAACCCACTAAACAGTCATACTGGTGATGAATGTACCTTAAGCAAAAAATCTCACAAAAGCCTGTAGTGGGAAAAACTTTGTGGCTTTTGGTTAAAAAAAAAAAATTATTAAAGTGATTTTGACAGGACACTGCCCAGGGAACGTGAAAAATCACAGGCACAAGATGAAATTCAGATTCTCCCACGCGTACCTCCAGCAGAAAGTTAAACAGAAAGCTCAAGAAGGGGTTTTCCACTTCTTCCTCGTCCTCCTCGTCCTCTTCCTCCTCGTTGCTGACAGGAACGTCGAAACTGGTGGCAAACCAGGAGACAAACTCCATCACGTTCTCCACCACAGGCTCCCGCTTGTACACAATCATGGCGTACTTCAGATAGTGCACAAACTCGTCATGGAAGGGAGATTTGTCTTCCAGCTGCAAATAAAAGGGAAAACACAGATTGGCATCTGAAATAGACTTACTATCAGCCTATGCACAGGAGAAAGTATTTACACTGAGACCTCAACTCTGGAAATAAACATGACAGCTATTGGCAAAAAAGCAAAGAACATTTCTGGATACATTAAAGGCACAATAGATAAGATTTTTGTGTTAAAAACATTGTTACAAAACCATTGTAAATCCCTTCCTATCATTGTAAAAGGCTTACTGACATGCTGACTCACCCTCTGCCTGTATTTTTAGTCCTTAAATTAGGGTTTCAAAATATACCATTGATGCTCTGTACAAAAACATTGTATAACTGTACAATAATTCAATCTTATTGGCTGAAAATTGGTTGTAATTGCCACAGGGACCTTGTTGCCTGTGGAAATGCAGTGCCACGTTTTCACCTTGTTGTACGTGCTCTTCAGTGCAGCCACAAGCTTTGCTTTATTGTGGTGACCCTTTTGGGCCCTCTCAAAGGCCTCTTTGATTCCCAGCTCACTGTCAGCAGTCATCTTCACCCCCCTGCCAAAAAAACAATGACAAACAACCCAGTCACCATAACTGACCAACAGCAAGCACTGCATGCAACAGCTAGTTAGAATAGCAGTGATCCAGCTAGCTCACAAAAGCGAATTCATTTTCAACCAATACAGGTTAAGGCTGTGGTTAAGTTACTCGTATTATATATTAAATACAATATTTCAAAAATGTATTTCTGTTTTAACATGTTCAGACGTTAATGCATTCAGCAATAGACAGGGGGTTCCAAGTGGCATTAATATGAAACAAACGGCGACAAATAAACGGACAATTCATTTTGCAAAGCAACGATTCAATACAATCTGACAACCAATCAAGATAACAGTAACCGGGGAACAATTTACATCAATAGAGGGATATATTTGTATGCATTGCTGGATGCAGAAATTTAAATAAAGGAGAACTGCATAGCAGTGCCAAAGAGTGGAATTTCTAAACGCAAGACATGGATGTTAATATCTATCCCCTGAGTTAACAATCCTCCTTATTTGTCAACTTTCCCATTTATACCAATTCAATACCCAAATTTTAACCTATGTAAGAGTCACTGACCTCATGTGTTGCATTATACAGCTACAGAGGGACAATTATGACACGATTAGTGTAAATTGCCCATTAATTAAAATCCTGGTGTCTTGCTGACTTGTCTAGGCTGTTCCCAAGTCCTCGTGTGCAGGCCGATTTAGTTAATAACGTTAATAGTTCTTCGTCGATTCGATTACGCTATATATATTATTTCCGGATGTTGATGCGTTTCCAAGAAACCACGAATAGATTAACCGTTATTGCGAGCTCTAACCTGATTGCTTTCATTTCATCACAGCGTTTTTGATGAGCAAAAATACTTCGTTTCACTCACTAAGGAAAACTTTTTTCCTCTTCCGTTGAAGGGATTCTCAAGAATGCATTGCGCAACTTGGCTAGTGACTTCAGACCTGAAACTGCTCGAACTAACGTTGGTCAACTGGCATTGCATCCTCTGCAGACTGCATGCACATCTGCCACACCCTGGCACACCACAGGAAAAGAAGTTCGGTGCCGTAGTTAAGTTAGAGTGATATGAGCAATAGCATTCGCTAGTTATTGTGAGGAGTTTGAAATTAACTTCCCAAACGTTCAATTATGTACAGAAAAGCATATTTTTCCAGTTAAAGCTACCAAAGTTTACAACTAACGTTACCAGCTAGCCAACGGTTAGCTGTATCCAAAAAGATATAGCCAGCCAGCTAACATTAGTTAACGTAAATAACGCACGGAGCGCATCCAAGTTACGGTCGAGGTCTTATTCGAGTAACATTACGTTAACCTAGTTAACGTTATTCAATCTACATATCTTGTAGGTTATCCGCCTAGCTAACTTAGAATTAAGTAGCTAGTAGCATCAAGTTAGATCTAACCTAGAAAGCTGACTTGGCTAGCTATTGTATTGTTAATACACTGTTGCTTTGCTTGTATGCTTGCAAACAACAAAACACGCGTAACTTACCCATCCACCAAATTAACGACCGATTCCTAAATAGCTGGCTAACTTAACTACTAAAGCTGTGATGTGACGTTGGTCAATTAGCTCATCAGCGAGTTGGTTAGCGATTCTAGTCAACGAGTACCCTCTGCTTCACCACTCGTGAACTAGATACAGTTAGCGCTAACGTGACATAAATTATTATTATTTTTTTAAACCCACTACCTAACAATTAAACATTGCTTAGCAAGTGGAGGGAGACTTAATCAAAACACACAGCAACCAATACCTAGAAATTGAGCAATATCCTTACCGTTTATTTTCTTCCAGACTAACTCTGTTTAAAACTATTGCGCGTTGATTGTGACAACTGACCAACGAAGACAAACAACCGCCAGATTCAAATATTTCTCTCGCGAGAATTGGGGTTTTGCTTTTTCCTGTCTCACAGAGATAATTTATCACGATGGAGATGACGCCCAGACCGATCATTTTTGTTTCACAAAATACTTTTTTCCTCAAATAATTGCAATTGATCCTGAAAGATTAACCATTTAGGTAAGTAACTTTTAATATGACGAGAACAAAATCCACCTTATTGTCCGTAATTTCAAGTATATATATACAGATTTTTCCCCATAAATCTCATGTTAAAACATACACATACAAATTAGGCTACATTTTACCATGGAACTATAGGGCAAGATGCAATGCACAAAACAAACAATGCACAGAGCTGATTAACCCTTTCTGTAAATTGGCTATGGTTAGAATGAATTGAATGTCAGACTCCTCAACACCTTTTCCTGTTTTCATCATATTCTTTTTGTTGTTTGCCTTTGGCCTTTATTAATTATTAGAGTTATGCATTATTTTTTACACCTTTATTCTTCTCCCTTTGATAGTGCCCATCATTGTTGAATAAATAACGTGAATAAATCCTGATACTGTAGGCACAATTACCACTGAGAAAAATAAGCATGAGGCCTATCGCTCATTTTGATTAATGCTGGATTTCAATGAACCCTGGACTTCTATATTCATAAATCAAATTCACATACATACATTCATATTTGATTTACAAGAATGAGGTTTGTGCATGTGTGTGTGTGTGTTTTAATGACAGAGAGAGAGAGAGAGAGAGAGAGAGAGAGTATTTACTGTGTGTATTTAATTCAATGGTGGCATTGATATACAAATACACAAAGTACCATTTGACAATGAAAGCCTGTGTCACTGCAGATCATTTTGTCATCTACAATTGTGACTTATAATTTTTTCACTAATATACTTTTGCAAATTGTGTGTCAAAACTGGATTTTGCATTTGCACGCATGTATGAAAAAAACCCATCAATTGGTGCCCCCTAGACAGATGGCATCCTAGGCAAAAGCAATGTCGCCAATACTTAGAACCAGCCCTGAACAGAATTGTCAGTGGTGTAACGACAGTAGATTACAGTGAAGCTTTTCCCCCTCAAGTCCTGTCCCATTACTGTATTCTGTACAGCTCATGTTTGCGTCAGTTGCAGTTGCTTCGCTTGGCGCTGTCACTTTGAACCTTGTCAAACACACAAAGTTGCCTAGAGTAGCTTCCTTCATTGCAGAGGTCATCTCTTTACCACAGGGTAGGTTACAGATGAAATGCCAAGGGTGTTCATGTTTCAGTAGCTAATTAATCAGAGCATGGAATACGATTACCTTTTGTTTATCATTTCAAACTCTAATATTTATAATGAACCAATATGGCAAAATATTGATACTTTTGCATTTCTCACGCTTAGGTTGCTGTAGGAGGTGCTATCCTTAAATTGTCTCATTCCATGCATACTCAGAAGGAAATAATAGTGTTTACCCAAAACGTGATAAGCATCAATGCCTAAACATGTCACACACACACACACTCTCTCTCTCTTAACAATATAATAACTTTTAGGCATTTAGCAGATGCTGTAATTCAGGTTGACTTTCAATATAATAATAATAATAATAATAATAATAATAATAATAATAATAATAATAATAATAATAATAATAATACGAACAGCCTACTAATAACAATATGAGTAATAATAATAGTAAAAGTTATTTTTCCTGTTACAGATAGTTGTCAGCAGTGGAAAGCAGTGGAGTACGGTCTTGTGCAACAGCGTGTGTGAGAGCAGTGCTGCAGTGCTCGCTGCCATCGGTAATGTTACACTGCTCTCCTGCTCTCTCTCCGCCCTTGCCCAGAGACAGGTGTTGAGAACACATGCCTTCATCAATGAACGCTCTTGGCTAAAAAGAAAAGGGGGAAAAAAAAAGTTGACACCGCCATATCGCCGCTGCGTCGCCGATGGAATGTGCCTAATTCTTACCCTGTAGCCTTTATGTCAGCCGATGGCAAACTTAGGCGACTGCATGAGAGAAATGGTCAGATTTGAATCATGCCGTTCGAATTACGCAGTGCAGTGTATATTTATTTATTTTTTTCGATGAGGGATGGAAGTCGCCTTTTCAACAGCCTAGGAGCTATCCTTGAATCGTGGCGTACCTCGGATTCGGGCATTCTTTTGTGGGATTTTAGGAGGAAACTTGCTTAAAGGTTATGGCTTCAAGCTCCGCTAAAGCAACGCAGCCCGCTGGAGCTTGCAATGGGACTGCAGCAGACTTCCCGAACATCGAACAGGAGCTGTATGACTACCAGATGCACACAAAAATGTGCAAGAAAATCGCACAGCTCACAAAGGTAAGATTAATATCGGTCTGCCATGCACAGCAGTTGTGCGTGAAGCCGTTATTCGCAATTGCAATAACGTATTTACGAGGCAAACGACAGTAGCCTGACATTTCTTTAGTGCTTTGAATTAACTGACCAATGGTTAAAAAATTGGCTCATCTCATTGGCAGGCACCTTTCAGGGTGAATTTTATTAGCTATTCCCAGTACGAACGTGTGCTTGAAGATGGCTGTATTTTGAGGTAGCTTAATGTCTTGTGTAGCGGTTTGACAGCCCATTAAGTTGTATGGCCAAAAGGTAAACAAAAACAAGCATAATGTAGCAATCATATATTCTAATTGCTATATTTATTCATTGTTGAAGTTTGAATGTATATTGTACGCGTAAAATCGTTCTAACAGGTACAGGCACTCTCGATAAGTCTATTGTAATCATACTATTGTTGTAATGACCCAAAATATCCCCATATAAATGAATGGACAATTGTAATTATCATGAGTGTACGTTATAACTGATGACAATTTTGACAGCTGTCTACCCCGCCCCCCAACACACAAAGGAATAAGACCATCGGCAGAATAAAATAAACATCCTCCAATTAGCCCACATTAGACTTTAATTTAGCGCAAATAACGCTTTGTGTATTTGTGTGGCTATTTTCATGTAAACATTAAATACACACATGCGCGCGCTCTCTCGAACACACACACTCTCTCACCCTGTCTCTTTATCATTAAAGACACACATGCTCTGCCTCTCTCCCTCTGTCTCTCATTAAATACACACATGCTCTCTCCCTCTTTCTCTCTCATTAAATACACACATGCTCTCATTAAATACACAGCTCTCTCTCTCTCTCCCTCTCTCTCTCTCTCTCTCTCTCTCTCTCTCTCTCTCTCTCTCTCTCTCTCTCATGTATACATACCTATCTATTATTCTGGCATCCTACTGAAAGACAGAGGAAAGATGGACCACACTGTGCAAAGGATGCATTTGCCATTTATAAAATGCTACACCCACACTCATTTCTTCAGTGCAGTATAAAGTTATTTAAAAATGACTGTGGACAAATCTATGGTTGGAAAATCTTGCCTTAAGTCTCTTAACTCTAAATCACCTTCTCATGAAGGTATAGTAGTGGTTGGGTCTGTAGGCCTTGCTGTCCAGATCATGTTATAATGTCAGCAGTTATGACAAAGCCAATCATGTCTGTCATTTTTTCATCTTATTAGTTTTAACAGAAATCCTCGTACCATGTCTCTCCAATGTGTCTCACTCGGCTTTTGTACTCAATGTCTTTCTACATACTTCATAAGGCAGAAAGGTCTGTGGCAGTCTCATTGGTAAAACTGGACAGGGTTTTGAATACATTCCTTCTGTAACTGAATATCAGGTTTGCACCTTTGCAGTTTGAGTTGAATTTATTTGTATTATTTGACAATTCACAGCTTTGCCTCAAATCGCTGAGTTGGATAATTTATTTGCAGCCCTTAACTGAAGCATGTGGGGGGGCTGCTGGATTGCTCATTTGGATGAGCCCCAAGCCCCAATGTCTCGGATTGGATGTGTACCAGTGCAAGTGCTGACTGGCGGATAGCTCCATAGGGCGGGGATGCACAGTTGCATCACCCAGGGACTGGGAGGATTCAGTCGGTTAGGGGTGTGCATATCGGCGCTCTTCAGTGACCCCTGCTGGTCGATCACGAGCCTGCGGACTATAGGTCAACACCATATTTGAAAGGTCTTCCTCTGACTCCACTCTGTGTGAGCTTAGCTGTAGTCCGCACCCAAACTGGCAGTGGGATTTGGTTGGCTTGAATGTGGCTGTGATTGCAGATAATTGGACATTCCAAATTATGTGGGTATTGGCATTTTTTTTTCTCCAAAAAATAAAGTAATTATAATAATAATAATAATAATAATAATAATAATAATAATAATAATAATTATTATTATTATTATTATAATAATAATAAGTAAAACAAGCATTCTTAGTAGTTATTGTTCCTGGTATCATCATGCTGTGGATTGGAGGGGTCCTATTGCACAGGAATCTTGAAAATATTAATAGAATGTCTGGTATTTTTGAGGATGTCCACTGCAGCCTGGTGCATTGCAAAGAGGCATTTCCAACATTCTTTGCATTGTGGGAGAGGAAACCCACAAGTTATCTTGGCGCCGGTCCATGGATGCATTGGCTTTATCTGCATCTCTTTTCTCTTCATAACTGACCAAAGCAAATCTAAAACTAACATTTCACTGCTGTGAATGGACTGAATTCTCGTTTTTATGGACGGCATTGTTGACATTTTCACAAGCCTTAGTAACAGGGAGGGGTGCAGCTGTCTCTGGCATTATCGCCTGGCTGTTAATGAACACTATCCCCCCATTTTTGTTCTCATTTGATTCTCAGTCCAAACAAGTGTGTGTTAAAAAGCAGAAGAGTAACCATGGAGATATGGATTAATTACAGAAGAGAGAGAGTATTGTGGTCCTCGGTGTGCTGCAGCACAATGCCTCACCCCTCTCATTTCAGCGGGGAAATAGCAGAACTCACTGCCTAATATCAGCAGCAGATCAGCTCACTGACTTGCTCACCCTTGCTGTCTGCATTCCCCCGTGTCGAAGACAGCAATTTGGGTTCCAGCTGGATTAGCGGTCCCCGGAGGTGGATGTTAAACGGGCAGCTCAGCCAAAACGCCGCGCTGTGATAGACGTGGTGATCCACCGCCTCTCTCTCCGGGCTACCAGGGCGGTCACTGGAAAGTGATAATGGATTTTGAGTTTTTTTTTGTCATAATACTCTGCGCCCTCTCACTCTCTCCCCCTCTCTGGGAGTATTGGGTAGCCTGGCTGAACAGTTTTGCGTTTGCATCGAGGAGGAGCGGACCCTGTCTTACAACAGACAGGCCGTAAACCACAGAACAGAGCGGCTCTGCTGTAATTTGAGCTCTGAAAACCGTACGCAGTCTGGGGCCGATCGATTCTTGGCGAGCCTGATTGGCCGTACTCGCCCCCCCCCCCCCCCCCCCCCCCCACACACACACACACCCTCCTATGCATAGTACAGGTGGAGCTGCAGGGTAGCACATTTAGAGACCGCAGTGTTTAATGCAATTGAATGCAAATGCTAAATATTTAACTCCGACTGCCTTGCGTCAGCAGTGGATACAAGAGTGCTGAGGCTGAACTGAATGTAGAAAACCCTGAAATGGGCCATGCCTTCAGGGCTGTATGGGGATGGGGCTAGTCCATCTCTGCAGTATCAGTACGGCTGTTCAGGCAACAGCCGTTCAACATTGTTATGTACAGCCCCTACAGTTCAATTGATTCTGGTCTTCTGGCCTTAATTACACAATTAGCCCTAACAGTTACACCCTCTGACATTTAAACTAAATTTCTTGAAAAGTGCATGAAGGTGCTTGACTAGGACCTGGAAGGTTGGTGGTTCAAGGCAGCGGTTCAGTGTAGCTGTTGAGCCCTTGAACAAGGCCCTTTACCCCACATTGCTCCAGGGGGGATTGAGCCCTACTACGAGTGAACCAGTGTTGGTGTATGCAGTCTGTTAGCTTATTTAGCCAGGGAAATTGGTGGAAACATAAACCTGCATAGACACCAGCTGTACGGGGCTGGAATTGCCCGTCCCTGCTCTACTGTGATGCTTGTTCTTTGACAGTGGTCCACAGACGCCACTGGCAGGCACACAGCTTTTGAGGTAATAGTAGAGATTTAATGAGAAGGACATTACATTAGCAGTCATTTAGCAGGCTAACAATATTCCCAGATCAGCAGGTAATTACTGAAATGCTAATGCAACTGAACTATGCTAAACATACATGAAAATACAGAGAAAGAGAAGAGACTGACATTTTAATGTTTATGGCCTCGTCATCAGAGCCTAGAGCAGGACTGCCTAAGCCTGTTTCTGGAGATCAACCATCCTGTCGATTTTCACTGCAACCCTAACAAAGCAGACCTAATTCAACTGCTAGAGCAGGGTTGTCCAAGCCTATTCCTGGAGTTATGCCATTATGTAGGTTTCAACCCACATTTTACACACCTGATTCTGCGAATTAGCAAGTCAATGAGATCTCGAGCTGCTGAATGAGGTATGCTTTGTTATGGCTGGAGTGAAAACCTACAGGAGGGTAGGGGTACGTCCCTATACTTGACTACCCTATCTCCTTGTCTCCTATCCCGAAGTATGGGGGGAGGAACGGAGGATACTTGGGATGCATTCCTGTATCCTCAGGAAGAGGGTTGGGCAGCCATGTTCTTGAGCAGCGCAACTCTACATCCTTTGGGCCGCAGTGTCTGCAGGTATTCGCTCCGACCGTGCGCGACACCACCTTACTTCACTCATTACTTGACCTGCTTTGTTCGGATAATGAGCTAATTCATGAAATCAGGTGGTGTAGCGCTCGGTTGAAGCAAACGCCTGCAGACACTGTGGCCCACAGGACGTGGAATAAAGTAGCACTGTTCTCCAGGAAGCTAGGATTCTCCTTCCTGTTGGGCACCAAACTGTTCATATTTCTGCAACAGTGTGAAGTGTATCTGTTTCTACGTACACAAACAAAGTGTGGAGAAGAAGGATCTAATATCGCATTAAGTAGGATTGCACAGATCATTACCGCCAACCTTCCGCTCACTTCTTATCAAGTTTCTGGAAACAAACCGTAACGTGTGACTTTTTCACCTGTTTGTCTCTCGCAAAACTATTAATGGTCCTGATGCTATCCTGCTGTTAGATGTGTTCCCACTTCACAGCTGCAAAAAAAATAACTCTAAAATGCTAAATGCACAAACGGTAGGTGGTTTACATGCCCTGTCTGTTTTCTGTAGTTTATGCGGTCGCCTGTATCATCAGTGTCAGATCTCGGCATGAGGTAAACGGTCTCAAATGTTGCCCCTCACAACACGAGAGGTCAAGTACAGAAATATAAGCAGCCAAAGAGAGCAGCCAGTGATATACGCGCTAAAGATAACTAGCAGCGCTATGTTTACAGGGAGATGAGAAAGAAGACTCCAGCCAGCTGTTCCCCGTCCCTGACAGCAGCAGTTTCTTTTTAAAACGCCAGATCCGGGGTGTTACTACGCCAACGCCGAGAGGGAAACTTCCGTCAGTTGCCTGCTGCGCTGTTGCACACAGCACGCCGCACGTTTCTAAAAACGGCCTCTCTCTCTTTTATTTTATTTAACCTCTGTTTAACCAGCATAGGCCCGAAGAGATTAAGAATCTCTTTTTTCAAGAGCGACCTGGCCAAGACAGGCAGCAGCAAGTCAAAGACACAAATTTACAGACAAGAAAATACAATAAATTACAATACATGAGTTAAAATCAGATTATAGATATAATACAGCAGCCCTTGTCTAATCAACTTGACTTGTTTATGGGACTGCCTCTAGCTTCTTTATCGTAGATTTGAAAACAGCTAGCGAGACCAGCTGAACGTGGTTCCGATCATTCTCTAACCCATTCCAGGTAGAGGGGGCAGAATATATAAAAATATAAAAGCCATTTTAAAAGCCACTCCGTGCAGGCATTGGGCACAGACAGCAGGTGTAAGTCCTGTGAATGAAGATAATGGCCTCTGACACTTTTCTCTTCGCTGTCGGACAGTCGATGGGCAGCTGTGCTAGAGTGGGATCGTGAGGGGAGGGGGCAGGGCACCGTGGCTGCCACTCTCTCTGTGGTGTGAATCCAGGATAAGAGATATGCAGAGATAAACAACGCTATTCCTGTCATCCCCTGCTCGCCCCACAACAAGATCAAGGGCAAGATCCAGCCTGGGTGTTACAAGACGTGGAGTATCACCTAGGGTTCTTCTCTTTAAGGGAAGTGAAATCCAGGTTTTGTTTGACGTGCCAAGTATTTATAAAGCAAACTAAATCCACCTCAGTATTTCCCACAGAATTTCAGAGAACTGTGGTGCAGATACTGCAAACTCTGTAGTGGGGTCTGGGGGCATATCCGCCAGGAAGAAAATCTTCAAAATATAACAAAAATATAAATCTTCAAAATATCAATCTGCTATACTTTGAGAGGGAAATTAAGAGTCTAGATCTGTTCAGAATGTTGAGCTTTTGTAATCCAACCATAAACCCCCCGCAGTTGTAAATTGCCTGAGCTTACACTAGAGCATCAAAAATGAAAGCATTTGGAATCACACTCCAATGCAGCACTGCAGCGGTCAAAAGAGACTAGCCAGCAGGCTACCCAAAGCCCTCTCACATCTCTCAGGGGAGCAGGGAGCTCAGCTGACTGACCTGCGAGAAGACAGACTTTGCCGAAGCAACGGCGCAAAGCGCATAGCAATGTTTTGTGCTTCTTATGAGTAAAACATGTTTTGGCTTCGTTCTGAAACTGTAGCAGGGAAAATTCAACCGTGGCGGGCTGCCACAGTTTAGCTAATTAATGGGAAATACTGCACCTACTTTTCACACATTTGCATAAATGTACACTAGGCTTCACCCTGCTGTGTGTGTGGAATCGCTTAATGAAATAGATATCAAACTCAAAAGGCGCAATGTACGGGGGGGAGGATATGCCCCCTGCACTTTTACTGATGCCATTAAAATACACCTAACATAAAGCACCCCTCCCAAACTCGCAATACCCCTGTGTCCCAGCCCGCATTTGAAACTGAAATGATTATAAGCACTGTACATTATGTACAGTTTGTCGTGCAAGGTTTTTTTCCCAAACATACTGTGGGACCTGATTTATGGATTTTGACTTGTGGTCAAAAATAGAGCAGTTCCAACCTCTGCAGAACCCTCATCCTATGTACCCTGTATGAACTTAATAAAGTGTCAATACACACTAGCGCATATCCTGAGACTGAAATATTCTTTATATGAAATAAACAGTAATATTAAGCCGACTGAGAGCTCAGTGAGACAGACACTTGTGTTTTTGGCTCTGCAGATTGATTAAGATATGGTTGACATTTGGCAGTTGCCTGTTAGCTGAATGCTAAGATATTGCAAAATAAAAATAAAAAACCCCAATGACAGAGTCTTTCATTGCACTGAAATTAGCAACTGGGAGCAATGTGCTCGCAGAAGTCCTCTGAGAGACATTGGGCACTCTCTCTCCGCTCAGAACGAGTATGCGCAAGGATTAATGTTTTCATTATCTTCACTGGCAAATTTGCCTGTTTCATTACCAGCAGTTTTTCATTTTGTATTGTTGCAGGGGCAAATTTGGCTTGCCTTGTGAATCAATGAATAAAGAACCATTGAGTCCAAATAAAAAACATGGAAACATGGATTGTTTATTTTGAATATGAACAAGCATCGAATCATCATAAGGAGTGACCTTTGTGACGATTGAGATTTTGCCAGTTCCTGGTTGTTGGGAATGTGTGTGTGTATCTGTGTGTGTGTGTGTGTGTATTGGGGGGAGGTGTAATTTCTGCTGCACAATGTTAACTCAACCAGTTCCAGGGGGTACCACAGATGGAACTCTGGGTCAACTGATCTGATCTTCATTCCTGGTTCTGGAGAGCCATAGGGTGTGCTGGTTTTTGTTTTTGCCTTAATAGCAGCAACCAATTCAGACCCAAGAAACCAGGTGAGGTGAGTTAACTGTGTAATTGACTGCTTTTATTGATCAATTAAGTGCCGAGTAGCAACGAGAGCCAGCACACCCTGCTGCTCTCCAGGACCAGGAGTGAGGACCCCAGCACACCCTGCTGCTCTCCAGCACCAGGATTGAGGACCCCAGCACACCCTGCGGCTCTCCAGGACAAGGAGTGAGGACCCCAGCACACCCTGCGGCTCTCCAGGACAAGGAGTGAGGACCCCATACACCCTGCGGCTCTCCAGAACCAGGAGTGAGGACCCCAGCACACCCTGCGGCTCTCCAGGACCAAGAGTGAGGACCCCAGCACACGCTGCAGCTCTCCAGGACCAAGAGTGAGGACCCCAGCCCACACTGCGGCTCTCCAGGACAAGGAGTGAGGACCCCATACACCCTGCGGCTCTCCAGAACCAGGAGTGAGGACCCCAGCACACCCTGCGGCTCTCCAGGACCAAGAGTGAGGACCCCAGCACACGCTGCAGCTCTCCAGGACCAAGAGTGAGGACCCCAGCCCACACTGCAGCTCTCCAGGACCAGGACTGAGGACCCCAGCACACCCTGCAGTTCTCCAGGACCAGGAGTGAGGACCCCAGCACAACCTGCGGCTCTCCAGGACCAGGAGTGAGGACCCCAGCACACCCTGCGGCTCTCCAGAACCAGGAGTGAGGACCACTGCACTGAGATGATGAGACTGCTGTAGTCACTTGTACACTCACGAGTTCAAGAGCAAATTATCCTCACACATCTTAAACGCCTCTGTGCTGCTGTGCACACTTTGTTATCACGATTTTTACAGATTTGGGCAGATGAGTCAAAGAATGACTGTGAACATATATTAATAACCAGAGCCCATTTCACTGGCAGGTTGGAAGAGCTCTGTCTGTGCTGGTAGTTCATTGGACTGTCATGTACTATACGCACCAGCAATGTTGTGTTGGAGAGTGAAATTACTGTCATTTTCCATTTAATTGTCGAGTAGGTTATTATCCCCTATGCACTCTACGGAACCTAGTTTTAGCTACTGAACCATTAAATTGTCATATTCTTTCTTTTTACATTATGGACATTGTTGTAAATGACTGGCTCAATGTGCTGTTATGACCATTGTTTTTTTTCAGTTATGATGTGTCACATGCTACAGAGAATATTCAGTTGCACATATTGTGTTCTGAAACGCTCACCGGTTTTCTTTACAACCTAATTATCAGCTCCTATAGACATTTTAAAACCGCGTAATGTATTTGTGATAGTTGAGAGAGACAGGTTTCGCCTGAAGCCGTATCGATATGCGGTCTGATATTATTGAAATATGAATCGGAGAGCTGGCTGTGAGATTATTGTTTGTGGAAGCACGCACGCGGCAGTGTACAGAGTTAGGCGTATTGATTCGCGCGCAGCATGCGTAATTTGCTGGGGAACCCGGGGGGTGGGAAATTAATTGGCAATAGCGAAGTGCCTTAAATACAGGACTTCTGAACTGTGCGTTCAGGCAGAACATACAGAGGGGCTGTTTATGTGATTTAATGCCGACGCCACACTGCGATTCTGCTCATTGGTTAACAGGGAAAGCGCCTCCAGCCAGCCAGAAGGATTCCCGAACTCGGCAGAAACGAGAGTTCTGAGAGCGCGGTCTTCGATCGGGGAACCCATCTGCTGTTCTTGGGCCGATCGCGAGATCAGTCAGGCAGGGACACAAGCCACCTGACCTCCATATATTGGCCTGTGTCTATGTACTGTGCTTACTATTGTAGATTACTGTGCAAATGGCAATTTTAAATTGCGGAATTCCAGAGTGGATCAATGTAGACTTGGAGCCTTTGGCATATTCATACAGAGAATATGGAAACGCAGTGTATTAATGTCATGTAAACAGAAAACAGAATGCTTCAGTCGCATGTTTAGTTCCTCTTCACCCTTCACCCCCCTAAGAGTGTGCCTCCCTTCCCCCACTCTGAACTGAAATCCTGCCCACTGTTTGTGAGTGGGGCTGGTCTGCCATCTCAAAATGCAACATCAAAGACGGTCAATCTGCACAACTGAAGACTTTCATGAGATTAAAACAAAAGCCGCAGTGTTATCAAGGGCCTGCAGTCATGCAGAAAAAAATATAATTTATCTCTCTGGCTCTGCAGCGAGATGCTCGTTCCGTGAGAAAACTGCTCGATCAAATAGGCAACTTAAAGACTTTATAAAGAATTACCGGAATAGTAGCACTTGTAAACTGTGTGTGTGGGCACGCCAGCATGTGTTTGTGTGTGCATGTGTGTGTGCGTGTGTGTGTGTGTATGGGCACGTGAGCATGTGTTTGTGTGTGTGAGTGCACACGGTGTGTATGTGCGTGCATATGTGTGTGTGGGCACACAAGCATGTGTTTGTAAGTTTGTGTGTGCGTGCGTGTGGTGTGTGTGTGTGTAGGCATTAGTGCCACTGCTCTATACCCCAACACACTTCTTGGCACCTCATCCATCATGACTGCTATCATTAATGTAGAAGTCTGACACATACCTGACACCGCCAAAAATGCTGGGGCTCATTTTAACTGAGGTTCCAAATGAATAAAATATAGAGTAGCGCCATTTTGTCTTTTCTCTTTTCTGTACATTCTATCCCGATATGATGATATCTTTTGTCTAAAAGATTATGTTTTATCTTATTCTTATTCTTATCATACAGTAGGCTACATATAACGTCATCAAAGAAGACTGAGAGCTTGATACTAGCAGATATGAAATCACCCTTTTTTTTAACACATTTTCATTTATTCTGTCATTTGGCATCTATAGTCATCTGTTTGGTTTGGTTTTGGCTGAATTATACAAACTTTACCTGTCATATATGAGCAATAAATATGTAGCATTGATACATAGAAAGTAGTCAAGTACTACTACTAATAATAAGTTATTATTCTTGTCTCTTCTTCTTCAAGGAGTAATAATTGTAATAATAGTCATGATCAACACTGTCATCACTCCGTGCATATTCTTCCTTTTCTTGCCAGCCCTCACTGCACAGATGCAGTAAAAGTGTCTTTGGAACAGTGTCCTAAAGGAGCTGAGTGTTTCCCTGGCTGTGCTGAGGGATGTCATTAGTGATGTAAACCCAGCGGAGAGCAGCAGGGGTAGAGACAGGCAGAGACAGCTGGCCCGGGGGCAGGACTGCAGAGGCCCAGTGAATGCAAATGTGCTGCTATACAGCCAGGTAGACAGCATTATCATGGGGTCAGAGGTCAGAGGTTACCTACTCAATCGGTCCCCAGACCACATAGCTGAAATGATTTTGGATTAGGTTGGACTTCATTAACAAGCTCTCACTTTCTCTCTCCTTCTCCCTCTGTCTTTCGCTCTCCTACTCTCCCTCGCTCTCTCTCTTTCACTCTCCTACTCTCCCTCGCTCTCTCCCTCGCTCTCTCCCTTTCTCTCTCCTACTCTCCCTCGCTCTCTCCTTTTCTCTCTCTCCTACTCTCCCTCGCTCTCTCCTTTTCTCTCTCCTACTCTCCCTCGCTCTCTCCCTCTCTCCCTTTCGCTCTCCTACTTTCCCTCTCTCTCCCTCTCTCCCTTTCTCTCTCTCTCCCTTTCTCCTACTCTCCCTCTCTCCCTCGCTCTCCCTTTCTCTCTCCTACTCTCCCTCTCTCTCCCTTTCTCTCCTACTCTCCCTCGCTCTCTCCCTTTCTCTCCCTCTCTCTCCTACTCTCCCTCGTTCCCTCGCCCTCTCTCCTACTTTCCCTTGCTCTCTCCCTTTCTCTCTCCTCCTTTTTGCTCTCCTTCTATCACCCGATACTTTGTTGTTCTCCAGGGACAGAAACATGCTAACCTCATGCTGTACAGTAATAAAAAAATCTAGATTTCCAGTGTCAGCGCTGGCAACTGGAGGTGCTGTTGCTCTAAATATAATAATCACCAATGCGGCACCAGGTTTACTGAAGAATGCTGCCCCATGTTATGAAAGACTTAAAAGAATCATTTCCTGTGAAATCTGATCTAAATCTAATCCTTCGAGTCAACACAGTGAATGTGTATTTTAAGCAAATGCTTCAACTCTGACGGGTGCATCGCTCTTGAATTTTAAGCCAGTTACAAATCTATGAATATTTTTTATTGATTTAAGACGCTTCCACCACTGAAAAGGTCAGGGCTGATATGGAGAGAGCTCAGACTTAAGGGAAAGACTGCTCTGCGGTTTTATTTCTGGTAACCGCCTACTCAAGCCGATAACACAGGGAATTACAGTCCTGTAAAGTACTAGCCTACTGCCTACTCAAATAATTTATTACATACTTAAGAAATATTAAGTATCTAATATTAAGAAATATTTAGTGCTGTATGATTATGTATTGTATTGTTGTAAATAGCATTTATGTTGAGTGCAGTATTAAAACTTCATGTATTTAATATGATAATGATAATGACTGTGTGTATAATTGGGGACATACCTAAAATGGCGCACTGTACGGACGGTGCCGCTGTGTGTGATATGTGTTGTGGCTGTGCCTGCCAGATTGGGGCCGCGGCGCTGGCCCTGGCTGTGTTTAAGCCTGACAGTGAGTCATGAAGGGGCCGGCTGACCCCTGCCGCTCCCGTAATCTGTCACAGGCCGCAGGCGCCATCGTAAAAGGGAGCTCCCGGGGATAAGAGAGACGTCAGAGACCACACTCAGAGCCTGTCGCTCCAGATCGGGATGCCCGGCTTGGACAGGGCTGCTTCCTGTCTCTCTCTCGCACACAGGAAGTGCTCGTGTATCCGTCACGTTTGAGTTTCATTGAGCTCAAGATCTACGGCGTGTTCGCTCATGAATTACAGGCGTGAAAAATCATGGTTCAGCCTGGCAAAATAATATTTATAATATTATTAAAGATTTATTTAATAACAATACTACTACTACTACTACTACTACTAATAATAATAATAATCCATCCATCCATCCATCATCTTAACCCGCTTATTCTGAACAGGTTCGCAGGGGGGCTGGAGCCTATCCCAGCATACATAGGGCGAAAGGCAGGAATACACCCTGGACAGGTCGCCAGTCCATCGCAGGGCAATAATAATAATAATAACAATACGAAGGAGAAAAAGAAGAAGACTAACAATAACAATAGTTATATTTTAAGCATTTAGCTGAAGCCAGAGCGAATGCAAATTAAGAAACGACCAAGACTCGTGAATCACCGCCACCGCCACCCCCAGCAGTGATTAATGAGAGGCGCAGTGGTCAGGCCATACCAGCCCTCCAGAGGCTCCAGTGGGTAATCACGAGAGCACAGGTGTCACACTCTGGTCCTGGAGAGCCTGTTTTTAGCAGCAGTGCTTCCTTTAAGCTGCTGATTGGCTAAAGAGGCCACACACTTCATTCTCACGGCCTTAATTGGCTGCTGATTGAGAGGAAAGCACAAAACATTCAGGATTTCAGCCAGCAAACTTAGCATTGCCCTCCCTCTGCTCGACCATCTGAGCTGTCAAAGGGTGATGTGGGGAGGACTGTTTAGGTTTTTTATAATTTTTATATATTTATTTTTCTTTAGAAAATGCTACAGATCCACAATAACTTGACACATAACACAGGGGTCTGCACACATACTGGGTTGTAAAATGTGGAAAATATTCACCTGACATTCAGATGCATTACTTTCATAAGATGTCCTTTCATCCTTGCTTACTCTGAAGAGATCTATTCCCTCCTGAATATGACCAGTTTTTCTGTATAGAGTAGCAATAACATCCTGTCATTATGTCTCTCTTTAAAGATATACATGAAATCTGGATCAGTGCTGCAATAATAGAAAACATTGATTTTGTTATTTAATCATTTTACTGGCACAGCCAGAGCACTTCTCTTTTTATTACTTTCATAAATCATAACATATCAAGGTATCATAACTTAAGCCAAACTGTGGCCAACTACTCTACCTCCATGTAATTTCTAATTGGTTATGTTAGCTGTTTATTCTAGTTCTCACACTTGTTGAGATGGGTGCGTGGGGGGGTTGGACCCAAAATGCACAACTCAGAAACAATGGTGTAATAAAGTCCCATCAGGGCTTTATTCGGGGTATATCCAGAGAGTGTAGTTAGAAAACAAGCAATGTTCGTACACGGAAAATCCAGCCAAAACCAAAGCGCAGTACCGAGGGAGAAGGCAGTCTTGTAATCGGTACACCATGCAAGAAGTCCAGTAGCCAGGAAAGCTGTCAGCGGGGCAGAAGTACAGGCGGAAGGTAGGCAGGCTAAGGGTCGATGACGGCGCAAGAGTGAAGACCGAAGTCTGCTCCGCAGGGCAAAAGTACAGAAACAGCAGGCAAAGACATGGTACAGGCAGGCAATGGTCAACAAAACAGAAGTCAATAATCTTTGGTCAATAAACAGTAACAGGTAGCCCATGGCTTGCCAAAACCGCTCAAACGATGCACTGACAAACAGGAGGCAAACAATTTTGCAAAGACAAGACATGAAACTGAGCTTTATATGCAGGTGAACACAGGTGTAGACAATTAGCTTGAGAGCAGCAAGAGAATGGAAATCAGGTGTGGAGGATTGACAAGTTAACAAGGTAATTAGTAATCATTAGTAATAAACCTATCCTGCCCTAGCATTAGTAAATTAGTAAATGACATGCACAAGAAACGTAAGGTAACATGAACACATGATTAGTATGTTAGTATTACCCAATCCTGATCTAGCATTAGTAGATTAGTAAATAGAAAGTAGTAAATTTAAACAATTAGGGTGTGAGTGACAGAAAGGCAGAGAGAGAAAGCAGGAATGCAAGGTTTGCAGAAAGACTAAAAAGTGTATGCTAAATCAATGAACAGTACAACATAACATGGAACATAAATTGTGACATAACAAGTTTGCGAAATATGACAAACTAAATAACATGACATGGCAAGACTAACAATTAAATCGTAACAACAACTAAACATGAAACATAACAAGACATGAAACATAAAAACGTGGTGAGACTAGACTAATATAATACGTGACATGACAATAACATAACCAAGACAATAACTAAACATAAAACATGACATGACAAACATGAAACGTGACACTTGTGAATACTTGCTTTATTAAGATGGCTTTATTGCTACTCTCACTTGTTTCAGATGAATCTACGAGGTCCAAGTTATTTTCTTTGTGGTCATTCGTAGCACTTGGAACTGTACTTCCCTCTAGTGTCTTTCAGCGCACTTGTCCCTGGTTATGGGTATGCACTTGTACGTCACTCTGGATAAGAGTGTCTGCCAAATGCCTGTAATGTAATGCATTTGATAAAGATGTTGGTTCAATAATGTAATGAACATAGCAGGCTAGAGTACCGCTATCGCCATTAGAAGGGAACCATCAATGTTACTGTGCCTTCTATTGTTACGTAGTGTGATAGTGTGAAGTGATGAAGCTAAGTTTTTCTTTTCGTGGTTCTCGTTCTCAGGTGATCTACTCCCTGAACACCAAGAATGAGGAGCAGGAGGCGGCGCTCCTGGCACTGGAGGAGTCTCACCAGGAGGAGCTGCGACGGGCCGTGGATGAGGCTGGGCGCAGGAGTCGCACGGAGGAGGAGGAGAAGGAGGAGGAGGTGGAAAGAGGAGGAGATGAGGAGCTGAGGAGGCGCCTGGAGATCCTGGAGGGCTCCCTCGAGGAGCAGCGGCGGCTGAACTCGGAGATCCGGGCGGAGTTCGATGCCTATCGAGAGGAGGTGGAGGTGGAGCGGGCTGTGGGGGCCCCCTCAGAGGAGGACCTGGACGTGAGGAGGGACCTGGAGGCCAGGCTGGAGGAGCTCAGCAGGCTGACGGAGCAGCTCCAGGAGGAGAAGGAGGAAGCGACACTAGCTCAGGAGGTACTGGAGAGCGGTCGTCTGGCAGTTGGAAAGG
Source organism: Conger conger (assembly GCF_963514075.1). NCBI lineage: Eukaryota > Metazoa > Chordata > Actinopteri > Anguilliformes > Congridae > Conger > Conger conger. Next base: position 40,783,620 of record NC_083765.1, on the reverse strand, counting down.
TTGGCGGTTCGATCCCCTAACCCAGGGATGGGATCCTGAAGGGCCGGTGTGTATGCAGGATTTTGCTGCCACCAGTTACCCTGGCTCAATCAGCTAAGTAGCCATATGATGCACCATCACCGATTCACTCGTAAATTAGACCACAATAAAATGCTACAAGACGAGAACATTTATCAGCTGCTGTTTACATCACTGATTGCGGTTATAAATGACAGATCATGTTAATGATTGGGCTAATTAAATAATTAAGAGCAGAAGTTGATCTGAAATCCAGAAACAGATACGGCCCGCCTTGCCCATCCCAATTGCTCCAGATGAGCTGGTTGGTTCCTTGCTTGGCAGCCCATCGCAAAGTTTGTGTGAATGGGTGAATAAGAAACATCAATCGTAGAGAGAGAGAGAAAGAGAGAGTGCTTTGGATAAAAGCGCTATATAAATGCAGTTCATTTACCATTTAACAGGAGGCGCAGGCTGAGGCTGAACAGGTGAAAGAGGAGGTGCGGGAGCTGAGGGAGGAGCGTGAGGAGCTGAGCAGGAGGGTGGCGGATGACCTGGCCCTACAGCAGGAGGTGCAAACCCTCCAGGAGGAGAACCAGCGTCTGGACGAGGCCTGCCAGAGGGCAGTGAGCCAGCTTGAGGAGGCGCAGAGGCAGGAACAGGAGGTGCTGAGGAGGGGTCTGCAGGAGGCCCTGGCGCAGTGGCAGCAGAGGGAGCAGGAGCAGGAGAAGGCCCATAATGCCTTGCTGCAGGAGAGGCTGGCCAGGCTGCAGGAGGACCTGGAGGGCACCACCAAGAGGCTGGGGGAGTCCAAGAGGCACTCCCTGAAAGCGCAGGAGAGGATCCAGGTACGGAGCCAAAATGGAGGCCCTCTTCCCTGTGAAATCACTTTAATTCCTTTTTGTTAAACCTGTTCACTAAACCCCAAGATACAAATGTTTTACCTGGTAAACCCGAGGCAGCTTGAGACTGTGTCGCTAATAAACACAATTGTTAACTGAAGTTATGCTGTTTGTTATTTCAATGAACTCTTTAGGTCTTTTAACTCCAGGGTCTTTCAGCACACTTATCCCTGGTATAGGTATGCACTTTGCACTTTGTTGTACGTTGTTCTGGATAAGAGCGTCTGCCAAATGGCATTAATGTAATGTAATGTAGTGTTATTTGGGTGGGTTGGGGGGAATCTGTCAAATCTAATGGTCACATTCACATTGTGGTTAATCAGATCATATCGAGAATACTTGCTATTAATCACATATCTTTATAAACTAAGAGAAATTGTTTTGCATCGTATTATTGTTTGGAGTTTCACTATCGTATCGTGTCGTGATCAACTTGTACTTTTACACCCCGAGTTGGCAGGATAAGCTCTTGTTGCCTGAAAGTAAAAAATAAACTTAAAACTGGGCAACTCAAAAAAATTGCTTTGTGTACAATTTCATAGTTTTCTCATTGAACAGCTACAGTGGTTTCTCTACCGATTCACTAATACTTTCTGCAATACCAATGGCGTCACTAATGGCGCCTTTGCCTTGTCACCAAAGTTTACGGATCTTGTAAAAAGGTCTCCGTCTTTTCCTCGTCAGCCCTTAAATTTATTGTGCAACCAGACGAGCGGTGTTGTGAGGTAAATGCTACTTCCACCAGTTTGGCTGTTGTTAGCAGCAGAGATGGCAGGGTTCAATTATAATAAGCAGCAATTAGCAGGGAAGCACAGCTGCAGGGCTGGAGCAGATGGGAGGATTTGTCCCGTCTTTCGCGTTGTTAAATAGCTGAGAGGCAACGTTGGTAACCTTGGTGCAGGGACCGCGGAGGCTATGTCCTCCCCCTCCGAAATGGATCTGTCAGGGATGCCGGTTTCAGCTCCGCATGCCAATCAGATTTTCCTGGAGAGGGAAACTGAGATTAAAAACAGGGAGAGAACGCGCTGAAAATGAAAGCCGAACAAGAGGTCCTCGTTTGGGATGCAGCGTGCGTGGGTGGACATTTTCCCTGTCTATCTCCTGTGCTCTCTCTTTCACTCTCTCTCTTTCACTCACGCTCATTCTCTCACTCTCTCTGTCACACACAACTCCCGTCCTCTCTGTTTCCACATCATTTGCAGGTTTTAAAAATAACATCCTCTGCAATTATTCGACAAACACACAAAAAAAACTTGAAATCCCCCAGTGTACCATCAAGTCTGTCTCAAACACCCCCATGCTCAAATTGCTTGCTTCAGGGTTCCCACTAAGGCGCAGCCATTGTTTCTGTTGCTTCCTCTTTATTCCCCCCTAGAGCTGTAAAGCCGCCTCAAGTTGTCCTCCTTGAAGTTAATTAGCTTTTAGGGTATCGGTGAGGTCTGTATACCCAGATTCTTATCGGGGGGACTAGAGGCTGGTTGTTACCCAGAATGCACCTGTGCTGTTAGGACCTGGAGGGCCAGCTAGAGGAGGCGCGGCACAGAGTTGCAGGGGCGGAGACGGAGGCGCAGAAGGCTGACGAGGAGCTGGCTGTGGCCAAAGAGAGGCTCCTTCTGCAGGAGAACGAGCTCCTCTGCAAGTCAGGTAAGCACTGACCCTGGATCAGCCTGTTCTGGACCAGCCAATGCATGTGACCGGTTTCAGTTACAGTACTGTACAATGCTTTTATACAGAGCCCTTTACACAGCCAACAGCCATAGTAACCAGTAGCTTTCAACTGTTAAACTGCAGAAGCTAAGCAGCCATACTACCCTGTACCCTTCTCATGTTAAACTTCTGAAGCTAAGCAGCCATACCACCCTGTACCCTTCTCAAGTTAAACTGCTGAAGCTAAGCAGCCATACTACCCTGTACCCTTCTCATGTTAAACTTCTGAAGCTAAGCAGCCATACCACCCTGTACCCTGCTGAAGCTAAGCATGCATAGATTTGGTGACTGGGTGACCTGAAGTCTGAGAGCATCTGAAAATACGGACTGCGTAAATCCCTGAGCCTGTTTTTCTCCTGCGACAGGTCGTTTATTTACCCGGCTTCCTTCCCCAGGTTGGGTCTGACGGGTCATTATTGCCGCTGCGCTTTGATTGATGCCGCCCGTCACATCTCGCCGTGCGCTGGGCACCAGTCTGCAGCTTTATATAACCGCTTTACAGACTGTTCTCCTGAGACGGCCAGAGTACAGTCAGCTTACTGATGAGCCAAACCACCGCAAGGCACATCATTTTTTATCTGTGCCTGCCCTGGCTTTGTCTCTGGTTTAAAGGCCATTGTCAGGTCACCCAGACAGAGTGATCCCTGCTGAAAATATTGCTCAAGCTAGGTTTTGAAACAGCTGGTAGTGGGTTGACAAGTTCAGACCAGCTCCCAGCTTGACATGGTTTTGCTGGTTGACCCAGTTCAAACCAGCTCCCAGCTTGACATGGTTTTGCTGGTTGACCAGTTCAGTCTTGCTCCCCACTTGAAATGGTTTGCACAGCTCGAGCTCAGACAAGCTAGACCAGCTTCATGACCAACTTGGCCATGCTGGTTGACCAGCACATACCCAGCTAGACCAGCTTTATGACCAGCTTGCCCATGCTGGTTGACTAGCTCATACCCAGCTAGACCAGCTTTATGACTAGCTTGCCCATGCTGGTTGACCAGCTCATACCCAGCTTGACCAGCTTCATAACCAGCTTGGCCATGCTAATTGACCAGCTCTTACCCAGCTAGCTTATGACCAGTTTGGCCAGCTCAATTGTCAAGCTGGCATAGCAGGATTTTTCAGCAGGGATGTTTTCACATTTTCTCTCTCGTCTTTTTCACTCACACAGAGGAGCTGCTGAGCCAGTGCTCGTCCCAGACCAAGGTGTCGGCCGAAGCAGAGGAGCTCAGAGCTCAGGTGGCCCACCTGCACAAACAGGTGAAGGAGCTGGAGCAGCAGACCAGCGGAAAGACCAGTGACCACGCCCGGCAGGTCAAGCAGGTATGGGTGAGGTCATCACATTTTTATTCTTCAAGGATCATATTTTCCAAATGTACCCTGAAAGTATAGTAATGTTCTCTTTGGGTACAAATTAGTATGTTTTCCAAGCAAAGAGGGTACAAATTAATAATATATATTGAACATAAGACAGGCACCTGTGGTGCCCCACTTAGTTGTGGCTATAACTTATTGCTTCACAGTCATAGTGGCCACAATTTTTTCAAGATAATTTTACTGGAGTATTGCTTGGCTAGTTCACTAGTGAAGCACAGTGAGGTTTGTTACAGCAAAGGCCTTGTAGCAGGTCATCGTGACAGCACTCTGGCGACACAATCCTCAAATTCTAAGTTTGTGAGTTTCAGTGTCTATAGATGTAATTGTCAGTGCTCATGTGTCTGTAGATGTCAATACTTGTGTGTCTGTAGATGTCAATACTTGTGTGTCTGTAGATGTGACTGTAATTGTCAGTACTGATGTGTCTGTAGTAGTCAGTAATTTCGTGTCTGTAGATGTGCCTAGTTGTCAGTGCTGATGTGTCTGTAAATGTGTCTGTAGTAGTCAGTAATTGTGTGTCTGTAGAAGTGACTAGTTGTCACTGCGTACATGTCTGTAGTAGTCAGTACTTGTGTCTTTAGATGCGTCCGTAGATGTCAGTACTGATGTGTCTGTAGCAGTCAGTAAATGTGTGTCTGTAGATGTGCCTAGTTGTCAGTGCTGATGTGTCTGTAGGCGTGTCTGTAGTAGTCAGTACTTGTGTGTCTGCAGACGTGTCTGTAGATGTCAGTACTTATGTGTCTGTAGACATGTCTGTAGTAGTCGGTACTTGTGTGTCTGTAGACATGTCTGTAGTAGTCAGTACTTGTGTGTCTGTAGACGTGTCTGTAGTAGTCAGTACTTGTGTGTCTGTAGACATGTCTTTAGTAGTCAGTACTTGTGCGTATGTAGACGTGTCTATAGATGTCAGTACTTGTGTGTCTGTAGACATGTCTGTAGTAGTCAGTACTTGTGTCTGCAGACGCGTCTGTAGATGTCAGTACCTGTGTGTCTGTAGCCGTGTCTGTAGTAGTCAGTACTTGTGTATCTGTAGACGTCTGCAGATGTCAGTACTTGTGTGTCTGTAGACGTGTCTGTAGTAGTCAGTACTTGTGTTTCTGTCGATGTGTCTGTAGTAGTCAGTATGTGTGTGTCTGTAGACATGTTTGTAGTAGTCAGTACTTCTGTGTCTGTAGACATGTCTGTAGTAGTCAGTACATGTGTGTCTGTAGACATGTCTAGTAGTCAGTACTTGTGTGACTGTAGATGTGTCTGTAGTAGTCAGTACTTGTGTGTCTGTAGACATGTCTGTAGTAGTCAGTACTTGTGTGTGGTCTCGTGCAGCACGTGGAGGCCCTGTCGGCTCAGAGGCAGGAGCTGCAGAGGGCTCACGGGGAGGAGCTGTGGCTTGCTCGGCGCCAGGCGGAGGAGGAGAGGAGCCGTCTGAAGGAGCAACTGAGGAAGAGGATGGAGGAGATGATGAAGAAGCATGCCGCTGAGCTGAGGAGCGCACACACCTCTGCCGAAACTGAGCGGAAGAAGGCACAGCGGGTGAGAGAGAATGTCCCGTGCAACACTCTTCATTACCGTCAGAATTGATAGCCAAGGGTTGCATCGGTCCCCATCATTCAAGCACAATATTCATTGTTCCATATTGTAGTGGGCCACGGACCTGGGTCTACATAATTGTCCATCCATCCATCCATTATGCTAACCCGCTTATCCTGAACAGGGTCACAGGGGGGCTGGAGCCTATCCCAGCATACATTGGGCGAAAGGCAGGAATACACCCTGGACAGGTCGCCAGTCCATTGCAGGGCACACACACCATTCACTCACACACTCATACCTACAGGCAATTTAGACTCTCCAATCAGCCTAACCTGCATGTCTTTGGACTGTGGGAGGAAACCGGAGTACCCAGAGGAAACCCACGCAGACACAGGGAGAACATGCAAACTCCGCACAGAGAGGCCCTGTCCGACGGGGATTTGAACCCAGGACCTCCTTGCTATGAGGCGGCAGTGCTAACCATCCGTGCTGCCCAACCACTGCACCATCCGTGCCGCCCCTACATAATTGTTTCGGATTCAAATGGTTTTCTGTGCTCGATTGATCTTGCCTGGTGTAGTTAAGCCAACTAAAAGGACCAGAAGCATTTCATAGGTTCCAATAACCCAGACAAGCTCAGTAAAGCGTAGAAAAGTTTAATCCAAACCAAAACCCTAGTGAGACACACATTTAATTAACTTGATAAATAACCAAAACTATGTACTTTCAATGAATAACAGCACACATAAGAACCTGTGGCTGGTCAGTTTAATCAGAGCCCTCTCATCTGCACTGAATCTGGTCACCATAAGAATCAGATCAGGGGACAGCTTCCACATCCACCAGGCCTCTCCACTCTGCCTAAACGCTGCACTTCAGAGCAATAAACCTGCCCGTTTTACAGGACGTATCCAATATTTTCTACCCAATCAAATCAGCTGTGTGACTGAAACGTGAAATGTGAGTCACAGATAAGCAGGTGAACAGTGACAGCACACATCTGTCAAATATGCCACACTTCCACAAACCGCCCCTCTCAGTCTGACCAGATTTATTACATTTCTGTTTTATCTGTCCCACCTTTACACCAGCGCCCAAGGGAGGATGGGCTCCCCCTCAATAGCCAGGTTCCTCCAGAGATTTCTTCCCATTGAGGAGTTCTTTCTTGCCACTGTTTGAGGGTTTTTCTCCCCACTGGAGAGTTGTTTCTTTTGACCTCATGTTCTGGCATGGTGTTTGCCCTTTCAATTCTTGTCCTTCTGTTACTCTGTAAAGTGCCTTTGCGACAGTCTCTGTAAAAAGTGATAACTACTGCAGGAAGTAGTTTTTTCTGACTCTGAGGTGGTAGGGATTGACCTTGCAGCCCCTTCCTTCTGCTGGCTGTTAAAGGCATACTATACTGTGCAGGATTTTTAGCCTTGCTGTAGTTCTGTGTTTACAATCAGAAGTCTCCCCATCCATCCTCAACCCTGCTCACGCGCTTCCATTTTTACATTTCATATCCGTTTTTATACCATTTTCGTTTTCACATCTCAGTTTTTCGATCGCTGTCGCCGTCAAGGAAAAACAATTCCAAGGTTGACTGGTTTTTGAACAAGTCCTGTCGGCTTGCCGTTTCGCTTCGCTGTACTTATGCTTCTTCAGCTCCGCCACCGCAGTTGCTAGTGAGCTAAAAACACTCCGGTGAAGCCTGATCCCACGCCACAGGGGTATCATTGTTGTCCGTTTCGCCGTTATGTACTTTTACAAAAGTTAAAGAAAATTATGTGTAAATTCAGCTCCTCAAATAACAGACCACGGGCATGTTATTGAAGTGAAGACTAAAAAGCATTTTTGCTAATGACATTACGTTTCCAAAAGTGTAAACATTGTTAGGCTTGCATTTTTTCGCTTGCGTAACGGAACTAGCATTTTCAATACGCAAAAATGCCGTTGAGTCTGTTGAGCTTCGGCAAAAACAATTCAAAAAAAGGTTGACGTTTTGTGATGTTTGTGCTTCTGTAACTTTGCTTAAGTAAAACCGAAAATAATTACCTAAACAAGTCAGGGGCAATACTAAACTCGGTAAAATGGTAACTGTGTTTGAACTTGCTCTGTCTTTATCCAGATCATTTTAAATATTTCATGTAATTTTGTATGATTGCATATCTGTGTGAATGGGAAACAGCGTTGCTTTAAAAGAGCATGCACGCTCAGTCAACCTATCCTGCATGAATAAAGGTTAAATGCATAAGAAATATGTAATAATTGTAGAATATTTTAAGATGCTTTCATAAGCACCTGCTGCCTTTTCCGCAACAATTTAATAACCTGCTGAAAAAAACAGCTCAACCTAGGTTCTGAAACAGCTGGTAGCTGGTTGACCAGTTCAGACCAGCTCCATACCTGACATGGTTTGACCAGCTCAAGCTATGTTTTGAAACAGCTGGTCACTGTTCATTTCAAGATGGTCACAGCTGGATTTTACAGGAGGGGTAGCTAATCTTTAGTAAAAATGAGAAAGCAGCAGTTCCGGACATGAGCCCTGATTTAATATCAGAACAGAACTCTGCCTTCCCCCCTGAGACGCTGTGAGAAGAGGCGCATAAGAGAACAGGCTTTTATGCTTCCTCAAAGCTAGACTAATGGCAGAACCAGGAGTAGCCATGCTTACTTTGTCTGAATCTAAATTAGATTTGAAATTGAATCTATTCATTTGTTCTGTTGTTGTTCATCAAGGCTATATATAGATTAACACACACACACACACTCACACACACACAGACACACACTCACATACTCTCTCTCTCTCACACACACACACACACACACACACACACAGCTCCTCTGTACTGTAATCAGGCCTCTAGAGCTCAGCCCACGGAGGACAGAGGAGGATATTGATTGGTTTTGGGCAGCCTATAGCCTAGTGGCTAAGCTACATGAGCTTCTGTAACTTTGTTTCAGTAACATTTGGAGTAATTCTGACTGTTGGAAAACAAACCCCAAAGACTTACCTTTCAGACGAGACCAGGATTATGCCTGTAGTCAAAAGGGTTCAAGAATAGTAGCTATTTTATTTTGGGCAGCCTCTCTGTACTGTAATCAGGCCTCAAGAGCTCAGACCATGGAGGACAGGAGGATATTGATTGGTTAGGGCAGCCTATATCCTAGTGGCTAAGGTACATGACTGGGATGTGGATGGTTGGTAGTTCAAGCTCTGGTGTAGCCACTATAATATCTGCTTTACAGTTAGGCCCTTGAGCAAGGCCCTTAACCCCGCATTGCTCCTGGTGGGATTGTCCCCTGCTTAGTCTAATCAACTGTAAGTCGCTTTGGATAAATAACAATGAAAAGGGTCTGTCGTCTGTCTCATCCGCAGGATCACCAGGTGCAGGTGGAGGAGGTGAAACGCAGGAGCGAGGAGGAGCGGAAGGAGGTGGAGAGAGAGAAGGAGGAGCTCCAGAGGAAGCTTCAGGAGTCCGTCTGCCAGGTCAGCTTCCTGTATTCGCCACCCATGACCTCGTACTCACCCCCAAGCCAACCAATCACCAGCCATTTCCCAACCATTCACAGACCTGCTTAATACCATTTGTTAAGTCCATACTTTATGCTTAAACCATGATTTATACTCCATATACTCCAAACCATACTTTATACTTCAAACCATGCTTTATGCTGCAAGTCATGTTATACTCCAAAGCGTTGTTTATACTCCAAACCATACGTTATGCTCAAAACCATACATTATGCTTCAACCATAGTTTATATTCCAAACCATACTGTATGCTCTGAACCATACTTTATGCTTCCACTGTTTTTTCCCCAGCCATTGCAGCGTAGGCTACCACAGAACACCAGTGTGATTTATTGATCAGTTTATTTATTTTAGCATGCATGCAGTTCAAGAAGAGTTCAAATGCAAATGTGTACACATCCAAACTCCGGAACCAAGGGGAAAATCTACATAAGTGTTTTTTTAAATGTCAGACAAAAAATGTACCTGCAAGCTGTAGATTTATTGGGTTATTTCTCAAAAGTAATGCATAGTTTCTTTCTCGAGTTTTGTGATATAATTTCAATTTCCGTGCATGTTTTCAAATGGCTTAGTCTTTGTGTGCAATGATGGCTAATATGGACTTATTTAGATATTTGAAGATTTGTGGCTAGAAATTGGTAATTACACCCAATTGGTAATTACAAGCAGCTTGCAAAAAAACATTGTTTGATTATTCTTCAAAAAAGTATATTTAATAATTTTCAGTTGAGCTATCTCTTATGGAACATGCAACCAAATGAGCACCTAAGAACAATGCACGGAAAGAAGTCATGATATAAAAAATACACTTTTTATAAGTCTATGTACACTTATATACGTTAGATAATATACAGTGCTGTCCGTAAGTATTTGGACAGTGGTACAACAGTAGTCTGTTCCTTTGGCTCTGTACTCCAGCACATTGGATTTGAAATGAGACAATGAATATGAGCTTAGAATGCAGAATGTCACCTTTAATTTGATGGTATTTTCATCCATATCCATGTAGGAACATCCCTTTTTGTACATAGTTCCCCCAGGTTAGGGGACCAAAAGTAATTGGACTCTTGGCATCTCAGCCGTTCCTGATTAATCAGGTGTATTCAATCGCTTCCTTACTGCAGGTATAAGTAAGATTCCAGCATCTAGTCTTGATTGACTTTGGAGTCTGTTTTTGGCATAGTATATACAAATGAATAAACTGGCATGTACTGAAAATATATTTGATGTTCCTGTATATTTGAATGTGTTATTAAATGTAATGCAGTATATTTTTGTTGCACTGGTTGCTGTTGCTAGGTTACCCCTGGCGCCCAGTTGGCCTGCTGTGCCTCAGTGAGGGAGGAGCTGGAGCAGGCCCTGCTCTCCCTGAGCCAGACCAAGGTACGAGAGCCCCGCCCCGTCCTGCTCGCCCCTGTCCCGCCCTGGCCCCGCAGGCCCAGGCCCCGCCCCGTCCTGCCCCGCCCCGCCCCACCGTGGCCCCTCCCTGGCCCCGCCACCCCCCAACCTGGCCCCGCCCCATTCTGCCCTGCCCTGTCCCCACCGTGCCCCATCCTCTCTCTGTCACACACTTTCTCTCTGTCTCTCACAACCTTGCTCTACCTCACCCTCCCTGTCTCTCTTCCTATCTTACTCTTTGCACGTCTCACTCTTCTTCTACCCTTCTCTCTCCCTTTCTTTCTGTCTCTGTCACACCCTTTCTCTCTCAGCCTTGCTCCTACCTCTCCCTGCATCTCTCACTCTTCTTCTACCCTTCTCTCTCTCTTTCTGTTTCTCTTTTCTTCTCCCTGCCTCCCTACTTCCCTCTCTCCATCTCTCTCCACTTCATAATCACATTTAAATGGCATGTTAATTGCAAGACTTGCAATTCAAATCTTAAATATACTGTATTATGAATACACTGATATAAGTATTAGCATTTCATATGCACTCACCAAGCAGAACATTTTAACTTTATTACACCAACTTATTCATGCGATTATCTAGCAGCAGTGTAATACATACAATCATATAGATACGGGTCAGGAGCTTCAGTTAATGTTCACATCAACCATCAGAATGTGGAAAAAATGTGATCTAAGTGACTGACTGTGCAATGATTGTTGGTGCCAGACAGGGTGGTTTGAGTATCTCAGAAACTGCTGATCTCCTGGGATTTTCACACATACTAATCTCTCGAGTTTGCAGAGAATGGTGCAAAAAAACTAAAAAATCCAGTGAGCAGCAGTTCTGCAGACTGAAACATGTTTCTAATGAGAGACACCGGAGGAGAATGGCCAGATTGGTCAAAGCTGACAGGAAGGTGATAGTAACACAAATAACCACACATTACAACAGTGGTATGCAGAAGAGCATCTCTGAACACAACGCATCATAACTCTAAGAGGACAGGCTACAGCAGTAGAGGTCTGAAAAATAAGTCTAATAAATACCTAATAAAGTGCTCGGTGAGAGTATCTCTCTTCACCTTTAAAAATATTTTTTTATGAGACCCAGCAGAAGCACAAGCATTGTTTTTTCTGCTTAAACAAGCATTGTTTTTCTGCTTTACCAAGAAGACAAGCATGTTTTTTCTGCTTTCGCAGTCCAAACATGAAAATATTTGCTGTCGAGGTTTATTAAATATTAAAGCCTAATTAGGGGTCTACACACACACTCTGGTGTAGAATCAAACTCTCTGTATGGGGAAATGCGTGAACGCTGTAAAATGTTGGCTAATGCTTTTTCCCCAGGAAGACCTTGATCATCTGAAAGAGAAACACCAAGCAGAGATTTCAGTCCTGAAGAAGGAAAAACAGACCCTGGAAGACAGAATTTTAGAAAAGGCCCACAAATACCAGGAAGAAAAAAAGAGGTATGAGAAAATATTGGACAGCTTGATGAATTACAAACTGGTGGTGCATAAGGAAAGATCATTTTAAAATTAGCCGTAGGAGCTGGAAACAGTTTTTAATAAATATCAGAGCAGAGTGACTTTTTTTCTTTCTGAGACTCTCAAAAGGTCAATCAAGTGGCAATGTCTCTGCTTCCATATTAGGAAACTTTCTTATTTTCAGTGCAATAGTTGAACAGACTGTAATAAAAATATACATATGGGTAATTTGTTTTTGTTTTTTTTAAATCACAGTTTGCTGTCGGTGAATGTTACTAGAACTGCAGGGTGCCTTTTTGATGTAACGTATCTTTCTTTCCAGGTCGGAATGCGAGAGCGAATTTCGGCGTCGTGAGCTAACGGAGCAGCACCTCGCTGCGCTTACCCGCCTACGCAGGGACAAGGACTCTGAAATTAAAGAGATAACGGACAGCTTTCAGAGAAAGGTAAAATATAAAGGCCAGCGGCGTCGATGAGTGTGTTCGAAAACGGCGGTTGATAAACGACGCGTTTCACGGTTGCTGCTGAGTCTGACTGCGTCCTCTCTGGCATTTCATTTTCTTCACGAGTTTCCCGCTAGCGCGCTGCTCTGCCATGCGGCGCACGTCCCCGGTGATGCTTCACTGCGACTGAGCCGCGGGGCTTTTTCTGCGCTGCGCTAAACAAAACTACACCCCTCATTCCTGCTGTAAAATCCAGCTATGACCAGCGTGGATTTACCAGCTATCGGCTGTTTCAAAACATATCATGAGCTGGTAAAACCATGTTGAGCGGGAAGCTGGTCTGAACTGGTCAACTGGTCAAAACCTAGCTTCTGCTGTTTTCTTTTCAGCAGGGCTTATTCCCAAGAGGAGCAAATATTTTGGATTGTCTTATAATGCAGGTAGTGTTTTAATTAGCGTGATTGAATGCACCAAACGTTGTGTTGTGGAAAGAAGAATACAGTTGAAAAATTCATCATAAATAAACAAACTCATCTTCCTGCAGCAGCTGGCATCCAGAAACCAAATCCACTCATTAATTCAGTTTTTTAATTTTTTAATTTGTTTTGTTTTTTTCCCCTGTAGCTGAAGCTGGAGGAGAAGAGGTTTGATTCTGGCCCAGAAAAGAGACACAAAGGGGAATGCCACACTGTCATAGAGAGAGCTGGTCTGGAGAAGGACATTAAAAAAACCATGACATTCAACAACAGCCTGAGGGCACAGCTACAGTCCACCATTCAGGAAAACGAGCAGCTGATGCAACACCAAGACATGAAGGTAAAATGAAATACGCTCCTGCTGCCTCTGCAAACCACTGTCTGTCGGATGAGGGCATTTCAGTTAATTACGTTTCCCGAGGAAGGAAAGCACCATCTGGAATGCATTCGTTCTTTCTGCGACCTGTCTCGTATCTTTTACCCTGCCTGTTGCTATTAGTGAAATCTCACCGAGTGGTTGGCGACTCAACGTGCTTGCCAGGCGTTATATCACAACATTGGGCTGGTTGACCTTTGACCTCACTTATGATAGCTGCCCAACTCGTTAATTTGTTGGAGCGATTTTTGCCGGACCTTGAAGTTACAGTACATTGTTAATGGGACTGTAAAATCCAAAATGGCGGCTGCTGCTGATCTGGAGGTTTCTCGTATGTCCATTAACCCTTTAAGACGTGTGTGATCACATATGCGTGATTAAAATGTTTTTTTTGCTGAATACTCTAAATGCTGATACAACAATCCCTACTGCTAATCGAAAGCGAGTGGAGTTCTAGAACCCCAACTTTAGTTCTGGAACACCAACTTTATTTTGATGAAGAAAATACATTCCGAATAACATGCGTACTCTTCAAAAGGATTTTAAAGGCTGAGCGTGCGTTCATTATTGCAGCGCAGTGTTCCAGTACACTGATTATAATTCTAGGGCACTGAATGGTGGGGGGAAAAAACTCATTCCGAAACAGCAACTCTTCAGAGGGTTTTTCCGGGCTGAGTAAGGGCTTCTCATGACGGGGCCGCTCCTGGCTGTGTGCTGCAGGAGGCGGAGGAGCAGCTGTGGCAGCAGCACGAGGAGGCCCTGCGGGATGAGTGGCTGGAACACCAGCAGGCTCTCCGGGCCCTGGAGGAGCGCAGCCAGGAGGAGCTGCAGGCCGAGAGGCTCCGTCAGCAGGCCCAGCAGAAGCTGCTCCTGGGTAACCCCCGCCTGCGTCACAGCGCGCTTAGCCCTGCCGCTCTTCTGCACTGCGCTTCCCTCAGTACTCTTCTCATGCAGCCCCGCTCGGGTTTATTTGGATAGCGCAGTTGTGTACGTTGGAGTTTATTGATATGTGTTCATCTAATGCTGCTCTCGGAACAGATTCCATTAGATATACGTCCTACGTGCCGCAGTGGTCCTCGCTCCTGGAGTTGCGGGGTGTGCTGGCTTTCGTCAAATAAGCAGTTAATCAGTTAACTCACCTGTTTTTTTGGGTTTGAATTTGGTTGCTGATATTCAGGAAAAAAAACTAAAACCAGCACACCCTGCGGCTCTCCAGGACCAGGAGTGAGGACCTCTGGCATCGCGCTTTTTACAGGACACTGTCCCAAAGATGCTTTACAGAGTATCAGAAGCAGAGTGGCAGAAGAGCAAACACCAGACCAGAGCTCCCAAAATAGCAAGTGAGGTAAAAAAAAACTCAAACTGAGGTAAAAAAAAAAACTCCCCAGTGAGAGTAAATCTCAGGAGGAACCCGGCGATAGAGGGGGGAACTACGCCGGCAAGGTGTAATGGTAGATGTATATAACAGAAATGTGTTAAGAATTCCATTATAAGTTTATATGTTTTCCGTTATGAGTAAGTTTTACCTTACCCAGAGATCACTGCGTGGCTTTCAGTCATCTTTACATTCCCTGTTAATGACAGCAGCTGGAGAGAAGAAAAGGCTGATATGAAATGTTGAAATAATAACAGTGTTATCTTATCTGGGGCCTGCACAACAAGGCTTAAATAACTTTCTTTTCAAGACATTTGTTATTTTTACATCACTGTCAAAAACATGCCACAGAAAACAACTGAAGAAGTAACTCTGTGCAATACACCAGAGTAACATATAATGTACTGTACATCATGTGTTAGATCATAATATATAAGGAAAATATGAACATGGTTTTGTTTGTACTCTTAAGCATATAATGTAGAATACATTGTGTGTGCTTATGTGTATTTTTGTGTGTATGTGTGTGTACTACGCGCGTGTGTCTGTATGTGTTTGTGTGTGTGCACATGTGTGTTTGCGTGTGTGCGTTTGTATGTGTTTGTGTGTGGTGTGTATGTGCATATGTGCATATGTGTGTGTATGCATATACATGTGTATGTGTATATGTGTGCTTGTGTATGTGTATACGTGTGTGTGTGTATGTGTATACGTGTGTGTATACATGTGTATGTGTATATGTGTGCTTGTGTATGCGTATACGTGTGTGTGTGTGTGTGTGTGTGTGTATGTGTATACGTGTGTGTGTGTATGTGTGTGTGTGTATGTGTATACATGTGTGTGTGTGTGTATGTGTATACTTGTGTGTATGTGTGTGTGTGTATGTGTATACGTGTGTGTATGTGTGTGTGTGTGTGTATGTGTAAACGTGTGTGTATGTGTGTGTATGTGTATACATGTGTGTGTGTGTGTGTATGTGTGTGTGTATACGTGTGTGTGTGTGTGTATGTGTATACGTGTGTGTGTGTGTGTGTATGTGTATACATGTGTGTATGTGTATACGTGTGTGTGTGTGTGTGTGTGTGTGTGTGTATGTGTATACCTGTGTGTGTGTGTGTGTGTGTGTATACGTGTGTGTGTGTGTGTGTATGTGTATACGTGTGTGTGTGTGTGTGTGTGTGTGTGTATGTGTATACGTGTGTGTATGTGTATGTGTATACGTGTGTGTGTGTGTGTGTGTGTGTGTATACGTGTATGTGTGTGTGTGTGTGTGTGTGTGTATGTATGTGTATACCTGTGTGTGTGTGTGTGTGTGTATGTGTATACCTGTGTGTGTGTGTGTGTGTGCACTCCAGACAGGCAGAAGGCAGAGTTGACCCAGCAGCACTCAGAGTGGAGCAGGCAGCTGACACAGAGACACATGCAGCAGATCGAGGACCTGCAGGCTGAACTGCGCACTCACACCCAGCTGGTGGCGCTGCAGCAAGTACGTAGGTGAGGCGAGGTAGCAGCCTGTAGCCTAGCGGCTAAGGCGCTTCACTGGGACCTGGAAGGTTGGTGGTTCAAGCCCCAGTGTAGCCATAATAAGATAAGTGCAGCTCTTGGGCCCTTAACTCCACATTGCTCCAGGGTGGATTGGCCCCTGCTGAGTCTAATCAACTGTAAGTCGGTTTGGATAAGAGGGTCAGCTAAATAACTGTAATGTAATTTAGTAAGGTAGCACTGATCTCAGATCAGCGACAGGCACATGAGCAAGCAGTTGCTGGTCTCGTAGCATCTCCCACGAGCTGATCTGAGATCAGTGTGGCTGAGGGAGGGAGAGGGAGGGTGAGAAAGGGTTTTACAAAGTGCTCTACTGTAATAGACTGTCCCACTGGATCAGTTTGTTTTATGAGCAGTTCCAGGTAAGCTGGTCCTTGGCTGGTTGTTAGGGGCAGAGAGTATGGTAGCAGCTTTGCTGTGTTACCAAGGCCTATCAATGAGGTGCACTTTGATGACCTCATAAATAACGTGAGCCTTTATAAATATTTTACATTTACAATAAAAATCTAATTAAATTCAGACTCAAGCCACATAATTCAACATTTGTAGTTGAATTAAAGGTATACAAACTGAATGTCTTTTAAAATGTGTGATTGTACACCTCTTTTCTGTTTATGTATCTTTCATTTTTAGTCAGGGATGCCAAAGCAGAAAAAGCTGAATGCAGCTGTTTGACTCAGTGATTGAGCTGAAATACACAGAAAACTGCATACTCCAGCTTTACAGGACAGGAGTCTGAGAGCCCTGCTCTGTATCTGAGCTGCACAGTTCACCTTTTACCTGTGTGTGTGTGTGCATACGTGCGACATTAGCGACATTAGCGACATTAGCTCAGGTGGTAAGAGCAGTCGTCTGGCAGTCGGAGGGTTGCCGGTTCGATCCCCCGCCCAGGCTGTGTCGAAGTGTCCCTGAGCAAGACACCCAACCCCCAATTGCTCCTGACGAGCTGGTCGGTGCCTTGCATGGCAGCCAATCGCCGTTGGGGTGTGAGTGTGTGTATGAATGGGTGAATGAGAAGCATCAGTTGTACAGCGCTTTGGATAAAGGCGCTATATAAATGCCAGCCATTTACCATTTACCTGTGCTCACTGTGTGCTCACCCTGCCTCGCAAGAAGGAGGTTCTGGGTTCGAATCCCAGCCAGCCAGATCCTTTCCCCGTGCAGTTTGCATGTTCTCCCCATGTTCCCGTGGGTTTACTCCAGGTACTCTGGTTTCCTGCCATACTCAGACATGCGTGTCAGGTTAGGTGTGCTCCTGCTGTTTCCCTTGTCCAAGGCACTGGCCTCTGAATTGGAGTTGGTCCCCATGCGTATCACTCTGGCTGCCCACTGCTCCTAAGTAACTAGAATGGGTCAAATAACCTATGGGGTTCAATAAAGTATATATACAATCTCCTCCTCTTCCTACTCCCCTTCTCCCGCTTCCTCTACCATTTCTGACCATTGTTGTACAGATTTGAAGATAAAGGCTTGATTGGTGCTTCCTTGCTGAATGAACTGAATTAACAGGTGACTGAACAGCTGTTAAGAATGAATCGTGTCACTCTTCTGCAGTTTGTGGTTACTGACGTAGCAGAATATCCATGACAACAATGTGATTGAACCTTGCTCCCAATTTTCAGACCTGTAGCACCTTCCAGATACAGAGTATACAGTGCAGTCCGTAAGTATTTGGACAGTGACACATTTTTTTGTTGTTTTCACTCTACTTCAGCAAACAAACAGTTGAAATAGAACAATCACTCAGTGGTTAAAGTGCAAATGTGAGGGTTTTTACATCCATTTGGGTGAACTGGAATTACCACAATTTTAGGGGACCAAAAATAATTGGACAATTGGCTGCTCAAATGGTTCTTGGACGGGTGTGTTAAGTGTCATTGTTAGTTCTTGCATAAGAGCTGGCAAAAGGTCTAGAGTTGATTCCAGGAATGCCATCTGCATTTGGAGTCTGTTGTTGTCTCTCAACATGATGACGAAAGACGTGTTATCTAAAATCTCATCTTCCTCCTCTTCCTCTTCCTCCCCCTCCTCTTCCTCAGGACTTTAAGCAGCAGAACCAGGCGCAGGCCTTCGAGAGGCAGCTGGAGGACAGCCGAGCCGAGGTGGGCAGTCTGCGGAGGGAGAACGGCGAGCTGAGGGAACAGCTGGCCACGCTGCAGTCCCAGCTGGAGGCCAAGACGCAGGAGCTGAGCCGCCTGAGAGACGCAGAGCAGCAGCACAGGTGGGGGGTGCTTCAGCACGGGTGCGTGTGTGCGTACGTGTGTTTTCACCGCCAAAATCCAGTCCCTTCACTCCATGAGAATGGATTTAGTGTGACCTCTCTGCTGACAAGCTCTCATAATCTGCTATATCTGCTGTAAACCCAGCCAGCAAATATCCAGTACAGTGACCACTAGTGGCCAGCCGTCTGCAGTGCTGCGAGGGTACCACTAGTGGCCGCTGTTGTGCAGATTTGCAAAACACTGCAGTGCCAGCAGTTGAGGATAATGGCTTGATTGGCGCTTCCTTGCTGAATGAACTGAATTAACAGCTGAAGGAACAGCTGCTTAGAACGAATGTTGTCACTCATCTGTAGTGTGTAGTTACTGATGTAGCAGGCTATCAGTGAAGACGATATGATCCAATTTGATCAGCACTACAGACCTGTGAGTGAATTTGGTGATCAGGGATGTGCGGCCAGGATTGACACATTGAGCACTGCCAAACTTGTGAAGATCCAGCAAAATTAAAACATTATAAATTGCAGTATGACTGTTCGCTAAACTTTATTTTCTTCACACACTTGCTGTCTGGTGTGGTTTGGGTTTGAAGGCACAAGTTAGGCCACACCCCTAAAGGGAAGGAACTGGGTAGGACACATCCCTAAAGTCAGAGAAATTCCAGGCCTTTCCATCAGTTCAGGGTAAGCAACCCTGATCCTGGAGCGGCAGTGGCACTTCTGGCTTTTGTTCCATCTGAGGGATTGATGGATGATTAAAAGTCTGAGCCTGAATGGTGCAGTGCCTCCAGCACACAGTCTCCTGCATTCATGAAATCTGATTAACTACAACTAATTAAAAAGAAGCAAATTATGACTTGATTTGATTTGATTTGCGCACAATGCAAAGACAATTTGTGTAGGAGAGGAAAGAAACCCTAAGGGCTCTTATAAGAGTTCTCCCCTGAATTATAACATACAGGCCAACAATGTACTTATAGGTTTAGAAGGAGCAAGAACCAGGAGCACCTCTGGCGCTCTAGGATCAGGGTTCGTTTTTTCTCACAGGATTCTCCCTGCTGGAACACATGCAGTCATAGAATCTCTGTGCAGTGAAAGAGTGAGGTCAGGTGACACAGTTAAGGCAGTCATTCCCAGCACCTGCCTTGCCTACACTGACCACATGTCACAGCTGTGAAGTAGTATCGCGTGGGCCTGCCAACCCACGTATCACATTACATTACAGTTATTTAGCTGACACTTTCATCCAAAGCGACTTACAGTTGATTAGACTAAGCAGGGGCCAAAACCCCCCAGGAGCCCTGGAGCAATGTGGAGTTAGCTTCATACAGTACAGGATGCTTTCTCAAGGGCCTAACAGCTGCACTGATCTTATTCTGGCTACACTGAGGTGTGAACTACCAACCTTCCAGGTCCCTGTCATATACCGTAGCCAGTAGACTATAGGCTGCATATACAATGCTACAGCCCTGTGAGTCTCTTGCACCATCCACACTAAGAACAGCTGCTGGCCTGGGTCTAGTTTCATCTTCCTGAAAGCCAGCCGGAAACTCGAGCGTGTGGGATTAATAATTGATGTGAGAAAATATTTGATTAAACATGTAAGAAGCTCGCTGGTATAACATGTAAGAAGCTTTATCGCTTTCTGAGGAGAAAAGGCTTCCACTCAGCCAGGCCTGATGTGTGCAGTGAGGTTTCACGAGTGTGAAGTGCAGTTTGCATGCTAGTGGCAGTCATTGGCTGGGGGCCCACAGTGCAACTGCCTATAGGGACACAGCATTGGCCTTGAGTGGGCAGGGCGAACTCAAGTTATTGTGCTTGTGCGAGGCTTTGCGTGATGGTTGTGGATCACAATGGAGGTAGCCTAAGCCTTCAAGCTTTCTTGTGTTATCCTTGGTTGTTTTGAAGAGTTATACTTGATGATGTGCCTGCTAGAAATTTTTCTGATGATTATCGAATAAAACGCGGAGGTGTTTGAGCGTGCGGTTTGAGGCACAGAGGTGAGGGGTCAGAGGTCACCCCTCCTGTGATCTACCTGTAGCTCCCCGGTCGCGTCTCTCAGGTGCTGGGAGGAGGGGGTGAAGGGCCGGCAGCACCTGGAGGTGGAGGGCCTGAAGAGGGAGCACAGGAAGGAGATCCAGACCATCGTCTCCGACTTCAGCTCCGCGCAGACGCGCCTGCAAGCGCGCATCGTCTCCCTGGAAACAGAGTGCGTATGGCCGCCACCCCGCCAGAGCTGTAAAAACCGCGTGGAAGGCGTTTAGAACCAGACCGACGTGACGCGTTAATGCAAGGTTCGGACGCGGTGTCCAAAATGACAGCGTATTGCTCTCAGCACTAATGAAATCTGAGCCTGACAGGGCACTATATCTGGAGCTGACGCTGAACAATGCCTTACATCAGCAGTCAGCATCTCATAAGACCCCAAAACGGAAGCACTTAGCCAAAAGTGGTAGCGCCACTCAGAGAGTGGCTTTTAGAAACTCTGCACTCAATTCATTAAATGCATTTTAGCACAAAATAAACCCGAATTCCAGTTACGAGTTTGATTAGAAAATAATTTTCTGTTTTAAAAAAATATTTAGAATCCACCTAGAAATGGATTACTCGAAGTTGGGATCGTTTAAAAAAAAAAAAGGGAAACGATCCCAACTTCGAGTAATCCATTTCTAGGTGGATTCTAAATATTTTTTTAAAACAGAAAATTATTTTCTAATCAAACTCGTAACTGGAATTCGGGTTTATTTTGTGCTAAAATGCATTTAATGAATTGAGAGCAGAGTTTCTAAAAGCCACTCTCTGAAACATATGTGCCATAGCTCGCAATGGCAGAACATTCTCTCATCTATGATTCAGGCACTCAAAGTGTTTCCCATTATGACAGGATTAAAATAGGCATACATTCCGATTTCTATTGATTTTAAGTGATATTTCTGTGTGTTAATTGAAGGCTGAGAGAGAAGGAGGATAAACTGAAGAGGCGGGAGTCTCGGACGGAGGACCTCCAGGTGATCGGGCTGCTTCAGGACAAGCTGAGCGAGAGAGACCAGGTCATCAAACGGCTCGTGGTGAGAGCCTTCCTCCACATCACACATCCTTTCATACTCCAGACTTTATCAATAAATAATCACGGGTCACATCCGCAACACGGTATTTCATGAAGCAGAACACTTTATAGTGAGGCGGGACCAGATCGGGCTAATATGTAGCCTTCAGAGCAGTCCCTGGGCTCGGTCCAATCGCTTATTTTATCCGACCTTGTCTCCTCGGTCCTTGACTGACCCAGAAATCGACCATGGTCCGCCATCTTCAAGGACATTCCAGCCCGTTAAACAGTCCTTTAAAGAGCTAGGAGGCTCCCGAAGGAAGCCCGGGCAAGGAAACGCGAGCGTCTCTTTGTGGAAGTATTTTTATCGGAGCGCCTGGGGTATAAATGATCGACCGGTGGATCCACCTCACCCCGTCTGCCAAGCCTGTAACTGACGTGGCTCCAAACTGACACTTGAAAGAGCGAGGACGTTCCAGATGTTTTCCCAATCTGGAATGCTGCCTGGGTCTTCCCAGGTCTCCCATTGAGAAACCGCAGCCCCAGTGAGGCGACCCAGCTTCATCCGCCAGGGAGGAGAGCGTAACAGGAGAGGGATGGGAGTGTAGGGAGGGGGGTGGGCACTGGCAAGGCTGTAACCCACTTTTAGAAATGCATCACTGTTCCATTTCTGTAGACAGTTCGAGAATAGAAACCAAATGGAGTTTCATAGCCATAATAAAGACGAGGAGTTGGGCTCGTAGCATCTAATGCCTTCGCTTCTCATTTCTCCTGCCAGAGGGGCTGCAGAGTCCATTTCCAACCAGGCACTTTAAGCACCCCATTTTTCATTTTTTCATATTTTAAAATGGCCCAACGTCTCGCTCACACAGACGAGCCTTCCCTTCTCAGGTGTGAGAGTGAGCGTGTTGGGGGTAAAAACGGGTGGGAGGGACCATACGTCCCTGGTCTAAGACACACCCCCTGTTTCACCCCAGGAGGAGAGGCACCATCTGCATCAGCACCCCCTAGTGGTCAGCGAGAGCACCACGCAGAAGACGTATGAGAACAGAGCTCAACCTGGGAGTCTGACTCCAACCATGAGGGTGACTGACTGGACTTCTTTTCCCACAATGCCTTGTTGGACACTGTTGTGCAGTAGCAGCAGCAATTTGTAGTTTTTTTTGTGTGTACTTTGGAAAGCCGGCACAATATACTGTACTTGGCAAAACTTGCTCCCAAAAAGCTGTCTACGATCAGTTAAATTATATTAAAGCTAGGCCACGTAATTTTGTCTAAAATGTGGATGCTTGAGAAGATTACTAAATCACTCAGACTGAGAGAGTCAGTCTGTAGTCAGTTCTCTCCGTAGCCTCCAACATATTCCTCATCAACTCACCAATTTAAAGTGTAAAAGCACTGACTGCACTGTAATATACGTCTTCTCAAAAATGAAATACTTTGGCCTTAACTTGGTCTCTAATGAATGCCAAACAACCTGATTTGAGTGGACCAGCAATGAGTCTCAGAGAGGATATGCTTTTTCACCTGCCTCTCTGACCCTAAGTGTTGGGCAGGGGCACGCAAAAACAGGCTAATCCATTTCAGGATTTCATGCCAACTCCTGATCTTGATTATTCAGCCTAATTAATTGACATTAAAAGGTTGTGAACTACACAAAACTGCAGACTGCAGCTGTCCTAGGTGAGAATGCTCGACTGATCTTGCCTACAGTGGTGCAGTATCAAGACTAATTTATGCTTTGGCGACAGTGTCTTACAACATGTCCACATGACAAAAATGATGCAAATTCTAGTTTTGACACTCTTGAGTATCGGCGGTGTCTATGGTCCTTTAAAGACACTTTAGACACAGACGCCTGTCTGAAGTGTCGCGCAGCCATGATTGGTCGACATGAAACAACCACAAACAGTTGCTATGGCGAGGATACTAGTTTACTACCAAGCAACATGTTTCAATGAATGAAGACATTTTGTTTACATAGCTAGCTAGCAAAATGGACGGGTTTGAGGAGAAGCCAGTTGCTATAGTAACAAAGCGCACAGTCTCTGAACTGTAGACGGTGTTCTGCCAGCAGTCACCTTGTCGCCGAAGCATGAGTGAGCCTTTACTGTATGGAGCTGTGCACAGGAGTGGAGTATCTGGATGTGTACATGAATCTGTGCACAGGAGTGGAATATCTGGATGTGTACATGAATCTGTGCACAGGAGTGGAGTACCTGGATGTGTACTGTATGAAGCTGTGCAAAGGAGTGGAGTATCTGGCAGATGTGTACTGTGAATCTGTGCACAGGAGTGGAGTACCTGGATGTGTACTGTATGAAGCTGTGCACAGGAATGGAGTATCTGGATGTGTACATGTATCTGTGCACAGGAGTGGAGTATCTGGATGTGTACATGTATCTGTGCACAAGAGTGGAGTATCTGGATGTGTACATGAATCTGTGCACAGGAGTGGAATATCTGGATGTGTACATGAATCTGTGCACAGGAGTGGAGTATCTGGATGTGTACATGTATCTGTGCACAGGAGTGGAGTATCTGGATGTGTACATGTATCTGTGCACAGGAGTGGAGTATCTGGATGTGTACATGAATCTGTGTTCTCGCCGCATCAGAAAAAGAAAATGGAGGACACGCCCCCCCGCGTGACCAGCGTCCCAAACCTCAGCTCCTACGAGAAGAGCTTCCTGGGGCCGGAAGGCATGGCAGGGGCCGCGGGGGCCGGGGCGGGGGTGGGGGCCGCGGCAGGAGCAGGGGCCGGGGTGGGGTCCCCGCATGCCGTCAGGTCCCCCAGCTTCGAGCATGGCCGAAACACTCCCCGGACAGCCACGCCCACCACCCCGGTCCCGCCTCCCATCCCAGAGTCTCGGCAGGGAGGGAGGTACAGCCGAGGGTCGTCCTCCGAAGACTTCCACCCGAGCCCCACCTTCTACGGCCAGCCGCCCAGGTCAGTTAACCGCTATACACAACACACCAGTGTCAGTTACTGCAGTCATGCTCCCAGGTCAGTTGACTACTATATACCCTACACCAGTTTCAGTTACTGCAGTCATCCTACCAGGTCAGTCAACCACTATGTACCCCACACAAGTGTCATTTAATGTAGTTATCATCCCAGGTCAGTTAATCGCTATATACCACACCAGTGTCAGTTACTGCAGTCATGCTCCCAGGTCACTTACTCTCTATATACCCCACACTAGTGTCAGTTATTGCAGTCATCGTCCCAGGTCAATTAACAACAATATACCACATACCAGTGTCAGCTAATCACTATACACACCTCTCCAGCCTAAAAACCTGTAAAATTAAAGTTTGACAGAGTGGTATAATTGGACTGTGTGTAAAGATAGTCTGCGGAATGCCTAAAATATAACTGTGTTTCAGGACCCCCGAGCAGAGATCCCTGGAGCCCAGGCCCGAACCTCACGACCCGCAGAGGCAGGAGTGGTTCACCAAGTACTTCTCCTTCTGACCGCGAGTCGTCGAACACGAACAGACCCGCGCAGCGGCGTACGAGTCGCGTCCGTCCCGAGGCCTTTCTGATGGGCGTGGGCGTCTGGAGGATTCCCAAGACCACGTCATACTGTGTGCATCTTCAATGGCAACATAACCACTGCGTCAAATAAAATATTTTCAGTATTTCGCCTCGGTGATATCCGTTTGTGCGTGCATGCCTGTAGAGCTGTAAAAGCCACAAGGCCATGAAAGCCAAATTATATGGAATGTGTTTCAAAATCATTACCAAATGAATCAGTCATTTCTGAGAGTCAAAGTTTTCATTTTATTGACACAGTAATTACCATAAAAACGAACGCCTATTTACACTACATACATGCATTTTCTGTAATGTACTAACATAATGAATTGTACAAAAGGTTGTTTTTAGACATTTGAAATGGTTATTTACATTGGTGCTAGTATCTAGAATAGTGCATTTCTAAAAGGAGGACTTGTAAATTGTGCGGGTGAGTCCATCGATCAGCTAAGCCTCCTGGAACAGCCTGCAGGACTCCAGGACACTGCTGGCTGATTTGTAGGCCAGGAGCTCCCCGTGGAAGTCCTGGAGGCTCCTCTTGAGTTCCCTCATGGGCTTGGACTGCGGTCGGTTCCTGTAGCTCATGAGAAGCAGCTTATCCGCCAGATAGTGAAGCCAGAGCACGTTGGTGTGCGGGTTGAACTCACTCCAGCTGTTGCTATGGGGAATTAAAAGAAGAATGATTAAACGGGTCTGTTCTAATGGCTGTGTGCACATTTTAGAAAAGTTACAACCGACCGCAGTGGCTGCATATTAAAGGGCCGGTTTATAGGCCAGCAACACTGAAATGGCAGAGCGTTCATTAATGTTCTGCTGTCGCCCGACGTAGACGGTGGTCGTTGGCCTTTTAGCAGAAAGTATAAGCGCAGCAACGCTTTGTTGCATGACTATAAACTGGCCTCAGCACTTTTAAAAGTAGGTTTTTTGGAATGTTTCTTTTCTTTTTCTAAGTTCTGAGAGAGAGAGAGAGAGAGAGAGAGAGAGAGAGAGAGAGAGAGGAGAGAGAGAGAGAGAGAGAGAGAGAGAGAGAGAGAGAGAGAGAGAGAGAGAGAGAGAGAGAGAGAGAGAGAGAGAGAGAGAGAGAGAGAGAGAGAGAGAGAGAGAGAGAGAGAGAGAGAGAGAGAGAGAGAGAGCTTCCAATGCCAGATCTTCCCACTCCTTGAAGGGTTAAGAGAACCTTGCACTTACTTGTTCTCCTGGCGCATTTTGCGGTAAATTTCGAACTGATAATCCCCCTGCCCCATGAAGAGCTCCTCGTCAGCGGAGATATCGCAAGACACCGTCAGGCCGTCTGAGCGGAGAGGGAGGTCAAAGGTCACACCGTTAACGCACTTCACTTCGGAGAGCCCTTTTTAATCAGACGTCGCTGTGTGATAAAACGTACCAATTTCCAGCCGGGAGAGGGAGTAGTCGATGATGTTGACGTGTACGCCCTTGGTCTCCAGGGAGTGAGAGGTCCCGTTCAGCTCGTAGGTTCCCGTCTTCTCCTTGGTGGTCTTCACCAGTATGTTACCCCAGTGCAAGTCCCTGTAAAATCAGAATAGGCCTGACTAAACCTCAGAGAACAGAATACCGTACCTCATCAGGACAATGGAGACACACCCTGATACCATCAGAAGATTGGGGCACCGTTTGGTGGACATACGCAGGCACTGTGAAGTCTTCTAAAGTACAGAGATGGTGGAGTTTTGTACTCCCATATCTGTACTGTACCCACAAAGAGACCAGCCAGGCTGACTGAGACGCTCAATCACATTTGTGTCCAAAGCCTCAGATTTGGGGCCCTGTTTGCTTGAGCACCGTTGGGCCAAAATCACTGTAAACCCCCACCCCGTACAACACCTGCTAATTAAACTAATTACAACTGACTTCCATACAAGCCATATATTCGTTAGCAAGGCTCTGGAGCAATGTGGGGTTAATGTAGCTATACCAGGGTTTGAACCAGCACCCTCCCAGGTCCCAGTCAGGTGCCTTAGCCACTAGGGGGCGCTCCCCTCTCACCTGTGCTCGAAACACAGCGCCTGTTCCGCCACCGCCAGGGCTGCGGTCACCTGGTGCAGGATGCTCTTAGCAACAGCCAATGAGGAGAGCTGCAGCAGGATGAGAGGGGTGGGACAAAGAACAACACGTTCGCCATGACAACACTTCTTCAACATACTGTGGCAAAGAAGGTACACGTAGAATAGCATGACCAATCTGCACATAGCATAACACAGCATATCACGAGAACAGGCCATTCAGCCCGGCAATGCTCGTCTTTTCCTGCCACTAAAGTGTACCTACTGCTTAGTTAGATAGATAGTATCTAGCACCTTATCAAGCCTGACCTTGCAAACCCCCAGCGTTTTTGCCTCCACTACACGTACTTCATTTTGTGAAGACAAAATGGCAGCATTCCCATCAGATTATAAGATACAATATAAAATCAACTATGGCCCAGTATTATCCGTCAATAAAAATGTAATTTATGTGATAGACAGCTTTACTCAGGATGGCACACAGCCTGGTGAACAAATAGCATACACTGTCCTGCTCAGAGCAGCAATATGCTGAGCGCAGAGACACCGCAATCAATGCGGTCAGTGAAACAAACACCCCCACGCAATAACTACAGCGACTCCAGGCTAGCGGTGCGTTATGTTTGCGAGCTATGCGTTTCTGGTTTACCTTGCCATTCATGGCTTCCAGATCACTGCCCCCAAACTCAAACTCCAGAATGAGAAACAGCTGGTCCTCCTGGAACATGTCTGTGGGGGAGGGGGACGTAATGCAATATGCAATGTTAAGGTGTAGATTAGTGTCTCAGTCAATCAGGAATATGAGAGAACTGTGTGCTTAATGTGACAGACTGGTGCCTGAGGATGCAGCCACGTCAAATAACAGGGCTAATGAAGAGTGTTCCTTCTTAGTCACAGTATTTATTTTTCATTTCCTTATATAACCTTAATTTACTATACTAGGAAGGTCCATCCCTTATGGGAAAGGACTAAATACATAATCATAAGTAGAAACAATATTTGTGCAACTCTTCACAAGATGGGTAACTATACACATTGACACTTTTAGATATTTCTATATTTTTTAAAAACTGCTATGAAAATAAATGTATCATTGTATTTTCACATTTCACTTAACTCTTTTACAATAGCAATATGAAGAATTAAGGTGGACAGGAAATGATACAAGGGAATGTGTAGCCAATCAGCTGTAGGCATGAATTATTGTGTCCGATTCTGTACCTGCCACAATGAAAAAAGAGCTACAACATACACACTTGATCATACACCATTTATCTCTGTTCAAATAAATCACTTCTCAATTCCCCAAACCATTGGCGAGGAAAATAAACGTTTTAAACACTGCCATTCTTAAGGGCAATGTTGACTGAAATGTAAATAATGTTATTTTTGCCTGGTTTTCACACGTCCATGCCCTACCTACCCTGAACCACACCTCGCTGATGTACGTTTCAGGTCTTACCGGGGCGGTCGTTCTCCGACCTCCTCTGCTTGTCAAATTTGTCCCAGGCGCTCAGGAGGACCTTGGGGTACGAGCCTCGGACGCAGTGCAGGCTGGGGAAAAAAAGCACTCTGCTCAGAAACCAGCTAACACAGAGGGCTGCACCCAAATTAGTTTAGCCAAAAGGATTTGTTATCAAGTACATTTCCGCAACAACTCTCAACACATCAATTCAAATTGCAACCATTACAGCAATGGGAGAAAACAAAAAACAAAAAAAGAACGAGAGAAAACACACTTACTTGTTTAATCCTATAAAACCATTTGTTCTGTTCATTCGCGTAGCATCCAAGCTGCTAAGCTCCCTAAAATAAAGCAAACACAATATTTCCCCAGACATCAATTTCAATTCAGGTTACGGCAGACACGACACTGTGATCCCAAATCCTCCATTAAAAACGTCCCGCTGTCCTAAACGTTCCAGTGCAATTCTGAAGAGAAAGTGGTATAGCGTAAACGTACTTTGAAATGATCACTTCGTGAAGAATTTCACCAAATGTCTTCTGATCTTCCCCATTCACTTTCTGATTGCCCTCGATAGGAACAATCTGCACACAGAATTACACAGCAAGACCGTATCATCAGTATGGATGTAAACACTGACCATCATGGTGGGGCCAATAAGGAATATAGATAGCGATGGTCATATTACGTTACGGTCAGTAAAGCTATAAACTACAGTCATGCTACGGTCAGTAAGCATGTACACATCGACGGTCACGTTGTTATGGTCAGTAAGGATGTACACATCAATTGTCATGTTAGGGTCAGTAAGGATATAAACAGCGACAAGTAACGTTACGGGCACTCATAATGTAAGTGGCGATGTTCATGTTACGGCCATTTAAGGTTGTAAACAGATGGCCATGTTGTGGTCAGTAAGGATGTAAAGACCGGTGGTCACATTATGGTCAGTAAGGATGTAAAGAGCTATGGTCACATTATGGTCAGTAAGGATGTGAAGAGCTATGGTCACATTATGGTCAGTAAGGATGTAAAGAGTGATGGTCACATTATGGTCAGTAAGGATGTAAAGAGCTATGGTCACATTATGGTCAGTAAGGATGTGAAGAGCTATGGTCACATTATGGTCAGTAAGGATGTAAAGAGTGATGGTCACATTATGGTCAGTAAGGATGTAAAGAGTGATGGTCACATTATGGTCAGTAAGGATGTAAAGAGTGATGGTCACATTATGGTCAGTAAGGATGTAAAGAGTGATGGTCACATTATGGTCAGTAAGGATGTAAAGAGTGATGGTCACATTATGGTCAGTAAGGAAAGAGTGATGGTCACATTATGGTCAGTAAGGAAAGAGCGATGGTCAGTAAGGAAAGAGTGATGGTCACATTATGGTCAGTAAGGATGGAAAGAGCTATGGTCAGTAAGGATGTGAAGAGCTATGGTCACATTACGGTCAGTAAGGATGTGAAGAGCAATGGTCAGTATGGATGCTCTATCAGGAGAGAGCGTTATATCGGTGACGCAGGTACCTTCAGAGCCACGGTCTCGTCAGCCTCGTTGGTCGTGGTGAACACCTCTCCGAATGTTCCCTCTCCCACCTTCTTACAGAGCTTCATCCGCTGGGGCGGGATGCACTGCTCGAACGTGATTGGGCCCGTCCTGCTGACACTCATGGTACAGCTTCTCAGCGTCCGTGATGTCCTCCAAAAACAGGCTTGGAGTCTGGGGGGGGGCGAGGGGGATCAGCCAAACAGTTGTCGTGTCAGGATGTCTACAGTCACAGTTATTTAGCTGATGCTTTTATCCAAAGTGACTTAGTCGACTAGACTGAGCAGGGGTCAATCCTCCCTGGAGCAAAGTGGGGTTAAGGGCCTTGCTCCAGGGCACAACAGCTGTGCAGATCTTTTTGTGGCTACCCCCAAACTTCCGAGTGCCAGTCAAGCATCTTAGCCACTAGGCTACAGGCCTTTAGTATCCGTCACCTTGTTTTGACACATTTCTTCAGGACCAGTAACAGACAGAAGCCTCCTGGGCCTTTTCCCCGCTGCAGTTACACACACTCACCACAGGGGTCGCTGCGGTGCTCTGGAGCACGCTGGCTCTCAGGCGGTGGGAGAGGGGAGTGCACTGGGGGGAGGGGAGGAGAAGGACACTCTGGTCCAGCGAGACGTCACTCTGGAGCCCAGAGTGGGACAGGGTCAGCTTCTTAGGAGTGAAGAAAGCTGTGAGGGAGGGAGGGAGGGAGGGAGAGAGAGAGAGAGAGAGAGAGAGAGAGAGAGAGAGAGAGAGAGAGAGAGAGAGAGAGAGAGAGAGAGAGAGAGAGAGAGAGAGAGAGAGAGAGAGAGAGAGAGAGAGAGAGAGAGAGAGAGAGAGAGAGAGAGAGAGAGAGAGAGAGAGCTCCTTAATAAAATCCGGCCTAATC
Organism: Conger conger; assembly: GCF_963514075.1. Classification (NCBI taxonomy): domain Eukaryota; kingdom Metazoa; phylum Chordata; class Actinopteri; order Anguilliformes; family Congridae; genus Conger; species Conger conger. The sequence goes on along the minus strand of NC_083765.1, from coordinate 40,752,802 downwards.
CTAAAATCATTTCAGCAATGTTGTTGACTCAACACAAAGCTGGGTAACACAAGCATTGCAGAAACAATGTGTACCAATTTAGCGCTACATCAAAATGGCACATTGAAATAGCAATAGGCAAAACAATCTCATCACACCACGACAATCAATAATTCACGGGAATGGCTTTGAAATTCATACTTTTGATGAAAAAAAAAAGAAAAAAGAAAAAGCATATCCTAGAACCGGACATCCAATAATTGGCCCATAAATTATACATTTCTAGCCCAATATAACAGCGCCCCCCATAACCCTGGTCCTCATGAGAGAGGGTCTTTTGGTTTTTTGTGTTCAACTTAAAAATCAACAACCAGTTCAGACCCTGAAAACCAGGTGAGGGGAGTCGACAGTAATCGTCTGCATTAATTGATCAATTAAGGGTAGGGTAACTATGGCAACCCGCAGCCCCTGCAGAGCCCCAGCAGCGGGGGGGAACCCCCACCTGCAGAGTAACGTCTGTAAAGGTCAGCCTGCCTCTGTCACGAGGGGAGTGACATTTACCCCAAAACAGCACATCCCTCCCAGCGCACCACGACACTCAATTAAGTGGAGTGGCACTGTGAGGAAGAGAAGACTACCCAGACACTGACATCAGTGGGGTCGTGCCCCCTCACATATTTTCAACTCTTCAATTTATTTGCCTAAGAATATTTCCGGAAAAACAAAAGCTAATTCTCCAAGCGGCTGACTGCAGAACAGTAGGGCATAGCCTATTGTGAGTAATTGAGGATTAAGAACTGAAGAAAAACACTATCTCACTATCTCTATTAGTTAGGCTGGCCATGATTTTTTGTGTGCCCCCTTACAAAAAAGGGTGCAAGACTGATATTTCCACAAAACCCTTTTATGACTAAATCAGGGCTGCCCCACCCTGTTCCCGGAGGTCTACAGTCCTGCAGGTTCATATGAACTCTCATTAGGGTCTGAGTGAAGCCCTACAGGATGGTAGATCTGAAATTAATTCAAACCCAGCGGCGCAGTGCTCCCGTACCCTTCTTCTTCTTGTGCACGGAGAGAGCGGCCTTCAGCCGGCTCCAGGTGTGGGTGGTCAGGGCCTCCGGGGTGAAGTTGGCCAGGAGAGAGGAGATGTTCAGGGGCTCCATGCGCAGAGGGGGTCCCTGGAAACACACTGCTGGGGCCCTGGAACACGCTGCTCCCGGCATCCTGCAACACAACACATTATTATTACTCTTCTCATTTATACTCTTTTAATTTTATTATAAAGGCCCATCCACACTGAGAACTAGAACTATAAACGATAGCTATAATGATTTGAGTGTCCACACTGATGAACAATGACATTCTGTAAACAGCCATTTTGAATTGGAGCCCCTAGTTTAGGAGCGTGTGCCAACATGGAAAAAAATAATTAGAAGCTCATCTACTCATTTCAATGCATTAGTGTGCTCCTACTTTAAAAAAATATATATATAGAATAGGGTTGAGCCCTGATTCAGACTCAGATATTTAGACTTAGACTCTTAATTTATCATACAGTGTCATCAGAGGAGAAGAGAAAAGAAAAGAAAGGCACCTATCACTCTAACTCTAAGGCCACACCACAGACTAAGAAACAGGGAACTAAACCTGACTGTGAAAGTAGATTAAAAGGAAATGTAAAAGAGGAAGTGCTAGTTGGCCTCGCGCGGTTAGTTCCAACACGCTTGGTTTTGATGAGACACTCACAGACTGCTTCTTCGAGTCAGGCCCGCGCTGGAAGTCGAACAGGGAGCAGTCCCCAGCCCTGGACAGCTGCGACCGTGCGTGGGGCTTCCTGGGTCTCTGCCGGTGCGGGTCGTTCTTGGCCCAGCGGCTGACGCTGAACCCGCTGACGCAGGCCTTTCGGCCCGTCCCCGGCTTGTCCTTGGGGCGCCCCCCGCCCTGGTTCCTCGCTCGAGCGGGACGCTTTCTCCCCCCGGGGGACGGGGCAAGGCCGGGCGAATCGCAGGACGATTTTGACGCGAAGGCGGACGATAACCTCCTCCTGAGCCCCTCGTTTGGCTTCGCGCCGTCCTGCTCCGGGTTGGCTGTTCTGGGCCGCTCTGGCGATGAACTTTTGGGCTGCTCCTGGAAGTCACCGCTGATGGGAGAACGCTGTGGATCCCTCACTGAGATTTTGGCCTCACGTTGGGGCTCTTCAGCAGAGTCGGGGCCCGGCGCAGGCAGGTTTCCACAGCCCTGAATATACCTGTCCAGATCCAGGGCTTCGAGGACGACTGTGGCCTGTACCAAACTGCATCTCTTCTTCAAATAGGCCTCCAGCAGCCCAGAGGCTTGAGAATTCACAGCAGACTCCTGAGGCAACAGAGACACTGTTTCACCAGAGGCAGCAGCGGGAAGGCTTTCCCCGCTCCCACCCTGAGGCTCAACTTCAGAGCTTTCTAAGAACAGGTCCATGCTTTGCTCGTCAAACGAGGCTCTGTTACCCATCTCCTCAGCGAGTCTCGAGGCGTTGCACGATCCAAAGGAGCCGCGCTCCGGTTCCCCAAGATGTCTGCCGCTGCTCTCGGCAAGAATTGAAGGCGAGATGCACATGACGGAAGCGCTTTCTTCACCTTCTGCCGATCCGAACCCAGCACCGCAGCCTTCATCCTCCTCCCGAACCCGCCCTGGATCGGTGTCACCACTCTGGGTGTTGTCACTGCAGCCAGCTCCTCCGTTTTCAGTCTCCCGCGGGGCCTCCACGCCGGGGCCCGGTCCGTTCTCTGACCCGTCGCTCCTCAGCGCAGACTCTGAATCCACGCAGGAGGAGTAAGTCTCCTCCTCCCTCCGATCCCTCCCGCCGCTCAGGTGCTTCGAGAGGTCGGCTTTCTGCAGAACCACCACGGGCGTGCCTCTCTCTCCCAGGCAAGCCGCAAGAGAATCCAAACGGGACTCGGCCGACACAAACTGGACAGAGAGGTTCTCCGCAGATGGGGAGCCCACCGATCCGGCCCGGGTTTTAACCTCCGACCCGTAGTCGACGCGCGAGAAGAGCGCTTTGCTATGCTGGGGAACGCCAATGGAGTTTTTACCGGCAGGAAGCGGGAGGCCAACCTGCTCAGTCTCGGATGGAGGTTTCCTCACATATCCCGCTGTTTCCACACTTCTCTCCAGCAGAACTTTACATTTTCTCTGCCCAGGAGACACCAGGCTCCTCGTGGCTTCCACGCTGGTCTTGAAGGCCTCTTCCATGTCGTCTATGCTGCAGGAGATCTCGCTAATGGACGGCTCTTGGTGTCTGTAGCTGGGCCGAGAGGCAAGGGACGGGGTACTGGACAGCAGGGGCTTTTTGTAGCCGCTCCCCAGCGGCCTGTCGGCGGTGCTGTTGAGGGAAACGGCTTTTAAGATGTTCCTGGCCCGGCTGAGGTTTGGGACGGGGGAGGCCAGCTCGGAGCTTGAGTTCCCAGAATGCACCAGGCGCGGAGCCGGCATGCGGGGCGGAGCCGGCCTGCGGGGAGGCGCCCGCCTTTTCACAAAATCCTCCGACGAATTCAAACTCCCTTTGCAAACGGAAACCTGCAGGGGACACGTTTTTGGAGTGTTCAGTGGCATGGTTACGTGTGACCACTAAAATTCACACAAAACATTTATTAAATTATGTATTTTATTTAATGAAAATGTTAAGAACAGTACATCAGTCCTGTGGGTTGAAACAGCATGCAATGGAATGTTTTATTTACTTTTAATTTAGGTAAATAAAGAGGTTTACATAAATTGGCCAGGTTTTAGGTGAAGAGAACCTGTATCTTGATATGCCCTATGGACACATTTCTTACCCTGTGTTTTTTGGCCACTTGACTCCGCTGTGACACCTTGGGTATTTTGGGCACCCCCCTCCGGCGATCAGTCACAAACCTGCTCAGATATGACGGCACTGCCACAGAATTACCTGCCCTAGATAAGAAAACAAACAGACAAATACATGGGGTTATTTTTTCCATACACCACCAACAGCCAGGTATGCACTGGTGTCATCATCCACTGCTTCACTACGGGAGCAGAATGGGATACTCCATTTTAGACTATAATGTACAGACTATAATGTCAATCTACTGCTTACATTTGAATCCAGGTGGCTGTGCTCTACGTTCATAAAGTATGCTCCTTAGGATCAGAGAGAGGAGTATGAACTGAATTAAAGTACAGTAATAAGGTTTGGGTCATAAGTACAACTGAGACCCGGAAGGTTGGTGGTTCAAGCCCCAGTGTAGCCATGATAAGACCGTACTGTTGGGCCCTTGAGCAAGGCCCTTGACCCCACATTGCTCTAGGGGGGATTGTCCCCTGCTTAGTCTACTCACACATGGCTTTGGATAAAAGCATCAGCACAATGACTAATTGTAAATTATAGTACAGACTGCAAAAAACTAAATAAAAATGAAAAAAGTGAAAATGTCAAGTTTCTTACTTAGGGCCTTGACTCCTTCCTGAGCCACAGCTGGGCACTTGGCTTTGAGCTGACTTCTCCTCTTCACTCTCGCTCGTGCTCTCTCTAACCGCCATTTTCCACTTCGCCAAAGCCTTCACATTCAGGGTTCCCCTCCTGTGAACACAAAACAGCTTCATATTCACAATGTAGTCAGACTAGTCAAGTAAGCTGATCCAACATCAATGTCTGATGGGAGAAATATAATACATAGTTCCTCGCACCATGTTGACAATAGCACTTTTGGTACAACATAATTAGTGTCAGCGGTTAATGTAATCTTTTTGTGATTGTGCAAGGGTCGCTGCATTTTAAAAAAATGCGAAACCGCACACAATTTTTAACTCAACATCAACGTTCAGCGAACCTTCTCTTATTGGCTCCGAGGCTGTGCTCGGGAGTGGGGTTGAAAACATTCTCCTCTTCACTGTCCGGCTCTCGTAAACCTGCCAAGGCCTGACTCTTGGCGGCTCGTACTGGCCTCGAAGACGCGGTGCTCAGTATCTTTTTCCTGAAAATAACATCAACATTTATCACATATGCATGTCTGTTTACCTGGAAACAGTATGACATCTACTTCTTTTCATGCAGTTACTTGCAATAGTGTGCGATAAGCGCAATGTAAACATGGAATGTTTATTCTTCATGCCATACATAGCCATTTCTGACATCATTTGAGAGGTTTGAGAGGGTAAAAAGCCCACTAAATATGAAAAGCATCTAACTTGAGGAAAAAGTAATAGATTGTTAAAAATTGGATGTTGCAACTGTGGTTGGAAAGAAAACCAGCATACACAGGGTTTCCCCAGGACCGAGGTTGAACTAAGTTAAGTTAGAGATGTCATCAACCACAAACGAAAATCAGCATATACTGTGGCCCTCTGGGGATGAAGTAGTATTGAAATAAAGTACTGTACCTTTTCCTTAAATGTTTCTGTCCGACCTGTTCACCGATGGAGATGTCAGACGAAGAGGTGCTGGCGAAGGCGGCTTTCCTGATGTCAGGGGACAACCAGCGATCCACCCTCCTTGAGTGCTTGCCGTAAGTTTTCATAATGATCGGCTCGTTTCTTCCGAATTGATTCATCTTGACAGTATTTAACGTTACATAAATGCGCAGATGTATAACGTTAGCTACCTAGGAAAACCACACCGAAAAAAAGCGTAAATAAAATAAACACTAAATACACTTACAAGCTAGCTAGCTAGGTAGTTCGCTCGCTCGCTACGAGTAGGGAATTTAAACCACCTAGATGCACTCCCTTATCGAACAGCTAGAACGTTTAAAACCACAGACCATGGAGCTAGATACATGCACTCGATCTACGTTATCAATGAAAAATAAAGCTGGTCGTGAAACTAAGTTACTGATGTAACGGCGACTGACTTTACGCTAATATCTGCAGCTTACACAGTGACTACCGTTAACCTACATGAGCTAGCTAACTGACAGCAACAAAATGGAAAAGTTCGCATTGTTAGCTAGCTAGCCTAGCTAAATTACAAAACGTTTGTGCCTGATTATTTGGCCTACTCACCTTACTTTATGCAGTCCCTACTTAACCTACTGTCTTCTTGTTTCATGCAATTTAAGCAACCATTTTGAATAATGACATTATTTTGCTAATAAATATTGTCGCTTGCTCGGTACTTTCATCTGGATTTGCAAACGTTACAGTAACCGGACGCCAGTGTGCGTACGCGCCCTCTGTTCAAATTCACACATTCCGATTGGTCGTTCCCATAGCGCAGCTCAAAGATAATTTAATACTCCGAAGATTTAAAACATTTTGGGGCCCCAGATAAGAAGTTCCGGTAAGTCCTTTGCCTGGTTGGATCATGTGATAGTGTCGTCGTTTTCCGGGAAAGACTCCCATCACTGCCTTCAAAGACAAGTAAATGAACAACAAAAAGCGTTCAGTTGAAGCTGCTATGTATTTTAAAACAGTAGAAATAAGACTACTCTGGAAATGCAAACCTGAAATATGACACACCATCAAATGTTGGTCTAGAAGTTGTTTTGGATAAAAGCATCAGCTAAATAACAAATGATTTATATTTAAATTATATTATATATTATTTTAAATGCAGACTATCATCTTTAATTTTAGGATCTGTGCTGAAATTATATCCGTTTTTATACATTTATACATCCACTTTCTAGGGCATTACAAAGATGGATTCTGTGAACATCGCTGTTCGCATGTACATCTGTTTGTATTAAACTTGGTTGTTACTTTAGACTGCCAGGTCAGCAAATCTCATCCTATGGATTTACCAGTAAACCACTGGGAGTTTTTATACACAGTCATGAGAAGCAGGAGTGATTAATTGCTGAGATCAGAGTTTGGGGGTGTACAGTGCGTATGGGCTTACACGTTCACAATATATGACCATGTTGCTGGTCGCTACCTCTGGTCTGCAGATATAGCCTTTTCAGTATACATACCTCTGCAGATAACCTTATTTGGATACTGTTGTTTTATAACTTTCAAACATGAATAATATTCACGACTAATAAAATGATTTTATATATCACAGAATAAGGACCTCTTCAAAACAGCCAGCTCCCTGTATGGAATATTCCAACATGATTTGTGGAGCCTCCTTATATTGCTTTGGGAACAAGGTAAGTGCTGGTGTCTGATTTACACCCGTGTAGCACATACAATTTACAGCCAGCTACTTGGGCTGTGCATTAGCATCACAATGATCACTGTTCCGGTTACAGGAGAGATTAACTAACTGAATGAGCTATCATAGATAGTCCTGCTAAGTGCTGTAATGACATACACATTGTAGCATCTATTTGTATATGATGTGCCCAGTGTACTCATGAATTATTGCAATCATTATTTTTCCCAGCCTACTCCAGGGATCTGAAATTCTTAAGTGCTTCATTTAAGTCACTGATTGGATAATAAGTCCATACACATTAGCAACATTATCTCAGGAGGTAAGAGCAGTCGGAGGGGGTGGTGTAGTGGTTAAGGTAAATGACTGGGACATGCAAGGTCGGTGGTTCTAATCCCGGTGTAGCCACAATAAGATCCGCACAGCTGCTGGGCCCTTGAGCAAGGCCCTTAACCCTGCATTGCTCCAGGGGAGGATTGGCTCCTGCTTAGTCTAATCAACTGTATGTCGCTCCGGATAAGAGCATCTGCCAAATGTAATGGAGGGTTGCGGTTTTAATTCTGCCCTGTCGAAGTGTCCCTGAGCAAGACAAATAACCCCCAATTGGTCCCGACGAGCTGGTTGGTGCCTTGCATGTTAGCCAATCGCCGTCTGTGTGTGAATGTTGAATGAGAAGCATCAATTGTACAGCGCTTTGGATAAAGGCGCAATATGAATGCCAACCATTTACCATCTTTCCCCAAGCCTAAACTGAAAACTGGTGAAAAACAGTGCAGATCCCCTGGGGCCAGTGTTACAAAGCAGGATTACAGAGTTAGAAAACCTGCACTGAAGGAAAAACCCGGAACCCTCCAAAATGTGGAACATGGACTAAAGTAATAAGCGCTAGGTAACTCAGTAACACTGCTTGGTAACACAGGCACCTGAACTAAATACTGGAAGCATGAATGTAAAACAGTAACAGGTCCCCATGAAGGTATAATGACAGACAATATTGGCTTCAGTCACAAAAAAAGTAATTTAATATCAATACAAAAGGCTGCAGAATATATTTACAGAAGTAAAAACGTTTTAATGCCAATGGTCAGTTTGGTTTCATGGGGGCGGGAATGTTAGCAGAAGCCTGTTCCAGGAAAGCCAGTGGGCCTTGGGGAAGTTCTGTTGGTTTCTTGTGCTGAACATTAATGTCTTCTAGTACTTGCTGCCAGTGGTGGATTTTGGTGAGGTGCTTCTGAATCAATAGTTCTTTCCTCTGCAGTTCATTCCTTAACTCTGACACATCCTAAAAAAGGAATTAAAATGTCAAGACTTCAAAGCACAACATACAATAGCAATACATGCACAATTTAAACAAAGGACCACCTTCAAGCATTAAATCACAGCATGCTCACACATCGGTTCTTACGATTACATTTCAGTGGAACACAGCTGGTACCGCAACTGTAAAATATTAAAACTATTACAGCATTGCAGCCAAAATAATACATCTAAACTGTGAGGTAAATAAGATGAGAAATTGGCTGCAATATTAGTACAGTGCAAATGTATGCCACAACCCACTGTACAACAGATTCAGGCATAATATTACACACCAAGCCCATAAAATAATGATCTTGAATCTCATCAAACTCAAGACAGGCAGTTCACATGAACTCACCTCTTTTACAACTTGCTCTGGTTTCTGTACCGACAACTGTAATCTCTTCTGTAGGAAGAAGCATTCAGTCTGCCTGGCAACATCTAAAAATTTCTGGATGCACTGGTCAACACCTGAAACAGAATCAAAAGTCTTGCATGGGGGCATCCGAATAATCATTCAAAAAGAAACTAACTCCAATGACAGTATTCTTACCAGTCCTGATTTCTTCTTGATCTGTGCCGTTCACATAGTCCTGACTTACAAGAGATGCAAAACACGCCTAGGAGAGAATTACAACTGTATAAGGCTTGGATCGTTTTTGTGTTTCTCTAGTGCTATTGAGTATTATGTAAGTTTTTGACTAGGAAGGCACTGAAAAACCCTAACAACCTCTCAACACATTATTTGTAATCGGGTATTGATGGCTTGGTAGCCATGTAAACATTGTACAAATATTGTCTCCATTTACTGTTTCTAGCTAAGAAATGTCGATTATGAATCATTTCAAAGGTATCCAAACAAGTCGCTCCAACTTAGCAACAGAGATCTGTGTGAATATGCGGGCAGATAACTTGTTTTTCTCGTTAGCGAACGCCGCTATCCTATTAGCTAGCTAGCTACCAACCTCGAAAGAAGCCTCAAGATCATCCACCAAAGTATTATTGCTCTGATTCCTGCTCCCAGAAGCGACCGGTAGTAAGCCTGGCTGCCCAGGAGCGCCAGGGGCACCCGCAGGATGAGGGCCAGGCGGCTGCTGACCAGGGAACATCCCTCCCATAGAAGAAGCCATTTTGATTATACTTTTCAGCGAGTGCAGCTTGCACATGCGCACTATAGAGGAGAGTCACGTGACGTCTGGCTATAGTCAGACGGTTTCATCCGCAAAAACTGGTTACCTGAAAACATTTGTAGGCTACAGTAATGTTTAATTATGATTTTAGCATTGCAGTTCAGTTTGAGTTGCAAAATAGCATAGATTTAAACCTTTGAATTGGAAGTCTATTTTTTGTGATAAGATATATTCTCAAAAAGAGTAAAAACAACACAAATATTGTGACTTATACAATTGCTTTTTTTTCAATGGTGTAGTTTATATATACATTTTTGCTAGCAAGGGAATCAATAATATGTTATTCTGTTTTATTCTCCCATGTTGTGCTGGGCTTTTGTGATGTTACTAAAGTTGACTAGCTGGCAGTGATGAGCAGGGTGTAATGACCAGGGGCATTTGGCAGATCATCTCTGAAGCTTGTCTGATTCAAAGACACAGCTTGATTAGGGGACTTTGTGCTGAAGAGTCTTAGCTCCCAGAAGCTGCCCTAAAGTTGTGCTCTTGAAAAGTGCTTCAATTCACGAAAATGATTTCACATGTTTATCTAATTGAAGGACAAGAATTGAATTTGTTTTGAGGAGAATGTTCAGCTGGAGGTTCAAAGCTAATCTCACTTTCCCTGAGTGGTCACAGAACAATCAGTAGCCTATCTAAAAGAAAGTGGCCAGATCCCCTGGGCCTAATATCCATGTTATGGAAGAATGTGCAGTTGAATCTGGCACACGTGTTGAACAGCATACCTCTGGAAAACTGTATTCCAATTATTTTAACTTGCACAGTAGATACACTCAGGGCTTTGTTATTTCAGAAAATGTTATGCACACCAGACCTGTTACAGTTGCAGAATTGACTATATTGTCTATCATGTATACATGTAGCTATGATTTCTTAATGACTTTGTATTGTCCTCTACCTCCACAAGGTGTTAATTTGACAATTATTTATTGTTAACTGAGTCTTTTTATGTCCAACTGACAGGGTTAGCATGCTAATAATCATATGAATTCTCTGTTAGTATCAATATTATATAGTCGACCGACTCATCAGGAAGTCCAAGAACATTTTTAGCGAAATTACAATTTATGGGGCACAAATAATCGGCACAATCTGTAGTGCAGAGCTGTGGCGCCACCAGATGTCGTCGTTAAGTATCTCAGTTGTATTTCACGTAAAATCCAGGTTCAGAAAGTTACCTTCGCTCACTTGGTTGTTGTTAGATATCGGATGTTTAACGATCTGCACTAAAACTTTCTACGTCGCCATATTGTGTTGTTACAATGAGGATTGTGTCTTTGCTGGGAAATCTTACACGATGTGTGCTTTATATTAATGATTTCAAGTGTTAGATGCGTTATAGTCTGATTGCAGCACCATGGACAGTTACTGGTAGGCTTATGCTTTGATTCAACCTGCCTTTATACAAAATATAATAAATAAAATGCATTTGGAGATACACCTCAATCCCAAACCTAAAATGAACAAGAAATATTGATGTACAGATACTTGCATACATAAGAAAATGTTTTAAGGTGATTTTTCTCGATATTCTGAAAAATGCTGTTTTATAAATCATGAAATATAAAGTTTCCTGGTCTAATGGTTTGTACCATACCACTTAAACAATAACATTTATGCATGAATGAAAACATGGACAAATCACCTCAACAGTTTTTATGCTGGTAAAATAATATTTTATATCAGAACAGCACAGAATTCCACTTGCAAGTTGCAACGACACCTGATAATTTCCAACACATTTATATATCACATATATGAAACACTATGTAAGGGTACAAATATACACTCACCAAGCATTTTATTAGGTATTTATTAGACTTAGTCTCACCCACTTAGAGTTATGATGCGTTGTTTGTTTAGAGATGTTCTTCTGCATACAACTGTTGTAATGTGTGGCTATTTTCGTTACCGTCACCTTCCAGTCAGCTTTGACCAGTCTGGCCATTCTCCTCTGATGTCTCTCATTAACAAGGTGTTTCTGTCTCCACAACTGCTGCAGTTTCTGAGATACCCAAACCACCCTGTCTGCTACCAACAATCATTCCACAGTCAAAGTCACTTCGATCACATTTTTTCACCATTCTGATGGTTGATGTAAACATTAACTGAAGCTCTTGACCCGTATCTACATGTGCATTGCACTGCTGCCACACAACTGGCTGAACTGGCTGTTTCTGTCTGTGTGTGAGAGAGAGAGGGTGAGGGTGTGTGTGTGTGTGTGTGTGTTTCTGTCTGTGTGAGAGGGTGTGTGTGTGTTTCTGTGTGTGTGTGTGTCTGTGTGTGAGAGGGAGGGTGTGTGTGTGTGTGTGTGTGTGTGTGAGAGAGGGTGTGTGTGTGTGAGAGGGAGTGTGTGTGTGTGTGTGTGTGTGTGAGAGAGAGAGAGGGTGTGTGTGTGTGTATGTGTGTGAGAGAGAGGGTGTGTGTGATCTTCAATAAGGCTGTGAAAGCCCATCACTATCTTGCGCCTGTCTGTCTTTCTGCACCAATCATATTTCACACACAGGCATGCATGAGAACTGGATTAGTTAAGCTCTATTATAAGCAGAGGTTGTTCCTGTCCTGCTTCCGAAATCATTTTAAAGGTGTGTAAGAAGGTAGTGTTGTTGAAATGGGAAATTATGTGCCGTGTGCATTGAGATCCCTGCTGCAGGACTGGAGTTTGTGATCCCTGCCCCAGAACTTTGAGAGCCTTCCTTTAGAACACCCTGGAGAACTAACACCACATCCTGGTGATGTACCAACAGTTCTGAGTCCTGCAGCAGTGAACCTGCCCTTCTTCTCCTCACCACCAGAGGGTGCCAGAGAGCTGGCCCACTATCACCTGTTACCTGTGCAACCAGGACTCCATAATTTCTTGTATCTTTTTTTTCTCAAGTGACCTAAAATACATTGGGATACTGTGAGATGACATACAGATAGTTATCAAGTTAAAAGAAAGTGAATAAACACTGATACCACGACCATGGATTCAATTCTGATCTGACCGACTCTGTCATTCGCACTTTAGAATTGGACAGATTATAACATGCATAAGGGATGAAATCTGGAGTGAAAATGTCATTTATTTTCAAAAAGGAGACAGTGTAACTATCCTTTCTATTACAGATTATTGTAGTCATTAAGGCGCACTGATTTGATGTTTGAATAAATAGTTTTATATCTTGACATCTAAAGGCTTATCCAACCACAAGTGCAGCCCAACACATACTGCATGAATTTGATGTACAAAATGGTACACAAACACTTGAGTTCATAATGGTTCCGTTTTCAGGAACTCGTATTCAGTTCAAATGACCTGCTGATCATTTTTTGAGGTAAACACCTTTAGCACATCACACTGCACCTGAGTCTACCTGTGTTTGAAAATCCCTGGAAATGAGGCACTATTTCCATAACACCCCAGCTTGGGTGGGATTTGTAATTGCTTCTTCAGGATTGCTTCTTCAGGACATATCCTGTCTCATGTAAAGTTGTTCCATCAATCATATGCAAGGAGCATAGATAGCAGACCTGGGTCAAACACTAAATGGTTTTGGATTCAAAAACCTTTCTGCTCTCGATTGATCTTGCCTGGAGTAATTGAGCCAACCAAGAGAACCAGAAGGCATGGTTAGGACTTTGAATCCAAAACAATTGTGTAATTGATCCAGGTCAGATAGATAACTCCACAGTACTTTCAAGAATTGGAGCACAACACCTTATTGTGGCTAACTTTGCAATCACAATAAAGACAGTACTCGTAGTTTATACTCACAACCATCTGAAAACACAGTCTCAAAGTGGAGAGATTGTAAGCATGGACCTGAGTCACCTTCAGTTCGGTTTACAGCATTTCAATAAATGGTCCCTAAAGAAAGCCTGACAGTTACAGAGGTTGGGAGATTTACACTGCGGATACATGAGTTTCCATGTCCTGCATGTCATTTGTGTGGAGTCGATGGTTTCCACAGCGTCACACCGGGAGAAGGGAGCGTGTGGCCTGGCTTTGACTGCTGTACGCAGACCCGGCGTGGGCTACATCTTCTCGTAGGTGAGCTGGTGGCCGCAGGTGGAGCACACCTTCCTGTAGGTGTCCTCTTCCTCGTCCAGCAGCTCCTCAGGGCCGTACTCGTGCTGGTGGGCGCTGGTGTCCTTCCGCCACAAGCTGCTCCTGACCGCTCGACGCAGCTCTGATGGACAAAGACAACATCTTACAAATGCGTGAAGGAATTGGGGGTTTGGATGCCTGCTTTTCGTCTTTCATCCTCTTTCTGCTCTCTACTGCTCTGTCTGTCTCTGACTGGAGCAGGGCTTCCTAACCCTGGTTCTGGAGAGCCACAGGGTCTGCTGGGGTCCCCAGCCCTGGTCCTGGAGAGCCACAGGGTCTGCTGGGGTCCCCAGCCCTGGTCCTGGAGAACCACAAGGTCTGCTGGGGTCCCCAGCCCTGGTCCTGGAGAACCACAGGGTCTGCTGGGGTCCCCAGCCTTGGTCCAGGAGAGCCACAGGGTATTTTGTTTTATTTTCATATTGTTATCAATAACCAGTTCAGACTCAGTTAGGTGAATTAACTGTAATCAACTGCTTCAGTTGATCAATTAAGTGCTCAGGGAATTGGTTCTTGACATGGTGCCATGGAAACCGTTATATGGGGAGTTATCCAGTTACACATGAGAAGTAACTGCCTGGTGCTTTGGTGCGTAGTGTATTATCAACAGCAAACCACGGCTACTTCCACTTCCTGAAACAGACAGCTGTTGTGACACCCGCCCAACTCTGTGGCTTTGGTTTCTGAAGATACTGAAACAGAGTAATTATCTGTGGGTTGTATCTCCTTTTAGATATCGCCAACCACTATCCTTAATTATTTAACCAGCCTATTTTGTTTACCCCATTTTTTCTGTATGTGTGTGTGTGTGCGGTGTGTAAGGACCAGTCCCAGGAAGGCAGTGTGTGTGTGTGTGTGTTGGGAACCCACCTTTCACCTTCTTGTTGAATTTCTTTTGTTTCTGAGTCTCCCGGCTCTCCTCCCTGCACTCTTTGGCCTCCTCTAGCGCCTCCTGACTCCCCCACACCTCCATGGAGCGCCTCACCACCTGCAATCACCCATCAGCGAGGGCAGGTGGGGAGAGCCAGCACGTGAGATGTCACACCAAGTCCTGACTCACTATGGTCATTAAGCATCCCATGACTGCAAAGAGTAGGGGTTCCCCAGTGCCCTGGCTAAATTTCCAACCTGGCTCTCTCAACCTGCCACTTAATCATCCCCTGATTTAATTGCCATAAAACTATTTTTTCCTCCCTCTCTGCTGGGATGTGGTGAGATTCCCCCTAACACCTGTAAAGCACTAAATAAATGTAATGATCTATCTATCTATCAATCTGCAGCACCAGCAAAAAGGGCTCCATTCAATCTCAACACAGAAATGACACCTCTTTGTCTCAAATGACTCATTTTGTTGGCTATTGTTTTTTCTCTTTAAGAAACTTTTTTTTTTTTTACGCACTTGTATAAGATCTAATTCTGCCAAGTGACAAAATGTATTGTCATATTGTTCATTTTCAGCAGCTTCCAAACTCAAGTATTATGCAAGAAGATGAAAAGAAAATCTGACTTAAATGTGTTGCCGAGTTACTCAACCTGCTCTCTGTTTGAATACAAAGCACACACTGTCATAGGAAACACGAAGGCATATTTACAAAAACCACATAACTGTATCGCACCCAACAGCGTTTTGACAGATGGGAAGGACACTGCTTCCTGTACAGACAGGAAGTGCTCACCTGCAGCTTCAGGTAGAGCTTCATGTCGCCCCATTGGGGGTTGTGGGGGTTCTTCCTCAGAGTGAACTTCAGTATCGGCTCCCGTTTGTCCAGGTCGCAGTCCTTCAGCAGGTACTGCTTCTTGGCCTCCGTCCGCGAGATCAACTTGTGTTTCTCCTCGTTGTCCCTGAGAAAGGATTGAGTGACATCCACATCAACCAATCAGGGAATGACACGTCTGCCGTTGAAAATACACTGATAAATCTCACACCACAGTAGGGCTGCCCAAATCTGTTCCTGGTGATCTACTGTCCTGTAGGTTGTCATTACAACCCTAATTTGGCACCCCTAATTCTACTAATTTGCAGTTCAATTAGATATCTAGCTGTTCAATGGGGTGTGCTTTGTTAGGATTGGAGTGAAAACCTACAGGATGGTAGATCTCCAGGAATGAGGTGTGTTTTGTTAAGGTTGGAGTGAAAACCTACAGAACGGTAGAGCTCCAGGAACAGGACTGGGCTGCAGGAATTTTAGTTATTAAAATTTTGATTTGTAGATGATGCTCTCAGAGCGATACTCAAAGCCAACTCTACCTGCAGTTGTCGCACACAGAGAGGTCAAAGCTGTTGCTGAGGTAGGAGTCCATGAAAGGCTTGTTGCAGTCGTCACAGATCAGGTAGTCTGTCTCCATTACCGGGGCTAAGACAACACCAGGGGATGCAGGGTGAACACTGTACCTCTCCATCAATCAACCAGAATTAATCTATTTTTTATTTTTACTGATACTTAAAGTATATAAAACACACATTCATCGTGAAAAATAAAGCAATAGCAATCAATACAAGAAAAGTCATAATAGCAATAGAAGGTACCAGGGGTTTATAATAAAGAAAAATAGATTAAATTAATATCTTCGAGTGGTTACTTGTGTAACCATACTGAATACCACAAAGGTATCTCCACAAAATAATTATCACAGAGTGCTTCCCATTTAAAGCTCAAATAAAACATCTTTGGTGAAGTACTGTTTCTTCCACCCAGCATGCTGACCCCTCTCTGACCCTTACAGGAGCAGAAAGAGAAATCAGGGTTCTAGTCAAGAGATAAATTCAAGGATTTTGTGCAACAGCAAGCGCTACTTTGAGATATAGGCCACTATCTCTGAGGTACACTTACACTTTGAAACCCATTGGAACACTTGGCTTCCATTGCTTTACATACCTTCAGGAACCAGTGACCTTTGGCAATGAAATTAATGTAGAACCTTGTGCAATGTGTATCAGAACAGAGATTAAGCAAGAACTTGAGAGTAAGTGACATCAAGTGACAAACTGACTTTGCCAGAAAGAAGGATGCATGTTTACCAATTTTCCTTCATTTTTGTCCTGAAGAGGATACTTCAAAAATGACTTTCCCTGACTTCTCCATCACTCTCCAGTACATATTTCCAAGAACCGTGGGAACCCTTTATAATGTGAAGGGGTCCCACGGATGCATTGTAATGTAATGGGCTTTGACATACCTGGCTTGTGGACCACTTTCTTTACAGTTTGTGCCTCATCCTCCTCTTCCTCAATGAAAAACCCTGCACCAGAGTCTATCGTTTTAGCAACCTTGGCACAGGTTCCTCCTGAGAAAGGAAATGTGTGTATATCTATTATATAAATACAACGATGTAGACAAAAGCAAATGTGTACTTCCATAATGGGTGAAAAACTGAAAAAATATTGGGGCAAATGGCACTCGTTACACCTAGTGCATTTGATTATAACGTTTCTTAAATGGGAGGCTGCTGTATTTGAGGAACAATGCTTACCTTCTGGCCTGTTGGCGAGCCTGGCTTGTCTCAGTAAAAGCGCTCGCTGTCTATTGCGCTCGATCTTTGCCCGCATAGCAGCTGAAAGAGGCTCACTTGTCTTTGCACCGCGATCGCTGACTTCGAGTGGCGATGGTTTATCTACAACAGGAGCTACGTCCTCTGTACCATTTAACGACTCCATTTCCCGAAAAACGATGACTACATCCACGTCCTGTAGTTAGTTAGACAGACTTCTATACAGTTAGACAGATTCACTAAGGAGATGAATGGGTGAACGTGTACATTAGCTTATTACTTGCCACCAGTAACAGGTGAACTGACAAACGTTGCTCTTATGAGTTTACCTAATTATGAGTATATAGAGTGATTATTATAGATAGACAAACGGGCACCAGCCAGCTAGCTAGCTGCTAACTAACCAAACCAATCTTACAAACCTGGAAACTGTTCGCTACGAAGACCATAACGTTCACATTGCACCAGATCGTTTCACAAGGCAGATCCTGGGCAATATGAACGGTATGCATTAAAATACATCTTAATATACGGACACAGTCTATGGACCCTTTGAACTCACATAAACATGCAGCTCTTTGTTTTGGCGATACACTCGCGGCTCATGTTGATGACGTAACACATCATGACACATCCGCTTCAATCGTGCCTTCTACTGTTTTCGAAAAGAAAGCAAACTGAATTTCTGTGACAACTGGGCATACATACATGCTCATGTACAAAATTGCAGTTATGCCACTGTCTCTGCAAGACACCAACGATCTCAACAATTAAACAGTTTTTCGTTTGTTTTTTAGTTCAACAGAAAAGTAAATTGATTCTTGGTTGTTTTCTTGATAAGGAAGAGAAGTTGCAACTTGCTTCTGTTATGCAAGTGGAAGTGCAAGTATTATAACAATTGGTCTGAGTGTAGCTGTGTCCCTGTCATTTAATTGCTCCACTTGAATGTGCCTGAACAACATCCAAATAAGTTTGCCTAAATACCACTTAACTGTGAGGACATTCTACAGACACACATTTAACAGGTATCAAGTCTTGAAGTTACTCCAGAGGTATATTGGCTGCCTGAGCAAGAGTATTGCAAATAGCAAGCAATATAACAGCAATTAAGAAAGAAATAAAATAAAAATTATATATATATAAACACACACACACACACACACACACACACACACACACATTTTCTGTTTGTTTTTACTGTCATTAGAATGATCTTACACGAACAAATAAAGTGACAGTGGAGGTACATTTTTGTTCTTCAAGGATCAAATTTGCTGAATGTACCCTGAAAGTACAGTGATGTCCTCTTTGGGTACAAATGGCAACATTTTCATGGTAAAAAATGTACAATGTACAAATAATTATATATTTCTGGCTAGGAGTACAATTTAATGTACCTATAAGCTACAACCACAGCGACAAGCATATCTAAAATGTTTTTGCACTTTTTTCGTACCTTTATATCTGAGAGTGTATTCATTCATCTATACATGGATAAAGATGTTTTATAAATGTTACAACTGCAGGACCGCAACCTCCATCATGGGAGTCTGCAGCCATAACATGGGCAGTGGCGCCCGAGCCTGCATCCACACAGAGCGGACAGTAAACCTACCCGCTGTCTTCAGGGATGTGAGGTCCGGCCGCAGATCAATACAGGAACCAAATGGGAGTGGCGCCCAGATTATCAGCCATTCAGTCTGCTATAAAGGTTTCTCTATTTCCCGCCTTGTCTGAGGATAAGAGCAGACCCCCCCCCCCTCCCCCACCACCACAACCACAGCCAAAATAAGCACAAGTGCATCACATCTCAGGTGACCGTTAGATTTACTTAGCAATGGAGAAGTGAAAACGGTGTCTGCAGATTCCCCTGGCAGGATGGTACAGTATATGCAACCTCACATCAACAGATGTGCGCAGATGGGCTATTTTTAGTCAGAATAGGAGCAGAGTCAGCCCGCTCAACATTTGCAGCACCAAACAAACTTAAATAAGTTACATAAAATGCACCAAACCTCTAAGTGAATAGGCTACAGCAACAGAAGACCAATAAGTCTAAAAAATAGTAAGTACCTAATAAAGTGTTATGTAGATAAATAAAATTGTTGTGTAGATAAGTGCCTACTGAATGTCTATCTTAACAGTTAACCTTTTTTTACTGTTAAAATTGTGAGGGGCGAGCCTTTTGCGACGATTTCCAGGCAGCACATATGATGCATTCTGCCCAGGAAACATGCTGAATTTACTAAAGTTTAACAATGGTCGATTGTGGGTGAAATATCTCCGCCTCTAAATAGCAGACTGTCAGTTTCTGTGTATTTCTGTTATCTGTTTCATGTCTAAGTCCCCAGCGTTTTTGCCTTTTGTTAACATCTGTGCTCACCGTAGTCTGTCGGTCAGTTCTCTCACCTGTGCCCCATTTAGTGTCTCCGCCTCCCACACCATATATGGACTTCCTTCATTTACATTACATTAATGCCATTTGGCAGACGCTCTTATCCAGAGCGACATACAACAAAGTGCAAAGTGTATACCCATAACCAGGGATAAGTGCACTGAAAGACCCTAGAGGGAAGTACAATTTCAACTGCTGCCTGCACAACAAAGATAAAGACCAGGGCCTATTTGATCATCGGATTTTATTTATTTATTTATTATTAAATCGTAATACCGCAATACGCAAATGTATGAACAAAAAGCTTATCTAGCCAAACACTGCTTACCTAGCCAAACAAATCATCCTAATACACAAGTAAATATCACAGGTAAAGGCAACAATTAAGGTTTACAGGGAAGTAGGGAGGGAGGGGGAGAAGTACAGTTTGAAGTGTGTCTTCAGTCTGTGCTTGAAGATGGCAAGAGATTCTGCTGTTCTGACCTCCACGGGGAGTTCATTCCACCACTATGGAGCCAGAACAGACAGTAGTTGTAAGTGGGAGGTGGAAGTTCACAGAAGGGGAGGTGCCAAGCGCCCTGTGGTGGCCGAACGAAGAGGTCTGGCAGGTGTGTAGGGTCTGATGATTTTTTGGAGGTAAACTGGGGGTGACCCCTTAACTGCTTGGAAGGCTAGCGCCAATGTTTTGAATTTGATGCGAGCCATGACAGGCAGCCAGTGGAGGGAAGTATGCAGGGGGGTGACATGTGAGTGTTTGGGAAGGTTGAAGACCAGACGAGCTGCTGCATACTGGAAAAGTTGGAGGGGTCTGATGGCAGATGCTGGGAGGTCAGCCAAGAGAGAGTTTCAGTAGTCCAGGCGGAACAAAACCATTGCTTGGATCAGGAGCTGGGTCGAGTAGGGGGTGAGAAAGGGGCGGATTCTCTGGATGTTGTATAGGAAGAACCTGCATGACCGGGTCACCGCCACAATGTTCACAGGGTGATGGCATCAGTGAGGTATCCCCTGGGGAAATGGAGAGATCCACATGGGGAGAGGTAATAGCAGGAATGAATATCATTTCAGTCTTACCTGGGTTGAGCTTTAGATGGTGTTTGTCCATCCAGCTCTGGATGTCACTCAGGCAAGCAGAGATACAGGCTGAAACCTGTGTGTCAGATGGTTTCGGGAGCTGACAGTGTCTCCCAGCTGTTTCTCATTATCTGTTCCCCACCTGTTTATCGTTTAGTCTATTTAAACCTGTCCTGTTCAGTTTCTTGTTGCTGTATATATATGTCTTGTTTTGGTTTTTGTACTTGTACCTTTGCTTGTTTGGACTTCCTGGTTTTTGAACTCTGCCTGTTTCCTGACCTTGCTCTGCCTGCCCTGCAAGTACCTGTCTGTTTGGATTCCAACCATTGCCTGTTTTTTGACTACATTTTGGATCTTCCCTTTGCCATTAAAACCTGCCTTATTCACGTTATCCCTGAGTCTGCGATTGGTTCCTCTGTCCCGAACCCTGACACAGGCGTAAACTGAGGTGCAAGCGAAACAGAGACGCAGGCTACAAATCTTGAAATAACTTTGCACTGAAATAATATTTTCAACAAAAAAACACTATTTCAATGTCAATAAATCATGAAACATATTATTTATATTAAATCTGAATTAATGATTGCAGCCAAGCAATAATTAGGGCTGGGTGTTTGTCACAGAAAATATTTAGAAAATAATGTATTCAATTAACTAATATCTTATGTGAAGCAGTGGGAAATGACTGAAATAATAAATAAACCTGCTTTTATTAAAGCAAGCCAGTTGAACATGCTCTGTTTCTAACAATGTATTGTTAAAGGTAGAAAGCATGTATTTCTGTGATGGACAAAGCAATTGGACAAAGCCTACTCACATTTTCTACTGGCGGCAACGGGTTGTGTGATTGTTTTGAACACGCTTATGGGAGAAATAAAATATGTAATGGAAACAACAACAGCCGCTGCATCTGGAATATTGTACATATTTTGTCCCGTGCTGGATATGCTTGGCATATATACGTGGCAGCCGATACACGAATATCACCACATGCTGTGGAGATCACGTCAATGCACTAAACACGTGTTTTAACTGCCCTGTTTAAGATCTGTCTCATTCGCAAAATGCGGTTCGTAGGCAGTCCCATTCGCGGATTGCGTAATGAGCTGTAGCCTTCGTAAATAAGATGTTAATTTCAGGCAGACTGCGACCATGCCAACACACTCTTGTCAGGCCGCATTTCGCGCTGCGAGCTTCATCTACGTAAATCTGACCGAACGTTCCACACACACAAAAAAAGAAAAATCCAAAAAACAGTGAAAGAGCTATGACCACAACAAAGCAAGGCTGCTATGATGGATTATGTCAAACAACTGAATTCTGCGGTTTCTTCAGAAGCACTGTTTATATGATGTCCCTTACATTGCCTCTTCATCAAAGCCACATATTTCATTCCAGTTCAATAGTGTGGTTGAAATAGTCAATCCTTTTTCTTCAGAGCTCATTATTGAGGTCATAATTCCCATTTGCTTCGATTCAAACGATCAAAACACGGTTCTTGTTTTAGCATGCCGCGAGTATTTAATAACCAAATGAACTAGGCATAGATTTTCTGTGGGCTTGGTGTGTTCATTATTTTTTTTTTTTGAAAGGCGAAAAACAACAATAAAAGCCACAATAAATGACATGAAAGAAGTGCTTGGAAAAGATTCACATTCAAGATGCAGTCTGTTATATGAGCCATGGCTACAAGCAATGATGAGTGGGTGAAGCTTTGTAAACATCAAAATGGGTAGGACCACAGAACACTGTCAATCACTGGCATGTTTGAGCTATTTTGCACTGGCATGTTTGAACACAGCAAGGCACACTAATTGGTTTAAATCAGTGACTCACTGATATCAAACGGTTGCTTACTGTCTTTAGATTCATGGAGAGTGACATTTCCTCCACTAGTGGTAGATATCATGCGCTTTTGCTAGAGCAGGCAGTGTTTCAAGGGCTCTCCACTGCAATAAAATCCTCCCAAAAGTTGCCTGTTAGTATCACACTGCTTGTTGCTTAACATCTGT
The DNA here is from genome assembly GCF_963514075.1 of Conger conger. Classification (NCBI taxonomy): domain Eukaryota; kingdom Metazoa; phylum Chordata; class Actinopteri; order Anguilliformes; family Congridae; genus Conger; species Conger conger. Next base: position 40,730,181 of record NC_083765.1, on the reverse strand, counting down.
AGGGTGACAGCGTGTCACAAACACTGAGCCTGCCTCTCTCATCATCTTCAGAATGGGGGTCTGTAATAAGGTCTGAAATAGATCTGACTTTGAGATCACTGAAACTGCAAAGTGTTTTCGCTATGGTTGCCACTAAATGCCAGATTCACTCTAAACAGTTTCTGAGATGCGTTTGCTGCCATTTTCTGGGGCTTTGCCGATGGTGCTGTGGTGTAACCCGAAGTGCACTGTAGAATGACCAGTCTTAAAACAACTCTGATTTTATTCTGTAAATATGACCCCTCTTGGACTATTCTATGATGTTACAGTTAACTTATCCTAAACATTTTACTATGCAGTTTGTAACATAAACAATCCATTATAGTTATTTATCTGATGATTTCATCTAAAACAACTTACAGTTGATTAGACTAACCAGGGTCCCATCCCCCTGGAGCACTGTGGGATTAAGGGCCTTCCTCAAGAGATGACTAGCTGCACTGATTTTATTGTGAACCTTGAAAGGTTGCTGGTTCAAGCCCGAGTATGGCCACAATACAATCTGGCTATAGGCTGCCCAATGTCCCTATCATAGCAACAGTAGATGACTGATGCAGTGCAATAACAGGTTTGTAATGTACAGTATTTCTGATCTTTAAATGCAGCCCTAGAAAAAACTGCTGGTCGAGCAGACCTGTGGACTGCATGCTAAAGCCGCATATGAAAAGGTCTTCTTCTGACTGTACTCTGAATGATAGTTGGTGCCAAAGAGGGCGGTTTGAGTATCTCAGAAACGGTTGATTTTCACACAGAACAGCCTCTTGAGTTTACAGAGAATGATGTGAAAAACCAAACACATCCAGTTCTGTGGGTAGAAGCAGCTACAGCAGCAGAGGACCTGTCTGAAAAAGAAGTCTTACAAATACCTAATAAAATGCTCACTGAGGGTATATTCATTCATTCATTCATTCGTTATCCTAACCTGCTTATCCTGAACAGGGTCGCAGGGCCCAACATACATTGGGCGAAAGGAAGGAATACACCCTGGACAGGTCGCCAGTCCATCGCAGGGCACACACACCATTCACTCACACACTCATACCTATGGGCAATTTAGACTCTCCAATCAGCCTAACATGCATGTCTTTGGACTGTGGGAGGAAACCGGAGTACCCGGAGGAAACCCACGCAGACACGGGGAGAACATGCAAACTCCAAATGGCCGACGGGGATTCGAACCCAGGACCTCGTTGCTGAGGCGACTGAGTGTATATATATATATATATATATATATATATATATATATATATATATATATATACATATGTATATATATATATATATATATATATACATATGTATATATATATTTTAAGGGTAGGTTAGCTTGGAAATACCTTTCTGCAGCAGTGTGGCTCTCAGGCAAGAGCAGCCGATTAACAAAGCAAATAACTTATCTGCCTCCAGCAAAGTCTAATTTAGCATAATGAGAAGCCTGTTAGGCGCACCACGTTCATAATCACCTGCTGCTGTACCATTAGGCCTGCTCAAAACCTTAACCAAAGATGAGTCCAACACTGGTACTCTGACAGCCACATCCTGGCAAATGGACTGCATTTATAGAGCGCTTTTATCCACTTTACAATGAATGCCTCTCATTCACCCATTCACACACACACACACACAAACACACACACTCACGCGCACACACACACACACACACACACAAAACAGTGATAGGTTGACATGCACGGCGCCAACCAGCTCCAACTTTTTGAATTTTGACGTTGTTTCTTCAAGGTTTGAGACTAATCTGGGCCAAAGCAGTGCTTACTGTATACAACAACTATTTTTTAAATATTTTGAGAACACCTTTCATTCCTAATTTTCGAGTTGTTAATTTCATTAATTCATTTATTTATTAATATTATAATACATAAGTATTAGATGTAATCATTTATGTTATTATGTAACGGTAATCCCACTCTCCAATTGGTCACTAGTCATTGTGCTCTCCAATTACAAAAACCTAGTGGCTCTGCTGATAATAAAGTGATACAGTCAGCACCCCTATTGATCACCACCTGCCCTGCAAATACACCAGAAATAGAAAATTCAGTTTCAGTTTTTCTCCCTGCTGCTTGCTTGTTGATGATTCAGGTCTGGTTCTTACTCAGTTCTCCTTCTGTTACTCTGTAAAGCATCTTTCTGACAGTACTCTATTTAATGCACTATACCTACAGTATAAATTTGATTTGATGATTTGATTTGACTTTGGCAAGCCTATCAGCAGAGAACAGGAATGAGAATGGATCCCTAAGGCTATTTTGTACACATTCAGTGAGCACTTTATTAGGTATTTATTAGACTTAGACTTATTGGTCTTCTGCTGCTGTAGCCTATCCACTAGAGGTTTGAGGTGTTTTGTGTTCAGAGATGCTCTTCTGCATACCACTGTTCTAATGTGTGGTTTGCATCAGCTTTGACCAGTCTGGTCATTCTCCTCTGAAGTCTCTCATTAACAATGCGTTTCTGCCCGCAGAACTACTGCTCACTGGATGTTTTTTGTTTTTGACACCATTCTCTACAAACTCTAGAGACTCGGAGCGGCCTGTAGCGTAGTGTTTAAGGTGCATGACTGGGACCCGCAAGGTCGGTGGTTCGATCCCTGGTGTAGCCACAATAAGATCCGCACAGCCATTGGGCCCTTGAGCAAGGACCTTAACCCTGCATTGCTCCAGGGGAGGCTTGTCTCCTGCTTAGTCCACTCAACTGTATGTCACTTTGGATATAAGTGTCTGCCAAATGACATGTAATAATAATAATAGAGACTGTTGTACGTGACAATCCCAGGAGATCAGCAGTTTCTGAGATACTCAAACCACCCTGTCTGGCACCAACAATCATTACACAATCAAAGTCACATTTCTTCCCCATTCTGACATTTGGTCTGAAAAACAGTTGAGCCCCTCAATGCTTTTATGCATTGAGTAGCTGCCACGTGATTGGCTGATTAAGTATTTGCATTAATAAGCTGGTGTACAGCTCTACCTCATACAGTGGTCATATGCACTACATGCAGTGTATATGCACTACATGCATACCTGGGATAAAATAGTATTTGTTTCAGATTCAAATAATTTTTCCATGATGAATCAGAAGTGTAACTGCCTGTGTTTTCAAACTCTACCTTAGTCCTCCCTCCTGATTTCCCCTGCCCCTCCTTTCTGATATCCCTATCCTTGTCTAACCCCCCCCACCAAAAAAAAAAAAAAAAAAAAAAAATGCACTTCTGATGACAACTATGTTTAGAACAGCATTTCCTGTGTATTTTGCTAGTTTCTGGATGTGATGCTCTGACTTATGGTAGAACCTATGCACTTGTAAGTCGCTTTGGATTAAAAGCGTCTGCCAAATGACTAAAATGTAAATGTAAATGTGTTGCTGTCCTTGTTGCGGCAGATGTAGCTGTGGACTGGGGGCTCTGCTGATTGTCTGCCACTGTTACTGCTGCAGACCTATTAGGCTCTGTTAGCCCTCGGGGGCCTGACAGGAGATTCCCGAGACGTGTGGCTACACAGCCAAATGGACTCTGAGCTAATGGCTCCCTCATTACCGCGAGAGAGAGGGACCTCCAGGGGGAACGGGGTGCTCTAATCCCCCTCTCCTGCTCTTTAAGCCTCAAACCACTGGTCTCAAGCGCAGTGTCATGGAGGACTGTGTGTACGCTGGTTTTAATTTTCAGATCATGATTGTACAGTATAATTAGTTCAACTATATGCTGAATTAGGGCTGTAGATACCTTACCTTAAAATAATTACTTTTTAGTCGCAATGCATACAAGCATTTTCTGAGCATGTAAAAAGTACTGTATTATATTCTATTGCAAAATATGCATGCATGAAGTATTTGGAAAGTTACACATTTTTTAGTTTTGACTTGTGTTGCTGTCCATATACTTATGAACTGCACTATATTAGTTTTTTTTTTTTCATTTTAATTAATGAATCACATTTTGAACCGAACTATGATAATTAAACAGGAGATGTTGGTGGTGTCATTAATTAAACAGGGATGTTGGTGGTGTCATTAATTAAACAGGGGATGTTGGTGGTGTCATTAATTAAACTGGGGGTGTTGGCGGTGTCATTAATTAAACAGGGGATGTTGGTGGTGTCATTAATTAAACTGGGGGTGTTGGTGGTGTCATTAATCAAACAGGGGATGTTGGCGGTGTCATTACTTAAACAGGGGATGTTGGTGGTGTCATTAATGTTACCAACTTTCAAAGAGAAACCAGAAAGGAACTCAACCAATCAGAAGATATATTGGTAATGACGAGGACAATAACACCGATGGTGATTGGTGGATACTTACATTTACATTTACATTTTTGTCATTTAGCAGACGCTTTTAATCCAAAGCGATTTACAAGTGCATAGGTTCTTCCACAAGTTAAAGCATCACATCCATAACTAATAAAATACACATGAAGTGTTGTTCTAAACATATAGTCACCATAAGTGCAATTATTATTATTTTTTTAATTTTGGGGGGGTGTTAGACAAGAGGGATGGGGATATCAGAAAGGGGGGTGGGGGAAATCAGGCGGGAGGACTAAGGTACAGTTTGAAAAGGTGTGTTTTTAGTCAGCATCGAAATAGGGGGAGGGATTCTGCTGTCCTGACAATGGTAGGCAAGTCATTGCACCACTGAGGAACTAGAGCGGAAAACAGGCGTGAACGTGCAGCTCGACCGCCAGGTGCTCGTAAAGAGGGAACCATAAGGCGACCAGAGCTGGCAGACCGGAGTGGTCTAGCTGGGGGGTAGTTACTGCTTACTGCTCAGATGACTGCAGGGGGGTAACATTATTCCAGTCTCACCCCAACTGTATTATCCCTGGGGCAGAAGCACACTTTGCATGTGGGAACAGGGTAGGGTAGCACATTGCTTTGTCACAATAAGTTTATTGAGTTTTGTTTTAATGGTCAAAGAGCATTATAACGTCATCAATGTGCAATATATGACAACTATAATCAATGTACTAAGCCCATTGTTCTGCCTGAAGGTGTATAATATTTCACAGGTTAGAACCTTGGGCTTAAACAAAAGAAGCATGTTCTTTGTCATGTAATAGCTGTGTAGTGTGTTAAACATTCAACATTTCCCTGATTTTCATTCTCTCCCAGATTTTCATATGGTAGAACAGAGCTTGAGGTCTCATGCGCTTTCCTAAAATATTGTTTAAAGATTAATAAAATGTTTTTTAACACATCTTTCCTTCCTGAAATATGGAATTAATATTTCCAAAATGAATGTAATGAACACAGTGAATCATTTGTAAGTAGTTTTGATGAAGGTGGACAATGTCCTTACAGAAACAAAACATTTAGCTCAATTAGCTTTGGCTACAGAATCAGATTATAGGCCTATAGCGTTTCACCAGGTAAATCGTGACAACGGCCGAGGCACATTTAGTCACAGGTTGACACATTTCAGATTAACTGCACTGTCTCATTCCATACAATTCTAGTTTGCTCCGCCTCCTCGGCTCCCCATCAGCAATCAACCCTCCTCCGGCCTCTAGAGCGCGTGCGCATCAGTTCCCACGGAGCCGTCTGCTCGGCTGGCTTCGGGAATGCCCGTATATTTTCGCCTCTTTGTTTTACTGAAAGTGGATTTAACTCGGATTCAGCCCAACATCCAGCGGGGTGTTCTGATCTCAAACAGGTCAGTCAGTTGCTTTAACTTAAGAAAAACGGAGCACTTGCGATCCGTGAAAATCGCCACTAGAGTGTTACAACCAGGGACCGGAATTGTGTTTGGTAATTTTCTGATTGTAGCTCCTTCTTGGTGGTATCGTACGTGCATGCTGTTCGTGCTGTATGGTATAGCCTATGGTACTGAGTGTATGGCGACGCCGGGCCTGACAATTGCACACCAGGGTCATATTTTTCGCAGAAAAGTGTTTGTGTGGAGGTCTTTTTGACGGGGCGACGTGTTGATAATCGCGGGGTTGTAGACATGGTAGCTAGGACAGTAGTTTAAGCAAAGCTAGCCGAGTGTGTTTCACATTCGTAGCTAACTGGTTACTGTTTGTACGCGGCGAACCCCAATATTTTATTAGCTTGGAATGTTCGCTGAAATCGAAGGTCCACCATTAACCCCTTCCAGCTGTGAAAGTTTGGGTGGGTAGGTTAGAGTTCTGCCGAGGCGACGTGACACATGAATCGGAAAATAGAAAGTTTTTAAAGCAGAAGATGCGGGTAGATCATGGCGAAACAGACTATGTCACGGCTCTGCGCTACAGGTCTTAAAATTCGAGGGATTCCCGTCCTCCAGGTAGGAGGGGGGTCCAATATCTCGCTACCAGCACGTGCCAATGCTAAAACCTGCCCTGTCGTGACAAAGCCAGTGTATGTGTGAGGAATATGAGATTTTCAGGATTGTGAATGACAGGGAAATTTGATTGAGCAAATAACTGTTAACACGATATGGAGAATCTAGTCTACATGTAGGCTAGCGACACCCAGACGGCTCAACTGTCTTGGGGCATTCAATGCAGTTGTGGTGTAGATGGGGTAGCCTACACTACAGCGATGCAGATTCGGTCATGATGAAAATACTCGAAAATTACAGTATTCATGGGTGCACATATAATTCGCCTTTATTTGACCATTGACATTAATGTCTTACGGCAACAGTGATTAGCTCAAAACTGTCAGGTGGTCTACTGTAGAAAACGGAACTGACAGCTTGTTTGTAATGAATACAGGAAAGCTGTGACCGAGGACAACTGCCACTGCAGACAACCTGGGCATATGGCAAGCCATCCAAAGGGTTTCAAATATCGTCAATGCCTGATCCTCAAAGAAAAATAGTGAACCTTGTACCTACGACAGTGCCTTGCCCGTAAAGTCAGGGTGCGCGATTATTGAAATTCTAACGCTTCCTCTGTAAATACCACAGTCCACTGTTTGTACGTGGTGAAAATTGCTGTACGTCTCTGATGTGCGAACACGCCTGGGATTGCCCCACTCGCTTCTGGCGTTTCGCCAGAATTATGCAGAAAGATAAATATTCTAAACTTCGGACGCCTCTGTGCGGGTTGCTCGGTTTGTCACCAACCTCTTGCAGGTGAGATGACTGACATTTTGTACAACTCGCAGATAGCACTTTGAAGAAAGATCTCACCCCTTTGCACAAACATTTTCTCACCGAGACATTTGCCGATACAAATTTGTGCTGAAAAACAGGATGCTAGTATGACTTTACCGTCGGCTATGTGGTCGCTTGTTTTTTACCAACCAGACTTTGATCTATCTGGTCTACACTAGATAACAAATCTCGGTGGTTATTCTTACTTCACAAAGGTGTGGTGGTTTAAATTAGAGGTTTACACCCCCTTCTAAAGATAGTTGCAGTCCTTAGGGCCATAACTACACACCTGGTTTTTAATATTTCCTCAAAGTTAAGCCTAATCTAGATGCATATGTACAGCATCCATCCATCCATCCATTATCTGAACCCGCTTATCCTGATCAGGGTCGCAGGGGGGCTGGAGCCTATCCCAGCATACATTGGGCGAAAGGCAGGAATACACCCTGGACAGGTCGCCAGTCCATCGCAGGGCACACACACCATTCACTCACACACTCATACCTACGGGCAATTTAGACTCTCCAATCAGCCTAACCTGCATGTCTTTGGACTGTGGGAGGAAACCGGAGTACCCGGAGGAAACCCACGCAGACACGGGGAGAACATGCAAACTCCGCACAGAGAGGCCCCGGCCGACGGGGATTCGAACCCAGGACCTCCTTGCTGTGAGGCGGCAGTGCTACCCACTGCACCATCCGTGCCGCCTTATGTACAGCATTTACACCCGAAAACACTTAATTAAATTACCAAAAAGGGAAAGAGCATACCTCAGCCTACACACCCTGGCCCCGCCCCGCCCCACCCGGGTCACTTGACCTCTTTATTTTTAGGTTCTGGTTACGTCCCATGGTGCTTGCGTTACCTGAGCAGGGGGAGAGGGCTGCTCAGTTTGGCGAGGTTCCCGTCCCTGCGCCCAGGCGGAATATGGCCAGATGCTTGTGAGAGGAAGTGGGCTTGGAGGGGAAATGAAAGGAGGGAAGTACTGTGTGGGAAGTGAAACGAAAGGCGCATGGACAACTCCTCCTTTTAGGAAAAATACGAGGGCTTGCTTTAAAACTGGGTCAGCCTGCAGCCTAGTGGCTTGTGGCTAAGGTACATGACTGGGACCCGGAAGGTTGGTGGTCCATGCCCCGGTGTAGCCACAATATGAACTTCACAGCTGTTGGGCCCTTGAGCAAGGCCCTTAACCCCATATTGCTCCAGGGGGGACTGCATTCTGTTTAGTCTAATCAACTGTGAGTTGCTTTGGATAAAAGTGTCAGCTAAATAACGAATTATTATTCAATTATGAAGCAATTTGTGAAGATACCCCAGTAAACCTTTTATGAATAAGCCAATGCTCAGGGCTATCAATAGCCATCTCACAGCGATGTGCTCAGTGCTATCAATAGCCATCTGACAGCGAAATGAAGATGTAGCTGCCTACATGCCATGTACCGCCTAGGCCGACCCTTGTCCTGGAGAGCTACTGGCTGTGCTGCTTTTTCTTTTCACCTTAGAATCCACACCCTGTTGAGATCCAGGTAACCAGATGAGGTAAGTTTACTGCAATCAACTACTCTAATTGGTTAATTATGTACAGAGTAACATTGAAAACCAGCAGACCCTGTAGCTCTCCAGGACCAGGGTTGGGGACCACTGGCCTTGGCTATATCTGACTTATTCATTATATCAGGGGTGTCAAACTCCGGTCCTGGAGGGCCGCAGTGTCTGCTTGTATTTGTGGTTTCCTGTCAAGCAGCAGCCAATTAAGGCCTTGAGAACAAGGTGAGTGGACTCTTTAGCCAATGAAAGACTTTGAAATGAATCTCTCGTGTTGATGCACACCAAAAAGCAGCAGACACTGCGGCCCTCCAGGACGAGTTTGACACCCCTGAATTACGTTTCACTTGTTAATGATGTTAATAGGTGCTTTTGTAGATGTGATTTAGAAATGGAAATGGAAACGTAATCTCTCAAGACATCTGCTCTAGGAACATGAGCAATTGAAGGGCTTACTTTTTCTTTCAGTGTCCATTTCTGCTCTACAGTCCAAGACTCATTTGGAGTTTTTATTTCCTTTTTTTTTTTTTTTTCAGTTCTGTGTGAAATACAATGACAGTATTTTTTTCTCTTTCGTACACATAAAGCTGAATAGCTTTGCCTATTAAGCTTTTACTGGAATGTGGTTGCAGAATAATTACATATAGAAATTACACTACTGCTATTGGTCATCATAAAGACTTGATAACCAATAGTTAGTAGCTAATCTTATCTAAATCATAGCGTGCACACTTTTGTAAGTTGCCTTGGAAACGGGTGTATGCTAAATGCTTCAGTGTGAAGGAATGTAAAGTGATTGAACAGTACAACATATTTTAAGGTAGAACGCAAATGCTGCTTTAGGATTTGAACATCCAACCTCCTGGTTACAGCTGCAGCTCCCTATATCCTGTAAGGGCCCCAGTGCCTGCTGGTTTTTGGTGTGCATCAGCACGAGAGATTAATTTCAAAGTCTTTCATTGGCTAAAGAGTCCACACACCTTGTTCTCGAGGCCTTAATTGGCTGCTGATTGAAAGGAAACCACAAATACCAGCAGACACTGTGGCCCTCCAGGACCGGAGTTTGACACCCCTGCTGTAGGGGATGTTAGTCAGTCATGAGTGAAGGCTCTTTGACTTGCATAGCAAATGAACAACGGCTGCACTTACACTGTGCCAGCATCTTACCCACAATTCACTCTGGCCATTTTATGCGATGTGCGTATGTGTCCATGTGTGGTTCACAGTATCCAGTTGAGTAGTATAGCTAACCTCCATTCCGTTTTCCAGATGGGCACAGACAGGCCTTTCATCTGGAACTTGGCGTACATTTGTTCATTACCAAGTCTTACATCTATATCAGGGGTGCACAACAAGGGCTGATCCGTTTCAGGATTTTGTGCCAACATCTGCCCTTAATGATTTAATTAGCTCAATCATACTGCATCTTGGTCATTTGTATAAGCAATAAGCACCAGCTACAGTCACAGACTGCATGTGTATCCTAAAGATTTCACTGTGATCCAGTACAGGAGTGAACCAGTGTAATCTATAGAGCTGTCAGAAAACTAAAATGAAGGTAATTGGTTGGAGCAAAAAACCAGCACGTAGAATGGCCTTCCAGGACCGGAGTTGTGCACCCCTGATCTCAATGCTGTATTTACATGCTGTAGGCCTGTGTCGTCATATGGACACACTGCTGTGCTGCACTGTTTAAAGCTGTTTAGTGTGGACTGGTGTGTAGTGTGGACTGGTGTGGTAGACTAAAAAAGTATGGCAGAACTGAAATTGCAGTGTATTCCTGGACAACTGTCGCTGCTTTCCTGTTTTTTCATTAACCTTCGGGGTAAATATCAATTTTCCTTAATGAGGAAATAACCAGTGTGGTTTGGGATCTGCATTCCCCCTGCAGGCTGTGTCTAACCTGTGATTTAGTCCACTTCATGTACTGCAGAGTTTGCACCTGAGTAATCTGGACCAAAATAACATTTTTATAGGTTTCCATTTAGCTATGTATGTTCATGCAAGAATTTGCAGACACCACTAAAGCACAGGTACCAGGATTGTAATAGAAGCCGACTAATGCTTATGCTTAAAAACATAAAAACATGCAGGAATACTCTAATCTGACACTGGGGGCCAGTTATGCTGCTGGTTTCCGTTCTGCCTGATGGCTAACTGATTGATTAATGTCACTGATTGGCCAGATATTCTGCTCCCCTGGTGACCCAGGTCTAAACCAGTCCCTGATTGGAGGGGAAGAATGAACACTAGCAGCACTTCAGGTCTCCAGGGCCACATTTGAATATCGCTGCTATAGGGGCCCGCTGCAGTCTTGGTTAACTCGTATTCGTTTGGCATCGCAGCTCTGCGGACGCAATCGCAATCGGACTCGCTGAAGTCCTTTCACTGTCCAGTCTAATGAGTACTCCTGAGGTGAGAAGGGAGATGTTGGAACCTCTCGTGTTGAGGTAATCTATCTCTTTAAGGATGAATGGTGAGCCTCTGAAAGAAAACAGCCTCTATCTAGTGCTGGGATTGTCCTCGAAGGTCCTGGATTAGCCATTGCATATTCTCTCTGCTGGGTTTATGTCCAGTGCTGCTGAAGAGTAGGTTTTCTGGAATGTTTCTTTTTTTTTTTTTTTTCTCCAAAAGAATCTAAAATCCAGTCTTCTAGAACTGCTGTTGGTACAGTACAGTAGTGATTGTTACATCAGCATTAGAATGTTCAGCTAAGCACATTCTAATCGCTTATCTGTGATCCTGCACCTTAACGGCTTAATTGCAATCACTGAAATATAACAAGCTGGTAATTGTGTTTAATTAGACACGTTTGACGTGTAATGAAAGTTGAGTGGCCTCTTAATGCCACATTATGCGGCACATAATGAATATTCCACACCGATTTAAGAACTTTTAATCAGGCAGATCAGTTAGACCGATACTGTAAACTCATTCTCCTCCGTGTCCTGTGGCAGGCAACCCCTGTTAGAAGAAGCTGGCCTACATTTTTGATTGATTTGTTGACAGACTTGGAGCTGAAATCAGTTCAGCTGCTGAAGTCCTAACTACTGAAGGAACAGACACTTGTAGTGTCTGCCCACCTTTATAGAAGTCTATAGGTGCTGAAGGCACCTGTGGTGATGACTAAAAGGAGCTTTTGAAACCAAGCAAAGCAACACAAAGTACACAGCCACTTAGAGCGTCTTATGAGTGCATTCACACTTAACCTCTCACAGTACCGGAGCCCCCTGTTGCTGCTTGCTGCAGACATTGAGGTATTGAAGACTAGACCGAATTTTGTGCAAACATGGCTTTTATGGCTTTTTCAAGGTGAAAAATACCACGTATTCATTCGATTCCCCTTCAAGGCAATGTCTACGTGAAGAAAATGTTTGACATCAGAAAAAAGTTTTATCAGAAAGACCCACGTCTCCCGTGTCAGTTTGAATAGTCAAACACTGTACCTGTGACATGACTGAGCTAGAGCCTGGCTCGGGACAGCCTGAGAGGGGCGGGCGGGGGTGGGGGTGAGGGCGAGATAATAACCTTTAGTGTGTCGTAAATAGATGAAACGGCATTAAGGCCCGGATCATGTTTCCTGCCACCATATAATCAGCAGCTGAAAGACGAGCCATTTCCATTCCAGATCTCTCTCAGCGTGGATCCTGCTAAGAAGGCTCATTTTATTACAGTTTACACAAGCAGCACAGATACTGCGCGGAGTTAGGATGTTTGGGACCGTTCGTAGTGTAAATGCAGTTTAATTAAAAGAGCTGATGACTTTGTGTGTGTGTGTGTGTGTGTGTGTGTGTGTGTGTGTGTGTGTGTGTGTGTGTGTGTGTGTGTGTGTGTGTGTGTGTGTGTGTGTGTGTGTGTGTGTGTGTGTGTGTGTGTGTGTGTGTGTGTGTGTGTACATTTGTGTGAGTGTACATTTGTGTGAGTGTGAGTGTGAGTGTGCGTGTGCGTGGGGGTGATTACATGGCAGTTCTCTTGTGTGTATAATGGGCAGATTAATAGCATTTATTTAATCCCGGTGAATTCAGTGCTAATAAGGTGTCTGGGTGTCCTGGGCCTGGTCTCTCTAAGCCTCTGTTCAGCCGTATCACCGTGCTGGGACTGGCACAGTCCAGGCCCTCTCCACCGCCCGACTTCCTGTCTGGTCCTGGAGGCGGCCTAGCTCGTGAGGTAGCTACAGGCTGTGCGCTGATGATCCCACAGATAACAATGTTAATTTAAAGTCCTCTAGAGGTTGAACTAGAGGCCTGGTTCTCTGGTGCGTATCTAGCCCTGGTTTTCCGGTGTGTATCTAGGCCTGGTTCTCCGGCGCGTATCTAGGCCTGGTTCTCCGGCGCGTATCTAGCCCTGGTTCTCTGGTGCGTATCTATCCCTGGTTCTCCGGTGTGTATCCAGGCCTGGTTCTCCGGCGCATATCTAGCCCTGGTTCTCTGGTGCGTATCTATCCCTGGTTCTCCGGGGCGTGTCTAGCCCTGGTTCTCCGGCGCGTATCTAGCCCTGGTTCTCCGGTGCGTATCCAGGCCTGGTTCTCTGGTGCGTATCTAGCCCTGGTTCTCCGGCGTGTACCTAGGCCTAGTTTTCTGGTGCGTATCTAGGTGGGTTGCCTGTTCCCACCCCTACTGAATAATTCAGTCTTGTTTATTTCTCCCTCAGCTCCTGTCATCTTATAGAGAACGGCTGCCTGGGCTGACCTGCTGAATACTGTTTTTGTTTTTTTTGTTTTTGTTAATTATCAATCCTTTTTTATTGATCCAACTCTGAATATAAGCCATTGGAATGCTGACAGATCCTCATAAACATCTGTAAATAGGCCTATATACAACGGCCATTCATTTGGTTCTGAATTATATGTGTAGTATAACTTCATTCTCATTATTTATTAAATCTCTGACATGTTTTGGCACACAGTAGCTGTATATCAGCTATAATTTTGTAATACATTTTCAGAAGAGCAGTGAATGGGACAAAGGATATGCTGTATGGAGAAAACACATTTTTTCCTGACGTATGGGTTGTCCCAGATAGAGGACCATGGGAAACCCTGTATAAATGATCAGTGATATGTGCTGAGTGGCCCTGTTTGGAAACACTTTAAAAGCAGGGGGAAAGTTCCGGGCTGTGTTGCCAATTTCCGTCCTGCTTTTGAAGCCCTGTAGAGGCTCCAGATGTAGATGCAGTTGAGCGGGAGTAAAAGTCTGTGCTATGCTGCCAAATCCGGCCCCACTCGTCATGCATGTTTCCCCATTAAACCGAACGTGGAACCGCATTCCTCCTGCGTGCGTAGCAGACCTGGGTCAAATACGTGATTGTTTTCGGATTCAGATGCTTTTCTGTGCTCGAATGATCTTGCCTGGTGCGATTGAACCAACCAAGAGGACCAGAAGGCGGGGTTTGCACCTTTTGAGAGTATTTTATAGGTTCCAAATACACCAGACCAACTCAGTAAAGCATTGAAAATCTTTTGAATCCTAAAGAACTGTGTGTTTGAGCCAGGTCTGGTGTGTAGAGCTTCTTCTGAAATGAAAGAAAAAGTGATATTTCTACTGCCATTTTCATCTCCTTCTTTGAGCTTGCATCATGTAGCCTGTACTGAAATCTGCCTGTACTGAGATTGCTTATAGGCTCAGTTTGACAACATTTTATCTTGTATTTCTGTATTGCTGTTGCATTATTAACCTTCCATATGTAATGGAACCTGACATCATGAAGAGGGGAGTGCTGTTCAGGTTAGTATTTGAATTTACTCAGTGACATGCATAATCTCTGCCATAATTCATGGGAAAGTGCTGTGCTGGCTGGTTGCATTCTTAATTTTGTCTATGAAGACGTCGAGCTGTCCGTCATTCACTGTGGATGGGTTTTTTATGGAAGGGGGTGGAGCTGCCTGAGGGGGGTTGTGTGTGTGTGTGTGTGTGTGTGTGTGTGTGAGTGAGTGTGTGAGTGTGTGAGTGTGTGAGTGAGTGAGTGAGTGAGTGAGTGAGTGAGACAGACAGACAGACAGACAGACAGACAGACAGACAGACAGACAGACAGACAGACAGACAGACAGACAGACAGACAGACAGACAGACAGACAGACAGACAGACAGACAGACAGACAGACAGACAGACAGACAGACAGACAGACAGACAGACAGACCTGTAACCCATGAGCTAATATTGTTAGCCAGCAATTTCTTTCAGTTGTTCACTGTAACCCTATCCCCTTGATTTATGAATGGTTCATTAAAGAATCTATAGTTAACCCCTTAATGAGCTAGCAGTCTGTTTGTGTATAATACACCAATCAGTACCTTAGTCTGAACTGGCTGGAGAATGATGGTAGAAGTGGCTGGTTTGTAGTTTTGCTGGACATTTTATTTGAACGTATCTTTTATACAAAATGCGAACCACATGCGGAACTTGAACAGTGTGAATTGAAGCTGACTGTTGTTTTTGGGGGCTGAAATAAAAATGAAAAATGTCAACACATCTGTACCATATAAGGAATAATTTAAAGCACATTTTTAGTCTGGGGATAAACGCTTCAATCTGAGATTTTTTTTCCCCCCATCTTCCCCTGAGCTCCATCTCTCCGCAGGTATGAAATGTATGAGATCTGTGGAATTGCAATGTTTTATTTATGGTATGTAACGCACAGCTCAATTTAAAGAAAATGTTCAGCTGTATTTCAGAGATAGATAAGAGAGACAATGGCTGGGAAAGAAAGCATAAAAGTTGACCTGTTAATCTCTTGTTAAAGAACTGTTCAGTGTAACTTTCAGAAATAAAGTAGGCTAAACCTCTGCAGGGGGGGGGGGGACGCTTCATGGGGGACGCTTCATGGGGGGCTTTTCATGGGGGGCTTTCTCATCTGCTCATTGATTGGATGGATTCCACCCTGGCTGTGTGCCAATGAGGATGATCGGTGAGATGAGCTGTGAGTTACCAGTAGCCCTGTTATCCTTTCATTGGCCTTTGAAATGGTCTCTGAGGTAGGCTCACTATTGATCTAATTTGATTATTGATCTAAATGGTAAATGGTTAGCATTTATACAGCGCCTTTATCCAAAGCGTTGTACAATTGATGCTTCTCATTCACCCATTCACACACACACTCACACACCAACAGCGATTGGCTGCCATGCAAGGCACCAACCAGCTTGTCAGGAGCATTTAGGGGTTAAATGTCTTGCTCAGGAACACTTCGACGCACCCAGGGCGGAATCGAACAGGCAGATGATTGCTCTCACCGCCTGAGCCAGTGTCACCCACATGGATCTAATTTGCCACAGAAGTTTTTGTAGAAGGCATTACAGATTAGCAATATCACAATGTATTTGTTTTTAATGTCTATATGTTATAAAGAGCATACTGTTTGAAAAGTGACCAATTCTGTGAAGATGAAGGTTACATGAAAGGTTACATGCTAGTTTAGCCTGAGTAGTAGAAAGCTTTGGACTCCAATCAAAGCAGAGAACATTGGTAACAGCCAGTAGAAGGGCAACTGTGATTTGTCCACAGGGTGCCCGCATGTACATCCACCAATCGTTCTCTCCCTTTTCTGTTGGTTCCTTGTACCAACACACTTTACCCTGGTTCCTTGTACCAACACATCGACCCTGTTCCTATTACTTTCCGTTTGTGTGCCAATACTTTTATAGGGCTAAGATGGACTGTTATGTTGGCAGGTATTGGTGCCAAAACAGTGCTCAGTATAGTAGCTCCCTTAGGCCGCATGACTGATATGCTTCTGGCTTGCCACCAATAAGACGACACACAAGTCTTTGTGAACCCTATCTTAATAACTCTGGCTTGCGCTGGTTTAATCTCTTTGGATTAGTTAGGGCAGGATAATGAGCATGAGTGACAGCTTGTGTAGTGTAATATTGGCTTCTCATTGCCAACGAAAGGTATCTTCCGGAAGCTGTGAGGTCACACTATGCTTGTAATGACTGGCTCGGCTCTCTGTGGTTGGCCCAGTCAGGCCACTCATTGGCCGTTGCGTTAGCCGTGGGAAGTCAGACTCAGTGGCTGGCTAGCTTTAGTGCCGGGGTCTCAAACTCAGTGCCATGGAGGGCCGTGTGTATACAACTCCGGTCCTGGAGGGCAGCTCTGCAAGCTGGTTTTTGTTCCAAACAATTACCTTAATTTATTTTTCTGGCTCTATAAATTATGGTTGTTCTCTCCTGTACTTGAGCAAAGTAAAACATTTATGATGCACTAGCTGTCTGCGGCTGTAGCTGGTGCACATACAAATGTCTGATCAAGACATTATTTAGCTAATTAAATAATTAAGAGCAGAAGTTGGCACAAAATCCTGAAGGGGATTAGCCATTGCCTTGCACCCCTGATATACAGCCTCAGATCTTGATTATATAACAAGTTCAATTATTTGCTGAATTAAGACAGTTGGTTTGTAGGTAATGTATGTGAAGTCAACTGTGTTAATTGTGCCGTCTAAATAACAACTGTTGCTTATGTTATGTGCTTTAATGCAGTTAAATGCATAGGACTGAATTAGTAATTGGAATCAATTAAGGCAGCATTAATCGGTTGGAATGAAAACCTGCATACACACGGCACTCTGTGGCAAATGGTTTGAGAGCACTGTTCTAGCAACTTTCTGTTGCAGGCTGCTGTGTCTGCTGGTGTTTTGGTGTGTCTCACGCACTCAATTGAAACATCAGGTGCTTCATTTAAGTGAATGGGACTTAATCTCTCGTCAGGCCAGCCAGGTCAAAAGGAAAAGCTTGAGCGAGTTTCTGGGCAAGACCTCATCCCAAAGCTGCGAGCAGCTCGACGTGACCTGATTTCCGGGTCCCTGTCGGTTGCAGCCTCTCTTAATCTCTGCCATACGATTCCTACTTGATGGAAATGTCATACTCCCATTAAAAGTGTATGAATAGCATCCTTATTTTGGAAACGACCTACCCAGCATAACCACTTCATTGAGCAAGACCGGGGCTGCTTACCCCAAATGACCCGATTTGGAGGAATTAGACTAGAGGGGTTGGAAACGAGGGCGGGAATCACCGAGACGGCGCGACAGCAGCTCTGCCGAAGGCCGGAATTATCTGGAAAAATGGGAACGCCGGCTGGCTGACCCAGAGTGTGGAAATGCAGCTGTTGATTGGCTGACGAGTCCACAGGCTACCTCGTTTCCAAGGCTTCAATTGGCCGCTGATTGAAAGGAAACCCCCCAAAACCTGCATGCATCCTTTGCTGTGGTCCTCCAGGTCTGGAGTACAAGACCTGTGATTTAAGTGTAAGACTGCGAGGCCTTTGTGAAGCAAAGCTTTGGTTTTCATACAAAGCGAAGGATAAAAAAGGGGTCGCAGCCTGTTCTAAAAACGAGTGTGTTTCTACACCTTCTGTTAATTGCCTCAAAGAACCTAAATAAATGTGCAGTTATTTTAAGTTCCTCTTCCCCCCCCCCCCTTTGACTGAACCTGAACATTTTCTGAAGTATTGTGTGCCGCTAGCATTTGACACGGCTACGCTTGACTGAATGTGACAGTTAGACTTTAGTTCTGCGGTCCAGCCTTTGTTTCCACCGCAGAAGAGTTTGGCGCGTTGTTCAGCCAGGCGCACTGCTACGGCGGGCACTGGGCTCTCTAGGTTTGAGCGCAAAACCGTGTCGGCGTCAGCGGGCCGTAACCTGGCAACAAACTTCAGAACAATTTGTCACGCCCTTAGCCCTAATGTTTTGTTGAAATGGCTAATTTGGAAGAACGTAATTAGAAGACGGTGTCTGTCCTTTCATGTAATCTCTCTAAAGCGATTATTATGGCTTACACAACAACACGCGGTTAGCCTAATTATGCTCTCATACTCCTAATTCTTTGCTGGTAATTGTTTGGCGCGGGCCTGTGGATCCTCCTGTCTGACTAATCATTTGCACTCTGCTATTGTCCCTTTGTCATATCTGAAGGATCAGTTTGTGGGTTTCTTTAGATCGCTCTATAACCCCTGCTTACCTTAATCCTGAACACTGGCACTGGCAATTTGGTTGCTGTGGCAGGAAAAATTTCAAAATGAAAACAAAGTGGCCTGGTTTCTTATTGCCGAAATGCAGAGTTGTGTCGATACGTGCAGAAATAGCCTGTATCATATTTCCCTTTACTTCGAAGGCTCCTTACTCTGTTTTTCTCACCGTCTTATTCAGGAGCGAGGCTCCAGAACAGGCTTTCCTAGATGTCCCCTCCTATGCCCCACGAAATGTATGCCGCCTTTTTCGTGACATCCTGCATTAACTCCAAACTCAACCCTCCACCCGTTCTAGGACTGATTTCACAGCCCTCCTGCTATTCTCATTGAAACATAGACTGTCTAAAAAATATGGACATCACCCACTGACTGTCCATGGGCTAAAATGATTTACTTTGTTATTTATTGACACTGTTCTAGAGCCTTTCCAGAGTTTTGCTTTCAGATTTTGAGGGGGGAAAATCCAGTTTTGCCAGACTTTGGAGGGCAGGTGACAGCCTGTAGCCTAGTGGCTAAGGTGCATGACTGGGACCTGGAAGGTTGGTGGTTCAAGCCCTGATGTAGCCAAGATAAGATCCACACAACTGTTGGGCTATTGAGCATTGCTCCTGGGGGGATTGTCCCCAGCTAGTCTAATCTACTGGGACATCCGCACTCATTCTTTAAACCCCACCGTTCAAGGAGAAATGGCCCACTTGGCACGTGACTGAAATTGACTTGCAGCCAAACCTCCAGCACACTTCCTGGCTCTGTGTCAGGAATTTCACTTTCTGACCATAGCTGCTGATGAAGTCGAGCATTTCGTGCATCCAGGGTTCAGTGAATAATCCCTTCCAAGCTGAATCCAGCCCCACTCAGGAACATTACAGTTAGTGCAGTGGGTACACACTTCCTGTGCACTGTCTCAGAAGAATTTAATCAGAGAAAGACCTTTTCCAGATGATTCCATCAGACCAGCAACTTTGGTAATCACTTTCAGCCTCGTCTCTGTAGATGGGCTTGTAACTTGAAGGTTGCAGGTTTGATACGTCACTGCGTGAGCAAGGTACTTGACCCAAATGACTTCAGTATATTTCCAGCTGTATAAATGGATACTTCGTAGAAATAAATGCAAAAAAAGTTGTGTAAGTCAACCTCTGCTGAATGTAATGGAGTGAAGGTTTGTTTTGAAACCACCAATTGCTTTAATTTTGAAAACCGGGGGGGGGGGGGGGCAGCCTGTAGCCAAATGGCTAAGGTACATGACTAGGTCATGGAAGATGGCTGGTTCGAGCCCCAGTGTAGCCACGATAAGATCTGCACAGATGTTGGCCCTTAACCCCACATTGCTCCGGGGAGGATTGTCACCTGCTTCGTCAAATCAACTGTAAGTGGCCGTGGATAAAAGTTTCAGCTTAATGCCTGTAACGTAATGTGATCTGTGATCGGTTTGTTCGGGGAGCTTGTTTGGAGAAGCCTGCCGTGGCCCATGTGACCCGGTTTGAGCTTCCCAGCCGTTGGGGCTTGTTCCACCACCACCCTCTCTTCCAGAGCGTCCTCCCAGACGCTGTGTCAACACCAGCCCTGGCCGGCCGGCGCACTGACGCTCTGACGCGGAGAGCAGGCCGTTAGCATTCTGCCGGGATATCCTGCTGCTGTTACGCTCCCGTTCTGTCAGGCGTGTCTGGCTCCGTTTAGTCCCGTCACCCGCCTCGCTCGTGGTGCGAATCCTTAAACAGGCCAGCGAGGTACAGAGGAGGGCCTACACTCATTGTGGGTTTCTCAATCAGCGAAAGCTATCTGTGTGTCCTTCTGAGTGGTATATAAACTGTACATTTTATTTATGTTATTTAGCTGATGCTTTTATCCATAGCAACTTACAGTTGGTTTGGACTAAGCGGGGGAGAAACATCCCTGGGGCAATGTGGTTAATGGGGTTAAGGGCCTTGTTCAAGGGCCCAGCGGCTGTACTGATCTTATCGTGGCTACACCCCTGGGGTTGAACCAACCTCCGGGTCCCAGTCATGTACCTTAGCCACTAGGCTACAGGCTGCCCACATATGTATGCTAATGCTAGTATTGATGGATGAATTTGGCCAAGTCAACATCATAATCCTTGTGTGGGAGGACTGTGTGGAGTTGGCATTTGTTTTGTTTTTTTGGCGAGTTGCGTGTTTGTGTTTTGATTTGCCGGGGGAGGATGGCTCCTGATGACTTGGTGGTTTGGAATGCTGGAACAAGGTTAGGACATGTACCAAGAGAATGGCCTGAATTTGAGTTTGAAGTACTCACGATTCAGCTGTGGCGTGCATGTGTGATTTTAACTTTTTTTTGTAGCATTCATAGAAAAGACAGGAACAAGGCTTTCATGATTCTGTGCTGCTGTTTCCTTAGCGGACTGCAGTACAAACGGAGCTCATGCTGGCAGAACACAGGCTGTATAGATGTGCTTAGTTCAGTCAGGTAGGTCACCTGAGAACTTGAGCAGGTTAACACCTCAACTCTTTATAAGTGCCTCACACTTTATCATTTAATGGCCACAGTTATCTCATCCTAAGGGCTGCACCTTCTATGGCACAGTGTCACCATCACTGTGCTGTAAATATTTACAATTTTTAAGTTATTTATCCTTCTGTCTACTGCGTGTGCTACCGTTTAGCCTCGTGCTAAAGGCCCTGCCTGCTTGTTCTTCCACTGTCGAGCCTCGGGGATGCTCGACATACTCCATACTCCTCCTTTCTAAGATGGCTGCTACCATCTCTGTTTTGACAAAAAGATACTTAAGCTCCCCTGGGCTATGACCACACCTCTTTACTCCGCACTGGCCCAATGAGGACCAAGGAGGAATAGGGGGGCCTAGAATGGGTGGGTTAAGGCATTGAGAAGGTGTGACAGAAACACCAATCGAAACCCTGAATCCGCTATGGTGAAGTCCAGGCACTAACTCACCCAACACTAGGGGCAGCCTGTGTAATGGTTAAGGTTCATGACTAGGACCCACAAGGTTAAGGCAAGGTAGCCACGATAATATCTGCACAGCTGTTGGGCCCTTCTGTTTAGTCTCATCCACTTTAAGTTGCTTTGGATAAAAGCGTCAGATAAATAACATGCAATGTAATGTGAAAAATCTTGCATTACTGTGGAAACCAGGACAATGATAGACCCCATCATTGATTCTCAGTGCTTGAGGTCAGAAAGGTCATTATGCATAGCCAGTAATAATATGCATGTCAGCTGTTGGGCTACGTTGTCTGATAGAAAAGTGCTTGTCTTTGTTGAAATTGATTCAGAAACCCGATTTTGCAGGCAGGGCTGTTCCTTAGGGTGCACTGGCATGAACGGTGAATAGGTTTTTCTGTTAACCTGTATCCACGGGTTAATCCGTTTATGGTTGAGGATTTGCTCTCTCATTGCTGTGTGTGTGGTCCAGTGACCTGTAGTGGACAGGAAGTGGACAGTGTTGCACACATCTTTGAGTCTTTTATTTAATAAATTTTATTGATTTGTATTTAATGTTTATTTGAGAAGGACAATGCCAAGCATAATTACTGCCAGTTTACATAATAAGAAATGTAAGAATTACAGACAATTGATAAGGATGTGGGGCTGTTATAATTAGAATCGTGGACAGATGCTAAGGAAGGTTAGTTTTTCTGTGCCCTTATCTTTCAGTCAGGAGAGGAGATGCTCACCTCAGGTCAGATTTGTGTGTTACTCTAATGCACCCAAATCCCATCAAGTCAAACTGGAGATATGTATTGTTCTCAGCCCCTTCAATTCAGGGTATCTCTTCTGATAAGAACTCTAAGTGCCGTAACAATATCTCATAACAATAAATATTATGAGCAGATTTCTTATTCTCTCCGTGCTTTATTTATATATATATATATATATATATATATATATATATATATATATATATATATATATATATAGAGAGAGAGAGAGAGAAATTTTCATGTCCCATTCCCTTTGCTTTTGGCAGCAGCAGAAGTCCAGGTTTTCTCCCCTTTCTTTGTGAGGCTGTCCAGGCTTTCAGCAGGTGGTCATCGCTATGGCAGTACCCATTACCCACACAAACAGGTTCTCAGCAGGAAGTGGTCATTGCTATGACAGGAATATGAGAGTAGCTTGTACAGGGTCCTTTGTACTAGCCTAAAGATTAGCACTGTCTCAAAAACAAATGGTAGTAGAAACAAACCGGAACAAAGGGTCCATCATGGCCGCTCGCACATTTTATTTTTTATTTTATTTTTTATTTATTCATTTCGTTTTTTCCACATTTAGTCCACAACATCCCCTTCACTGCTACAATTGGTCCCTAGACGTTGAGATGTCAACTCTCTCTAGATATCTCAATGTTTAAATGAATCATAGATCAGTGGTCCTTCTTGGAACTAAGGAGGTACCTCCCCCACACAACCCACACACTCCAGTGAGAGAAGGCATATGGGCTAATCGCTAATGATAAATGCTAACCGCTGGATTAACTCACTGCCTCTGTCCCCAATGGTCTGCTCTGGGTCCTTTAACGAGGCTGAGCGATGGCACAAGCATGTTCCTTTTAAACTTCTTATTAACAGCTTGACATGCTCTGTTGTACATACCTTCATGCTCATCAGAGACTACACTGTATGTATAATAAAACAGCCGTG
Source organism: Conger conger (assembly GCF_963514075.1). Classification (NCBI taxonomy): domain Eukaryota; kingdom Metazoa; phylum Chordata; class Actinopteri; order Anguilliformes; family Congridae; genus Conger; species Conger conger. Next base: position 40,706,899 of record NC_083765.1, on the reverse strand, counting down.
TGCATTGTAGGCTAATTGGTGTTCAGTCTGCCTTTGGTTTCAGCTCTCAGAAAAAATTTTTGGACGATGATGTGGCAGGGCGCGACATCATAATGCCAAGGCCTAGCGCTTTAGCTAGTGCCTGTGTCCAATCTGACTCACCGTTTCAGAGTCCACCAATCACGACTCACTGTTAAGTCATCCCACCAATGATGAATGGGTTGTTGTTATGGAAACCAATGAGTACTAGTAGTGTTGACCGGGTGTTTAGCCAAGCTTGGGTTTCTTAAAAGGCCTTGTATGACTTGTGTTCATTGTGACCTGTATGACTCTTGTTCATTGTGAAACCTGGATTAAAGCTCTGATGTGTCCATACCTATCCATAATGCAGGCTGTGTTTTACATTCAGAGTATTGCTTACTGTTTGTTTGGAGAATGAATGACCACCTCTCTAAGCAGGGGAAAATGACACTTCTGTATTCAAATTAATGCATGGGGAGAGGCCACAGGGTATGCTGTCGGCTCTTCTGAAGAAGGTCATTTCAAGGACAGAATACGCTTTTTGAAGCTTTGATGTGTTTTCTTTTTTTTTTTTTTAAGGGGTTTTATTGTGTTCAAGTGCTCTTGGGTAGGGTGGGGCAGGGTAGGTCAGGTCAGGACATGGACACTAGTTGCCAAAGGGCACTTGTCACTCAAAAACATTATGAATTATTAATATCTTCAAAGGAGGCAGAGGGAGAGAGGGAAGGAGAGAGGCAGATAGGGAGAGAGAGAGAGGGAGGGAAGGGGAGAGAGAGACCTGGTGCAAGGCTTGAAGCGGTGAGCGGTGTGGAGAAACATGGCCGCCCGGCCCTGGTTTGTGGTTTGGAGGCTGGGGAAAACAGCTCTAATTGGTGATTGGTGGGTGGGAGCAAGACTGCTGTAAGAATTAATCATGTTCCACACACAGGCATTCAAAGTCACCCTGTGTAAGGGCATCCAGTGGAGGTGCTTTACATTGTTAATGTTACTGCTGTTATTACCAATTACTCTGTAATAATAATACCACCAAGGGCGTAATATGTGGGGGGGGGGCTTACAGTTTTTTCATTTCCTGAATTTGACTGACCTGAAAAGGATTTGACCCTTACCATGACTGTGACTGCTGCTATGATGACTGCTCCTGCTGACTCTCCCTCTCTCCCTCTCCCTCTCCCTCTCTCTTTCTCAGCCTCATGAGGGCCACTCCACCATGCAGAGCTAACGCTGTCACCGCACACCTGCTGGAGTAGAGCTGGCTCTGCACCGTCCACGATAAACATATGGCAGCACTGGGGGTAAGCACCGCCTCATTCTCCCAGCATCCTTCACTCTCTGTGTTTATTCTCCCAGCATTCTTCACTGTGTTTATTCTCCCAGAATCCTTCTCTCTCTGTGTTTATTCTCCCAGAATCCTTCATTCTCTGTTTATTCTCCCAGCATCCTTCACTCTCTGCGTTTATTCTCCCATCATCCTTCAGTCTGCGTTTATTCTCCCAAAATCCTTCACTCTGTGTTTATTCACCCAGCATCCTTCACTCTCTGAGATTATTCTCCCAGAATCCTCCACTCTCTGACACACCACTGTCACACTCTCACTCTTTGCATGTAATCTCCACCCATTCTTCATCCTGAGTGACTTAATGGCAATGGCTTTTTCACACTTGCAACCTCGAGGCAGTATAATTTTGGAAAAAATAAGCTGTTAATATCCCCACCCTGTGCGCTTATGGCCAGGAACATCCCAGGATGATTTCAGAGCATGTTAGCATCGGGATGATAAACGTGACATAACTGGTGGTGTGACTGATGGGTTCCCCTGTAAGGGAGCTGCAGCCAGGAGGGGCCCGGCCCAGGGGAAGGGGGTTTGGGGTGTGGGCCGCAGACTCCAGCCAGCCCTGGATGTAGTGGTGTCGTTCGCCTTTGCCAGCGACCTAAACTGATGCGTTTGGGGCCAGAAGTCCAGGCTGCTGGCATGTCTCTGAGCTCCTAAACTAATCCTGATACGCTCTGCTTTTGCTGCTCTGCTGTATTAGGAGGAAATAACAAAGTAGGTCCAAGAAGACACTGGGTTTGGCAAACCAAGATGATGACTTATGATTTTAACCATTACACGGGCCAAGCCCATGCATACACCCCAGAAAACAAATCTAGGCTAAGTATATAAGTACTGCCGCTGTGCAAGACCTGCTGAAAGCAAACAAGAAAAGCACAGAAATTTAAATATTTAGTATTTTGTTTTTTAGCACCGTTCTTGCTGCTAGCACACATTTTACCTGCACAGATATACCTGACAGGGTTTTGCGATCAGTGATATGTTGTTTGCTGTTAAGGAGTCTCATCCACCATAATGCTTTTACTGTGAGTCAGTCTGGGTGGGAGTGTGACTTCATTAACTCTTTGAAGAGCAGGTTTTATGGAATGCTTTTTCAAAATTCTAAGTCAGTGTTCTAGAACTTCACTGCTTTCAGTTACCAGTAGTGATGGTTACCTCAGCAACAGAATGCTCAGCTGAAAACATTCTAATCATGTATTTGTGACCTCACACTTTAAAACAGGGATCATCAAATCTGGCCCTCAAATCCAAATCCAAATGTTTTCTTTTCTCCTGGGTAAAGTGAACAGTTAGTGCTGCTCCCAGGTAAAGAGAGGGTGGAAAACAGCAGTTATCGGCCCTGGAGGACCGTGATTGGATGATCCCTTCGTTAAAGCGTTGATGCATTATTCTCTCTCCGTTTCCGTGCAGAACTCCGAGATGCTGACCAGGAAGATCAAACTGTGGGACATCAATGCCCACATCACCTGCCGGCTTTGTGAGGGGTACCTGATCGACGCTACCACGGTTACCGAGTGCCTGCACACCTGTGAGTGCCTGACCCCCGCTCAAGGGCCGCTAGATTGGAGTATTTCCCCCTCCAAATGCAGATTATTTAGAAATTGAAATGGGGGGGAAAATGGCTTAACTCTGAAGTCCAATGGTTTAACTCTGAAGTTGGTTGAATTGGTTTGTGGATGCTCAGATACTTCTATCCAAAAGAGTTCCATGCAGAAACCAAAAAAATGTGTTTGGTATGTAAGAGTAATTGGTTCCCAGAATGCAGAGCATGCAAAACAAAAAGGAGGAAAAGATGCATTGGAAAAATTCAGAGTACAAATCTACAAGAGTAAATGAGAGGCAAAGTTGGAGTGAGGAAAGTCAGCTGAAAAGGGGGGATAATATCCCAGGGATCTGGCAACCCTGGCAGTAAAAGCTGTCATGCTTTGACCTCAGATAAACCTTTATTTAAACCCTGTTACACTGATACTACTGTTACACAGATACTGCAGAACCCATGGTTAAGGGTTACAGTTTTCTGTAAAAAAACAAAACAAAAACTAATGTTCGAGGGAAACCTCCTAAAGAAACTTTTGTTATGTTCCTGAGACTTCGCTGCACTTTGCCATATCCTCCTCCAGGAGAACATGATTCTGTGTCGCTGCTGTCCCTGGACTGCTAGCCTGAAAATAATGTTGTGTCTGCGCTTGTTCAGAGTGCGTAGTGTGTCCGTGGAGACCAGGTTCAATCGAGGCGACGGCTCAGCCCTGGCTGCACTCTGGCGCCGCTGTGTGGTGGCATATCAGAATGACACCCTGTGGTCTGCATCCGCTTTCCTTTCTCTCTGTGAGCTACTTTTGACAGCTTATCTTTAACAGTTTTATTATGTTTATCATTTAATATTATTCTTGGCTTCTTTATCTTTCCAGATAATAATTACTTTATTTGGTAGCTTAACTTTGATGCAGTGATTATAAGTTTTATGTGCTGTATGAAAAAGCCATACAACAGAAATAGCTTAAGTGGTGTGTTGATTTCATGCAAAAATATCAATATTGGGAAAAAAATGAAATCCACACTTCTGAAATGGCTTTCTATGTTTACTGTTTGGGAGTTATTCTGGGGAAAAGTGGTTTGGCAAACAGAGACGACCTTTGCTGGAAATGTGCCGCTTTTTGGATCTGCTGTTAGGTTCCCATTTCATTACTTGTTGAACAAAATTGGAACTGAACTCAAGTATCTTAAGACTTGGCACTGACTCTGGGGTATATCAGCAAACCTAGAACTTATTTTTCTAAATAGAACAGAATCTAATAGGCCTGAGAGATTTAAGTTATGGGAGCAAATGAAAACCATAATCATGTTTGACGAGTTTGATAAGTTGATGCACTGTAGCCTTTTCTTAACTCCATCACCAAAACAGACACTGGAAGTGTTCCTTAACATATACCAGACCATGGGCCCATCTACACACTAGCACAGAGCCTTCACATATACCAGACCATGGGGCCCATCCACACACTGGAACAGAACCTTCTCAGATACCAGACCATGGGTGCATCCACACACTGGAACAGAACCTTCTCAGATACCAGACCATGGGGCCCATCCACACACTGGAACAGAGCCTGAACAGATACAAGACCATGTGCCCATCCACACACTGGAACAGAGCCTTAACAGATACCAGACCATGGGGTCCATCCACACACTGGAACAGTACCAGAATGAATTTTGAAAGAGCAGGAGCTTATTGTGGAGTGACCAGGCCTCTATAATTGATGAATTGCGTCTCATAATCAGTATGTGTGAGTCTGAGGTGCCATGTTGTTCGGCTGAACGCAGCAGCCGAGAGAAATATGATGGAGGTGAATAGTCGTGGCCTTGGATGTACAGCATGTTATAATTCAGGGGAGTATGGATTAACATTCTGTATGTATACAGAAATCAGATTTGTCAGCTGTATTGGATATGTGTACACAAGTTCTAAATCATGGACATTCAAACTGTCATCTGTCATTTGAATCCAAATCTGGCCCTAGTTTTCCTTTCCCCCAGGTAATTAACTGACCAATTAGTGCTACTGATTGGCCAGACTGTCTTCACACCTGACTCCCAGGTAAAGGGCCAGCCTGTAGCCTAGTGGCTAAGTTGCTTGACTGAGATCCAGAAGGTTGGTGGTTCAAGCCCCAGTGTAGACACAGTAAGATCTGCCCAGTTGTTGAGCCCTTGAGCAAGGCCCTTAACCCCGCATTGCTCTGGGGGAAGATTGTCCCCTGCTTAGTCTAATCAACTGAAAGTCCCTTTGCACTTCAGCTTCAGCTAAATAACTGTAATGTAGTGTAGAGGGAGGGTGAGAAATCTGCTGTCTCAGCCCTCAAGGACCATGATTGGAGGAATTAGGGTGGAGGGGATCACTCTCCCACCTCGCTGCTGCTCTCAGGAATGACCAGGGCACTGTGTTTAACCCCCTGCTCTGGGCCTTGGGGTCTGATGTGCACCACACTGGGTCAGCATATCGGCTGAAAGTCTCGTACAAGACACAGCACCTTCTACAGCACAGTGTCCCCGTCACTGTGCTTGGGCATTGGACTGTTTGACCCAGAGGAAAGAGTGCCCCCTAGTGGCCCACAAATGCCATAGTTCTCCCAGAAGGTCCCCAGTCAATGTAATAACTAAGCCGACACCTGCTTAGTTTCAATGAGAAGGGTACAGAGTGGTATGGCGCGTAGCTTCAGCAGTTTAACACGAGAAGGGTACAGGGTAGTATAGCTGCTTAGCTTCAGCAGTTTATCTTGAGAAGGGTACGGGGTAGTATAGCTGCTTAGCTTCAGCAGTTTAAACTTGAGAAGGGTACAGGGTAGTATAGCTGCTTAGCTTCAGCAGTTTAACTTGAGAAGGGTACAGTGTGGTATGGCTGCTTAGCTTCAGCAGTTTATCTTGAGAAGGGTACAGGGGTAGTATAGCTGCTTAGCTTCAGCAGTTTAAACTTGAGAAGGGTACAGGGTAGTATAGCTGCTTAGCTTCAGCAGTTTAACTTGAGAAGGGTACAGTGTGGTATGGCTGCTTAGCTTCAGCAGTTTATCTTGAGAAGGGTACAGGGTGGTATGGCTACTTAGCTTCAGCAGTTTATCTTGAGAAGGGTACAGGGTGGTATGGCTACTTAGCTTCAGAAATTTAACATGAGAAGGGTACAGGGTGGTATAGGTGCTTAGATTCAGCAGGTATTGGTCTTCCCGCAGGGCCAAATTTTGGCTGCATAAACCCAACGACCTACTGTTGAATATTTGAGCAGCATATGCTGCAGTTGATTGGACATTCAGAATTAATTCTCAATTAGTTGGGTCGAGAATTTGACACTACGAATATGATTTTGCTTAAGTGGTTTTGACTGCGGTGACAAGTGGTTATTTTGCTTTGTGTTGGAAGCATAACTTGCTTGATTATCTGTCCTGGAATGTGTCCATATTTATGGAGTACTGTAAAGGGATTGAAAAGCCTTGATGTGCAATTAGACGTACAATAAAAAAAAATCTTTTATTTTGAGCAGGCTTCAGTTCCACTGAAAAGGCATGTTTGAACATCATAGAGTGTTGATAACTGTTCTCCACAAGAGGGAGACGTTTACTAGCAAGTGAGCTTGTTAAGGCGTGAGGATGATGAGAATTGCATTGTAAATCATCCAGAGTGAATACAGAAAACATGCAAATAACAGTGAGTGGGAAACGGTTCTTGAGAATGGCCAGTTCTCAAACGGCCTGTGTCACTGAAATCCCAGGTGTTTCCTGCTTTTCTCTTCTTCATGTCCAAAGGGACTTTATTTTGTCAAACAGATGTTTATTAATCATAAATGATATGGTAAATGGTTGGCATTTATATTGTGCCTTTATCCTAAGTGCTGTACAATTGATGCTTCTAATTCACCCATTCTTACACACACTCAGTCACACACCAACTGTGATTGGCTGCCATGCAAGGCACCAACTAGCACGTCAGGAGCATTTAGGGGTTAGGCGCCTTGCTCAGGGACACTTTGACACACCCAGGGCAGAAGCGAACCGCCCCTCCTCCCACGCTCTTTGTCAATGTCGCCCAATATAAAATAATGGCTAAATTTGTTGCCGTGTGTCATTGCTGTGTCTGTGGCCCCTCCCCTGTCTCCCCAGTCTGTCGGAGCTGTCTGGTGAAGTACCTGGAGGAGAACAACACCTGTCCGTCCTGCCGGATTGTCATCCACCAGAGCCACCCCCTGCAGTACATCGGGTGAGTGGGCCTGGAGCCCTGCAGGTCCTGGATCAGCTGCTGCGCTTCCATCGCTCAATGTCATCCTGATGCACTGCCAGACCTGCTGATCCAGGATCAGCTACAGCGTGTTACAGTGACAATGTCTTTTTATAGGCCAGCCTTAATGTTTCTTCTGCCGTTGGGTTCCCTTGGTAGATTTCCCACGATTTCAATTCCTGCCAAATATAAGGTCTGTGGTTTGACATACGCTTAAGAGAGTTCCACGTTTTGTTCAATTACATTTAAGTTATCTCAATCATGCACTTCTGTGCTCTTATGTGCTGTGAAAAAAGTAGTTGCATTGAAACTACAACAATGGTTATATTTCAGCAACCACCGTTCAAGTTTCATGCCGGGCTTCATGCGGGCAACATTACCGTCATAGTTTCAATATAGCGACTTATTAGCGACTTCCTTTTATTAGGATAATGGATAACCCTTAGGTCATAATTGGTGGATAGATAAGGTTAGGATAATGGTTATCCATTCATCCATTATGAGCTAAAGTGTTGAGGTTAGGATAATAGATAACCCTTTAGTTCAAAATGGATAAGTGGATAAGGTGAGGATAATGGATAACTCTAGCTCATAATGGCTAAGTAGACCTCTCTCTCTCTGTCTCTCTCTGTCTCTCTCTTTCTCTATCTGTGTATCTCTCTCTCTCTCTCATTACGTGTGATTGCAACATTTCATCAAACCATTTAGCGGCTGCAAGAACATGGGATCAAATAGTGAAAACCGGGAAAGAGAGCGGGGCGTCTCTTTTTCTGTATGGAATATTAAAGAAAAATAAAGAAAAGTCTAGCTCATTTTAGCATTATTGTTCTAATGATGAATGACGTTGAGAGAAAATGTACCGAAGCGAACCATTGGAGTGGCAAAATGACAGAATTTGAAGAAAACACTCGGCTTGGTTATGGGGTTAGAGGAGGCGCCATTTTCAGAGATCCTCTTAAGTGTGTATTTTAGGTCCAGATCGCTCATTTGTGTCACGTAGAATAAATGGAGCTCATCACACAGAATGGCTGAGGCACAGATTAGGGCCCGTCATTGTCTGCTGTGGAGAGAAAATCGATGACTGGCAAATCCTCGTAGCCCCAACCTATTTTAAGGTTTATGAAACCCCATGTCTCAACCTGATCTGTCCCAGCCAGGTGGATCGTTAACACCCTGTGGCCCGTCTAACGATCTTTTTCAAACTGGCTCATCTAATCACCGAGCATGCAACTGTAAGGCTGTTATCCACAAAGATGCAAAAGCTCCAGTTCTACACTTCAGCCTCCTGCCTGTAGAGGGCGCTGTCGGCCTTATAATTGCACCCTCTCTGCAGTACCCAACATGTGGAGGCCAGCTAGTTATGGAACGAAGGTCTACAGAAACAATAAGTCTGACCAACACAGACAATTTATTTTTGTCTCTTTCTTTAATAACCAAGAACTAAAATGCCACAGCAGGATTTTTTGTTATTGTTCATAAAAGATTCTGCATTCCTCAAAAATATTTGTTGCCGTTTCTGCCTATAAATGTGGAGTTGCAAGAACAAATAAAAGGCAAAAGGCTTAGTTATAAACGTGTAATCTGTCATTATGGTCAAGAAATGGAGTTTGCTGTAGTGTGTTAGTTACACTATGCCCCCGCCCCCCTCCTGTAAGTTTCCTGACTGCTCTCTTCTCTTTATTCCAGTTTTTACCCAGTAATCTACCTATGCCTTTCCTGCTGAAAAACCTGCTCTCAACTCCTGTCTTGAGGATCTAAGTGTGTGCAATCAAGCCCCTTGTTCACTGGGCTTTGTAACCCCAAGGGTCAGTTTTCATTCCCAGGCAGGGCGGTGCTGTTAAAAGGCCTACGCACATATTTTTTGTATTTTTGAGCTTTTCATATCATCCTGGAACTTTTGATTTATGTTCCATACAGATCCAAGTAAAATAATCGCCAAAAAAAAAGGAATCGTGGAAGTGCATAGTTTAGGGTCTAACTGCAATTCTTTTTGGCTGTTTGTGACACGATTTTCCACATGACATGACGTATGTTTTTGCTTAATTATTGGATGACGTTGCTAAATGTTAAGAGAGCTGACCACAGGAGGCTGAGGGGGAGGGGGAACTGCCCTCTAGGGACAGGGTGGGACTTTTAATAAATCTGTTACTGCTCTTTGACTAAATTTAACCTAAATTGTTTTGGTATGTATCCAGCGGTTTAAATGGAGAGTATGTAAAAATCTGCCTGTAATTTAGTACAGTGCTAGTTTCACATTGAAATATTTAATCTATTCCAGAGGTCCTCCTCTGACCCCTGAGCGGAGATCCCTCTCCGTCTCTGCAGAGAGAGCTTAGTCACCGCGGGGCAGCAGAGCTGCACAGAGCCGGAGTCACTGGAGAGAGTGCGTGTGTGATCCACAGGCCAGATCTGCCTGAGCTCACCAGCTACGTCAGAGTGAAGCGCCTCTCGGGCTCCCGCTTCGGGTGCAGTTCACCCTGCCACCACCGGGGGCAGTGTGACATAAGGCTTAGAGAACTGGGGCTCTGCGGCCCGAGGTTGGAGGTTTCAGTCTCATTCTCAGTGCTGTTGTGGTGCCCTTGAGCCAAGGACCTAACCTGGAGGATATTCAGCTGTGTGTGGAAGCACTGAACTTTGTACTACATGCCTAAAATACACCCAGTGAGCACTTTATCAGGTATTTATTAGATCTTTTTTTTAGATTTAGACTTCTGCTGCTGTGGCCTATCCACTTAGAAGTTTGATGTGTGTTCAGAGATGCTCTTCTGCATACCACTGTTTTAATGTGCGGTTATGTGCATTACTGTCACCTTCCTGTCCGCTTCGACCAGTCTGGCCCTTCTCCTCTGACCACTCTCATTAATAACACGTTTCTGCCCACGGAACTGCTGCTCGCTGGATGTTTTTTGTTTTTTTGCACCATTCTCTGAGTTCTGTGAGCAGTTTCTGAGATACTCAGACCACCCTGTCTGGCACCGACAGTCATTCTATGGTCAAAGTCGCTTAGGTGAAATTTATTCCCCCTTCTGACATTTGGTCTGAAAAACAGCTGCACCTCTTGACCACGTCTCCATGCTTTTATGCATCTAGTTGCTGCCACATGATTGGCTGGTTACATATTTGCATTAACTAGCTGGCATACATCCATCCATCCATCCATTATCTTAACCCGCTTATCCTGAACAGGGTCGCAGGGGGGCTGGAGCCTATCCCAGCATACATTGGGCGAAAGGCAGGAATACACCCTGAACAGGTCGCCAGTCCATTGCAGGGCACACACACCATTCACTCACACACTCATACCTACGGGCAATTTAGACTCTCCAATCAGCCTAACCTGCATGTCTTTGGACTGTGGGAGGAAACCGGAGTACCCGGAGGTTTTGTGACTCAGAAGCAAAATAATATGTCCAGTCACCTTGAGTTGATGTTTTCATGCATCCCAAAAACGTTAGCCAGTGACCTAGCCATGAGCAGATGATGATAATGATGTTGGTCGAGCGGATCATTTTCATTCTTGTGTTTAGAATTCATAGCAGTCTACCATATATTCTGTAGGTACATACAAGACTGGTGAGATATCGGCAAGTCCACACCCTGTATTACATCCTTCTAAAAACAAGCTAAATGGTGCAGAGAAGTTTTGTCCCAGAAAGGTGTCGGCTGTGTAGCTGTTGTAGATGTCGGCCAGTGCGATGGAAGCCCTTTGCTAGTTAGAGTATTGTTCATCATTAAACACGTTTGGGAGCTTTTAACACTGTATGCTGCTGTCTGGTTATTCCCCTCTCAGCCTTATCCTTTATGTGTAAGAAATAGGATATCACTGACTGGCGCTCATTTTGGATTTGCGCTCAGGGCTATGGATCTAGGCCAGTTCGTCCTCAATACCGGTCATGTAGACCCGCAGGGTGTGCTGCTTTTGTTGCAGCCTTAAAGGTACAAAAGGTAATTTCAAACTTCTAACTGTCAAGAGGGGAATTGCAGCAACAAACTCCCTCAAACCACAACACTGTTTATCCCTCCGCCTTCTCTGTGAATGCGCAGATGTTGACACGCCATTGGCTGTTGCAGTTTTTCAAATTTCAACCTATGAGCTTGAATTATTGTACAGATGTACAATGATTTGGTGCAGAGTGTCAGTTCGTCGACTGTTTATTTTGAAACCCGAATTTAGGGACTATAAACACAGGCAGAGGGTGAATAAACATGTCTGTGAGCCTTTTCCAATGGTAGGAAGGGATTTACAATGTTTAATGGTCTTGCAACAATGTTTTAATGCAAAAATCTTACCTATTGTACCTTTAAGATCCGCAACCGATTCAGACCCAAGTAACCAGGTGACCCGAGTTCGCTGTATAATCGACAGCCTTAGCTGATCAGTTGCTGTGCTACTCCAGTGCTGAGTAACAACAGAGGCTAGCGGCTTTCCAAGATCAGGATCGAGGACCACTGATCTCTGAGTTCGGGCCAAACAGCCCTCAAGGGGTTTTTACGTTTTGGGAAGACGTACCTGTCTGCCGTTCTATTCCTCCTTCTGAATGGGCCCCTCACAGTTAACCAACCGGGTTCGGAGGGTTCCGGTAACTGAACTCCACAGATGCGCAGAAGAAAAAGCCTTCTCTTGAGCTGTCACTGATTAAAATAAGCGGCAGCCATGTTGAGACTGGAGATGTGCTCAGTGTCACAGCTATTTAATCTGCGTGCTAATGAAATGGATGACAGAAATAAACAGCGCATGAGATGATTGCGTTTCATGTTGACTTAAATTAAAAAGGAGCGACACATCCTCTAGTGTTTTATGCGTTCCAAGAAAAAGTCAAGCCAGATCTCTGGCGGTTTGAAGTTCATCTCTCTGCCTGTAGTTAGATGTTATTCTGGGAATGTAAAACATTATAACAAACTCTTATTATTGTGGTTTTGATCACTGCAAGTAGTTTATTTTTCTCATTGTGCCAGTCGCTTATAACTGGTGCAACATGGAGTCGAAGCCAGATATAGAACAACAAACTTGTTTTTCACTCTTGAAGTTTTATGCTTGGGCTTAGGTGTTCTTATTTGATCAAGTGATTAAACCATGCTAAAGACATTTTTCATATATTTCATGACTTTTGCTATTCTGCGCAGGTTTGGCGCCGTCATTTTGCTCATGTTTTCTCTCTCTCTCTCTCTCTTTCCGTTCGTAGCCATGATCGAACAATGCAGGACATCGTCTACAAGCTGGTGCCTGGTCTGCAAGACGGTCAGTATGCGCCTCACAATTGCCCTTGCATGCCAAAGCCAAGGGATGGGGACATAGACTGTGTATCATAAGCAGTTAATTTGGGTAATTTGAATAAACACGGTACAATTGGCATCCAAATTGGGAGAAAATTGGAAAAAAAAAAGAATTGCCCATGCTGCTCATAGAACAGAACTGACCTGTCGTCTGTGAACAGGGTCAGCCTTGACCGTTCCTGAACCCTAAGCAAGATGATATAAAAGTATTAGGCTCCCTCCCCCTTGTCTTTCTGTGGCTATCATTCCAGGGGCCCTAAGCATTGTGGGGGTATTGTGACAGGGTCCCGGAAAGCTCCTCCCCCTCATATTTCTCTGTGAAGTATGCATACTTTTCTTTCCATATTCTCTGCACACGTAAGTCTCCTTCCTGGATTGCTGATGCAGCAATCAGTGGTGTGTCAGTCACCTGTAATAATGTATACTCATTTGCAGAGTTTGGAAGTTGTTATTGGCTTTTTTTTTTATAGTAATATTGATTTGCCATTAATTAGCCCAGTTGACAGCAAAAAACTGGATAGCTGGCTGCGGGGAAGTCTTATGCGTTAACCCAGTAGTCCTCACTCCTGGTCCTGGAGAGCCGCGGGGTGTGCCTTAATATCAGCAACCGATTGACACCCAATAAACCAGGTGAGGTTAGTTGACTGTTTTAAGTGTTAGTAATGACAAAAGCCAGCACACCCTGTGGCTCTCCAGGACCAGGAGTGAGGACCACTGCACTGACCTATTTTCTCTTGATGTCTCGGTTCAAATGGTTTTTGGCGTGAATGTTGAGTGAATGTTGTTCGGTTTCACTCTGCCTCTCCCGCAAATTAACGGCCAAACGGCGCTGTTTCCCCCCCCGCAGCGGAGATGAAGAAGCAGAGGGACTTCTACCAGAAGCTGGGGATGGACGTGCCGGGAGACGTAAAAGCCGAACTCTGCGGAGCCAAGGCCCACCTGGGCTTCCACCACAACGGTAGCGCCCCATTCGCTCACGTGCCTGTCGATCACGGTCTCACTGTCCCCTCCCTCTCTTCCACGCAGAGAAACGGTTCTGCACATCCAACCCAAGTGGGGTGCAGGTGCAGGACAAAAATAAGCAGCTGTCAGACACCACAAACAAGACAGATTATTTTGCTCCAATAACTTCATTCCTGCAACTTTTTTTTACCAGGAAGGTCTTCATCAGGCAAACACCCATGTGAATAATGTACAGGCGATATTTAGGCCTCCAGGCAGGTAGTGAGATCATGTTGCCAATCAGTGAGTCGCATGTTATACGCACTGCCTATGACTGAAAACCAACCATATAATGAAATGAAAGAAACTGTATATATACACACTCTGTGAGCACTGTTAGACTTATTACACTTAAGTTACATATGCCATACATGTAACAGCCACTAATAAGTGTGCACAGTACATACATAGTAAGTTGAACAACTTCTAGGCGGTAAGAGTATGTAAGCTCTACTGCAGTGGGATTGTGGGTAAAAGCAGGCTCTTGGCCGTTATTCTGTGGAGAGCACCCAGCCTGTGGGTGCCCAAGGAGTGGGGTTACAGCGGGTCTGAAAACGGGCCCCCTCTCAGGGCTAAAGGGGTCAGGTTCCAGTCCCAGTCCCTCTCCTCCATCCAGCCTCTTACCACAGCACACCCTCGGCAGCCTGACACCAGGTTTATTCTGCACAGAATACAAAAGATCCTCACACACACATACTCTATGTCTCTCGCTCTCTCTGTCACTTCTGTCTTTCACCCTTTTTTTCTAGCTGTCTTTCACTTTTTCTTTCTCAGTCTCACTGTTTTTCCTCTCGCTCTTTCTCTCGCTCTCTCCTGTCTTCCACTCTTGCTTCCTCTCCGTCTCTCTACTTTCTCTGTATGTTTCTCTCCGTCTCTCTCCCCCTCCCGTTCCTTTTCTCACTCTCTCAGTTTGGATGCACACATTGCTCTCTTGACGTCTTGTTTTTCTCATCCCTAAATCACGTGAAACCAGCGCTACCTTATCCGCTTTATGATAATAATAAAAAAGTAAACAATTGGAAGTATGTTTTGAAAGCTGATTGCTGAAAATGAATGTTTTCTGGAATGAAAGTTAATGTCGACTGTTTGGCTGTGATCGCTGCCGTCCTTCGGGTGGCATGTCGACTGCGGCAGTGATTAATGTCGTCCTGGGTTTGATTTATAGACTCTAGCTGTGATTGTTACTCTGCGTTTGGCATGTAGACTGTGGCCGTGATTAATGCTGTTCTTCATTTGATGTATAGATCTGGCTAAAACTGCGGGAAAAATGCAGCAGCCATGCCCTTGCAGTTTCCCTCCGAAACATTCCCCCCTTTTTTTCTATTTAATTTCAGAATATTTTGAATATGAACACATTCTTTTCTCGGATAACCTGAGAAATATTAATCCACAAGTCAGCGTAGAAGGGAGATTTAACATGCAAGGCATAATTCCCCTGAATGGCAGTCCCCCAGCCTAACTGTTCTCACCCTGGTGACAGGAAATAACAGAGAAAAGTTGGTAGTGATGACTGGAAAGTGTGTTGGTTTAAAAAAAAAAAAAATTTCTTTTTCCTGGAGGTTGTGCACCCTGCCAAACACGAAATTGCATTTCTAAGCAAATCAATACGGCCCTCCCAGGAGAATCCTGGCCCGGCGGAATCCGGACCAATACGGGAATGATTTTTCCATTTCTGTCACCAGATGATGACTCTTGAATGTATTGTTTTTGTCTCCCGTGACGACCCAGGGGACTTAAAATCGGAGGACGCGGCGCACAAGGAGCCGGGGGAGGAGAAGCGAGAGGAGGATGAAGACTACCACCGGAGCGACGAGCAGGTACCGCCCGCCAGCCTGAACTTCGTCAGGGACCGTGTGTTTACTGGCCCAGGACCAGCTGACGTGTTGTGGTCGCATAGTTTACATCCGTTGTCATAGTTACAGTGTGCGCCATACAGTGCCTTTGGTAAATGAGATCAATAAAAATCACTTCTTTATTTAAGACCATTGAAATTTAGCTAGCAAACAAGCTAGCTATTCAGTTTTCGATGGCGTGTATGTTAGTGAGCTAGATCCAACCACTATTTTCTAAATCGCTATAAGCTTTTGCAATATCGTGTCTCTGCTTGTTACCAACGTTAGCTTCGCTAGCTAGCTACACCGCAAATCATACTCAGATTTTTCCATCTACTGCCATCTTGCTGTCATTTTCTCATTGAAAATGATTACATCCGGTCTCGTCCTGCCGTCTATCGTTTGCTTTGTGAATAGCCCTTAGCCCAATTGTCTAAATTACTGTTTCAATTGATTTGCCTAAATAGCCTAAATTAAATGAATTGTCTAAATTGAATTGCCCATGGGCAGGAGTGTGTGAGTGAATGATGTGTAGTTCGCAAGGGGATTTGCGACTTGTCCAGGGTGTATTCCTCCCTCTCGCTCAATGCATGATGGGATAGATTCCAGCAACCCCCCCCACCCTGACTGGGAGTCAGATATTGTAGCGGGTTAGATATCGAATGAACCGATCGTACCATTATTGGGCGTACATCGAGAAATCCGTAACTGCATTTAAACTACATTTAAAGACTTAATTTGGTAATCTGGACAAGATTCCTCTCAAACTTTTGCATTTTAGGGTGAAAAGGTGTAAATTTGCTGAATTGTCAAACTGTTAAAGTGTTTTATCTGTTTACCAGTTTGGCTGCAAGTTGGATGAATCTTCAATTTTATCTCCCCTGGTTTATCACCACTCAATCGGGGCACATTCTGTCATATTTATTATGACTGCTATGGTGCGTGTGTTTGGAGCGAGCAAGAGAGAGAGAGAGAGAGAGAGAGAACCAGCGTCTTATTTCAAGCGTGGCTCTGATTGAATGAGATTGGGCTGAATAATGCAAACACAGTTCAGTATGTACGGGTTAATCGTGTGTGATACGGAATAAAAAAATCAAAGAACATTCATCAACGTGATGTATGTGTCCCATACGCCGCCGTGTTTTATGGACTGACTCACTGCGCACTGCGAGTCTGCAGCAGAATTAGTCCTGATTACCTTACCCTGCCGTTTTCCTCGTCCCTCTGCATGTATGTTTCTGTGGGCACAGCTTTAGCCAAATGAATGTACCGTCTGGGATAGTAGCCGGATCGGTTTGAATCTTTAAGTAACGCGGATGCTATGCTAACAGTAGGATGTGATTGAAATGAACAGCCAGGGTGGGATGGTGGTTTTATTTACATATTCTCTGTGATGTTACAACCTTTTATGTATTTTGCTCGAGGAATGTTGCAAAGTAATATGTGGTAATATAACTGCAACATCCTTGCAGGACTGTTTGGTTAGATTTCTGTGTAGCAATGAAAACCTGCCTCATAAGAATAATAATAAAAATGCAAACAATATTGCTGCAAGCAGCAATTATGGGGTTCCAAGCAAAATAGACCGAGAAATCGTTATGGAACATGAATTAGACCGACAAATAAGTAAATGTTTTGGGAGAATTAAGTCACTTGGTTATACACTTATAGCTGATTTTGTGCTTGGTCATGAACAAAAATCTGCTTTTAGGACCAGGCGCATGGGGCCAATAATAATAAAAGGCTTGGGAAAAAATCAGTTTTGCATATACAACAAAATGGCAGTAAATCAAGATGGCAGACATGGGTCGTCCCCATAGCTATGTTGTAGATCAGGAGTGCCTGAATATTTGTATGAAGTTTGGCACCAACGGAACTTGTGATATGAAAGTTAGGGGCCAAAATGTAAATGTATGCATTATAGCTCTACCAGCTAGCTAATAGCTGTGTGACCCATTCTCTGGGTGGGAGGGGGGCCATAGCGACCCACCTAACGAATATAGCTACTCTGGCGCAGGGATCATCTAATCTGGTCCTCGAATCCAAACACGGCCCTGGTTTTCTTTTCTCCTGGGTAATTATCGGAGCGGTTTGGCCAGACTGTCTGACCTGACGCCCAGGTAAAGGGAGTGTAGAAAAGCAGCATTTCTCGGCTCTCGGGGCCTGTGATCTGATGATCCCTGCTCTTGGACTTCCCTGCTCCTTGGAACCCTAAACAGTCATAATTATAAGTAGAAGAAGAATACCATTAATTATTCACATATCACAGAACATTTTGTAATGGTGCACTATTGTGCAAGCGCTGGTAGGGGTCAGTTTGGCACGTGTGTACGAACAGCAGGGAACAGAGAGGTTAGTCGGTTTGTCATCCTGTGGCAACGTTGTTCTTCTCAGGACGTGGGGCGGCTTTGCAGTTACAGGGAGCCACAGGAAGCCCTAATGCTCAAGTAGCTCACTTCCTCTGGCTGCCCCCCCTCTGGGAAAACATCTCGGATGTTAGATCTGTCTCAGAGGTGCCGCTTTTTAGGTTACATATATAACGTATTTGAAGTTACAGTGATACAGAAAAACAGGGCTTGGTGTTGTGTTTTGTTGTTGTGAATGCTTATTTTAGGGTTAGATCGGGCTTGGTTTTTTTTTTTTCTTCTCTTCTTCTTAGGAGTTTTGTTTTGTTGGATTCGGCTGCACGTCCTCCTGCAGGAGTGCTTTGTGAAATCGTCACGTTAGCGTAGCGCTCGGTGTCGTGTGGAGCGAGCGTGATGCAGTTCTGAGGGAGAGGGAGGGAAAGAGAGAGGGAGAGGGAGGGAAAGAGAGAGGGAGAGGGAACCGGAGAGAGGACGAGAGTGAGCAAGAGTGTGATGGAGAGGGAGCACTTGGTGGTTAGTCACACAGACGTGGTTGTGTTTCCACTTCGGGGCACGGATGAGTGGTGGGTAAGGGTGTTTGCTAGCGCGCTCACGCGCATGGAGGGCACAGTGGAACTGGGAGGAAATGTTAGTGCGGCACGATAAATATGCTGTGCACTGAATACTGAATGAGCACTGCAGGAACTCTATCTTACTCTCTCTTCCCCTTTCTCAGTCCCGCTCCCTCTCCCCCTCTCCCTCTCCCCCTCTCTCCCCCTCTCTTTCTCTCTCTCCTTCCCTTTACCCCCCTCTCTTTCTCTCAGATGAGTATCTGTTTAGAGTTTAAAAGCGGTATATATCCCTCTCTCCCTCTTTCTTTCTCTCCCCCCAGGTCAGTATCTGTTTGTGTTTGGAGTGTAACAGTACCATATCTCTTTCTAGCCATGGTCTGCTAGTGCAAGGGAAAAGTAATCTCTATCCCTTGTTCTGAGCTGCTTTCTCTTTCTCTATCCCTCCCTCCCTCGCTCTACCTCTCTTGTCCCTCTCTCCCTATTTCTCTCACTCTCCCCCTCTCCCTTGCATTCCCTCCCTTCCCCTCTCTCTCTCTCTCTCTCTCTCTCTCTCTCTCTCACTCTCTGTCTCTCTCTCTAGTCAGTATCTGTTTGTGTTTGGAGTGTGACAGTAGTATCTCTTTCTCTCTCAGGTCAGTATCTGTCTGGAGTGTAACAGCAGTAAGCTGAGAGGACTGAAGAGGAAATGGATTCGGTGCTCAGCGCAGGCCACCGTCCTGCACCTCAAAAAGTTCATCGCCAAAAAGCTCAACCTGACGTCGTTTAATGAGGTCAGCACCCTCCCCTTCCTCCCCTTTGCTCCGAGCTGAAATCCTGCCCGCCATTTTAGCCACCCAACTTAATCCTCACAGAGATCAGTCATGTCCTTTTTCATGTTGAGGACTCGCCTCATTTTGTGTTAAACGGCGCTGCGACTTCGCTGCAACCGCTGTGGCAGGAGGACCGCTGTGAACACTGATTGCTCGCTGATTGCACACTTGATTGGACGTCCTCGCTGCAGTCACCATAAATTCACTGGGAAATCCAACAGGATGTCTTCCCACAATCCATTCCCCTGCCACGTCTCTCTGACTGTCTAATCGTCTGGTGTGTTGTTAAATATTCAGCTGGACCTGTCTTTGAGCTGTCTGTGTGGGTGGACTTCATAAAGCTCTGTTCTGTTATGAAAATCAGTCCTGGCCTCTCATTGCTATTAACCTCCTCTCCGTGAACAGTGACTGTTAAATGCCATTTCATTAGAAACACAAGAGGGGAGAGGACTCACCATCTTCATCACCCTGCTAGTCCAGCATGACGCGCTGTACCTCGTAAAACCAGCGATTATTTCATTTTCGGAAGAACAAAAAAAACTATTCTTACAATTTTTCTGAACTTTATTCCCCGCTATTGCACCATGTTCCGCACCGCTGGGTGCTATAAAGCAAAGTGAACTGTCTCTGCGCTTAGATGGATGTTGTCTTACCAGCAAGGTGTTCCTGTCTGGTTATAACCAACCCTCACTGTCCGTGGAGACCCTGTGTATTGTCTCTACCAAACGGTGCATTACGTTCCACCAGCTGTGGGTGGCGGAGCAATGAGGAAACCAATTGGATCGCTATTCCTGTTGAATAAAGATTCAGAGGTGCTGCTGGGAAGTGTAGTTTTAACATCTTGAATGGCATTTCCCATCAGCACTATTAAATGTACATTATAACTCCTCCTCCATCCCGGTAGTCAGAGTAAGCCAAGCAGCATAACCTACCACCTCCCACAATGCACCTGTAATTCATATATGCATGTGCCATTCATACTGTTTCTGCATTTTAATGTTTACGTGTTTGTGAGATTATGATTTCTTTAATAGAGCTTAAATATTTTCTCTCATCAGCTTGACATTTTATGCAATGAAGAGATTTTGGGAAAGGACCACACGCTGAAATTTGTTGTGGTGACCAGGTGGAGATTTAAGGCAAGTACAGTTATTACAGTGTGCTGTATAAATGACAGATAGACTTGGAGAGTGTTGTCCTGTCTTTCATGACATTTTTATGCTTTCCTGAACAATCTTATTAGTTTGCTGAGGGCTTACCTACGTTACTATAAGACCTACATAAAGCTTAGGTAAGCCTGATATAACACATGTTTTAACTAGCTTGTGACAAATGCCAGAGGACTGTAAATAATGCATGTCTCAATTAGTTTGTTTTAAGTTGTCATTGCTAGGTGGTTGATATATACTCATTTGGGTTGAAGATTATGACATGCAGTATATTATTGCATTGGCACTATGTTTGTCGTACACTTTAATAAGCTCAAGGCTGGTTATGGTTGGTGTTGTGTCATCCATATGTTATCTGTAATTATGTGTATTTCAAGTATCAGGGAATGTACTGTATGTAACCAGAAAGTGTTTCTTTATTGTCTTGTTTCCTGGTTTGTTGTTTTACACCCTGTGTCTCTGTTTCTCTACAGAAGTCCCCCCTCTTGCTCTACTACAGACCCAAAATGGATTTGCTGTAGGATGCCGGCCCCCCTGAACCCCCCCCCCTTCCCCCCCAGGTCTGAACTGCGCTGCTTAACGCAGAGACTATCACCCCCACCCACGGTGCACCAAAAACCACAGGACCACACGCAAGTCTGCCTGTCCCCGACCAGCAGAACACAACCAGGACCAGAAACCCACACTGTCCGAAGCACAGCCAGCAACACAAACCCGCACTGTCCGAAACGCAGCCAGCAACACACACCCACGCTTTCCTAAACACAGCCAGGTACACAAACCCACGCTGTCCAAAACACAGCCAGCAACACAAACCCACGCTGTCCAAAACACAAACCCACGCTGTCCAAAACACAAACCCACGCTGTCAGAAACAGAAACCCACGCTGTCAAACACAAACCCACACTGTCGAACACAAACTGTCAAACACAAACCCACGCTGTCTGAAACACGAACCCACGCTGTCAAACACGAACCCACGCTGTCAAACACAAACCCACGCTGTCAAACACAAACCCACGCTGTCAAACACAAACACAAACTGTCAAACACAAACTGTCAAACACGAACCCACGCTGTCTGAAACACGAACCCACGCTGTCAAACACTAACCCACACTGTCAAACACCAACCCACGCTGTCTGAAACACAAACCCACGCTGTCTGAAACACAAACCCACGCTGTCAAACACAAACCCACGCTGTCAAACACAAACCCACGCTGTCTGAAACACAAACCCATGCTGTCCGGAACACAGGCAGGAACAAACCCTTGCTGTCCAGAACTCAAATCCATGCTGTCAGAAACACGAAACACAGCCAGGAACACAAACCCATGCTGTCCGAAACACAACCAGGACCTATGTCCTAGATATGTGAAAATGTAAGAAAGCATATATTTATACTTTTGTACATATGTTAAATTGGAAAAGACTGTACTTGTGCTTTCTTTTTACAAAAACCGGAAAGCAAGGAGTTGAGAAATGACTAATTATTATTATTATTATTATTATTATTACTGCAACTATCCATGTTGAGCTCTCCTTGCTTTTGTAACCCAATTTTTGTGTTACATTTTGTCTGCTCTTACAAACAGGTCATGCAGAAAGAGACATTTTTTTTTTACTTTCCCCTCATCTCCTACACTTAAAACCCTAAAGGGCACAGAAAGGATATATATATATAAGTATGTATATAAATTACATAATTTCTAAACTGTTTATACGAGTTATATATTGTCTCCAGGAATTCCTTATCTCCTTTAATTTCAAATTGTGAATAGGATGATTTTTTTTTTTTGTCGTAATAACTTATGCTCGATATCAGTATTGTATATAAAAAGTGATTATGAGTGGTTTTGGGAGAGTTCTAGGCATGTTTTCCAAAAGTGCTATTATTGCTATAATGGCAGTTAGGGGGGAAAAGGGGGGGGGGTATGGAAATGAATTTGCATTTTAAATACATTCCAGCTTCTGCATTGGAGAATGAGTGCGTATTATACCGTCAGAAAACTCCAACATTCTAGCCATGGTCTCCTAGTGCAAGGGAAGAGTCATCTCTATCCCTCGTTCTGAGCTGCTTTCTCTCTCTCTCTCCCTCCCTCGCTCTACCTCTCTTCCTCCCTCTCTCTGCCTCTCTCTTCTTCCCTCGCATTCTCCCTCTCCCTATTTCTCTCACTTTCTCCCCCTCTCTCTCTCACTCTGTCTCTCTCTTCCCCTCTCCCTTGCACTCCCTCCCTCCCTCCCTCTCTCCCCTCTCTATCTCTCTCACTCCCTCTCTCCCCTCTCTATCTCTCTCACGCCCTCTCTCCCCTCTCTATCTCTCACTCCCTCTCTCCCCTCTCTATCTCTCTCACTCCCTCTCTCCCCTCTCTCATACCCTCTCTCCCCTCTCTATCTCTCTCACGCCCTCTCTCCCCTCTCTATCTCTCTCACTCCCTCTCTCCCCTCTCTATCTCGCTCACTCCCTCTCTCCCCTCTCTATCTCTCTCACTCCCTCTCTCCCCTCTCTCATTCCCTCTCTCCCCTCTCTATCTCTCTCACGCCCTCTCTCCCCTCTCTATCTCTCTCACTCCTTCTCCCTCCCTCTCCCTTACTCTCTCCCTCTCTCCGTCTTCCCTTCTTTCTCTTCCTCTTTCTCCATCCTTTTATTGTTCTCGTGTCTGGCGCATTTGGCGGTTATAGAAGCCCTTAGGAAATCGAATGACTTGCAGCCTCATGCATAAGAAATGCCAGCGCATTTGAATTTCTCTCCTGGAGAATGTGCGTGGTTCTGCAGGGGCCGAGCCCTTTCTGAGCATAATGTCATCTCCAGTGCCAAAGGCTCAACCGACAAACTCCAACCGCACCGTTTTCAGTCCACAAAGCTGTCTGAATGCAAATTCACAATGAATGAGTCTTAACATCTTAAGAGCAAGCCATTCACATGCAATGGAAAAAAATTGTCTTTTTTTTTTTTTTTGATTATTTGTAATACTTTATAAAATGTTACCTGTTTTAATTGAAATTACTTTTAAGAACAGTTTTGGGATGGCATTAAATTGTTTGTTTGGTGTTTCCGGGAGATTTTCCACATCTTAATATGAAATTACTGCTAAATGACACTGTTCAGATATGCAAAGATTTTTTGATAGGCCGATCACTAACCTCAGTGTATACAGTGTTAAACACTTTTTCTGTGAACAAATATTCTGAAGACCAAAGCAAGTCGTATGTTTTATGTGTCTACAATCGCAAGGAAGCAAATTATTTTAAATTACCGACCTATGTAAGACCCAATTCACATTAGATATTATGGCTAACATTTCCCTGGAGCTTTTTTATTTTTATTTTGTATCACTATTCAAAGACGGTAGCGTATTAAAGTTGGGCCATTCACGATTCTCCACTTTTCTGAATGATTGGCTGATTTAAAAGATGTTTTTTTATTTTCAGATATTTTGTAGTGATTAAGTTGCACACAGATGGCCACTAAGTCTTGTACCTGATTGGTTGCCACACTCACGGTGACTTCCATCAGCTCATCGTACTTCTTTCTCATCTTACCGATGATTTCATCATTTGTGCTATTTCTAAAGATTTTCAAATGATTGTCAACCGGCAGTAATCTAAAAACATATTTATAGAAAATGAACCATTGATCCTGAGATTGGAATAAGTGTGGCCATTTCAGTTGCGGAGTTTATGAATTCAGGATGATTTTTTTGGGGGGATTTGCAGTTTTTGATGTCAAAATCTTATCAATGCAAAAACAGGTCACAGTGATGGATTTTAGCATTATTTAACACCTCAAAACCAACAGGTTATATCATCTTAATTGTAACAAAAATATATTTTTAAAAGGCACAGATTTTTCAGATTATACATATACACACTGGATTATTCAGGCCAACATTACATCCAGATAAGTGTGTATTTACAGTGCATAAAGTAAAGGCAGATTCCATCTGTACTCCTCATTAGGTGCATTCTTCATTCAGCCTCGCAATGATGGATAGCCATATGTTTTTTTGAATCTAACATTTTCTTCATGCATTTTTCTTGATATTTAAGAATAATTAATACTGTTATTGTGCTACCTGGAAATCTCTTCACAAAAGCCAAGTTATTGTCCATCAATTTGTTTGGCTGATGATTAAAGAAGCAATTTACATTTTCCATGTGACTGGTAAAATTAGTGTTTTAAAATTAGTGTTTTAAAATTCTCACCTTTGCTAAAGAATCTCAAGGTTTTAGCATACGTTTCAAACGGGAAGATCCTTGTCAGTGTGTATATGTGACTTGTAAAACTGTTGTACTCGGACAAATGCACATATTTAATTAGTAAAGTTGTTTTTGTATTTAGCGCTCGGTGAGCACCGTTGAGGTGTCCAATGAGCTCGGGGACAGAGTTTGGGGCGGCGTGTTTCCACGGTGACGGCTGCCTGCCCACGTCTGGCGGTGAAGCTGCCAATGGTGCTAACCTATTTAACCTATTTAGAGTATGAACCCAACATGGTGCAAGGCAGCTTCCAGTCGGACGCTCCGGGTTTTAAGGCTCATCTCCAGAAACGCTTCATCTCACTCGGCCATTTTGCCTTCTCAGTGTCCGCTTTCCCAGGGTTTGCTAACTGTTCATTTCTCTGAAAATGTAATGTTTTTTTTGTTTTTTTTCTTTGGTTGTGTGTGTGTGTGTGTGTGTGGGGGGGGGGGGGGGGCATTTCTAAGTCATTTCCCCCCTACTCCACCATAAATTAAATCCATTGAGAGTGAAAGTGTCTAATCTTTTTCATCAGCAGAGAAAGCTAAAGAATCTTTGAAGTCTTTGAAGGGGCTGAGGAATCATGGAGTGTTCAGAACTCAGCTGGGGAAACGCATTGTAGGAACGTAGTGTTCGGTTTATGAACCAGACAGGCAACGCTTGGTGTGCCTAACCAGAATAACAGTCGTTCTTAGGGTCTAGTATTTTCTTGGAGGCCATCTTGATACTTTTTATTTTTATGGTCAAATTGTCTTTTGTCCCAGAAGGGGCTAGACCAAGTACACCAGCTTTATACACTGAGCACATGTTAGCAACCCTGGGGAAAAGTGATGCAAGGTGCTTTGGCAGTTGAGCTTTCGATTGCGATGTCCGTTTCTGAGGTGGGCCGGCCTACACGTGTTGCCACAGCAACCAGCCTTCACGGTCACAAGCCCTGTGAGCCATACAGCTGCTGTCAATCAAAAAGGAACAGTTTCATTGGGCACCCAACTGCCATTTCTGCAACTGTGTTGTCCAATCAGGAGTTTCGGCTTGCATTAATATTTTCTGTTTTATATTGTTTTTGGCATGGAAGGGATCAGGTTTGAGATTGCCGTTTCAACAACGGCTCATATTTCAATTACGGTCGGCGCAAAACTTTCTGTGCCGTCTCCTAGCAACTAAATTGCAGTCTTTAATATTTCTACATTTAGAGCATTATTCTGTGGTTTTGTCTTTTTCTTTTTTTATTATTTTATCATTGTGGTCATTGTGTTATTGTTTTGTGCGTGCTGCAAACAACATTTAAATGTTTGCGTCTTTTGGGAATAAGGTCTTCAAAAGCATCAACATGGCAGTGACATCAGTTTGTGGGTAAATAAAGAAATGTGCAATATAAGCTTTCTCAGATGGTTCAAAGTTGCAGCCGAAAAACAACAAAAAAAAAAAACCAACAACAACTTCCTCAGGTCTTGAATTGTCCTTCCAGTTCTCTCATGTGAACTGGACATCTCAGAAAAACACACTAAAGCGGAATAAAGAAAACGTGAATTTAATTTCTGTTGTCTTTCTCCTTAAATGTTGATCCGTGATGCGTGTTGAGAATTTTAGTTCCGACACGGGCACTTATTCTGGTGAATTTTCTTTTGTTTCTTTTGTTTTTTTTATTGATTATTTATTGCACATATGATGAAAGATGATTGTTTTCATTGCCATGTACAAAGAGCTGGGGTCTGAGCAGAACATGAAAGAGAGCAGCTGTTTTTTTCAGAAATTTTGTCAAATTTAAGAGTGCTCATTTCATTAATAAATGCCTTTTAAAGAGCCCCAGGCTGGTTGTTTTTATTCATATTCCTGATGGTCTGTCCAAATGTCTCTCTCTCTCTCTCTCTCTCTCTCTCTCTCTCTCTCTCTCTCTCTCTCTCTCTCTCTCTCTCTCTCTCTCTCTCTCTCTCTCTCTCTCTCTCTCTCTCTCTCTCTCTCTCTCTCTCTCTCTCTCTCTCTCTCTCTCTCATATTAGCTGACTGTTCCTGGTTCCTGGCACACACACACACACACACACACACACACACACACAGCTCTTGTAACACCTCTCTCCCACAGTATTATTAGCCTTCCTGGAGCACACTCATACAGGCCGCTTTCAGAACATCACTTGCGGTCCATTTAGGAGTCTCTTGACCTCGGTAGGTCCTGGTTGTGCTTCTGCCTGCTAGTCTGAATTTTGAAATGGTGGTGTAGCGCACGGTTGTGGCGAATGCCTGCAGACACTGTGGCCCGCCTGACGTGGAGTTGCGTAGCGCTGCTCTAGGCCCAGGCAGGTTGGCCTTGGTGGGGACATGGGGCTACTGTGCTCCAGCACTGAGCTAGGCCTGACGGGCACTGCTCTCTGTGAGGATGTCTCATACTGTCATGGCAACACCAGAACCCTGCGCCGCTGTCCCACGCCCTGTTGAGACCCAGGTAACCAGGTGACGTGAGTCGACTGTGTAATCAACAGCTCTAATTGCTTAATTAAGTGCAGAGTAACAACGAAAATAGCTCTCCAGGACCAGGGTTGGATAGCACTGCTGAAGGGCACAGATCGGTAAAGAACTTCAGTTCTAAAACCCTGCGGTTTGTGAATGGGGCTTGTCTGGTTACTAAATACTGGTGGAAATCAAGTTTGTTTTGAGCATCAATCACACAACTACGCCGGGCCCCGTGTGCAATTACAGTCTTTACGGCGGTTCCCTTCGTCTCAATTTGCCTTTCTGGCTTTCGTCTTTTTGGTAATTAACTACACTGTAAGCGGGAATTGATGGGATATCAGGTTAATTGCTGTGGGCTGCTGTGAATTGTGTCGCAATTCACATTTTTTAGTGTTTTCATTTGAAAGGATTCCTTATCGTTGCGAGGGCTGCAATTTCTCAGAGGAAATTGCTAGTGTGGATAATGACTGGCAAAGCGCGAGCGAAATACACACTTCACACCAGGCGAAAAAAGACTAGGGGCCCTCGCTTTCTGAACATCAATATCCCAGGGCCTTGGGCTGCCACACTGTTTCACATCAAAGTTGTTTATGATTTTTTCCTTTTAGCTGCCTAATCTTCTGAGTCCTTTAGGAGGCCGAGGTCGAAAGGGCCGGCAGCTATAGATTTTCTGATCTTTGCTACTCTCCGTTGACCAGCCCTGTTTGCGAGCTTCGGTGAGTCTGGCTTGAAAGCGATTTAGCTGTGCGGCAGGGAGCGTTAAGACTTAAACAATATGCTGGCTATGACGATCATGAAGATCGCTCCGAGGCCATGGAACGTGTTGTTTTAGTGCTGCTGCTACTTATGACAATAAAACATTTTCCTTTTGAAGAATGCATTAAGGCTACATGACAATTTAGGGGTTCTCTCACAGTAGTTGTTGTTGCAGGTAAGTGCACGTGTAAAGTCACATATCACAATCATATACCAATGATTTTGGTATCTGAGCTTTTAATTTGATTGGCTGAGGAGCACAGCATCTTTTACGAACGCTAACTTTGAGATTCATTCTCCTGATCCTTACAAACACGTCTCACTACAGATACTGCAAATGTAATTTCCCTACTGAGACAGCATCTATACAGTGACTTTATATTTTCAGTGGTAAGCTCAGCTTGATTTAAATTCATGGCCCTGCCTTTCACAGTACACTGCGTCCCCAGCCAGAAAAAAAGTTTTCTGAATATTACTTTACCCAACAACGCACTTCGGTGTTCAACTACTTTTCGCAAACACCACTGAAAATATAACGGCGGTAACTTTGACGGTGGCAAACTTCCATTGGTTTTGAAAAGCCTGAGGCTTCAGATTAATTGGAAGCATTTTGCTAGTTTTTTGGGAACATTTTAATTTAACAGAAAATTAGTCCCTTTAAAAATGAACGGGGTGTTTTTTTTTTGTGTGTGTGAAATGAAAAAAATCAAGAGGAGGAAGCCAAAACGCTTGCAGGACGGCGTTAATAATGTTCTGACGGAGCTGTGGTTGTCACCATGGGGACGCACTCGTCTTTTCTCTTCCTTTCATCTTCGTCTCTCCGTACGCTGGGAGAGCAGAGTTTCTATCGCTCACAGAGCTGAGGGATTTCGACCATGTTTCGCCCTTCATCAGAGAAAGCAGGAGTCCCGCTCGGTCTGCACCTTCGCCGCTTTCCGCTCTCAGACATAAAGTGAGGGGTGGAGGATCACATTTCTCAAATGTACCCTGAAAGTGCAGTAATGTTCTCTGGGTACCAGTGAGTTTTCCAAGCAAGAAAGGTACAAATTAATTTTATATTGCTGGCTAGGGGAACGATCTTATGTATGTCTAGTCCCCAGTGACAAGCATTTGTACCTTTTTAGGCTCTTTTCATACCTTCTACATAGTTTTCTTTTTTCAGCACTGGAGGGATTTCAGTTGGAGGAATGTTTATGCACACCAGCGCCCCCACTGGGCAGTAGTGGTCATCTGCGTAGTCAGAAGCAATGACGGTTTGGGATCACATTCTTCGAGGATGGCATTTTTTGCATTGATGGCCACTGACCATTGATTTACGCCACCATGTCTATATTTTTATACGCTCAATCAATTTATTCAGCTACCTACTGAGGAAATTCTAGCTGAGAACCACTCTCGACGGTATTGTGACACTGCCACACCTAGGAGTCAAACCTGCAACCTCTGTATCCCAACCCATTTCCCTAACCACTACTCGATACTGTGACCCCCACACTCTCACTATCTGGGGGCAGCCTGCAGCCTAGTGGCCAAGGCACACGACTGGCACCCAGAAGGTTGGTGGTTGCTCCAGTGGGGGGGTTGGCCCCTCCTTAGTCTAATCAACTGTAAGTCGCTTTGCATAAAAACATCAGCTAAATAACAGTAATGTAATAATGTAATATACTATCAGCCAAAGCAGGAGAATAACTATGATGGGGCTCCGAAGGGCTCCATCTTGTAAGCGCTCATTCTCCTATCCTCTCTGAGCTCTCACACACGGCAGGAGCGGAGAGATGCCTTTCATTCGCTCCTTTCTGCCCTGGTGTCAGCCTCTCTCCTTTCTGCCCTGGTGTCAGCCTCTCTCTCCTTTCTGCCCTGGTGTCAGCCTCTCTCTCCTTTCTGCCCTGGTGTCAGCCTCTCTCTCTCTTTCTGTCCTGGTGTCAGCCTCTCTCTCTCTTTCTGCCCTGGTGTCAGCCTCTCTCTCTTTCTGCCCTGGTGTCGGCCTCTCTCTCCTTTCTGCCCTGGTGTCAGCCTCTCTTTCTGCCCTGGTATCAGCCTCTCTCCCCTTTCTGCCCTGGTGTCAGCCTCTCTTTCTGCCCTGGTGTCAGCCTCTCTTTCTGCCCTGGTGTCAGCCTCTCTTTCTGCCCTGGTGTCAGCCTCTCTCTCCTTTCAGACCTGTTTGGAGGGAGGACGGAGTGACTGAGGCGATGTTTACCTGACCTGACAGCCTTTTCTTCCCCTTCTGTGTTAGAGACGCTGGTTCAGAAAGGCGTTTAGGATGCCACAGTCTAAATGTCCTGTTCTCTGCTTTCACTGTCAGGTATTTCAGCCTCTCCTGAATCAGTTACTCTTCCAAATGAAAAGGAATCTTCAGACCGTCCTATCAAAATGTAGCCTACTGTAGCAACCACTTACTGGAGAATGCACACTGTTTTAAAACGATACAAACAATTAGCATTCCATAAATGTGTAATGTTTTTACATTACATTACATTATTGGCATTTGGCAGACGCTCTTATCCAGAGCGACGTACAACAAAGTGCATACCCATAACCAGGGCTAAGTTCGCTGAAAGACCCTAGAGGTAAGTACAATTTCAACTGCTACCTGTACAACAAAGATAAGGACAGGGGCCATTTTTTTTTTTTTTTTTTTGAACAAACAAACAAACAGAGCAAAAGTCACCAAAGTTAACTATCCAAACACTGCTTACCTAGCCAACTAAAATACCGATACACAAAGCAAGTCACAGAGACAACAATTAAGGTTCACAGGGAGGTAGGGAGGGATGGGGAGAGGTGCTGTTTGAAGAGGTGTGTCTTCAGCTTGCGCTTGAAGGTGGGGAGAGATTCTATAGTTCTGACCTCAACGGGGAGTTTGTTCCACCACCGTGGAGCCAGAACAGACAGTAGTCGTGAGCGTGAGGTGGAGGTTCTGAGAGGGGGAGGTGCCAAGCGGCCTGTGGAGGCTGAACGAAGAGGTCTGGCAGGGGTGTAGGGTCTGATGATTTTTTGCAGATAAGCTGGGGAAGACCCTTTAACTGCTTGGAAGGCTAGCACCAATGTTTTGAATTTGATGCGAGCCATGACAGGCAGCCAGTGGAGGGAAGTAAGCAGGGGGGTGACGTGAGTATTTGGGAAGGTTGAAGACCAGATGAGCTGCTGCATTCTGGATGAGTTGGAGGGGTCTGATGGCGGACGCTGGGAGGCCAGCCAAGAGGGAATTGCAGTAGTCCAGGCGGGACAGAACCATCGCTTGGACCAGGAGCTGGGTCGAGTAGGGGGTGAGAAAGGGGCGGATTCTCCGTATGTTGTAGAGGAAGAACCTGCAAGACCGGGTCACCGCCGCAATGTTCTCGGAGAGGGACAGTCTGCTGTCCATCACCATGCCGAGGCTCCTTGCACTGGGTGACGGCGTGAGTGTGGTATCCCCGAGGGAAATGGAGAGATCCAGATGGGGAGAGGTATTAGCAGGGATGAATATCATTTCAGTTTTACCTGGGTTGAGCTTTAGATGGTGGTTGTCCATCCAGCTCTGGATGTCCCTCAGGCAAGCAGAGATACGGGCTGAAACCTGCGTATCAGACGGCGGGAACGAGACGAAGAGTTGGGTATCGTCCGCATAGCAGTGGTAGGATAGCCCATGTGCAGTGATCACAGGGCCAAGGGAGCGAGTGTAGAGAGAAAAAAGAAGCGGGCCAAGGACTGAGCCCTGGGGAACTCCTGTGGCGAGGGGCCGAGGTGTCGATACCGAACCAGCCCAGGCAACCTGGAAGGAGCGACCAGAGAGGTAGGACTCAATCCAGTTCAGGGCTGTGCCACAGATGCCTGTTGCTGACAGGGCAGACAGGAGGATGGAGTGATCCACAGTGTCGAAGGCAGCAGAGAGATCTAGAAGAATGAGGACAGAGGAGAGGGAGGCTGCTCGTGCGGCATGAAGTGACTCACTGACGGAGAGGAGGGCAGTCTCTGTCGAGTGGCCCGATCTGAAGCCAGACTGATGGGGGTCTAGCAGGTTGTTGTTAGAAAAGAAGGAAGAAAGTTGAGTAGAAGCGGCTCGTTCTATAGTTTTAGAAAGGAAAGGAAGAAGAGATACCGGGCGGTAGTTCTGGATGATGGAGGGATCCAGGGTAGGCTTTTTTAGCAGCGGAGTGATGTGGGCCCTCTTGGAGGATGCCGGAAAACAGCCGGAAGACAGGGAGGAGTTGACAAGGGAGGTGACAAATGGGAGAATGTCAGGTGTGATAGTTTGGAGAAGAGAAGAGGGGATAGGGTCAAGGGCACAGGTTGTAGGGCGGTGGCAGAGCAGGAGTTGAGAAACATCTGAGTCTGTAAGGGGGGAGAAAGTGGAAAAGGAAGGGATGGGCCTAGAGGGGGGGAAGGGCACAGTGAGGGGGGCGGTGGTTGTAAAGGATCTGCGGATGACTGTGACCTTCTCATCGAAGAAATCAGCAAAGTCATTAGCAGCGAAGGAGGACTGAGGAGGAGGAGGCGGTGCGTTGAGGAGAGAGGAGAAAATGGAGAAAAGTTTCCGGGGGTTAGAAGCAGAGTTCTGAATTTGCGTTTGATAGTATTTTGCTTTGGCGGCAGTGACATCGGAAGAGAATGCCGCCAGGAGAGACTGGTAAGTCATGAGGTCGGAAGCGTCTCTGGATTTCCCCCACTTCCTCTCCGCTGCGCGGAGGCTGGCCCTGGAGGTACGGAGGGTGTCAGATATCCAAGGACTGGGAGGGGATGTGCGAGGTGGCTTTGAGACAGGGGGACAGAGAGAGTCAAAGGCGGAGGAGAGAGATGAAAGGAGGGTGGCAGATGCAGAGTCAGCGGGGAGTTTGGAGAAGGATTCGAGAGGGGGGAGTGAGGCGGTGACGGTGCTGGCAAAGGAAGAGGGTGAGAGGGAGCGGAGGTTACGGCAGGCTGAGGAAGTGTGGGTGGGAGGAGGGGGAGGAGGATGGGGAGGAAGAGGGAGGGAGAATGAGATGAAGTGGTGATCAGATGTATGCAGAGGGGTAACCGTGAAATCGGAGCATGAGCAGTTCCTTACAAAGACAAGGTCTAGGACATTGCCCGCCTTGTGGGTTGGAGGAGAGTGTTGCAGGGAGAGGCCGAAGGAGTGGATTAGCGGTAGGAAGGCAGCAGACTGGGAGGCTTCTAGGTGGATGTTGAAGTCTCCAAGGAGAATCAGTGGGGTGCCATCCTCAGGGAAGGAGCTGAGAAGGGTGTCTAGCTCATCAAGGAAGTTTCCCAGGGGCCCTGGAGGACGGTAGATAACTGCAATGAAAAGGTTAGTAGGGTAGGATACTGCAACAGAATGGAATTCAAAAGTGGATATGGACAGGTCAGAGAGGGGGAGAACAGAAAATTTCCACGAGGGGGAAATTAAAAGACCAGTACCACCGCCACGGCCGGAAGGCCGGGGAGTGTGCGAGAAGGAGAAGGAGGATGAGAGGGCAGCGGGAGTGGCGGTGTTGTCAGGTGTGATCCAGGTCTCAGTTAGGGCAAGGAATTGTAGGGACTGGAGGGAGGCATACGCAGGGATGAAGTCAGCCTTCCGAGTGGCAGACTGGCAGTTCCATAGTCCCCCTGTGACAGCAAAGTCCTCACAGGGGGTCAGCGGGGGATAGCTGAGGTTTGAGGGGTTCCGACGCCGTGGAGGCCCACGTCGCAGGGGGGGTCTTCGAGGGAGAGAGCAGACTGGGATGGGGTGAAACATAACATCACAAACGGGGACGGAGCGTCGCTCTGACACGCCTATTTAAATGGCCTACAATTGCTCACAAGCAATACCAAATCAAAGCTAATCTACTGATAAATTCCACAGCTATTTAAGTTACTTAAGACGAATGTTCAATCACTCTACAGGTATGCAACCAGTAGAAGTGATTAACAGGTAATAGACAAACAACCTGGCTCAAGCCCTAACCCTTGCTGTTCAAATGAGCAATTTAAAAAAATCAACGTTACCGCGTCAAGAGGAAAACCCGCAGCGATACTAAACACCTGGTCAGAATGATGCACTTACTGACTAAGGACAACTTTCGCCAGTCTAATATACGCTAGCGTCGCTCTGACACACCTATTTAAATGGCCTACAATTGCTCACAAATGTGTTATGGAAATGATCTTTTCAATATCTTAACATTATGGATGCATAGAGGACAGCAAGGGCCTATCAAAGGAATTTGCATAATATTTTATTTGCAATGCATAAGAAGGGCTCTATACATACGTACATAAATGCAGGGTCTTTTTTTTAGTTTATATAACAATTTTGCTGTATCTACGCTGTCATTACCAGTTTTTGCATATGAGAGAACTATTTACCCTGTGATTTCATTCCGACAAACTACCTAACATCAACCGGCAAATGATAAATGCACAAAATACACTGGCTTTAGTCTTTCCACGGGCAAGCGAAAAGGAATGAAAAGAAAGCGAGTGTTTTCTGCGTCCCGTGTGACTGCCCGATTCACTTCGTGCGGTTAAAAGCGCCTCTGTAGCTGCCGTTGGAATTCGGAGGAGCTACCCCGATGACTTACAGGAGCAGTCCGCTGCGGAAACTGAGCGGCCGCGCTCGGCTCTGCAGTGCGTCTGTGACGGGAATGTTTATCAGCGCTCCTGCAGCGAGCGCACCGTGAGCTACGGCTAATGGAAAACGTTTCCTATAGGCTTTGAAGGCGGGGTCAAAATGTTTTCATTTTTTATGCTCTAAGAAAAAAAAAAACAGTGTTGGTTTCTGTTGTGATATCTTATTCTTGTGGGTAGGAGGAACAGTAGGGTTCTGGACTAAAATGTACCAGCTGGCTGAAATTAATGGTCTGCCAACGGATATGAGATTGAAGCCAAGAGAGAAATTCTTTTTGAGACGTATCACAGTGCGGAAAGAAATGGAACATAATGAGAGGCTGAATGATATGGCGGTTGTATCGGAAGCCCATAGCTCAGTTAAACTGACAGCAGTCGTGTCTGATGAGTGGCTGCTTCGCAGAGCGCAGTCGGACTCCTAACTCAATCCAGTCTACGGCCAAACACTGTTCATCACGTTGCTTGTGCTGTATTGATCCAGTCTGCAATCTAAACATTTCTAGAAGGGTTCAAGAAACGCAACACTGCGGTCTGACTGACTCATTTGTCTTGAGAAAAACACACACACACACACAATCTGAAGGTGACAATAATGTGAATATTGTAAACTGTGACTAGTTTATTGCAGTATATTCCCCCTTCCATTTTTTTTTTTTGAAATTAATTTGGCAGCCAACATGGGGTTGAACATGCCCATGCACACACCTAATTTGGAATGTCCAATTATCTGCAAGCATAGTCGAGTTCATTAGCAAACCCCACTGCGGATTGGGCGTGTGGACTTCTGCGGTTGTGCCCTGAAACAGACGGTCACCAGCTACTTACATTCACACCCCACACCACAGCCAAGCTCACACAGAGCAGGGTCAGAGGAGGACCTTTGGCACACAGTCCACAGGCACAGACTGACCAGCAGGCGGTGCTGAAGAGCGATGAATGTGTACCCCGAACAGACTGAACCCTCCCAGACTCTGGGCAATGCAACAGCCAAATGCCCAGTGTCCTGTGGAGCTACAGTACCAGTAGGGTTGTCACAAATTCTGGTTTTCCCGGGATTGTTAAAACTGCCCCGGAAAATGACTATTCTTTCCCAGGACAGAAATTGTGCTGGTTTTTGTACTTCTAAATGTCAGCGTTCCAAATTAAACCGGATTCTTCTACTGCTATTCTGTTTTTTCCTCTTTGTTCAGACATCCAATCCCGTGTCTGTAAACAGGTAAAAATTTGGCCATATGCCTATACTTCTTTTTAATTGGTAGCAGAAATACGAAGTTTACCAACCTTATCACCTAGCAACTGCTGCACAGGCTGTCAGTCCCCACTGTGGGAAAGTTCAGCTTGAGGCAATCGCCTAATACTTCTGTTTTTTATTTATTTTTATTTTGTCTGTTTTATAAAATGGCGGGAGAGACAGACAAGGAGGATGAGAGAACAAAATCAGACAAGCAACCAGCAGAAGAAAAAAAAAAAGATATACAACCTACAACTCAGACTGGGCAAAAAGAGAGCACTTCTCTGAATGGATAATGGCGCGTCAAATGTCCCGGTTTTTCACAAATCAAATGTGGCAACCCTAAGTACCAGTCCAACACTCTGAGGCTTGTCCTTCACCACGGTGTGAGGCATCCAGCAGCCATGCAGCATATGGTGTTCACCCACCATAATCGCTTTTTAAAAGCTCATTTTCATTTTCCTCTTCGCATTTTCAAGAGGAGGCAGCCCTGAATATGTGGGTGCCTTCTTATAAATGGCATAACTGCTGCCACGGCAACAAAATTTTTTTTGGCTTAGATACGGAATAGGGATAATGTCGTCATGATGTCATAGAACAAACTGAGAGGATCTCCACCAATCACAGAGTATGTAGATAACAGCCAATAAAACAATGATGGTGAAAAACTGGTGGATCCTTTTTACCAACTTGCCTGGTCCGAATCAGTACAGCTAGTTGATTACACCCAGATTGAATAGTTAAGCCCTGTCCGAATCCGCACACTTCCATACTATTGAGTATAGTTGTTGAGTACACTGGACGCACATCCTCATTTAAAAGAAATTAGAACAAAATAAAGATCTTAGAAAACTGATGAAGTAACCAGGACTTTGGTTCGCGTCTAAAATGGCACATTTTATTGCATAAATTTAAATCCAAAATCAGTCTTTGTGAGGAAACACCACATGAGCATTTATTAATAATGATCCCTATGGGAACTGGTAATTATCAGAACGTCAAACTGCAGGAGTGTTCCCATAATCAGGAACAATTTAAGATAATTACAAATGCAATCGGCATTCCAGCACATCAATCGGCAAGACTATTAAATCTGAAATGCGAATAGATTGGCCAAAGCACTCAATTACACTGATTATTACTATGAGGTGGATGGTAGAAGATTGGCAATGTTGTAAGTTGTACTTGAGAAAGCCTTCTCTCCAGCACTATCTGCTCATTGAGTTGAAAAATACACTTTTGCTGGACCTCAGAGTCTTATTTTTGCGGTGTCTGGACTTCATTTCTCTTCTCCTGGTGCAATGACCTGCCTCACTGCCCCTGTGGCAAGAGCTCTTTATCCTTCATTGACTGACTGAAACATTTTAAACAAAAATATATATTTTAAAACTGTGTTCTCCTGCTGTGGGTTTTCAGCCCCATCCTGCACTCAGAAGCACTGCACTCGTGGTAGGGTTGTGTGCTTTTTATATAGCGCCTTTATCCAAAGCGCTTTACAAGTGATGCCTTTCATTCTCCCATTTTCACACACGCATTCACACTCCTACTCATACGCACACGCACACACACACACACTCGCATACTCACACACTCACATACATACACACATACACTCACCCAGGACGGTTGCCAGACGACCACTCTTACATCCTGAGCTAATGTCGCCCCCTATAGGTAGGGGGGGACCCCGTTTCAACCAATTTAATTGTTTACTCCAACCAGTGTTGATTACTGTACACCAAACCAGAGGCAAGCAGTGGTCTTAAGCCGATTTGTCTTCTGAAAAATAGAACAAAATATCCTTGAGTGTGGGCACTACTGAAACAGGAAGATATTTCCCACAGCACTCACGAGGAAAAGCGAGGAAAAGCTTTTAGGCAGGCAGGGGGTTCAGTGTTTTGTAGAGGAGAGATGGAAACCTATTTCATGGCAGTGCTCCAAAAGGCCTTGCTTGTAAAGACAAAGCAGAATGTGCTTCACAAACAGCCGCAAGGCTCTTTCCAATCACTTATCTTTGCCTGACCTGGAATACACCATCTTTAAGGAAAATTAAAACCCGCTAAATGTTCCTTCGAAGTGTTAGAAGTCAAATTGAGGGGGATCCAAAAGTTTTCTTGAGCAAGAAGACATGAGCGCATCCTTTGAGAAAGTTTTTTTGGAATGTGTGATGTGTAGCAATGATCGACCTGTGGATCCACCTCTCCCCATCTGACCTGCATTTGCCACCACGTATGTAACTGATGTTTGAAGGAGCAAGGACATTCCATTTGCCTAATTCACGATTCCTTGAGTTCCCTGTCTTCACTTCCTTTTCTGACTTCCTATTCTGCCTGCCCTACCTTCCCCTCGATAGGTAGAGCTGTCGTGTCTAGGAAAATGACAGAGTCCAATCTCCAATTTGTCGAAAAACATCTTCACGAGGGAAAAGACACCGTGGCAGCAAGCTCTTCAGGAAAATCAGACTTTATTTAGCACACGTGCATAAAGCCGGACGAGTTCAGCAGAAAATGGAAATGGACCTCTAATGTCATTTTTACACCCATTTTATACACCCTCCAACTCCTCCTACAACCTCATTGTAGCAAATCACCCGCACTGTTCTTATCTTAACTCCTCCCAAAGCTCCTCCCCCCAACAGGTGCAAACATCATTGTGGCAAATCGCCAAAGGTCCTTATGCTCTGCCAACTCTGTACAAATTTCAGGGCACCCCCACCCTCGCAAACTGCTTGCTAACACACACGTCATCCATGGTTTTTTCTGAGCATACACGTCACTCTGTATTTTTCCACTTTTCTAACATGAACTTATGAGCAGTAAATCATTGAAAATATACAGACATACTAAACATTTGATTAATATTCTCTTCCTTCTAATATTCTTTTCTAATATACAGACAAACCAAACATTTGATTAGTATTCTCTTCTAAGTGAGTAAATGTACGTAGCATTCTCTGCATTCTTTGCTCCCATTTCAACAGTTTTCACTGTGGTTTCTTGCGTTTTCATAAGCTCAGCTATAATTAATGTTCTAGGTTCATTTGATTTGATAACAAGCAGCGTACATGTGATATATTGATTATAAGTCACTTGCATATAGATACACTTCTGGCATAAATCATCAAGAGTTTTGGAGAAACCAGCTGTGCAGGCATATCAGACATCTCACTCTGCCCACTGTCCTTGACTGTCCGCACAGTTCAAGATGCCCTTCCCCCCCCCCCCCGGCTGCTTTATTCAACTCCGGTAACATATGGATCACTGTGTAATTCTAGCACAATTTAGCAGTTAATCAGTTTGAAACTAGACAGGGTACATATCATACTTTAATATGGATATATTGATACACTTTTAGCATACATCATCGAGAGTTTTGGAGGAACCAGCCCGCTCATCAAGGTTGAGTCTGATTTTGACTTGTGATTGTTTATCATGCTTTTAGGAGGGAGATCTTTTGTTCTGTGAATTTTCCCCTACAGAGCTAAGGGCATGCCAAGGGGCTCATTCCAATCCCTTATTTTCCGTCTTTTTCCTTTTCTTTTCTTCTTTTCTTGCCCCTAGCTCCACCCATTGAGGGAGGCTAGGGAAAGATGAAAGTAAAGACTGGGAATGGAGAACTTGAATTAGACAAACGGAATGCCCTTGCTCCGTCAAACGTCAATTAGAAGCCACGTCAGTTATGTCAGGTGGATCCACAGGTTGATCATTTATACGCCAGGATTTCTTAAAAAATGCTTCTGCCAGGTAAAGATTCGGAGTTTTTAACTTCTAGCTCCTAGAGGAAACATTAAAGAGGTTGGAATCGGAAACGCTCAAGATGATTTCCAGTTGCCCTGAAATCTCTGAATGGTGTCTGATCATTACATAACATTACATTATTGGCATTTGGCAGATGCTCTTATCCAGAGAAATGTACAGTTGATTAGACTGAGCAGGAGACAATCCTCCCCTGGAGCAATGCAGGGTTAAGGGCCTTGCTCAAGGGCCCAAAGGCTGTGCAGATGTTATTGTGGCTTCACCGAGATTAGAACCACTGACCTTGCGGGTCCCAGTCATGTACCTTAACCATTACTCTACAGGCCGCCCCAAATAGTAACAATAAATCAGCTAGATGAAGCCAAGAGGTTAAGGATGAATATTAAATGCACACACCACTGGAAAGTTTTATACGTGAGAACAAATACAAATACAGGTTGGCTTGTAGGATTGCAGGGTTTTCAGCATCTGGAACACAACAGTACGGATGAACTAAGCTATCTGAAGAGGGTATTACCGAACACTACTTCTCTGCAAGAGTACCCTAATCTAGTATCGCTCAAACATCACTGGTCTTTATCTTCTAGCCCTCTCTTCTTGTAAATGGTAAATGGTAAATGGTTGGCATTTATATAGCACCTTTATCCAAAGCACAACTGTACAACTGATGCTTCTCATTCACCCATTCACACACACACTCACACACCAACGGCAATTGGCTGCCATGCAAGACACCAACCAGCTTCTTGTGCTTTGTATGTTCTTCTAGCACTGTCTCCTTGCATTTGCATCCATCTTGGTGCTGTAGTTGTTTACCATATCTATTGTATCATGCCACATGTCTATGCTATACAACTACTTTGGTATGCACTTATTGGATGCCGCTTTGGATAAAAGCGTCTGCTAAATAAATGTGATGTAATGATCAGCCTCAGGTGTGCTTGTGTGTTTGTGTATGATTGGTATGAAATATCACTTTCATATTTATTCAAAACTTCAGGCTAGAATGCACAACCTGTAATGCTTCATATTAAATAATGATATATCTATGCAGTTCATGAGTGTCGAAAATGCCTTTGCACATTCTTCTTCGTTTCGAAATGTCCTCAGTGTACCATTTGAATTGGCGTCACCAAAAGAGAAGGTTTCACTGTCAAACAGAATGGTAATCTTATAGATTTTCTTCTCGGGTTTTTTTTATCGCAGTATGTCTCCTGTGGGGCCGATAAATCGTGGCCACTCCGTATGCGGCTCTCCGTGGACAGCTTGGGTATGACTACCTCTTCACATCGACAGCCGTGATGAATTACAGCCCATTTACTGGAGTAATACCCTCTTCAGATAGCTCAGATCATCCGTTCTGTTGTGTTCCAGACGCTGAAAACCCTGCAATCCTACAAGCCAACCTGTATTTGTTTTTGTTCTCACGTATAAAACTTTCCAGTGGTGTGTGCATTTAATATTCATCCTTAACCTCTTCACTGCTTCTAGCTGATTCATTGTTACTATTCAGTTATTTTAGTTGGCTGCGATAGGCAAAAGTAATTGCGATATGTCATTTTAATAAAGAATTAGGTGGAAAAATCCTTGCATATATTTGGTATTTTAAGTACAAATGCATCCATGTAAATGTAGTTCTCGAGTTAATTAGGAACCCTTGTTTATTTACAATAAACAATGTAGTAAATTTGTCAAGGCAACTTATAAAAGTGCATTGCATATGATAAGCAAAGGGCATGGGAGTTAGAGATTGGTACAGTTAGAATCTCAGAAGTACTTGTATAGTTCAAAGCATCCTTGCTTTAAATGTATTTTAAATTGAGAAGAATAGGCCTACATTCTTGCTGAAATCTAGTAATCGGAATGAAGCACTAAACATCCTTGCAGTCAGAGTTAAGTGCAAAGCATTCTTACTTAAATGTAGAGTTAAGTCTGCTGTGGCTGGATTGTATGCCTCCCTTTATTCCCCCTCACTGATATATCCACAGTACGCATTATGTTATGTGGACAGCCAGGAGCCCCAACACTGCCTGATGTAAGTGATGTCTCTGTGCTAAGAAAGCAAGATTGGGGTAATAGCTTAGAAAAAAACAACCTTTATTTCCTGGGAACAATCTAAATGCAAAGGACTTGCGCACCCAATTAAAGGGCTTGGATGTGTCGTCCTGGTTACGGTTCAGCATAAATAAAGACGTGCAGTAACAGGAGAATTAATGCGTCAACAGAAGTGGTGGCAGCAGGCTTTTATCTGACATTTTCATCCGACCCTCATTTCAGCTTTTCAATTTGCCTGTCTGATGGCAGGTCAAACAAGCCTGCCGCCTGGAAAACGTCACGTCTGCAGAACTGGGAGCGCTTTACAGCGCCTGCCTTTCTCTTCACCGATCCGCAGTGAGTCTGCGTCAGCAGGATTCGCTGTTCTCTGGCAGCAGCAGGTAACTCTGCTCCTACACCGAAGGGAATCCTCAGGTTTATTCTGCTTAATTAATGCCACATATCAACTATCAAATATTAATAAATATTGCAACATTAATAAATACAATATTCATAAATAATAATAATAATAATAATAATAATAATGTTTTCCCTAAGTTTGGGGGGTGGGGTATTGCTTCCCTCTCTCTCTGGGATCTGTAGTCATGACTGCATGTATGCAGAGGCTCTCAAAGTGCTTTAGAGTGAAGGTGAGAGCTTACTTTAAACACATATCAAAGTATTACACCCATCTGGGTAACACATGGCAGCCATTTTGTGCCAGATTGCCAAACATCTGACGGTTTTTGTGCCAGATTTCTCCCCAGAAATACAGTGAGAGGAGGAGGGATGGACGGAAATATTAATTAATTTAAGATGGAGTATGAATAAACTGCTGAGATTAGAAGGGTCCGATTAGGGATTTTGTTGTAACAGTTGGGACCCAACTTCCTTTTGAAAAGGTTACCATGGGAACTTGACTGACTAATGATTTGATTGAGTGAGGATTTTGGGTCAGTCTCATCTCAGTGTGTGGTTGCTAACTGATAGCAGGCAGGATGTTGTGAATATCCAACTGCCTTTTCATCAATACCAACCACAACAACAACAGCACAACAAAAAAGAAAAGCAGTATCAATTCATCATGTTTCTTAGTCATGCAAACGCAAGGCGAGATGCAGAAAACGATTTGAATTTAGATTTTACGTCATTGTGCATGTCGATCAAATGTCTGCCAATTTTCCATTCCCCTCCAATCAATATCCTTTCACGCAACCTGCTCATTTGAAGGCAGTAAAATGAACTCCCTGCCCTTCAAAATTGAATCTGAAAGATTTGTTTCACTAGTGTATACGTCATATCACGGAAGCTAGTGCTGCTATAATGTCCATTTCCGCTTATCTTTAAAATGTACGTCAACATGTTCACACCTCAAAAGTAAAAAACAAGGCTGGTGTTTGAGTTCATATCTCGATTCTCCCATGAAGGCGTCAAAGCACCACCTGACTAGGTAACTGAATAATCGACCAATAGATGATTTGAAAAGGCAGCAGCGGCACATGAGAAATAGGTGGCTGTCAATAAAGCTGAAAAGGAGCACTTATTGAAAAGAAGCTCCTTTTAAGTGTGTATGAGCACGTTGAAAAGGCCTGGGACTCAGAGACGGTTTGTGAGTGAACGCGAGCTCACAGCCCTGTCAGATGCAGTTCTGCCCGCTCTCCGATGCTCAGAGAGATTCAGTGACAGAACGAGAGCAGGGCCTGCCCTCTCTGCTTCAGTCCGTGTTCATCTTTTCCCTCCGTACTGACAGCGGCGGCAGACGGACTGATCTGAGGTCAGCCGCTGGTCATCGTCCGCACCTTCCCATCGATGTCTCTCCCTCCACCGTCCTCATCTCAGCCGTTCGCTCCCCACAGTGAGTCCTGACCCAGCAGTGAATGGACACGCACAGTAAACTGTTGAGTGTTAAATAAATTCTTACATCTCTAACAGGTCTCACTCTGCTGAGAGTGCCCTCTAATAGACTCTGGGAGAGTTGATTTAACACTGAATATTTTCCTGTGCACTCATTCTGAAATCAGAGTCCAGCTGTCACCTCTGGTCAGACATCATTATTTTGACAGTGATTATGAATGTAACTACGCTGAGATTGTGAGGGTGGGGAAAATGAACCAAAGTCCTCAACTCTAAGGCAGCGGAACAACAGTTATCCAGCATTGTGGAACAGGCCCCAGATTACAAGCCCAGTTTCCTAACCTCTTGTGAAGTAGGTTCTGGTGTCCAGGTATTCTGGTATTGCTTATATTTATTACTGTTTCAAGTTTATTACCAAGTTTATTTATTACTGACTTTTTCTTCACATGCCAACTACGTAATTACTTTTTTCAGTACCTTTCTACAGTGGTGTGGTAAGCGCTTTTTAAACTTTGCCTTGCCTAAGGAGAGAAAATGGCTTTTGTGCGAGACTTCGCCATAATTCATATGAGTCAGCCCTGCACATGAATTATGACATTGCTGAAAGCCAAATAGCACTTTAGTGTGCAGCAAGTCTAGGCTCCGTTTTGAAGGAGTATGACAATAAAACCATTCCTTT
Organism: Conger conger; assembly: GCF_963514075.1. Lineage (NCBI taxonomy): Eukaryota > Metazoa > Chordata > Actinopteri > Anguilliformes > Congridae > Conger > Conger conger. The sequence continues at coordinate 40,663,240 of NC_083765.1, read as the reverse complement.
TACAGTAACCTTTTACAGAGACCTTGTTGAACTACATTAATACAGTAAGTATCTTTCATTATATTACAGTTATTTAGCTGGTGCTTTTATCCAAAGCGACTTATAGTTGACTAGAGTAAGTCAATCCTCCCCTGGAGCAATGCTCAAGGGCCCAACAACTGCTGGATCGTATTGTGGCTACACCGGTGCTTGAACCACCAAGTCCCAGCCAAGTACCCGAGTCACTAGGCTAAATGCTGCTCATCTTTTTTCCGTCTTCCTCATGCATTTTCAAATAGTTTCTCTGGTTCACGTTTGATATGTGTATTTCATTCTTGCTTTTATGGTCTGATTTTTAACATGGCTTCACAATGAAGACATTGGGAATAGTAAATATTAATTGGTTGATTGGTTGAGTGATTAATTTGTTGGTTGAATGAATCATTGATGAAAAGCAACACACCTTCATATAGATTTGGACCGGGTTGGTTATTAACCTGAGCACATTGATCATAAAAAGAGCAATAACGATGGATTTCTCTTGTATAGAGCCTTGAACCAGCACTGATGTGTAGAGCTGAACTGAATGCTACATGGCAACCATTCCCTCACTATGAGGATAAGTGACATTCCAGGGCAGGGCAGCTGGTCCCAGAAAAGAGAAAAATCCTCCTCTTTTGGAAAAGAAAAGGCAAGGCCCTGGATGGGGAAATGGAGGGAAATGGCTCTAGGAGGAGTTTAGGGGGGAGGGGGGGCTAGCTGATGATGCTGATGATGCTGCTGCTGATGATGATGATGATGTAATGCGTTCAGTAATGCTGTCCGATCACATCTTTCTCTCCAGAGAGAAAAGAAGAGAAAGAAAAAAAACAAATTCCCTATTTAAAATGAATATATTGTGATTCAGTGGGATGTAAAGTGAAATAGTTTCACATTTCCATGATAAATGTAGAGGATCTGTTAGCTTGGCTGGGAGGCAGGGGACTCGGGGTTCTCGTGATATTATCTTTTGCTCTAATGTGTGGGACAGCGTTGACACATTTAATGTGCGTCTGGTAACCCTAGATACGCACCCTATTAGAGATGCAAGGAATGGGCTATGACTGACAGTATTCTGTATGGCTGAACAAACTGGACTGTGAAAGTCTGAAATGTAAACTTGCAGCTCTCTCCTTTTCAAACAAGTCACAGTGTTATTTCAGCATCCAGGCTTTGCAATCTCTCGCCATTGGGGCAACATTAGCTCAGGAGATAAGGCCAGTCATCTGGCAGTCGGAGGGTTGCCAGTTTGATCCCACCCTGGGTGTGTCAAAGTGTCCCTGAGCCTTTGTGGCCTGTTGGATATACATTTACAAGGCCAATTTTGGAGCAGGACCACTCTCTTTGCTCTCCGCTTCTGACACCTAACCCCCAATTGCTCCTGACGAGCTGGTTGGTGCCTTGCAAGGCAGCCAATTACTGTGAGTGTGTGTGAATGGGTGAATGAGAAGCATCAATTGTACAGCGCTTTGGCAAAGGCCAACCATTTACCCTCTTTGTATGAAAGCAAGAATACTGATTTTCTGTCGATGATGATGTCATCTCTTCACTTGAATTGAGAAGTTGGATTACATAATAAAAATGTATTCACATTTACATAGAATCCATTTAAACAGCTGGATATGCAGTGTACTGAAGCAATGCAGGTTAAGTAGACATAAGGGTACAATGGCATTGTCCCATCTGAGATCAAACCTGCAACCTTTATGTAGTCTATCAGCTTTGCTGGTGGCAAAATATATCTGCACTTAATTCCATTCATTTTCCTAATGTTTCAATGTACAGTACTCTATGACACACTATGGATCCCCCCCATCTAGTGTGCGAAGCTGGCATTTAGCATGCTATTTAAAATCTGAGGAAACGCATGTGTTCGGGAGGAAGCAAATCTCTTGATTATAATGGCATTCGATTAGAAAGTTCCATTCGGTATTATCCTTGCGTCTGTACCAGGGTTACACTCTGAAAAGGGATTTCCACGTGAATAATGGCCAACAGAACCTTTTATTCGATGGCCATTATAACAGCCCGAAATCAGTTATTTTTGTCACCCGCTGTTTTGTATTTATAACTGCCACAGCATGTTTCCATGACGACTGTTCTTTGAGTTTGTTTAGGATCTATGAACGGGTAAATGAAAGCATTACATGGCTGCGTATAACGGCGCATACATAAAGCAACGCGCGGCGGGTTGCGTGTTCTGTCGATGGGACAAACCAAGCCCGGCCTTGTGAAAAAGATGTTCTGCGTTCAGAATCGATTACATTTCCTCTGCGATGCAAATGCGGAATCGACTGGGAGCAAACAGAGTCGACTGGGAGCAAACAGAGCAAACTGTGTGTCACGGCCGTACGGTTAGCAGTAGGATTGTGAAATGTGGCTGGTTGTAAATCAAAGGGAGGGAAGTCCGGGACGTTTACACCGGCTTGGTACTGACTCATCTCACAGCTCTGAAGTTCCCTGTGCACTCTCCTGCACTCTCACCGCTGTACAGAGTCACATTTCTGACCGGTCCACGGGGGCTGGAGAGTTAGCTCAGTGTCAATGCGTTATGGGAATCCATGAACACTGACACTGCAAGGGGAGCTGCACTGTCTTTCATTCATTCACTCAATCGTTCATTCACTTACACACACTCATACTGTCGGGGTCATGGACAGAAGAACCAATAGCAGACTCAAGACGGCAGGCTTTAATGCAGGTTGACAGAATAAGGGTCAGGGTACGGCAAACCAGGGCAATACAGGAATATGCAGATTCCATAATAAAGTCCAGGCAACAGATTGTGAGTCAAACGAACAGGGTACCGGGGGTCAGGCAGGCGTACGTAGGAGGACAGGCGGAGGTCGAAGCCGGGGAGTCAAAACACGGGGCTGTATTAGGGTGAGGAAGGGTGCTGGAGGATAGTCCGGGGCAGAGAAGGAGGTCCAGGGTGAGCGAGGGTCGTTAGGGCAGAGGAGGCTGTAGAGAAAAGAAAAAACAAGCAGGGGAACCCAAAACAGTCAGGTAATCAGGACAGTGAAGCAGAGGCTAGACCTTAAGAGGAACAAGCATAGCAAGAAACAAAAACAAACTAGCAAAGAAACACGGACACAGGCAGGCTTGCAAGCCACACTAATGAAAGACAATGAGGAAACAGGTGAGACAATTGGCAATACATATATGGTGTGGAAGGCGGAGAAACGTAATGGGGAGAAAGGGAAAACAAGGAACGGACCGTGGCACATTCATTCACTTACACACACTTATTCATTCATTCATTACAGTGTCCTCCACCTGTCCCACGTGCAATCAAACTGCTGTTGGTGGCAGTTTAGCTCACCATTATGTTGCATTGATTGGCAACTGATTGGCTACTGATTGGCCAGACTGTCTTCACACCTGACTCCCAGCAAAGGCAGATTTTTTGATCTCTATCGAATATATTTTTTCCACAAGGAGTGAATGAAAATGAATGACAGCAACGTTAATTCAAATATAGCCTTTTTATCAAATCAAAGGAGCATACCTTAGGGCAAATTGGGAGGGTCTTTACTGGGTTCTGTAGTCTGAAGAATTACATAGGGTCTGCCTGGCCTCAAATGAAGGTAAAAATTCTCAGATAAGGGAGACAGTGCTTTAAAAAATCATTAAAAATCACTGCTGGGAATACAGAGTTTACCTTTCATAACCCAAAGATCACCAGACTGGAAAGAGATAACTGCCTGGCTCTCCAATATTCTTGTCTCTTTGTCCATGGAGTACAGGGTATGCTAACAGACCGTTTTAAAATGTGCTGTCTCGTGCCTTGTAGCCAGTAGTAAGAATATCTCACTCAGTTTAAATATTTAATAATCTTTTTCATGCAGGTGTGCTGTGCCCAGAGGTGATATAGTATCTGAATTATGCGACTAGAGGCAAACAGCACAATTCCCAAAATCAAAAAGCTCCCACATTCAGTTTGCCGAAGAAGCGATTATTTCACAAGGTTAAAATGGAAAATGAGTTACAGGAAACAGTTTCAGTGTTACAAAACACATGCCTAAATACTTTTATTTTTGGAGGATGGAGGTTCTTTGATTGCTTTCTACAAAAGCCTGATCATGCACCCAAACACAGAGTTTAGATCTGTCTAGATTTGGTTAATCCCCTCATAGTTAAGTTAAATATATTACCATATTGAGATAAAATGATATCAAGACAGGGCAAATAAGCAAGTTATTGTCACTTTCAGATATTTCAATATTTTTTGAATTGTATTCCTGTGCTAATCTATCTTTTTTTTTTTTTTACAGAAACAAATGTTCTATTTTAAATATATTGTACTATATTTGACTTCCACAAGGGACAATAAAGTGCTTTTGGTGATAATCTGTACAATCATTGATGTTTTTTTCTGGCAAAGAAATCCCAAAATGACAGCCTTTAATGAGAGCTCTGAATACCACACAGGCCTTTCTACCACACCCCTCTTTTCTGTGCATCATATTCTCCGTTATTTAATCCTCTCACATCAGACAGGCAAAAATAAACCACAATTATACAGTCGGCACAAAAATAGCGGTATGCATTTTTTACATTTATTTATTCGTGTTTGATGTTTTGAATCAAAGACAAAGAAGAAGTCCCCAAACAATCAGCGTGCTTCCAGAGCGCACTTTGACGTGTTGGGGCGTAATGGCGTCTGCCTGACTGCACGCGCTGGGTGACATGTTTACACACAGCTGCTGATGGCTCCAGATGTGCGCGTAATTGGCTCACGCTGTTTCGCTCGCAGAGCCCTGAAGACAATCTCACCCAATCAATGTCTTGGTTTCCTGAATTTAGTATTCAGAGACGATTCAGGATGCCCCAATTCAGTAGTACTGCGAATTGTAATTCTCCCCACAAAATCATGGGTGGAGCTGCAGTTTTATTGGTTGGGGCAGCAGGTGGATGAATCGTACTGCACGTGTGTACGGCTCTTAGAAAAGCAGCCTGCTAAATTCCATAAATAAACATCAAACACAACATTCATTTATTTTGCGGTGCAAACAAAGACATTTATTTTTGTGGGCAAACATTTGAAATTGTATGTTCTTTTTTATATATTTTTTTCATCTGTTCTTTCTCATGTATGTTTCTTTATAAAGCCTTTCTGCCAGACAGTCGTGCTGAATAATTGATGCCCCAGGAGGCAGAGGAAAAATAATAATGATTAAATTTCATTAAATGATAAAAAAACGGACAATGTGGGTAACTTGGTAGGATACATCTTGTGAAGTGACTGGTCATGTGATTTGAAGGTTACAGGTTTGAATCCCTTCACTACCTTGCATTTCACACTTTTTTTGTGAATAATAATAATAATAATAATGATAATAATAATAATAATAATAATTTGTTATTTAGCTGACGCTTTTAGTCAAAACAACTTACAGTTGATTAGACTAAGCAGGGGCCAATCCCCCCTGGAGCAATGTGGGGATAAGGGCCCAACAGCTGTGCAGATCTTATCGTGGCCACACTGGGGCTTGCACCACCAACCTTCCAGGTCAATTTCTTGTACCTTAGCCACAAGGCTGCAAGTTGCCCCACAAATGTCCAAATGTCGAAATTTAAACTGAATCAAAAATTTCACAGTTGGAATATAGGTAACTTCACTTGTGACCTCCCAAATAAAAAAAAAAAAATGTTTTCCCATCTCATTGCAGAGTTGTACATCCAATCCAGTCTCATCAAGTGATTGGGAAGACCCTGCTGGAGTGACAGCAGTCATTTCATGTTGATTACTGTTCTGGCAAGTTCCCATTGTCAAAGTATCCAACACAACACAGACAAGGGACTGCACAGACACAGAAGCGCTCTTCAGCTCTGAAACCAAAGTCCTCTTATCGTGCAAATCAGTTTCCTACAACAGAGCAGACTCCAGAGTAAAAACCACTCGGTCATAGTTTTTTATAGACCTTTTTGTATGCAGGGCCAAAGAATACATTTTGAACACTACTTGCACTTGATTTTATTTGAACATATTAGAACAGTAGCTGCTTTCAGTTTATTTTGGCGATGCAGTTATTGTGTGATTCCTCCTTGTTCTTACAGTGGAGCAAGCTTTTCTTTAACATTCCGTTATTGTAGTCCTATACAGTTTAATTCACATACTGTCATTTAACAATCTGACAATTTAATAATCAGTTATACACATCATACAGTTCAGCTTTTAATAATGAGATGTTTACCCTGCATGGAAGCTTGTTCTTGAATTGTTTGAAGTAAGTTGAATTTCTTTTACACAGAATAATGTATTTTTTAAGTATTTGTGTATTTACTTTTTTCACTGCAACATTATTTTTGAACTACTCATATAGCTGTACGATTTGTTGTTGGTTTGCTTTGTTATTGCCCTCGCTTGCATGGGATGATCTTTAGATTGTTAGGTCAGTTCTCGAAGGGATCTTAACATTTCCGTTCTTCTGTATTTCTGTATTATATTCAGAAAGGCAAAGGTTAGCTGCAATTCTTCTGTGGAGGTAGAATGGCATGGCATTTTTTGCTCTTATTGTCTGACATTTTGAGTTAAATGCCCAAAAATGGTATCATTATACACATACTGTGTAATTAGTCATGGTGTTATAGAGTTATGAAACCAGCGGTCAGTTGTCACTACCCACACAGGGTTGCTACAGGTGCGCTAAGGCGCAATTCCCAAATGCCAAAGTTATGCATAGAAATGTGGCCACCATCCTTTAATTTAAAATGCACAGCGGCCAAATTAAGACCGGACTTACACTACAGGCTGGGCAGTGACAGCAGGCAATGAAAAACAGCTATAGATGCAGTGAATGTCTACTTGAGGCTTGCGGGTTTAAATCCCTTTTGGGGTGTGGCACTGCGCCCATTCTGCAAGGCACCGTACCCAGATCTGCTGCGGTAAACATCGAGCTGCATAAGTGAGCAGCATTAAAGATTTATGGTGAGTATCCGGGAGCCGGGGTGCCAGCTCAGCTGTTTCAGTGCGTTGTTCTCCCCGCCCCAGCCTTCCTCCGTGCCGTATAGCACTGACTCATCAGCCTCACAGTGAGAGACTGCTGTCTCCCGGTTTCACAGTGCACCTGTCCGTCAACGGTGAGTGGGTGAATCAGTGTAGGCGTAGGCGCTGATTGGGCTGTTAAACCCGCCCACGGCGGATAGAGTGGAACCACATTCCACAGGGCAAAGTGCCTCTGTAGTAACGCTTGAAACTAATTTTATTTTACTGTATCTTCCACCGATTTTCGGAAAAGACGCCTTTTAGTTATTATGCCCCATGGTCCTGGAACCAGTTCCAGAGCAACATTAAGCTGGACTACTTTATCTCTCTGGGTGATTTTGGGAGGATTTTGTTGACCTTAAAAACTGATGTTTGTGATTGTTTTCCCTGAAATGTATGTGCATCAATTATTGCTGCTTTGTGCATGGTGTTTTACTGTACATTTGCAACAACACCATTTTTATTTATTCATGCAGCATCTTTCAAGCATAGAGCCCAAAAAGCTTTCCAGAACAAAATAAATAAAGTACAAATTAAAGAGCGAGGGACACAATAAAACAGCAGTATAAAAGAGCGGATAAAATGGCAGTGTACAAAACGGCAATAACGAAACACAAAGAAATAAAACGAAATAAGCACAGAAAAAGTAAAACAGTAAATGGAAATAATAAAAGTTTACCGCTTAAAACCCAGTGATAAAAGGGAAAAAAGAAAACAAGTGATTGATAGCAAATCGCTCATTATGGAAGGCAATTTTATAAAAGTGGGTTTTAAGGTTTAAAGATTTAAAAACAGAGACTGTATCAGCACTCATAGAACTGCAAGGAACTCTGTTCCTGAGCCAAGGGGACATTACAGCAAAGACACAATCACCTCCTCATTTTAACCTCTACTCGATGACAACAGCCAAAAGACCAAAGCTGGTGGACCAGAGAAAATAGGGGGTTAGAAGTTCACTGATATAATCAGACACCAAGCCAAGTAAAGCCTTGTGTATGTTGTAAACTGCCTCTTTGTTGCTTCTCTCTGCAGTTTTTAAGGTCTCTCTTCTCTGCTCTTCTCCTGACCAGGGCTTCTGTGAAAAAGAGAAGGATAGCTCATTGGGGCTTATCGGGGAAAATAAAATAAAGGAGAAAGACATAAACGAAATAACAATACCCGCCACAACAACAAAGAAAACAATAAATCTGAGGCAGAGTCCTGAGGTGGCCGGGATTCTTCAGGGAAACACAAACTGATCAGAGCCCCTGTAAAGTGCAGCGACAGCAGCTAGCGGGAGCTAGATTGGGTCAGTGCCGCCATCTTAGTAGGCAGCAAGCTCTGCTTACCTCAGGCCATCCAGGAGAACACACAGCTGGTTTGTTTTGCATAGTGAGCCCTGAATCATCTCAGCCAAAGGTAATCTAAACCAATTAACTGAGAAGAATCTGTCCAATCAGAGACTGATTTACACCTGCAACACCAAGGGAGCAGAATATGGCCAATCAAGGACTGATTTACACCTGGATCACCCAGGGAGCAGAATCTGTCCAATCAGGGACTGATTTACACCTGGGACACCTAGGGAGCAGAATCTGGGCAATCAGAGATCAATGCATAATACCAGTGTACTATAGGACTCAAACTAAAGAGCTAGATGGTGGGATATGACTGTAGAAACATTTATGCATTGTCCTTACAATTATTGAAAGCCATATTTCAAATGTGAAATTGAGTTATCCATGATTGCTATCATAATTTTAAAAGAAAGTTGATTAGCTAGCTAGAGCTTATTGCACAGCTGCAAGTGTACTTATACTTCATTAATTATGATATTTATATCTCGTTACAGCATGTAAACAGCAATGACACTGTTATTACTCATGTAGTTACTGTTTAATTACACTGGTAATTAGGCTGTACAATGTCAAATGAAACTGCTATACCTCATATCTTTCCAAACCGTTTTAAGTGTGTTACCATGTTTCAATCACAAAGCAATTATTCTAAGAGCAATGATGTGAATTACTGTGAGAAACCAATCAGCTATCAGCTATTAGTTGTTATTTGAAGGCACCCATCTCAAAGGCACCCATTACACTGTGTAGCACAGTGGTTAGGGCACCGGACTTGCAACCAAAAGCATTTATCTGACCTTGTCCTTGGTCTGACCTGGAATCTGGAACCTGGAGACCTGGAATCAAGGTCTGCCATTTTAAGGACCAATCCCTTAAATATTGAGGAGGGCTTTCAGAATGCCTGACCTATAGATGATCAACCTGTGGATCCACCTCTCCACGTCTTCTAAGTCTCAAATGAACATGGCTTCAAAGTCACACTTTGACAAATATGTTCCGTTTGCCGAATACATGTCGCCTTGATTCCTCCTTCCTCGTAACTCATCCTTGCACCTCCTTCTCGCTTCCTCCATCGGGTGGAGCTAAGGAGCGATGAAAGGATGTCAGAAAGAGATGCACCGAGTGAAAAAAAGAGATTCAAATTCTCCCTCTGATTCCCAGAGGGGACACCGTTGTACCCTCGAGTGAGGATGCTTAACCTGAAACGCCTCAGTGAAAACAGCCACTCAGCATTATAAACGGACTGTCTGTGAAAACATGAGCCGCGCACGTCTCGCTGCGTACGAGTGGCCCGCGGAAACCCCAAACCCCCCCTCCCACCTGTCCTCTGTGATCCAATCCAAACCCCACCCGCTGTGAAAACAGCCAATCACAGAGCCTCCGGAGGCAGCGCTAGCCACCACCGGGCCCCCGGCCGTTAAACCTGAAGCGGGGCCCGCGGCTGGCAGACTGTTTTAGAAACACGTTCGCTTAGTCTGCTCTCGACCCTGCGGCAAACAGAAAGTGATTCAGGGCGGGGAGTCGCTGTGCATCTGTGCAGCTAATGCGCGTCGGCTGCAGGGTTTATATTATAATGCGTTTAGCGGATGCTCTTATCCTCAGCACATGAACAGCGTGCTGCATTGTTTTGTACATAAACCATTTATACAACTGGATATTTACTTGAAGCAATTCCGGTTAAGTGCCTCGCTTAAGTGTACAAGGGCTGTGCCTCGTCTACAACTCAAACCTGCAACCTCTGGTTTACAGTACACGTCTACCTGCATTTCACCTGTCTGCAATCCCCCCCATCCACCTTGGGTTAACTGCTGCAACCCTGCCTGGTGTGTTAAATATTGGTTTGGAACTAATCCTGTTTTCTTCTCAAACCTCCCGCCAAGCAGGAGAGGACAGAGCACTTCATAACAAGGCCTGCTGAGCTCTGGACGGCGACTGAAGAGGCTGTGGGGCCTGCTGGAACCTGCTTTTTTATTTATTTACTTTTTTCTCAAAAGCAGCTTCACTAAATCATATTGTGTGAATGGTGACACAGGCCTCTGCTAGCTCTGCAGTTTTGACAGTTCGTCTCCAATCCTTCATTACGGAAAGAGAGCCAACCACTGCCAGGAAAAGAGCTGAAAGTCACTGTAAGCCCAAAGCTGCTCATTCTACTTCTGATTTCATGGCCGTTTTTTCCATCACTGTGATTTGGAGCTCTCTCCCCCCCGCCCCTCTCTCCCTACCCCCTCCCTGAACACCCACCCCGTTTCATTTCAAGCTCTGGCAGTTTCTAAAACGAGGAGCCGCTCAGTTGTGTGTACCAACTGCGATCCCTATCAGGCCCAATGGACCGAGTGTCACGAAAACACTTCGGAAAAAAAACCTCTAAACAGGATAACTGTCCCCCTCTGCATTCCTAGGCACAAAATAAAAATTATCTCCCTGAGAGACAAATTTTTTCCCCCAGGGTTCAATATTTCTATGCCTGGTTCATGCCCCCCAGTCCGTACCAGCTTGCTTCCCTTCACATAGCTAGGCCCAACATAAAAATGATCTCCCTGAGTCCCCGAAGGTTCAAAGCTGACCAAACCAGCTTGCTTACTGTGATGTCTTAGATGTTGTTGCCACACAAGGGCATTTGCTGTGCGCAGTTTACATCCCACACACCCATTTCTACACCACCGCAACATAAAGTCATTAAACTTTCTGTTTGTTTTTATCTCGTTTACATGCGGTACTTTTTTTTTTTTACTGGTTTAGCCCTGAGGTTATGAAATGTAGTTTAATTCCTTTTTTGTGCAGTGTATCACAACTCTGAGTTAATCTACAGCAGACGATTTCTGCTTCGCTGCTCTCTTTGGCAAACTGCTACATAATTAGCGCGCAGACATTAGAGGATGTGGTGCCTACGATCGTAGTAACATAATTTGTGCTGCGCATAAGGCAGATTTTGATGTAAAAATCCAGTATCGGAGTGGATAAGACACTCAATTTGTATTTATCTGGCACAGAGGATGAAAATATCTTGTCAGCTCCAAAAATATTTGGAGAGAGATAAAACATATTCCCTTTTTCTGCTAATGCTAATGTGAATGTTTGTGTGGAATGCTTTGAGATCTACACAACAAAAGTGGGGCAGTGACACTTTGGAAGAGAGGTTTATGTATAATTTATAATCCCTTAATAACAGCTTCATAGTGCAACACTGCCATTGTTATAAGCATGTAAAGAAGAAGCTTATAGTAACTGGTTTTCATTGGACATTTAACCTGCCCCCATCCCCCACCTGGGTCAAGCCCTCCAGAGAGGTCACCCAGAAATGAAGTGAGGTGCTCTGTATTGTATGGGCCAATTACTGGTATGTGTAACAGCAATCGGAGGATATAGCTGAACACATTGTTATGTTGGCTCCCCTCTGGCCAGGAACATGCACAATAGCTTTTAGTCCACATATACTGCTGTTGTGCTACCTATGTTAAGAGTTTTGAAAAAACGTACTCAGTATTGGGATATAGGTATAACCAATTGTAAAAAAAACTGTAATCTTGTGGCAGCAGGAAGTATAAAAATGACCCAGATTGTTCACTATGTGGAGAGCCATGCTTCCCCATGAACTTTATGCAGAACAACTCTGGTGTTCTTGGTACTCTTGGTATCATGGTACTAAACTACTTGAACATTAATTGAGTATGGCTTGCCTTTCACTGAATACGCAATTAATGATGTGTTACATCCTTCGAGACTTCACACACCATCTTGAGCACAGTGTTCAAAAGCCAAAAAAACAGGTGAAAAGTTTTTTGTGCCAGGTGTGTAAATAAGATTGTATTGGCACAGCTCTCATTTGGTTTAGAGTTATGTTAGGGTTAGGGTTAGATTTAGGATTAGGATTAGGGTTCGGGTTCGGGTTAGGTTTAGGATTAGGGGCAGGGTTAGTGTTGTCTTCTTAAAAGAACATTGCCTTTGGAAATACATTTTTATTCCTGTCAATTCTGTTCTTAAAATACCACTTTTGGCAATGACTGCAAAACACTAATTTCATGGTGATACCCACGTGTATTATGTTATTGCAGTGATTTTCCTTCTGCAGATGGTCTCATCTTTTCCCCTTGAAAATCTAAAAGGATTAAGAGATAAGGGATCAGTCACCAAACAAAATATCCTAAATTGAAACAAAATAAATCGTTCCAAATGTGTCCTCTCATTTGGAAAAAAACTAGGCATAAGGAAAACCGACGCAAATACTGAATGTTAATTCCTTTACACGTACAAGAGCCCGAGAACATCTGCAACGCATAAATTAAAGCCGACAACTTCCCTGTAAAAAGGAATTAAACTCAATACAAAAAAACTAAAGTATAATTTAAGAGTTTCTGTGCTGCGAATAAAAAGTACCATTAGTGTTGCGGCTAGGAATAGCGTGCCACCTGCTGGCACGACTATGGTCTCCAAGAGATTGACTTGAATCTGCTACAGCTCAGCCTATCACAAGTGTCTTATAGATCCTTCTGCTTTATTTAGAAACAAACAGTGAATGAACAAAAGAGCAGCCTAGAACACAATGGCTTCTGATTACACTCAATCCTGTCAGGAATGAAGATGACACCTCCTCGCGCAGGTTGATTTTTTATTCATCCTGGGTTACCTGCCTTGCTTTTCAGCTCGTTTTATTGTTGCTGTTCTTGGGATGGTTGAAGATGGTTGAAGATGGTTGAAGAGTGACTTTCAAAAGTTTTCTTCAATCAGTCTGTCGTTTGTTCCACAGAAGTTACGTTTTGTAATCGTTTCTCGGACGTTTTAGGATAAATTCTAAGAGGGAGAGGACAGTCAAAGACGATACGATGATAGCATCAGTAAAACTGTGCTCTGAAAATCCGCAGGGTCATCCTCATTTATTTATTTATTATGTATCTATTATTACCTATTCTCTCTCTGCCCGGAATGTTTTTTGTTTTGTTGGTTGCACACAGCTATGCTTCCGTCCCAAAGGTATTGTTCTGGTGGTGCTATAAAAATCTTTTTTCTTTCTTTTGTTTTAGATGTTGGGCTCACAGTGGCTTTGCCTGGTGTTTAGATATTTTCTCTCCTACCTCACCGGTCTCCTGGGAGTTCGCTACTGTCAGAACTCTGTACATTTCTGAGGCCCTGTCAGTGGTTTCAGAGACAAACAATGCCTTATTCTCCTCCTCCCGTTCACTATCAGCACAGCCACGCTGCACTCAATCAGCGCTGTAATGTGAAAAGGATGAGACTTTTGACTGAATAAAATGTATGTAGGTCCAGATTTACATATTTGAAGCTTGCAGCGCAAAATGCCGCCTGACAAAGGTATGTTGGTGTGGTTGCAGTCTGCCTGAAATTAACGTCCTATTTGCGAAGGCTTCAGCTCATGACACAATCAGTGAATGGGACTGCCTACAAATCGCATTTTGCGAAAGAGACAGATCTTAAACAGTGCCGTTAACACAAGCGTTTAGTGCATTGAATATGTCCTTGTGCCACGTAAAAGTGTATCCAGTGCAGGACAAAATGTGTACATATTTCAGCTGTGGCGGCTATTGTCGTTTATTAAATGCGAGTTGTAAAGTTGCAATGAGCTTGACGATTGCCAGGATAGAACCGAAACGTGGTGTCTGAGGTTCCATGATATTTTATTTCTCCCAGAAGCGCAATTATTTGATTCTCGACTTCAGGAGAGATGGGCCAAGAGACAGGCACCCTGTGCTCCAGTGACCAACCCCTGGTCGTACCGTGCAGATCAACTGTGCCCTGTTATCTGCATGACAGTGATGTGTGGATGATCAATTGCGTTTGTACTGTGCCAGACCTGGGCACTTTATTGGCAATTGTCCAGTTAAAAGGAAATGCCCGAGGGGAGGGTAAAACAAAACAGACAGTCACTAAAAATAACAATAAATGAAAAAAAAAAGAAATAAAGAATAATAATAAAAATAATTATAAAGTGTGGAAAGAGTGACTTGTGTATACATATGAACACGCAGACCAACGGGCAGATAGACAGGAAGATGAACAGACAAACAGACAGGTGGACAAGTGGAGAAACATCTTTAACAAAATAGGAAATATGTGCGAAAAATCGAAATTCATTCAAAAAAAATTATAATAATTTGCAGGGAAATTGGTTAAAATGGACAATGATGAGCCTTGTGTATACTTATTATCTTATCTTATTATCTTTTTTTGACACTGCTAGAGTGACTAAACTTCTGTGATTTCTGCAGTTATTTTAGAGAGCACACCCATGTGAGCTGTTTTTTTAAAAGCATTCCTGCTAAAGGGCCCATTTCCACTCTGTTTTTTTCTTTCATATTGTTTCAGAAATAAAAGTGAATGGACGGATCATTTTCTGCTGCGGAAAGACTGCAGGCTTGCATCTGCTTTTCGCAGGTTCAGGTGTTCAGGTGCTTCGGTCGGTAAACGTCCGCACAGAGACAACAGATTTGAGCCCTGGCTGCCCTGAGGCAGCTGAAACTAGAGATCTGCAGTGCTGGTGTAGGGTACTTCACAGAAGAACCCCAGAGGAGAACAGACTGTGTTTACTGACACAGTTCCTGCTTTTACTGGTGCAAAATTAGCCACAGCCTGCCACACCCAGGGTTAAAACCATTCTAATAAAATATATTCACCTGGGAACAGAAGCCACTGTAAAGCAGGATTAATTAAACACACGCCCACTGCGGTGGTTTCACATTAACGTACCTCCCACACAAACTCAAGCGCAGAACGACAGCTTGCAGTGTAGGAGTACATTGTTAGATATCAACTTCAAGGTCAGAGTCTTATATAAATGATCTTAAATTAACAAGGGGCTCATTTGAGGAATGTGTTCTCTTTAATATTAGTGCAGTTGGTGTGTGTGTGCCTGTATGTATGTACGTGCATGTGTGTATGTGTGCGTGTGTGCGTGTGCATGTGTGTATATGTATGTGTGTGTATGTATGTGCGTGTGTGTGTGTGTGTGTGTGCACGCATGTGTGTGTTCTGTGAGGTCTCTGTACTTAAGCAGTGGAAAGGTCCTTGGGCGGTGTGCTGTGTAGAATGTCGTAGCGCTGGGATTCTGCTGAGGTCCCCACTCTGCTGCAATGGCCTGCCTACAGAATATCAATCACGACTGCACACACAGGCTCTCAGTCAGACAGCACGGTATGGCGTGTTTGTGTTTGTGTGTGTGCGTGTGCGCGCGTATGTGTGTGTGTCCGTTTGTGCATGTGTGTGTGTTTGTGCATATGTGTCTGTGCGTGTGCATATGTGTGTGTTTGGAGGTGCGTCTGTGCATGTGTGTGTGTGTGCGTGTGTGTGTGTGCGTGTGTGTGTGTGTGTGCGTGTGTGTGTGTTTGTGCGTGCGTGTGTGTGTGTGTGTGTGTGTGTGTGAGTGTATATGTGTGCGGTTGTGACGGAGGGGAGCTGGTTGAGGGGCAAGCTTCCAACCCAGTGGACAGATTTCAGAAAGACTTTAATTACTCCTAAATACCTTTTCTCATGCATTTCTCCATTTGTGCGCTGCATCACCGGAACATAACCCAGAGAGCCAGAGCTTCATCTATGTAATGAATATACATTGTCAGATTCATAATTACCTTAATCACAGTGGTTTTAATTTCCCTCGCGGAGATCAGCGAGGGCCGTTAGCCAGGCTCTGCCCCCACCTGTGATTATGTCATACAGAACTTCCAGAATCCTCCAGGTGCCTTGCACAGTCAATGGGCAGTATCACCGGGACAGCGCACTGCTGGGATACACAGGTCTGCTACAGTCATACACCCCCGCGCTGTAACCAGCCCCGAGTCCGGCAGTAACTACTCATTCTGCACCATGGAAGCTTTTCCCCGGCAGTTAGCAACATCCTACAACCTCCCCGTGGTTTTTACACACAGAATCAGAGGTTTTAATGCTTCTCCACTGTCAGAGGAGCTATGGGTACTATAAAAAATCCTCACAGGATCCAGGAGTGTACATGTCTGAAGGCAACGCCGTACTTGCGATTGTATGTTCTATTACAACTTTAGCATTGCTACACTGTCACAGGATGTTTCTCTGAAAGATCGTCATAGGATCTGAGAACTTAAATGTCTAAAGCAATGCTGTACTTATGATTGCACGTTCGAAATACCCACTTTAAAGGTACAATTTCAGACTTCTAACGGTCAAGAGTGGAATAGCAGCAACAAACACGCTCAAACCACAACACTGTTTATCCCACCCCTTCTCTGTGAACACGCTGACGTTGAAACACTATTGGCTGTGGCCCGTAAATTGCTCATTTGAAACCCAAATTTAAGGACTATAAACACATGCAGAGGGTGAGTCAACATGTCAGTGAGCCTTTTTCACTGATAGGAAGGGATTTACAATGGTCTTGTAACAATGTTTTAACACAAAAATCTTGCCTATTGTAACTTTAACATCGCTTCGCTGTCATATCATCTTTTTTCTATGAAAGATGCTTATGGAATTTTGAGAGTGTTCCTTTTTAAAAGATTATGCTTGGACAATATTAACTTCTAAAGTGCACTATTGCTGCTATAAAAGAGTAAACATTTCTAATGGAAACTTTAATATTACATCTATATATTACCCTGCGGGTGATTTTAGAAGTTTTAGAAGTCTGCAGCTGTTTTACTTGAGATTGTATAAATGTGTAATGCTTTTGTATTGTATTGAATTTTATGTTGTCATCTCTGCTTGCAGGCGGCACGGATGGTGCAGTGGGTAGCACTGCCGCCTCACAGCAAGGGGGTCCTGGGTACGAATACCCGTCGGCCGGGACCTCTCTGTGTGTTCTCCCTGTGTCAGCATGGGTTTCCTCCGGGTACTCCGGTTTCCTCCCACAGTCCAAAGACATGCAGGTCAGGCTGATTGGAGAGTCTAAATTGCCCATAGGTTTGAGTGTGTGAGTGAATGGTATGTGTGCCCTGCGATGGACTGGCGACCTGTCCAGGGTGTATTCCTGCCTTTCGCCCAATGTATGCTGGGATAGGCTCCAGCCCCCCTGCGACCCTGTTCAGGATAAGCGGGTTAAGATAATGGATGGATGGATGGATGGATCTCTGCTTGCTCCTCCCTTGGCCAGAGCTCCCTTGTAAAAGTCCCATCTTAAATAAAGGAGAAATATTATATAGGATCTTTTGTTTCTGTAAAAAAAGATTGCCATACGATCTGATGGTCTATGCTGTACAGATGATGTATTGTATAATTGTACCTTCCAAAGTGTATATTTCACATTGCTTTACTGTCATAAGAACTACTGGTTTTATGAAGGAATCACATATTTAAGAATAATTCCATATTTGTCATAGGCTACAGACTTAAGCAACGTTGCTATCAAGGAGTTTAAAGGTACTACAGAATTCTGCTGTTTATTTGTTTAATGTGTTAGCATTAGCATTTGGTGGACATGGCACAGGCACAGCTGAATTACACATGCATCAAGCTCAGGAGACTATCCCTGTGAGCTGCTGTGGAAAGTGGTGAATTTTTATCAGAATTTTACATTAATGAATATTTTGACTGATATAAGTTTAGTTCAGTAATGTTAAAAACTCTGAGCCTTATAAAGGCAGAAAGTCCATTCACATAGCCTGGTGTGTCTGTCTACCAGTGTTCTTGAGCAGAGCTTACAGAGGAAATAGAAAATGCATTCTAATTCTTCCAGTGCCATCTCTGTATTCCCTAAATTTCTGAATCCACCTCTAAATCAAACTAAACTCCCACCACCAGTGGTGCCAAAAACACAACATAAGACCTCAAAAAAATCTCATGGAACCAATAGCAAACAGTCACATGCTTTTAATATTGGTTAGGATAAAAATTACAAAATGCCTTAATACCATAGAGAGTACAAGGATTTACAGTATATGCTAACATTTTGTACAAATGGGTCATCCCCTTTGCACACAGCAGATGTATCAGCGTTACAGTAAATCAGCTCTAACTGGGTTTATACAGGTCCAGCAGGGATCAGATGGACAGGATGTACTGGTTATTAGACTTCTAAGTGCTCCTTTCAGAGTTGATTCTGCTCAGAAGATTTAAACGGCTGCTTAAGTGCAGTCCAGTAGCCAGCATAATTTATCATTAGGTGTCCTCTGGAGTTAGTTCAGCTGTGGAAATATTGACTATGACATTGAAATTCTAAATTCTTTATGATGAAAAAAATGACAAGTGTGTATTTTTCATCAGTCAATAAAGGCTATCTCTGCCACGATAGCTCATCAAAGATGCTTTGCAAACACTTTTTTGGCACTTGGAACTATATGCCCCTCTATGGTTTTCAGAGCACTTGTTCTTGCTCATGCATTTTGTTGCACAGCGCTCGGGATAAGAGCATCTGCTAAATGCCTGTAATGTAATGTAATTTAACTGAATAAACAAACAGAGTCCAATATAAATGTCTCCCCATTTGCCTAAATTCATTCATGCAGTTGTGTGTTTGTATTTTACCACTAGAACAAAATGTGGTCTGACAAATACATAAAGTGTAAACAAGCTAACTAGCCTGTCACTGGGAAGAAAACCTAACTTAGCTAGCTTGCTATGTAAAACCATGTAGGTAAGCTTATTTAGTTTATTATTTCAATTATTATAATACACACTATATTAGTTAAATAACAATGCAGGAAGAGATCTAACAGCTGGGCCTTCAGCCTTCCATGTTAAATGTTCAATTCATTTTTGTTCATGGTTTTTACAAAGGGCATTTACAGATGTTTTTACAAAGGGCATATACACAGCTTTACAGATACCTGGGTCCTCCTCAAGAGCAATCTGGGACCTCCTCAAGAACAAGGAAAAGGGCAAGGAGAACTTGCTGACTGGTAATAGAAAAAAATAATGAGTAGAACTTTTATTTATTTAATCGATTCTTAATCCCGGACGAGCTGCTGCAGGGGGAAGGTCTGGTGGTATTATCATTCTGCAGTCCTGACTGGTTTCTCCTGTGTGTATTATTACTTCTGCCGCCCTGACTGGTTTATCCTGTTGGTATTATCATTCTGCCGCCCTGACTGGTTTATCCTGTTGGCATTACTACTTCTACAGACCTAACTGGTTTCTCCTGTTGGTGTTATCACTTCTGCAGCCCTGACTGGTTTCTCCTGTGGGTGTTATCACTTCTGCAGCCCTGACTGGTTTCTCCTGTGGGTGTTATCACTTCTGCAGCCCTGATTGGTTTCTCCTGTTGGCCGGGCAGCCGCTCAGTAGACAGGTGGCTGTAGCTCACCGCTGAGTTCCATCTGCTCTACAGAGACAGTGTAATGAACCGAAATGGAGACCCACGCGTCTCTCACATAGCCTGTGGATTTCTGCCGTTCAAGGAAATTAATTTAACCCTCCTATCACGTTAAGATTTTATGACTTGGGTTTATGTTTGGGATTTAATTGAGCCCAACAGTGTAAATAAATACACAATTATTTTAATATAAATGTTTTGACACTTCATTGTCGCCTACTTATTTTTTCCAAAATGACTACCATTTTATCCATAACTATGAAAAATCTATGAGAAACATCTATTTTAGAGTCTAAGGTAGAGTGAAAGTATGGCACATGTATGGGAAATTGTCACAAGAATCATCTGTAAATAAATCTGACATAAACATAAAAATGGTTATGTTACATTACATTTTATACAGTTACAGAGGTTCAAAAGAAGCCCACACAACACATTTGTATGAAAAGTTGGGACAGGACTTAGCATAGCAGTATGTGTTATTGTATGTTTACCAATTAATCCCACCAAATTAGAAAATTAGAAAAATCATACAATATCAATATGAAACAAGGTTAACTGATTTTTAAGAGATGCCAAATACTAAATGGGGTCAAATTGACCCCAAACATACTACATAATTGGAGGGTTAAAAGGATTCATTTTTTATAATTGATTGATACCCATGTCGAAATACTAAAGTACACTTTTTCAAAACTCTTAACATAGTTCTCTTTACCAGCATGCAGCTTGGCACAACAGTTAATTTTGCACACAAAATGCGCCATGGCTTCCCAATCTCAATTCATTCTACCGTAACAGTCACCCAACAAGATCACTTTGCCAGTCATAGCAGATAACAGAATGACCAAAAAACACTAACAAGAGATTTCATTCCAAGATGCACAATTTTTCCTTGAAGCACCTTTTTTTACATAAGCCAAAAATTCCAATACAAAATAAGAACGCTACTTTGTATGTAAGTATATATATACAGTGGTGTGAAAAAGTGTTTGCCCCCTTCCTGATTTCTTATTTTTTTGCATGTTTGTCACACTTAAATGTTTCAGATCATCAAACAAATTTAAATATTAGTCAAAGACAACACAAGTAAACACAAAATGCAGTTTTTAAATGAAGGTTTTTATTATTAAGGGAGAAAAAAAATCCAAACCTACATGGCCCTGTGTGAAAAAGTGATTACCCCCCCTGTTAAAACATAACTTAACTTTTAAGGTTAAGGTTTATCAAACCTGAGTTCAATTTCTCTAGCTACACCCAGGCCTGATTACTGCCACACCTGTTCTCAATCAAGAAATCACTTAAATAGGACCTGCCTGACAAAGTGAAGTAGACCAAATGATCCTCAAAAGCTAGACATCATGCTGAGAGCTAAAGAAATTCAGGAACAAATGAGAAAGAAAGTAATTGAGATCTATCAGTCTGGAAAAGGTTATAAAGCCATTTCTAAAGCCTTTGGACTCAAGCGAACCACAGTGAGAGCCATTATCCACAAATGGCGAAAACATGGAACAGTGGTGAACCTTCCCAGGAGTGGCCAGCCGACCAAAATTACCCCGCAGCGACGACTCATCCAAGAGGTCACAAAAGACCCCACAACAACATCAAAAGAACTGCAGGCCTCACTTGCCTCAGTTAAGGTCAGTGTTCATGACTCCACCATAAGAAAGAGACTGGGCAAAAATGGCCTGCATGGCAGAGTTCCAAGACGAAAACCACTGCTGAGCAAAAAGAACATTAAGGCTCGTCTCAATTTTGCCAGAAAAAAACTTGATGTTCCCCAAGACTTTTGGGAAAATACTCTGTGGTCTGACGAGAAGGTATGTGTCCCATTACATCTGGCGTAAAAGTAACACCGCATTTCAGAAAAAGAACATACCAACAGTAAAATATGGTGGTGGTAGTGTGATGGTCTGGGGCTGTTTTGCTGCTTCAGGACTTGGAAGACTTGCTGTGATAAATGGAACCATGAATTCTGCTGTCTACCAAAAAATCCTGAAGGAGAATGTCCGGCCATCTGTTTGTGACCTCAAGCTGAAACGAACTTGGGTTCTGCAGCAGGACAATGATCCAAAACACACCAGCAAGTCCACCTCTGAATGGCTGAAGAAAAACAAAATAGTCAAAGTCAAAGTCCTGACCTGAATCCTATTGAGATGCTGTGGCATGACCTTAAAAAGGTGGTTCATGCTCGAAAACCCTCCAATGTGGCTGAATTACAACAATTCTGCAAAGATGAGTGGGCCAAAATTCCTCCACAGCGCTGTAAGAGACTCATTGCAAGTTATCGCAAACGCTTGATTGCAGTTGTTGCTGCTAAGGGTGGCCCAACCAGTTATTAGGTTTAGGGGGCAATCACTTTTTCACACAGGGCCATGTAGGTTTGGATTTTTTTTCTCCCTTAATAATAAAAACCTTCATTTAAAAACTGCATTTTGTGTTTACTTGTGTTGTCTTTGACTAATATTTAAATTTGCTTGATGATCTGAAACATTTAAGTGTGACAAACATGCAAAAAAATAAGAAATCAGAAAGGGGGCAAACACTTTTTCACACCATTGTGTATATATATATATATATATATATATATACATAAGTATATGTAAAATATGAATACATTATATTTTAAAATAATGAATCAATAATGCAGCAATATCCCTCAGTATGCTTTATTTTCCCCATATGTTTATATATGCTGTAGTAGTCTAATTCCAAAATCCCAACACAAAATGGACACACACAATACTGTGCACATACTGTATATATAGAATATGTACTCTGATAAATACTGTATGTACATCAATGCTAATCAATGTGGTCCTCTGGGTTGGGCCCCAATTTATCATCTATATCACACCTTATATTCTCTCTTGCCATACACATGTGGAAAAAACTCTTTGAATGCCTGATCCATCACAGGCAATCTTCCACAGATGTGTCCTGGCATGCAGCATTCATTGCATTCAGCAGAGAGATTTGATCATGTGGATGGTGGTCATATACCTTCCACCTCCATGAGGAAAATAGTTTCTCTAGATTCTCTGGGACAAGCCTTCTATAGAGTAATGAGATGAAGCGCTCTGTATTGTTTGGGCTTATTACTGGTATGAGTAACAGCAGTCCATGGGAGGATGTTGCTGCACACATTGTTACAGGATGAGTAACAGCAGTCCATGGGAGGATATTGCTGCACACATTGTTACAGTATGTAACAGCAGTCCATGGGAGGATGTTGCTGCACACATTGTTACAGTATGTAACAGCAGTCCATGGGAGGATGTTGCTGCACACATTGTTACAGGATGTAACAGCAGTCCATGGGAGGGTATTGCTGCACACATTGTTACAGTATGTAACAGTAGTCCATGGGAGGATGTTGCTGCACACATTGTTACAGTATGTAACAGCAGTCCATGGGAGGATGTTGCTGCACACATTGTTACAGGATGTAACAGCAGTCCATGGGAGGGTATTGCTGCACACATTGTTACAGTATGTAACAGTAGTCCATGGGAGGATATTGCTGCACACATTGTTATAATATGTAACAGCAGTCCATGGGAGGATATTGCTGCACACATTGTTACAGGATGTCGGCTCCCCTCTGACCATGAACATCCACTGTTGCTCTTTGTATAATGATGAGGTCAGATGTATAGACATCTTACCTGGACATTTTGGTACATTGGGTTCCTCTCAAAGGGGATGGTATGTGGCTGCTTCGTTGTGACTCGTAGAATTGTTTGTTAAGACTCTGTGGTGGCATAATATATAGTATATATTGTTACGAATAGGAATTGCACATACTGACATTCCTTGTTTTCTTTTGGCTTTTCCCCTTTATTTTCTTTTGTTTGGCACTTGCTGCCATGATGTCAGGCAGCGGGACATACCTTTATTCCACAGGTGATTTAAGTTGGCCTCCTAATTGATGTGGGTGGCAGGAGAAATGCAAACCGAGATCGGGTTTTGATGAAGATAGTTCGCCGCACTTGGGATCCTCATCCGCGGTCCTCATCCGCAACCAAGGATTTGTTCCGCATGGTTTTTCTTTTGTTTTTTTTTGTTCCCAATCATAATTAACTTGACCTTCCCATGAAAGCACGAGGAGACCATGCCGTCGCAGAAGGCAGGACGATTGGGCCAGCCCTGGCAAGAATAAGAGGGTCATCTTCCAACAGAGGTGAGTCACCTGTGGAAATGGTGGATGTGTCCCATGCCCTTTCGTTTTTTCCTTTTTCCACTAGGCCCACAGCACACACCTTAGCTTAGGAATCTCTTGGTAAAGTTATTAGGAGCATTACGGTCGTAAAAATTGTGTTATGTTTTGAAAACAGCATGTTAACATGTGAAAAAATTGCTGTAGAAACACAGTGGTTGTGTTTGAGTGAGAAAATACTTCATGAATTTTGAAAGCATGTTGTGTGAAAGCAATGAAAAATGATCCACAGTTTACTCCAGATAGACTACTGTTGTGCTACCTGTGTTAAGAGTTTTTAAAAAGCATACTCAGTATTAGGACATGTGTATAACCACTTGTAAAAAACTGTAATATGATTATGTGGTGGAGATTAATCAGTGTAAGAAATGTATTAATTTGTGCACATGTGAAATGATGATGCTTAAATAGAGTCCAAAAACGTGGGATGACTGCAAATAAAAAAATTACAGCGCAGAAATGGACAGAAAAGTTTCAATTTACACAACAAACCCTTTCACTTTAACATTGGGGGCTGTGATAGGTGTGGATGAAATGCTAAACCGAGGTCTTACCGCACGTACACATCCTGTACAGTGCAGATATCTCCCTGTAATGTGAGCATCGTCGAGCCGAGACTTCCTAGAATTCCCACTCTCTCCTGTCAGCCATTGATCCATTGAGTGGCTTTTAATTTTTGATGATTTCTTTTCTCTCCTCTGACAGAGCTGGATGTTTAATTCATTAGTCTTAAGCCTCCCCCTCCCTGCCCCCGTCCCTCTTCCTCTTGTGTGTTTAATTGCTGCGACATGGCTGGGCTTCTCATAATGAGTTATGATTTAATATGGAAAACATTAATTTACGCTTTAATGTTTAAAGTTTAACAGCGATAAGACATGCTCTCTTCACCACATAATAGCTTCCAAAGGTATCTTTATTTGTACGCAAACGTCCGGGTTTGTTTAACGTATGGTAAACACCAGCTACCCTCAAGTAAATTTTTTTAATTGTCAGTTGACCCTGCTCAAGACAAAAATGTAACACATAATGTACATAAGAATTTTTCTTTTTTGCCTGAAATATAGCTGGTCCCTCGACACTCACAGAAATTCACAGTAGATATACAAGGGTCATTAAGACTACATCAGCTACACACTACAACAACATGCTCAAATCCATTGTCTGATTAAAGCACTAGAGTCCCCCCTAACATCTACAATGGTGCTACTTTATGCTGTAGGTTTCTGTCTGTACTCTTTATTAGTATTTAAAATAAATATCAGTTGTGTCAATAGGTTGTGGCCCTAAAAACTTTGCAGCAGCTTTTGTTGTCAAGACTTTTTGTTTGTACTTGCTCTCGACCAGATAGTACGTGCAAAAAACTCTCCATGGCAGATTACACAGGTGACCAATTTTCCCCAAATCTGCCGAAGTTCAGATGGTAGAGATCCATATTAATGTGAGGTACATTCTTAGAGTTTTACCATCCAGCTCAGACCACATAAGCAGTTAAACTATATTTTTTGTTTGTTAATTCATATCTTGCAAGCTCATATTTGATCATTTTTGGACACAGATGTGGTTATAATTGCCATAACTCCAGGATACATGCAGTAGAATCAACCCCTTGATTCTATCAAAAAGCCAATTTCATTTTTTAATTAATTTCTGTGTTTGAAAATGAAATAGATGAACCCTCATGTTCTTTCCAAAGCTCCAAAAAAAAAGCCTTTTTTGATTTGAAAGCTAGTGTTCTTCTCTTTTTATTGTATTCTTCTAGCAAACACGTGTGGTCAGAGTGGGCAAGCAATAACTTCTCTGCCTTTAAAAGGGTTTTTTTGTGCACCACATGAAGCGGATATCACACAACATCTGTTTGCTGTTGTTAGAGGTCACTTACTCCCTGAAACCTGACATCTTCCCAATCACGTCGATACCGCTGGTTGTCTCCGAGCAGTTTGCAAGGTGCCTACAAGGGTAACTGTTGTTCATAGACCCTGGTGCGCAACCGAAATGTTGTGTAAGAGGTGTGATTTCACCGCACGTGTTCAGACTTTAAAGCAGAACTGCGCCAGGTTGAAACCTGTGAGCATCCGGTGTAAGGAGCTGTGACTCTTCCCCGGTGAGTCCACTCGCCCAAACGCTCTCCCGAGACAGAACGCCATTTTCCACGTTCTGGAACAGTCCGAGCCCCTCCTGGCTCTGGGATTCCGGTTGAGTGGCGTGTAATTGGATGGAGCGTTGTCCGGGGGACGGAGCGGTGAGGTGGCAGGTGTCTGGGAGAACAGAGGTGATAGTCAAGGCTCGTTCCCAGACTGGGGAGGGTTTCAATCGTGAGCCAGGCAGATACGACTGCCCGTGCCATTCAGCAGAAAACCAGATACAATGCCTTTCACAAAGAGCTCAGTCTGGGAAAAAGTCATAGAAAGCACATCACGCTTTTGTCGGAAATATAGACCTAATTAAATATACATAGCCTGCTGTATATTCCAAACCTTTCTGAAGCAAAAAGGTTTCACGCAGCAAGGGAACCATGTAGTATCATTCATTTTTAATGTATCTATATTTTATTAATGGAGACAAAAAGAAGGTGAGCCGACTATTTTAGTATTCTGTCTTATTATTAGGTTGTGCTAGTTATGACAAAGCAGTGGCTATAGTTACTTGTTTGTTTGCGGGTCATCCATTTTCAGTGGTAATAGCGCAGTTTTATCGAGCCTCGCACCACCTAATTATAGACGGATGTTATATTTGTGTTTAACCAGACATATTCTCTTGCCTCCTTTCTGTATGGGTGTTACTGTGCCTCCTCCACCGCAAACCCACTCCATCTCCATTTTGATTGCGCTTATTACCGGAGACGTATCGCGTTTCAGCTTTACGATCCGTCGGCGGAGCATCTGTTTGTGTTTATTTCTGCCGGAATGGCCTCCTGCGGGACCGGGGAGCCAAAGTGGGTGAAAATGAGGCTGCTCCGGCCCCTCCGGGCTGAACTCCTCACTCCTGGAGTCTGCAAGGACGTATGGCAATCCATCAGACTCTGCTGTCGTCCCTCTCCTCGCCCTTCTGTTCATGTTTACCCTCCCTGTGTTTCCCCCTGGGGTCATTTCTCCACTGATCTCACTGTAAATATGTCGCTGAACTATTTCTCACTAAACTATTACTGTCAGTCTCAACCCTCCCGCAACCCGGGTCTCGCCCCCTTTTTCTTCTTCTATGGTCTACGAGCTTTTAAAAATGCGGTCGTTTGCATGATTTTCGCATCCAAAGATGTTGCCTAATTATCGCCCGTTCTCTGAAGTTCACCCCTTCCAATTATTCCAAACCATAACGCCAGAAAATCACCTATTTTAATGACGTACTGCTGTGGCCTTGCTTGTCGCCTCGGCGACAGGCAATTTTCGGAGGTTAACTGGTCCTCTCGCTCCGATTTTCTCCCGCGCTTTTGGGATCTCGGTGTTCTTGCGGCCTTGATTGCTGTTTCTTCACAATTGACTCCAAACACACAAGAAATAACATTCATTAAGCAATCTGCGCTAGGTCTTTC
Organism: Conger conger; assembly: GCF_963514075.1. Taxonomy (NCBI): domain Eukaryota; kingdom Metazoa; phylum Chordata; class Actinopteri; order Anguilliformes; family Congridae; genus Conger; species Conger conger. The sequence goes on along the minus strand of NC_083765.1, from coordinate 40,635,925 downwards.
ATCTCCCCCGACAGCCCTCCAAGGCTGCTAGCATGTTCATTAGAAGGTGTTGTACTGGAAAAAGACTTTATTATTATTTCTCTTTTTAGGGTGTAAGCCAGAAGCTTAGCAACTACCCTGTTTTTTTCTTTACTCTAAGGAAGATGTTGTAGACATTGAATCTTTGTTAAATGGTGTGTATTGCTCTGAGCTCTGTGTACTCCAGTTTTCCTGATATTGGGCTAGTCCCAAAGAAGGTATCCAGGCAAGTCCTTCACTGTACAGTACTTCTATACAGTGGTTATTTTACTTAACTGGCTTGAAGCGTGTTAGACATCATCTTTTTTGCTTTACAGCAATCTCTTAGAGGTCAATCTTTATTTCCTCTCCTTTATGTGGACGTTCTTTGCCTAGATACCAGTGAAATGATTTTATTTAAGACATTTCTGAGTCACTGTTTTCCCAATCAGGCATTTTCCCAGACTGCTGCCATTCCAGATTGGGGTTTTGTATTCTTTGTATTCCTTTGTATTTGATTCTTCCCACATGGTCTTGAAATCGGTTGGCATTGTAACTTACATGGCATGCATCAAGGTGCCAGCGCAGCACACAGAGTTAGGAACTGCGTCCTGTAGTTCCTGCAGTTGCCTTTTATATGAATATGTAATCATCTTTCTTCCATATAGACCTATTTTATCGTAGTCATCTTCCTAACTTAAATAATTAATTCAATTAATAACATTAATGGCATTTGACAGACGCGCTTATCCAGAGCAACGTTCATTAGATTAAGCAGGAGACAAACCTCCCCTGGAGCAATGCAGGGTTAAGGGCCTAACGGCTGTGCAGATCTTATTGTGGCTACACCGGGGATTGAACCACCGACCTTGCGGGTCCCAGTCATGTACTTAAACCACTACGCTACAGGCCACCCCTGTTTAAGTAACAAGACGCCTGTTAGAAAAACAGGTTATTGTCAGGCTAAGCTGCATATCTCCACCTTAATTTAAACAGAAAGAGATCCCCTATCTGGGTCTGCAGACAGACGTTCGTACTCTGCTAAGCACACTACCACTGCGACAGAAGGGTATTTTATGTCGCTGGCGATATCGCACTGCTGACAAAGGCCTTAATGCCATTACCGCAGATGCAAAACAAATGTTACGGCGCACTGTCTCGTTACTTTTTTGATGGCATGATTCGTGCCACTCACTCACATCTCAGGCTTTGCTGTTTTGAATGAAGATTTACCGTCCTGACCCGTTCTCCTTCGTCTCTGCGCGCCGAAACAGCGCAGGCAGGAGGCTAGCGTTTGAAACACACGTCTCCATGCCGAGAGCCTGCTTCTGATTGCTTTTCCTGATTAAAGAGTGCATCAATTCTGAAAATAATTTCCACCCACCTGCTAATGCGGTAGGCGTGCTTTCCAGGAATAAATTGGAATTATAGCATGAACAATACAGTATATTTCATCATAAGATGAGGGATATAACTTTTTTCTAAAAAATAAGGAGTACACCATCACTGTATACATTTTTATAAGATACTGTATACATTTATATTTAGACTTAAATCAGGATAAGTAATTTACTCGAGGGTAAAAACTGGGATTTAAGCCTGTAATCTCATATCCCATTCTCTGGCCATTGCTTCATTTTGCCACATTTCCAGCGGGTTAAAATGAGCTTCATGAAATCTTTGCACATGCCAGACGTCATTGGCCGTGTCTCCGTCGGACGGCAGCTGCCTCTGAAGGTATCATTTGCCCATCTGTCCTTTCAAAGCATGTCCCAAGCACAAGTCATCAAAAATACATCAATTTCAAGGGCCTTTTTCCAGCCAATTTTGAAGGCAGCATCTGATCTATATAATTTTTCCATGCAGGATATCCCATAAGCCTTTGCAGCTCTCTCAAAGATGCTCATTAAAATGATGGCAGCCAGATTCAGACTGTCACTGATCTGGCAGTTATGCCAGAGGCCATTTTAAAGGCACAGCAGATTACAGGCATAGATGTGTCCTCTGTATAGCCACACATTTATTCATGTGGATATGATCAATTACGTTATTTTGTGACACGTTCATATACAAGTATCAATATTATGTATGGCTGAGCTCTGATGTCACCTGAATCTGCACATAAACATAAATTGTAGCAGTCTCAGAGACGTTATAAATGGCCCGTATTGTATTACCTGTGAATGTTTTAAATGATGATGCCTTTGATATCTGATATTTACGATATTCTGCCTTACCTGAGCGGCACGGATGGTGCAGTGGGTAGCACTGCTGCCTCACAGCAAGGAGGTCCTGGGTTCGAATCCTTGTCGGCCGGGGCCTCTCTGTGTGGAGTTTGCATGTTCTCCCCGTGTCTGTGTGGGTTTCCTCCGGGTACTCCGGTTTCTTCCCACAGTCCAAAGACATGCAGGTTAGGCTGATTGGAGAGTCTAAATTGCCCATAGGTATGAGTGTGTGAGTGAATGGTGTGTGTGCCCTGCAATGGACTGGCGACCTGTCCAGGGTGTATTCCTGCCTTTCGCCCAATGTATGCTGGGATAGGCTCCAGCCCCCCTGCGACCCTGTTCAGGATAAGCGGGCTCAGATAATGGATGGATGGATGGATGGATGGATGCCTTACCTGGCTTTCATTTTTAATGTGTTGATGGAGCCTTCTTTTTGTATTTGATTATTGGAGTACATCGTCATTAATTTTGTTTTAATTGTTTTAATTGTAAACTTGGTACACTTGTAAAAGAGGGCACTTATCCTTCAAGTCAAATGAATGAATGCATCTCTGACCTACCCACCACCTGACCAAATTATTTTATTCCGTTTTGCAATGTGCACCCACATAAAGCTGAAACAGAGTGGAGCTGAAACAGAGGAGCTGAAACAGAGGAGCGCTGAAACAGAGAGGAGCTGAAACAGAGAGGAGCTGAAACAGAGGAGCTGAAACAGAGAGGAGCTGAAACAGAGGAGCTGAAACAGAGAGGAGCTGAAACAGAGGAGCTGAAACAGAGAGGAGCTGAAACAGAGAGGACCTGAAACAGAATAGAGCTGAAACAGAGAGGAGCTGAAACAGAGGAGCTGAAACAGAGAGGAGCTGAAACAGAGGAGCTGAAACAGAGAGGACCTGAAACAGAATAGAGCTGAAACAGAGAGGAGCTGAAACAGAGGAGCTGAAACAGAGAGGAGCTGAAGGAGAGAGGAGCTGAAACAGAGGAGCTGAATGACATCACTCAGTAATGTAGCCCCCCTGCTGCACCAGAGGAGGTGGGCCAGAAATCTGCATGCCGAGAACAACACTGCGGAGGCTCCCACACTCTCTCTCTCTCTTTCCTTTCCCTCTCCATCTCTCTCTTCCTCATCTCTTACTCTGTCCATCTTCTGTCTCTTCTCTGCCTCTTCTGTCTCCTTCATTTCTCACTTTCTCTCATCTACTCTTTCTTTTTCTCTCCATCTCTTCCCCTCCACTCTTTCTCTCCCGCCACAGGGAGTACACTATACCGCAGTGACATTGACCTTATTATATTTGATTTAGTCTGTGCCCTTCAGAATTTAAATGCACTGCAGCCTCTTTGAGTCTCTCTATTACAGAAATACAGCACATAACTCCCGGAACAAAGCTCTCTTTACAATGACAGTTTAATTTACCCGTGTGACGGTTAAACTGTGACAGTGAAAGTTTCCTTCTCGAAGCGATGGTGATTTCGCGAGCGTTGGCGTTCCTCCCGTGTTTACGAGTTGAAAGTCGTGGCGGGCGCGTGCGGTTCTTCACAGCTGAATCCGGGGTCCATCATGGCACCCACATCACACGCTCTCACGGCTGCCACCGCGAGGCCCGGACATCAAAGCACTCCTTCCCAACATTTCTGGCACTCGAAAAATCGGTAATTGAAGTTTCCCCCTCCCAGGCTCTCATTATAGGTACCTGCTGAAAGAAAACAGCCATCCTTGCCCACAATGCACTGGGGCATAGGTCCCCGGGAGAGGGGGGTCCTCTGGGATAGGAAGAGCCTCCCATCCCATATAGAGCTTTCCCATCTGTCTTTCCCTCAGGAGGAGGAATTAGTATTCCCGCATCTGTGTTATTCGGAAAATCGCTCTCAGCCATCATTCCGATGAATGAACCCCGGAGGAACTCTGGATGAGGTCCCGCCCAGCAGGGGTGCACAACGAGGTCCGATGCATTTCGGGATTTTGTTCCGACTCCTGCTCTTAATTACTTTATTAGCTCAGTCATGTCTTGATCTGACAGTTCTCTCAGCACCAGCTGCAGACTGCAAGTGCAGCCTAGAGAGTTTTGCTCTGCTCAAGTACGGGAGTGAACCAGCTTAGTTTATGGAGTGTCAGAAAACCAAAAAAATACAGTAATTGGCTGGAATAACCAGCAAGCAGACTGGTCCTCCAGGACCGGAGTTGTGCATCCCTGAAGATTCAGCCAACTGGGATGTTGAGGTGTTTTCCAATAGTGCATTTTTGGGCAGCAACCATCTGTGTCTGTACCCTGTTGCTGCCACTCTCTAAATCGGCATGGCAACCCAGGGAATAAAACCTACAGTAATGGGGGGGGGGGGGCACTGGGTTTTTCGTGGGGGTGGGGGGGTTGGGGTCGTGGGACATCAGGAAGAAGACCGGACGATGTAGAGGTTAAAAAAAGAGAAGGATGAGCGCTATATTATACCCGTCAGCTAACACGACATTCAAAATTCGATGGAGCACTGAAGCAAACACTCTAACCGTAGACATGCTATATTATTTTTCTTGGAAAAAGTACTAGAAAATTCCCTCAGCTCTGCAGAGTTTTTATCCCCGATGTTTGAAATGTTTCTTTTTTTCAGCTGTCCTCGGTGAGAACTTATTTAACGGCACTCAAAACTGTGAATGCTCCAAAGCCACTCTTTCAGCACCCCATACCTCTTCTCTCTGAAAACGAATTTCACAACTCTTAGAAATGTCTGAAGATCTGTATACTCTTTCAATGCCAAGGCTTGGGGAAAAAAAAATATTCCCAAATGAAAAGCGTATTCAACTGTGATGAAAATACCGTCAGTGATGTCCTCATTTTTCCATCAAAAGAACTCGATCAAAGAACTGAAATACTTACAGGTGTGTGTTTCCGCCTTCTGTATTTTGCTCTTTCATTTTTTTTTTTTAGTTTCGTTTTCAGAGTTTCATACCACGGAGGCAAATAAGCGTGGAAGATGTTTTTTTGGACTGACAAGCAGTTGTGGGTGGTGAAAGAAAACCTGGCAAAAATGCACAGTATGTTCCATAACTCAAGGTTAATACATCATTGCATTCATATTTATCATATTTATTGGCTGTGGTAGCAGTGTTGTGACATGACAGTATTTGAACTCAGCAAAATTTCAAGCAGATTACAGTTTCATTATTACTGTGTTTGCAGAGCTGTGTGACCTCAAAGCATCATTCAGCAGCTAGCCAGTTTCTGTTCTTGTCTTTCTCTGAATGGTAATCGTTTTCAGGATTGGGTTCTAGCCTGACCAATGCTATGATCCAATCTATTAAATTGCTGTGGCAAACTTTTAACAAAAAACAATGAGATGTCTTTACATTGTTATGCAAAAATGTCATTATACTGTGTTTATTTTTTTAGCAGTTTGTTCTGAAAGCGCTGTCAGAAATCATGATGTCAAAACAGTGATGTTTTTCAGGATCTTCAGTTTTTCTGTGAAAATAACAATCCAAGCCCTGCACTGGCAACATAGAAAAACAACAAGAAAAACAAGCTAAATCCACACAGAGGCCCATGAATAAGTAAAACGGTAGGACCTGAAAGGGGAAGAATGATCTCATCTCAGCGCAGCTTGCATTAATTCTGGCTCTCAGCACTTAGCTAGGGAGTGCTTTGGCACAGACACACAAACCTACAGAAAGAGAGATAAAACCCCCAGCTCACCATCACCCTGAAAGGCTGGTGCACATACACTGTCGGCAGGCTAATGGCTCGGTTAAAGCAGTATTAGGCTGGTTCTTTCACTTGTTTTCAGAGTTGAAAGCGAGTAGCACAGGAACTTCTTTAACCTGAGGCTATAGAGACTTTATTTATACAGAGAGAGAGAGAGGAGGGGGAAAGGGAGAGAGAGAAGGAGAGAGAGTGAGAGAGAATCAGTTTGTTTCATCACATGGAAGTTTGGCAGCTTTGTGCAAATTGATCAGCAGCAAAGACAATCATGTGAAGCACGTCTCATTTCACACAGAGAATTGGCACTGCATAGAAAGGCTCGCTAGAACAGTGGTTCTCAGCCGGGGGGACAGGGCCCAAAACAGAGCCTCAGGAAGCTGCTAGGGGGGCCTTGAGATGAAAGTATTGAAAGATTCAAATCACAAATCATCAAGACAGAGGCTGAGTAATGACAGTATTTGACTAAATAAATGACACAAAGCAAAGAATACTAAGAGTGTATGTAATGTAGTGACCATTTTACTTTCTGTGGATGTTCTGTAGAGGGCGGGGGCCTTGGGGGCGAAAAGTTTGAGCACCACTCAATGACTTCTCCAATCAGACAGACAAACACACACACACACACACACACACACACACACACACACATGAAAATAAATAAATAAATGCACACACACATACACACGCATGTGCACACACACATACACACACATTCACATGCACACACACACACACATGCACACACACACACACACTTGCACACACACACACACACACACACACACACACACTCACATGAAAATAAATAAATAAATGCACACACACATACACATGCATGTGCACACACACACACACACACACACACACACACACACACACACACCCAGCAGGAGGGCTCAGAAGTAGGCTCAATCCTGCCAATGATCAGGCAGGTTTACCTCACAGCCAGGGGAGGGGGAAATACCCTCCTATCAGAAACAGAGGACTATGCACCACTCAATGAGCTGGAGCCTTTCTCAGCAGGAGGAGAAGAACCGCTGCGTTTCACTCAGCAAACCGTACACGTTACACTGCTACGTGTGTGCTTCTGCCCGCGGTCTACCCATGTGGCCCAAGGCCCAGGTGCTCTTTCCAATTCCAATTCCGATAAAAGCCAGTGTGAAAATAAAGGAATAAAAGTGTGTTTTTAAGGGACTACTGAAGAGTGCAGACACAGAACGGGCCGCGGCTCCCCTCGAGGAAACGAGTGAGAGCGGTCGGCACAATATCCGCGTCTCGTCACGCACGTTATGCAGTCTGTTTCCATAATTCATTATTCTTTCTCTATTCCTAAAATGTAGAAAGTCCCAGATCTCAATACTGTACTGTAGATTTAATCACAATGCTGTACTGTAGCTGCATTTGGCTTTCAGTTTCAAGAGGCATTTTCAGCCCCAGTCCTGATTGCATTCCTCATTAAAGGACTGACTCATTAACCGCAGGGACAACATTTTACCATGACAGATAGCTTAATGAAAACAGTTCATCTTCAATTCTAAAGAGTACTGGGAAAAGGGGCGGGGAAGTACATGTTAAATTCTTCTTTATAAATGATCACTTAATAAAAAACATATTTCTAGATGAGGATTTAATACTTAGCGCTTTACAGATCATTTATCTTTTTTAACTTCAGGCTGGGGAGTGAGGAATACCCCGGCAAGCCTGTCTGTATTTGCGATACTCTCTGTGACACTCCCCTAATACCTGGCTGAAATCATGCACTGACCTGAGTTACGGAAAAACACTTTTCACACTGCTTCCTGTCTCATGTGATCCTGTGGCTTCATTATCCTGTGCTCAACTTGTTGAATCCATGTCATCTCAGGCCATGCTTTCTAGTAGTGATTGTCATTTGCCTTAAGTGCCATCAAACTATCTTTCCACATCCTCCTTGTGGTGCCATCTCTGTTAACAACAGACTCTTTACAGTCACCCCCATTCTGTCAAAGGCTAAAAAGAAGCACCCGAGATCTCGGGTGATAAAAACAATTATAACTTTTTTTGGTCGTGTCGACTTTTCAGCAATTTGACACTGAAATGGTTTTAAAGTAGTCGTGAGATGATCTGTTTTGTCTGTCATCCACATCAACAGAGAGGTGTTTAATTACACAGAGGAAAGCTAAAATCCAAGTGCAAAAGCAAAAAACTGATCAAATAATATCCCTCTTTGTTTAAGAAAAATCTAAATGACTCTATCATGAAATACGGAAATACAACAGTTGAAATTCTAGCAGCGTTGCTGCCTTTGGAGATGGTGGTTGGGTGTCATCCACACTTGAAATTATTGTGACATCTGAGCTTGTTATTAAACCTACTATGCTACTTCACAGTAAATTCATAATTTCTTATTTTTGGCTGCAAAGAAACTTTGAAGAAGAACTGAACTGTTAGATTGGAATCTTTTCCTGGATTTGTTAAGACACTCAGTGATCACTTTATTATATTAGGTAGACCTGAAAACCATCTTGTTAATGCAAATATTTAATCAGCCAATCATGTGGCAGCAGTTGAATGCATAAAAGCATGCAGACGTGGTCAAGGGTTTCAGCTGTTTTTCAGACCAGATGTCAGAATGGGGCAGAAATATGACCTAAGTGACTTTAACCATGGAATAATTGTTGGTGCCAGACAGGGTGGTTTGGGAATCTCAGAAACTGCTGATCTCTAGGGATTCTCATGCACAACAGTCTCTATAGAGTTTGTAGGGAATGGTGCGGAAAAAACCATCCAGTGAGCAGCAGTTCTGCAGGCATACATGTGTTATTAATGCAAAAGGTCAGAGAAGAAGGGCCGGACTGGTCGAAACTGACAGGAGGTTACAGTAATGCAGATAACCACACATTACAACAGTGGTATGCAGAAGAGCATCTCTGGACACACAGCGCATCATAACTCTAAGTGGACTGGCTACAGCAGCAGAAGTTTAAAAATAAGTTAATAGGTCTAAAAGAATAAGACTAATAAATACCTCACTGAGTGTATATATGGATGATCTCTGATCTATAGAGGCCTGGCCTAGCCTCTGAGGCTCTTCATCTTATCTGCTCTCTAATTGGCTCTTCACAGTCGAGCCAGTCGATATTATCAGCTTTTTTATTGGCTGGTCTAATATTCCCTGGTTGTCTCATTGGTCAGTTAGATTTCGCCAGACAAGAAATTCAACTGTTTGACTCAGACAGCAGTCGAGGGGTTATTGGTTTCTTTTTTTGTTTTTTTCCTGGCCAGTCAAACACTCTGAGTCGAATGATCTTGTGGATTTCGCTATCGGCTGATCAGACACGCTTACTGAGTGAATCAATTTCAGAAGACAGGAGCCAGCATCGGCAAACTATTCCTCATTGAAGACAGAGGAAGTGAGATTGTATGTTCCACCGTACACACTTTGCACCCACACACTGAAACAGTGTCTTAAAGTGAATCTAAACCATAATTCCATGTTATTGCATTTTATTGATCTCTCAACTGTTGGAAGATTTAAGAAATATTTGTTTGTCTCAGCTATACTGCAACTACATTAACAGTAGCAGTGGCTTCGCTGGTGGCACAGAAAAAGGTGATTCTGTCAGATAATCCCCGAACATGAGAGGAATCTAGTATAGATTCGTTTCTAGAAGATACGGTATGCAGTAAATGGCACATTTTTACTATTTTATTAATGGAAAGATCAGTTTACAATCATAAACAGATTTCAGGGTGAAGTTTCTCGATAACAGAATGAGTCCCCTCGCAACCTCACAACGGTCCTTGTGAATTCACTCTCTCTTTACACATTTCTGTAACTGCATCGCTGTGTCATCAGTGATGCAAGAGATTGATTGGCAGCTGCCGAACACAGATTTATGCATCTAAACTGGGGAATTTTAAGATCTTTTTTACACAAATTCAAAAAGTTGAACTAACCTTCATATTTTAAAGTGTTTGATGAAAGTCCCCATGGGTAGATCAATAGATACGATTTTATTTGATACCATTCCCTTAATGGAAAGAAGATAAAGAATCATACTTTAATGGACGCAATGCAGGCTATTCTGGACTGGAATAAGACCTGAAAAGATGAGGCCTGCTTTCATGACGGCAGCTCATATTTCACTCAGAGCGCTAACAGTAGAATAAGGTCAGAATGACACCAGATGAGAACTTGATCAAAGATAGAACACATCCATCCTCTGGAAAATTTCCAGATATTTTATATCCAGCATATCCAAATCAGATATATTGTTACACAGAGTATGCAACCCATATTGGTTACATTTTTGTTTTCCAATGTTGACTCATTTTGTGTATTTTCTACCAGAATGTGTACCCTCATTTCCACTTACAGGGCTGTCCCTCTTCACAAACTGCTAGAGAAATGTCCCTGCAGTGGGACAGAATTCAGTCTCGCCCATTTGTCCTAGAAGGTCCAATCAAAGCTTAGCAATCTTTACGAGCCCCCATTACTACAGTCAACCTTGTTCAATTGCCCATATTCAGGAAGGCAATTCAGATTAACCCCTTAAGTATCGCCCCTTTCCTTGACCCAAGCTTAATAAACATACTTGACATAGCCAAAATAAATTAGTTGCTATTCTTAAACCCTTTTGACTACAGGCATAATCAACAAAGAAGCACAAACACAGTGAAAGTTGAAGTTTTCTTTCTTACTGAAAATACTTTCTGTTTTGACTGGATACAGATTATTGTTGCTGTGGCTTGTACACTTAAAAACACAAAGGAGCCAAGTCACCACACTGGACAAATCTTGTTTAAAATTTGAGCACAATATCACCAAAAAATTGGGTTCTGCATAGTTTTTTTTAATCTATGTATTATTGGCATTTGGCAGACGCTCTTATCCAGAGCAATGTACACTTGATTAGACTAAGCAGGAGACAATCCTTCCCTGGAGCAATGCAGGGTTGAGGGCCTTGCTTAAGGGCCCTACAGCTGTGCGGATCTTATTGTGGCTACACCGGGATTAGAACCACTGACCTTGTGGGTCCAGTTGTGTACCTTAACCACTACGCTACAGGCCACCCCTATGTTGAGGCAGTTTTCCAAAAATTACATTTGGATACTCCAAAAGAACACATGGAAAGTAAATGGCATTTTGGGTCAGATGTAAAATGTTGCATTTTGCTTACTAAACTATACAAAACATTTTTTTCTTTTTTTAATCATTTATAAACAGGAAGAAATGTACATTTTAAATTTCTCATGGTCTCGTGTAACTCTGTACCATTTAGAGCTCAAGTTTGCTTTCAATGACGTACAGATTCATTGTAACACATCTAAACCAGTGGTGCCCAGATTTTTGCACCCCACTGTATGCGTGTTGTGAATCTCCCTGTAAGTGACACGATGTGACCCTCCCTTTCTCTGACCCATTTTTAGAGGGAATCTAGAGTCAAAAACAATTCCTCAGTACTTATCGAAATGGATACGAGCAGGTTTTTTATTTTTTTTTGTGAAACGCTGAGCTGATGTAAGTCCAATGCACTCTGAACGTTTTTGGTGGAATTTTTAAGGAAATTAGAAGACGAGAAAGGGACTGAGCTAAATTATTTAGCATTACTTTTCACTTCCAGCTAAAAAATTCCAGCTAAGACCGGCTGGGATTCTAAATTGGTAAAAACAATTGTGGCTGGTCAAAGCTGGTTAAGCCGGTAGAGTACTGTAAGCTAGTGGCTACACTGGCTGACTAGCTGACAGCCGTTCAACTGGCAAAAACCAGCTAGTAGTGTCAACACACCAGCTTGGACAGCTCGACCAACTTAGGCTGGTTTAAACTGGAATCTTCAGCAGGGCTGACTTAATTGGTACTGAAGATCTTTACCGCTAAAATGAAATTGATTTATCCTGTACATTAGCAATATGGCTGAGCGAGTAATTGAGTTCTCTGAGATCCCAGTAATTAATTGAGCTGAAGCAACTATTGAACTCTCCCATCATTCACCATCAAAGGACACCTTGGGCTGTTCCTTTTGTGAGTTATTGACCTTACGTTATAGTCCATGCATTAGCAGATGCTCCTATCCAGGGTGACTTACACAGCTTTTGCATTTTTGCATACTCTCCATTTAACAGCTGGATATTCAGTGCCTTGCTCAAGGGTACAACATCAGTGTGCTGCAGGTATTTGGGAATCAAAATAAAACCTGCACCCTTCAGGTAAAAAATCCAGGCCCCTAATCAGTATAACTGCACCATGGCATATAGTCGGACAACAGAAGTGCGAATGTTCCAGTTGGCAGACCTTAACAACATGGAACAACTTGGGTTACGTGTATGGTATAAGGTCGAGTAGGATTAGGTGAATTCTGTCCTATATGGTTAATCTGTATGCAAAGGTAGAGTGGGTTTAGGTTAGTTCTGTCCTATGTGGTTTGCTTGTATGCCAAGGTAGAGTTTATTTAGATCGGTTCTGTTTTATCAGTTACCTGTATGCTAAACTAGAGTGGGTTAAGGTGAGTATAAGTGTGCATTATCCACCCACCTACAGGTCATCTCTCGCTGACAATGAAAAATCTATCTGCTCTCCTCTATGCTGGTGTGTGCCTTCACTGACGAACACAGCGAACACATTTTAAAAGTGGATACTAGTTGCATAGCTGGCCAACAACAGCCAAATCCATAAAATGCAGGTGTACTTATTTGATATGAATGAATTAATCCTGAATATGAAACTTCTTCTGGCAAAACAAAACCTTTAATGACCCTTCATTGTCACCAGTGAGTGGCTCAAGGTTTTGTGCTCCAGTACAGGTAAGCTCCCTCATTTAGAACTGTCTGTCAAACTTGTTCTTCATAGATGACCTCGGAAATAAGTTTGTAATTACCATGCTGTGAGAATGGTTGCCTAAGGTTGTTAAGGTCCGGGGTATATTAATCACCCACATGCACAAGGTTGGATCTCATTTGTTCATTACAGAGAGCTGTTAGGGACATAACGAAATATATTATACAATTACTTCTTAATGTTTTTTCATTTCAGCACATCCATTTCCTTTAAATATAGATGCATGCATCTTGATAAATAGCCCTCCAAAACTCATTTATGGTGATTACCTGGAAGCTATGTTATTATGGAGCAGTTATACAACTCATCTACATAATGAGAACCAAGGCGAATCACTTTTAATTTGAACTGATGAAAATTAGCACAAGATATTAAGACTTCCAACTGCTCACAGTTGCACAAATTGATGATATACAGTGCTGTAAAAAAATTACATAACGGTATTTTCTTGGTATTTTCTGCTAAATATCCATGCTTCCTCTCATAAGGGTTTGACTTGAAATTAAGTGTTATTTCTTCTTTATTGAAATAAGTACGTGAATTGAGAATGCAATTTTGCACTGGACTGTGGACTGAGAGTGGGTGTGGAATACGAGAGACTAGGCAGCCAATAAGATTTAAGCGGTGATTTTGTGGTGGATTTGAGGTATAGCCCCACTTTATGGGAATTTCACCAGGGCTCTGGGGTAGCTTCACTCCTCTGCTCTTTGTGCAAAGTACCATGGTAAATGGTAAATGGACTGCATTTATCTAACGCTTTTAGCCGAAGCGCTTTACAATCGGCTTGTCGGGAGCAATTGGGGGTTAGGTGCCTTGCTCAGGGACACTTCGGCAGACCCAGGGGGTGCGGGACTGATATAATGATGACTGTGAGTCAGGTTTTTGGAAACGGAAACTTACTGTAAGTAAAAACAGACGAGGACTTCGGAAGACTATTGTTATAAATGAAACACCAAGCAGCTTAATAAAGAGAAGAGGATTCGTTCCTCAGCAGCCATTTTGATCTGCTTCAATGTGTTGCTTCATTGCACGGCAACTGCAAGAGAGGCCATCGAGACACCAGTAATTGTGTTTCTCTGTCATCAAACAAATCAATCAGCACATTTTAAAACTTTTAAACTGTTTTTGTTAAATAAGCACTCCTTAGATGATTACATTAGCTTTAGGTTCACTTATTTATTCGTGGAAAATTGGATATAATATATTCATGCATGAAGTGATGAATATTCAGTGCGTCCTGGATCACACTATGCGCGGTTACTTGCCGTACTTGGTGAGAGTGCGCACCAGCCTCTCTGTGTGTGATGTGAATTATAAACCCATCCTCAAAGGCTTTAGCCAAAATAGCAACTCCAGTGCTGTCTTTCCTAGCAGGGATTTCACACACAGCGCTGAGAAGATTTCGTGCAGCACGTTGAGTTTGGAGCGGCAAACACAAGCCGTTCGGCTGTCTGCGGATTCTGGAAGCGCTCATCACTGCGGCGACCGTACGCAATGTTAGATGCAAATTCCTGCAAACAGTCACAGCCACTGAGACTAAACACGGCACGGAAAGATTCTCACTGTACCTGTTACACCGATCGAGCACCATTAAATGCAATGTGGACTATACTTTACGTACATCTGAGTTTAATTAACTCTTATTTAAAGATTTGCTGTGTACTAACATACTTTTAAGTTCCTTTATTCAAGCCAACCTCATGCTTCTGCAACTATCGCTGAAATTAATATTCAGTCATTGAAATTCATTGAAGGAACTTCTTAACGTTTAAATTAATTCAAGTCAAGCTTCTCAGGGATTTAATTACAGTATATTATTTATTTATGAGCTGAGTTACGGGTTATCTACAGCTAATTGCACAGCTTCTTCGGTATGTCTGTGAATATAATACCATTTATGTAGATGAGTATCGAGGTGTCCCGTTAATAATCACAGTTTAGCTACAAATAAAGTATTCTTTTTATTCATCAGATGAAAAGAAAAGAATTTGAAAAGATTCAAATTCTTTGAAGAGGGTACAGTTTGGAACATCATCACAGTTTTTCTGCAGATAAGGTTTTTTTCCATTATTCATCAGATTAAAAGAAAATCATTTCAGAAGATTCAAAGAGGGTGGGTTTTGTCATTCATACAATGAGAATTACAGTGATTATTAGTATCTTGCTTACAAAAAGGCTGCGACTACTAAATGTCACCCTCTCATTCCCTGTCAGGTTAACATAATAGATTAGCATTCACAAATACTTTGCAGTATGTAATTGCAAAATCTGAAGTCTTGTACAGTGCAACAGGATAATGTGCCCAGTCGAAGGGTGAACATCCAGGTTGAGTGGTGTTTTGACATAAATTGCCCCAATATAGCCCAGGCTTTACCTGGATATAGCCTGGCTACATCCTCTTCAGCTAAAACCTTAACTTTTAAACTAAAATTGTGGCCATGTTTGGTAACTGAGAGGTTGTAGGTTTGATTCTCATGTGACCTGTGCAAAGGCACTTTAGCTGTGTTGCTCTGGATAAGAGTAAGGTACAGTAATATATGTAATATAAGTGCAGGCCTGCTCCAGTGAACCGTAATTCACTTTCCAGGAACTGCTAAGAAGTGCCACTCAAATTCCTATTGGATCACTTTAAATCTTAAATGTGTCAACTTATCATTTATGGATATTGTGTTTTCCATTGTTTGATGAAACTCAGGCGAAAGCTATGCTGATGCAGTGGTTTTTTGCAGAAATATTATTTCATTCTGACCTGCACCGAATTGCTTTTGCAATTCTAATCGGATCCTATCGGATTGTTTTAAATCTTTAAATGTGTCAGCCTATCATTTATTCATTGGGTTTTTCCATTGGTTGAAAAAACTGGTGAAGGCTATATGCTTATGCATTGGTTTTTTAGCAGAAATATTATTTAATTCTGAACAGCACAGAATTGCCTTTCAAATTCCAATTGGATCCATTTGGATTATTTTAAATCTTAAATGTGTCAGCCTATCATTTATTCATATTGGGTTTTTGTTTGATGAAACTCTGGTTGATAAATTTTAGCGGTAATATATTATTACATCCTTGTTTCAGGTGTAGCTGGGCCTTTAAAAAAATCCTCACTTCTGTTGATTCAGAGGTAACACCACCTCCGGAAGTAAGAGAGGTTGCAGGTTCAATTCCCCCACCCTGGGTGTGCAAGACACCTCACCCCAAATTTCTCCCGATGAGCTGATTCGTACCTTGCATGACAGCCTATGGTGTTGGTGTGTGACTGTATGTATGTGTGTGAACTGGTGAATAAGAGGCATCAATTGTAAAGTACTTTGGATAAGAGCTCTATATAAATGCCATTTGACTATTTCCTGCTGTGGCCTTTCCAGGCACCTTGCTAGTTCAGTGAAATTACATCAGAGCTATCTGTGCTTCCTCAGTCAGTACCTAGATACATTTTGAGCATTTTTTGCTCCAAGACATGGGTCAAATTTGGTATAATGTGGATATATAATCACTTATTTTTCACCTCCCTTCTCCTTGTTTCGCGCCTGGCCCTGAAATCGATCGAGGTCGGCCATCTTAGAGAAATTTAAATCCGTTAAATGTTCCTTCAAGAAGCTAGAGGTCAGGATCCAGGAGGATCCTGAAGATTTCTTGAGCAACACAACACAAGTGCGTCCTTTCTGGAAGTATTTTTTTCAGAATGTGTGATGGACAGTATAGAATGATCAACCTGTGGATTCACCTCTCCCCATATGAAGCATATGACGTACGAAGGAGCAAGGACATTCCATTTGCCTAATTCACGTTTCCTTGATTCCCTCATCTTCACTTCCTTTACTGGCTTCCTTTCCTTGCCTCGTCCAATGGATAGAACAAGGGAGCAAGGAAAGGACACAAGGAAAGGTGAAAAATAAGCGTTTGGAAAAAGCCCCCTCAGTCATTTTGTTTTGTATCCACAGCACTTGAAGAAAACCTCTGTGGAATGGCCTTATAAATGTGCACCAGTGTAATTCTACTGTGCTTGGCCTCCAGAGATTTACCACAAAAGGTGACACAGCAAAGCAATGTACAGTGGTGTGAAAAAGTGTTTGCCCCCTTCCTGATTTCTTTTTTTTCATGTTTGTCACACTTAAATGTTTCAGATCAAACAAATTTAAATATTAGTCAAAGACAACACAAGTAAACACAAAATGCAGTTTTTAAATGAAGGTTTTTATTATTAAGGGAGAAAAAAAATCCAAACCTACATGGCCCTGTATGAAAAAGTGATTGCCCCCTAAACCTAATAACTGGTTGGGCCACCTTTAGCAGCAACAACTGCAATCAAGCGTTTGCGATAACTTGTAATGAGTCTCTTACAGCGCTGTGGAGGAATTTTGGCCCACTCATCTTTGCAGAATTGTTGTAATTCAGCCACATTGGAGGGTTTTCGAGCATGAACCGCCTTTTCAAGGTCATGCCACAGCATCTCAATAGGATTCAGGTCAGGACTTTGACTAGGCCACTCCAAAGTCTTCATTTTGTTTTTCTTCAGCCATTCAGAGGTGGACTTGCTGATGTGTTTTGGATCATTGTCCTGCTGCAGAACCCAAGTTCGTTTCAGCTTGAGGTCACAAACAGATGGCCGGACATTCTCCTTCAGGATTTTTTAGTAGACAGCAGAATTCATGGTTCCATTTATCACAGCAAGTCTTCCAGGTCCTGAAGTAGCAAAACAGCCCCAGACCATCACACTACCACCACCATATTTTACTGTTGGTATGTTCTTTTTCTGAAATGCGGTGTTACTTTTACGCCAGATGTAATGGGACACATACCTTCTCGTCAGACCACAGAGTATTTTCCCAAAAGTCTTGGGGAACATCAAGATGTTTTCTGGCAAAATTGAGACGAGCCTTAATGTTCTTTTTGCTCAGCAGTGGTTTTCGTCTTGGAACTCTGCCATGCAGGCCATTTTTGCCCAGTCTCTTTCTTATGGTGGAGTCATGAACACTGACCTTAACTGAGGCAAGTGAGGCCTGTAGTTCTTTGGATGTTGTTGTGGGGTCTTTTGTGACCTCTTGGATGAGTCGTCGCTGCGCTTTTGGGGTAATTTTGGTCGGCTGGCCACTCCTGGGAAGGTTCACCACTGTTCCATGTTTTCGCCATTTGTGGATAATGGCTCTCACTGTGGTTCGCTGGAGTCCCAAGGCTTTAGAAATGGCTTTATAACCTTTTCCAGACTGATAGATCTCAATTACTTTCTTTCTCATTTGTTCCTCAACTTCTTTAGATCTCAGCATGATTTCTAGCTTTTGAGGATCATTTGGTGTACTTCACTTTGTCAGGCAGGTCCTATTTAAGTGATTTCTTGATTGAGAACAGGTGTGGCAGTAATCAGTCCTGGGTGTGGCTAGATAAATTGAACTCAGGTTTGATAAACCACAGTTAAGTTATGTTTTAACAGGGGGGGGCAATCACTTTTTCACACAGGGCCATGCAGGTTTGAATTTTTTTTCTCCCTTCTTCCCTTCTCCCTTTAACCTTTATTTAAAAACTGCATTTTGTGTTTACTTGTGTTGTCTTTGACTAATATTTAAATTTGTTTGATGATCTGAAACATTTAAGTGTGACAAACATGCAAAAAAATAAGAAATCAGGAAGGGGGCAAACTGTTTTTCACACCACTGTAAATCATATCTCCCTCCCTCTCGTTTTTGTTCTTCTTTTCGTCGCAGCGATTGGGGTTTGGGGGGTGCTCCTCTCTGGCAGGTTGCCAAATGAAAAATAAAGAAAAAGATTTTTTTATCAGAGCTGAACTGCATCATATCTTTAAAATGGACTCCTTTGTGTTGTTCTAAGCTTGTCACTCTCTTTCTCATCACGCCTCGCACCCCTATGCAGCCTATGACAGGCTCCGGCCTACACGGTGAAGTATTGAGTGAAATGAGCTTTCATGCCGCGCATTTTATTCCGGGGGTTTTAAACTTGATCCCGCAGACCCAGTGTATTTGCCGGCTTTCGTCACACCATAATTACAAACCTTGAACAGTAATTTGCTCTTAATTGTTCTTAATTAGGCACTTCATGTCTGAAAGATGATTTCACCTCTTAAGGCCCATTGTGTCACGAAGAGCAATGTCTGATGAAGACTAAATGTTCCAGAATGTTCCAGGAGTTTTAGACAGTGAGATGTTTTAATTTTCTAAAATGTATTCTATGACAAATCATTTTATTTTTATTTTATTTATTCAAGTACAGATTAACAGGTGAAATCAGTGTCCTAAATGGTGAAACAGTGGTGAAACTAAACTATTTGTGAAAAAATGTTTAAATGACAAGTGAGCTTAACCCTGCAATGTGTGAATAAGTGAAATTACAAAATTATGTTATTGATACCGTAGGTATTAGTTGCTATTTATACCTACGGTATCAATAACTGTAATCAATGGAGATATTGGCTACAACATAACTCCCCCAGGACCCATTTTCAAAACCACTGTTTTACTGTTTTGGGTAAGTAACTTTGGTCAGTCTGACTAATGCAACAAAACTAAAATGTACCCTCTGGTAAAATTCAATGCCGGGAATAAATGAAATGGCTCTCTGTTTGCCAGCTATCATTATACTGTAAGTAGCAAATGATCACAGAAAAAAAGAGTCATTCAGACCCTGCAGTATCTCCTAAGTAAATGGAAATGGTGAAAAATGTGCTTAATGACCATTTTACACTTGGGTCCACAGATTAGAAATGAGCAGTGCAATCATTAGACTCATCATTCCAGTTCTACTAAGTAATTTAAGTGCATAGGACTAATTTCTGTAGTAATTTCAGCGGTGACATTACGCTCTCACATTCATATAATTCCGTTGTTTTATCCTCAATTGTTAAAATGTGGGAGTGTTTCAAAATAGGCTTGCCCAGGGGTGTTGGGAGGAGATCCAAACCCACACACACACATCCACCCCCACCTCCTCCCTCCCCTTGCCTGGGTCCACCACAGGTCCACCTGCTGCCTGAAGAGCCAGGCCCAGCATGTATGCATGTTCCAGTTTGGGTATGATGTCGTCTTTCACTCATACATGTAGGTTTAGGGGGAGACAGGAGTAATGACACCTTCAGTATTTTCATTTGGATTAATTGGTAGTATGCTTGTAAGACTTCATGTTTGCCTTTGTGAGACTAAGTGGACCTACTGTGGGACTAAATTAGTCTTACATAGTCTTATCCAACCACAATGGCTTGCTGTGCTTAACTGTGCTTAAAAAATACATGTTGCTTTCACTTACTCTCACTATTTTTGTGATCAGATTTTCTTTGCCTTGGGGTGAGCAGCTCTGAGAAATGTAGACCCTGCTTAAATTTGGTACTCAACAGCTGAGACACTTGAGTTTCTTCCTTACTCAGTATTTGACAGGCCATATTGGCCAATGGCATGCCAATACCTCCCTACTAAGGTATTGTTTTGCCATGCTTATGAGTTTGGCTGATAAAAAACATACAGTACATTATCAATGAAGGAAGTGTAAATGCTTATGATGAGGTTACCTTTCTTCACCTTTATATAACCAGGGAGGTCCATTGAGAACATATTTTCCTTCTTAGAGCTAGAAGCTAGAAGTTAGGAGGCTGCTGAACTTTCCTTGAGCAAGGCAACATGAGTGCATCCTTTGACCTGTGCATCCACCTGTCCACCTTGGGACCTTGGAAACATTCGGTTCAGGCACAAGTTAGACACCAGAAAGCCAGAAAGTCAGCATATGGCCGCAAGGCATCAGTAAGCGGTTTTAATCTTTTCTAGCATGAAAATGGCATTGAGATTTAATGTTTACCAAAAGGAATTGCTGGGATTTTCTATAAAAATTGCACCCAAAATTTACCAAATGGGTGACATTGGCTCAGTAGGTAAGAGCAATCATCTGGCAGTTGGAGGATTGCCGGTTCGATCCCACCCTGGGTGTGTCTAGTTGGTGCCATGCATGGCAGCCAATCACTGTTGGTATGTGTGTGTGCGTGTGTGTATGGGTGAATAGGAAGCATCAATTATGGAGCACTTTGGATAAAGGCGCTATATGCAGATCTTTACCATTCGACCTAAAGCTTGCACACTGATGCATTGTATTTTTGCTCAAAGGCTAATCAAAGGCTGAAAAAAGTTAGAATTAAGGAGAGTTTAAAAAACCAGGCAGCCTATCTGAAATGACTGCTGTGCTGCATGCAAAAAAAAAAGGTGAGAAAGTACCGCAGGAATTACACATTTTAATTTAGACGTGAGACAGTGAGTGTTTGTGTAAAAGAACAGAAGCCTCATCCTATTCAGACAGTATAACTTTCCCCACGGACACATAGAGCCTGCAGTGGATGCCTCAGACTGGCGGTCACTCATATTTGCTGGTACACAACCTGTGTGGCGTTATGAGTAGTTTATTCATTAATTTAACAAGTGGATTGTAGGCAGTACACTGATGGCAGATTCAGTTTCTGTCTCTCCCTCTCGCATGTAAATGCTATCTGCAAATAATTTACCGCTCCAAACTGTTTAAAGAGCTGTCTTTCTGCTTAAAGAGCCTACTTTCTGCTACAAGAGCCTTCTTTCGGCTTAAAGGACCGTCTTTCTGCTTAAAGAGCCTTCTTTTTGCTAAAAGAGCCTTCTTTCTCTCATTTGTTTGCGGGATCCTTTGAAGCTTGCCGCCATCCATGTTTTTTGTTAGAGACAAAAAACATTTCAATGACACTAATGCTGTTTGTGTGCTTTTGATGTGCACGTGTGTGTGTGTGTGTGTGTGTGCTTGTGTGCGTGTTCATGTGTGCGCGCACCTGCGCGTTGAAAGAACATTCTGTCACACAATTGCCGGTTAAAGCATCCAATACGGTTGAGAAGGCAATGATACTGAATAGAGGCACAGACAAGTTGTACTGATTTAACAAAGGTGCGGGAAACGAGCGTATCATCGTGCTCATTAGCTGGGGATTGTGTCTCTCGCAGAAATGCCTCCATGGAGCAGGCAAAGAGCTTAATCACAGGCTCTGGGATTTAGACAGCAATGGGAGAATAACATTTCTGTGGAGAAGATGCAACCCACGTGACCTTTATACACAAAAAAATGTATAGCACAATAACAAAAAAAAAAAAGATGTGCGTTAATTGTATGAAATCACTTTATTTCTCAATGTGCTGTGATTCCACTCGGGAACATTGCAGTCCCATGATCCCCTGGGGCAGATGACATGCAGTGAAGGAACTCCAGGAACAGGTGGAGAGTAAACACAGAGGACAAAAAACACGGAAGTATCCTTAACAACCTCACTGCCAATGCAGGCCATGCATGCTTACACAAAAAAGAAATAGGAAATAAAAAAATAAGAAAAGATTGCAAGGAAGTCTAAGGGAGAGAGAGAGGGAGATAGATAGATAGAGAGAGAGAAAGAGAAGGAGAGAAAGAGAAGATATTGCAATACAAAAAAATTCACAAAATTTACAGATTCTCGAATACAAGCACCAAAGGGACAGAAAACAGAAATGTTTACAGACAGAAAAAGTACACCATTTCATTTTTTTTTTCTTTTTTTTTTTCTCAACACATAGGAAAAACATGTAAAGACAACGCAGAGAAACATTAGACAGTTACAATCAGGTCACACCAGAGTGATTTTTTAAAATTGAGTTTTTAGCTTCTGTCAGATGAATACTGGAAGAGCTCGAGCAAAAGGTGCTGGGATTTGGGATTTTTATTTTACCCGAGTCTAAACCTGCAGTGAAAATGAATGCCAATGGACTACTGCAAGCCCTAACCATGGTGAATGAGAATGAGCATTTAATATCACAACCACACTCTATTTCATGTGACAAACACATTGTGCTGAGCAGTCATTTGAGGTGTTAAGGGTGTGTGAAGTGTGCAGTGAGGAGAGGTTCAACATATTGCGATAAACGTCTAGGCAGCAAGCGATGGAAACGTGGAGGCCTCCGATTACACTGTTTGCTGACTTTCTCAAAGAAAAGTTGGTAAAGATTGGCCACATTTACTGGGGTGCTCGTTGGCCCAAAAGTAGTGGAAATTGGGACCGTTGAGACCGGGGACGGTTCTCTCATCAGTGTTCGCCATCTTGGGAGCATTCTGCGACCCGTCCCAAAAGTGTCCCAGAAATTACCCAGTTACTGAGTCTATGTGTCAGGTGCCCATGAATAACTAGCCTTCCACAGTTATTCCACTCATTTTGTGCTCACTTCAGAAGATGACAAACAAACCCAATTAAAAATGTGCTTTATTTTACAGGTCATTAATTACAGTACATAGTACTTACTGGGTAAATACCAGATACTTATTAGGTAAATATTTCGATTTCAGAGGTAAGTACTATGAAACGGGCTGTAAAACGTACTTACTGAGTACCTACATATGGTACTTACTGACTTTGTTTCATAGTACCACTGAAATCAAAGTAATTACCTAATCATTACACTAGTAGCTGTACTTACCCAGTAAATACTAGGTAACGGGCTGTAAAATACAGTGTTACCAAAAATGCTAATAATCAGGAGGGAGAAAGGATAATGATATTAATGCACAAACCATACCTGAGAGAATTCTGTGTTTAAACTGAGTGAAGGGAGAAATGATATTATGGTAAATTTGACACCTAAAACACCAAAACAAACAATGCCAGTCTTTGGTTCAATAAAAATATGAGATAGGAAAAGGGAGCACATCTGACAAAGAACAAAGAGTAAGGGCAATATCGGACGTGACTCGTGGTTTATGAGTATTGTGCAGTGCACTGTCTTAAGAACCGCTAATGAAATAACACATTACTTAAATGAAAACCATTATACCAAACTGGCAGAAATCTGCTACACTTGAGTCGAATCAAATCACCTTAGGTTGATGTAGTTCAGGAAGGAGGGAACTGTTAAATTAGGTGGCCTCGTTATGGCTTATGATGTATCCACTCATTCTGCTTTATGTCACATAGCAAAATGAACACGGGTCGTGGTTAATGAAAAAGTTAATCTGCAGCGGAGTGGTGTACTGAAATGACAGTAGAGATATGTAGTGACACTTGTGGAAGGTTAAGCCACAGAAACATGAGAAAACCGCTAAGAACCCGATCGTGTGAGCTCACCACAACGGCCAGGATTTAATCAACATCGGTCCCTAACTTTATTATTTTTCTTCCTCACCAAGTGTAATGCTTGTGTCTCGGTGTTATGGACAAACGTTGATTGGATATTGGCCAATATGTCACAATCATTTATTTCTTGGTTTGGTTTTTGGTGTTCTTTTGTAAATGGTCCAAACTTGAATTGATGTGGACCTGGTGGTAATATAACCGGATCACCAAAGGGTTGGTTGGCTCTCATTATGAGGCCAATTTCACAGATAAGGCTACAAAACAAACAGAATTGTAATTTTACAAACAAATTGTGTTGTGTGATATCCTGGACAAGACAATGTATACAGTATACTTCATATACTTTCAGTAGGAATTTGCTCTATGGGATAAAAATCCAAAAGTAGTTTTTTCATCACTTACAGCACAAGGCAGTCGACTGATCATCATATGTGAAGCCTGTATATCAATGCATCACATTTTTGTGAATGTTTCGTCAATCAGCTTGCCGTGGATTTGGTTCAAACTCAACATCAAAAACACAAAAGTGCAATCTGTTTATGAGTGCAAAGCATACATATTAACGCTTAGAGGGGAAAATAAATCTTTGACTTACATTTGGCATGTTTATATATTTCTGTGGTGATATTTTAACAGAATTTTTTTATTTTATGCCATTATTTATATGTATTCATTAATTTATTTATTTGTTTTGGTTAAGTTACAATTACTATGGTATCCAACTAAATTCTTAAAGTGCCCTGACTGTGAAAAAACCACAAAAACCACGAAGAAAATATGAAAGGGGCTCAAAGAGACTCACTAACACCATTATTCGCATGAATGTCTAAATCATTCAGTATCTGCAGTGGAATGCACAACATAAGAACCAGTAGGACTCCATTATGTGACCTCACTTCCTTATCGTGACATCCCATATACCACAGAGAGTATTTTACACTAGGTCAGAGATCGAAGCCCAATCACACACTATGCATTCAGCAATCATGTTCAATGAACCAGAAAATATCAAATATTCATGACAAAATGGTGGCAGCTTGTGTCTCTGTAGTGATATCTCCTGTCATCAATTTGCTTTTACTTATTATTAAACAGTCAGAATCTCTTTATGTCTTTAGATAATATATATTGCACTAACTTGTGATAAGAAGCATTCCTACTTAATTGACTTAACATTTTGTAGTTATTTTGCTAATTTTAAAAACATTTAAACATTTAATGATGTCTCTTACCCACTCCTTTGTTCCAACTCCCCCCACACCCCCCGCCCACCCAACCCAACTCTCCCCATACTTTTTCTGGACTCTAGAAAGACAGCACTGTATGTGAACACCACCAACATTTCAACAGAACGAGCAAAACATACAACACAACAGTGATGAGGATTGTCTTGTTATTGCTGATTGGGGACTGCATTCCCTTTTAATTAACCTACCGACACAGGACAACCTCAATAATAATAATAATAATAATAATAATAATATTGCACCTTTGTCACTGTCTGTTTATATTAAATGTGCACAAAGCATCATTTTAGCGAGAAAAAGGTATGACATTCTGTAAGAACATAAATTTATATTTACATTCATGAGTATGGAGTACAGGCATGGACCCAGATTTAAGATAATCCAAATGCGCTTTTTTTTTTCAGTTTAAATTTCATATTATTTCATATTTCATATTAACAACCTCTGAAGTGAATACTTTCGGGAAAGGAAGGAACAAAGTAACACTTTTAACTGACAAGTCTCTGTTTCTGTTAAACTAAACCTGGGCCTGCTGATCCTTAAACTATGCTTGACTTGTTGTTATGACAACAAACTGCTGACACTATTTCTAGACAGGTTCCAATGTGGACATTGAGGTGAATCAGTGGCCAGCATTTTAAATGTGTTCAATTTGAGCAGATTAAAAATTACATTTTATTAGATCACACTCAGTGGCATCGATGAGACAACAGCTTTAAAAGATAGGATTATTGCCTCAGATCCTCAATTCACCAACAAATAAAACAGAAAATAATTCATACATATTTCACAAGTATTTAATCACTGGCATGCTCAGGAAAAAAAAAACATTGTTTGGATCAATATATATCGGTATGTAGGTGTCCAATTTACAACATTGTGGTGAAAGGTTACATTAATGCTTGACCAGGGATACGTAATTGTAAATACCAATTAATTCACACAGGGAGGGTTAGGTAGATACATATGTATATATTTATATATACCTATATATAAATATTATAAACAGCAAAAACTCATTCAATAACATGATATGATTCCGAGATTTCCTTTCCAAAGGTAAAGTATGGCTTATACTCTTTGAGTTATTTGTAAATATTTGTATTATTGACATACACCCTTCTATTAGTTCACCCTTGCTCTTATTGTTACTATCATTTTTTTTAAACCAGAGGCTATTTACAAATAAAAAGTGGAAGGTGGATTCATTTATGCCTATGGCCTAAGGCTCCGGGGTTTGGAGGGGGGGGTGGGGGGGGTTTAGGTAAGGATGTAGTTGGCGACTGAACCTACACAGTAACGTTCTAATGTTGCTATAACCGCATGGTTTACTTTTTGAACATGTCCTGGAGTGGGCCGGGGAGGTACTTCATGACCGTGTCCATTATGCTCTCTTCCTCCTCCTCTTCGTCGCCGCAGCCGGCCGGGACGGCCTTTTTGGGGCGAGTGAGGCTCCCCTCTGCGGCCTGCTCCATGGCGGCCTGCGCCTCTGCCTCCGCCTCTTCCCGCTTCTTGATGCCGTACTGGAAACAGGGAGGAAACACAGAGAAAGAACAGTCAGTGAAAATTATGGTCGGCCATCTTGGAATGGCAACTCTGACTGCAGGGCTGTCGGCCATCTTGGAATGGCACTTTTTTTTCGTAAATCGTTTACTTACTATCCTCGTCCCCTCGGTGCCCAAGTGACCTGGAAATTGATTCATCGTCCAAATGCCCATCTTCTTTAAGGACATTACAATCTGTTAAATGTTCCTTTGAGCAGTGAGGGGGATCCTGGTGAATGCTTCAACGAGAATACACAAGTGCTGCCGTTGTTATCGATGATCAATCTACGGATCTACCACTCCGCATCTACCGCCTCTGTAATTGACATGGCTTCAAACTGACGCTTGACTCAGCAAATCCAATGCGTTCCATTTGCCTAACCCAGTAGCCTTGATTCCTCCAACCTCATCCTTGCATCTCTTCTTTGAGTCCTCCGTTGGGTCAAGGAGGCGAGGACAATCACAGATTGGAATGTACTCTTTGAGTACGGTGTTGGCCATCTTGGAATGCCATTTTGACCAAAATAGTGTCAGCAAGCTTGACTACAGGTGCAAAAAATGGCATTTGTTTATTAAAAAGTATTTTTCCCTGGCACAGAGGGCTATCTTCAAGCATCATGCATTTTACATATTTATTATGATACGTTTTTGTTCCATACATTTTAATTACACCATCAATGACTGGAGTAACATGATGGTGTGTCTGCTTATTGACTGAAATACACGTTTAGATACATTTTTCTGTAGTTTAGATAATGCTGAAACTGAAAACGCTTGTCACACTTCCGGTTTCCACGGTTGCAAAGTTTTCCGTGCGTACGCTTCCCTTTCCGAATCCAAAACAGATACTCCTGAGGACTCCGGCTCCGAAACTTTACTAATGAGGAGGATCGTTCTCCGGGATTCCCAGAGATGGGCTGCGCACCTCCAGGGGGATTTCGAGAGGATGAAAGTCGCGCTGTACGTCTGTTGTTCGCACTGACAGACAGTACAGCTGCACGCAGTAACCGACGTCCTCCAAAACAGCAGCAAGTGGTAATTCAGAGACTAAGCGCCTCTTCTGCTAGCTGCACCTGCGCTGTAGCCGTGTTGAGCTGCGATAGCTTCCATATCTCCAGGACCGCTCCCACTGGGTTGTAATTTCAACACTGGAGAATAACAATCTCATCCATCTTTCTCCATGCATATCGATTTCGGCTTCCGCCCTCTAAATGCAGTGTTTCTGTGTCGTGTTTATTTAGGCTTCGTGCAATAGTTATGCCGGACTAAATATCAGAATGTTTATTCTGTTATGTATGTTATGTAACATTCACAATGGCTCAATAATGCATCATAACCATAGTATGTAAGAATGTGAAAGCATTATTATTAACATACAGTGGTTGGCTTTCACAGGGCATATGAGATTTTATATTATGTCACTGAAATGGTGTGTCTCACTCCACACAGACATGTGTTGGAAGAGTGCGTATGTCTGCATGTGTATATACACAGGCTAGGTATCAGTGTTGGTTTTCATTAGGTGTATTTTTGTATTTTGGTGGAGTTCATTCTGTGTTGTATATCCTATGTTCCTGCACTCTCTTGACAGGCAGGGACTATGAACAGAACACACACCAACAGCGAAAGACACCTAGTACCTGTCAATTTGTGTTGCACCTAGAGTTTGCTGGGCTACACTTTTTAAATGGTGATGCAGGCGTAATATGGCTGAAACATCAACTATATTGATAGATTAACATTTATAATTTTGGAGCTGCAGTACTGACCCCCCACCAGCAGATGGTGAAAAGCCCAGAGGGACCCCGCGCTGCTCACCTTGTCCCTGATGCCCTGCCGCATCGTTTCTCTCTCGGCCTCCATCTTAGCGTACTTGGCCTTCCTCTCCTCCTCCTGCTGCCGGAGAGCCTCCTGTCTTTCTTCCTCCTTCTCCTTCTCTGCCTCAGGGTCTTTATCCTCCTCTCCTCCCAGCATCTTACCCATGTCCTTAGTGGCCCCTGGAGAGAGAGAGAGGCAGGAGAGAGGGAGTAGTTGTTAAAGGGTGCTATAACACTGCGATCCTATAGAACAGTTGGATAAAACGTTTAGGGTTTTATGGGAGTCATTTGGGCTGAGGTTTTAGGGAGTCAATTACATTTCAAATCAAGTCATTTCAGAACATACCTTAAAATTCAAGTCTGAAAATGTTTTCCACAAGATTTCAGTGCAGTGACTAAATTTAAATGGAATTGTCCCTTTACTGACCAGTTACAGTAATGGTTATGAGGTTACCAGTTGTTTCAGCTCACCCTGTCAAAACAGGGGTGTATGATTCAGAGAAAAGGCCGCCATCTTGTCAAATGCATGGTCAGGTTAATTGCAGTAATCATTATTTACCTAGCAATCTGCCTTAAATGCACTGCAGCTGAAATAAGAGCACAATCCATTTCTACTTATAATAAATGTATATTATTATAGATATTTCATCATTGCTATGGCTACACAAAGCACTTTACAATTCACCCATTCACACACACACACACACACACACATTCACACACACACACTCACACTCACACACCAAAGGTGAATTGCTGCTATGGAAGGCGGCAGCCAGCTCGTCGGGAGAAATTACGGGTTAGGCATCTTCCTCAAGGACACCTACACACTTTTCGCTCTGGGGATCAAACCCGTAACCCCCACTCCCCTCGAGTCTCTTTCTACGCATGTGGGGGCATCGCCAGACCCCTTGCACAACGTGCGGTTATCGTCTGAGGAATGAATCTGAATGCCTTTAACCCTGTGGCCTCAGTTCTGTGGGAATTGGATTCTATAATGAGGTTCTGTTCCCAGTCCATTAATCCACAGCCATGCTATCCATCAATGCCCCCACCCTTACACCCCGCCCTCCGCTGCCGTCCAATCAGCGCGCAGCACCCACCGCACGCTCAACGTCATGACCTAATGACTCACCGACATAACCTAGCATCACCTGCTAATGCCCTCCTGAGGGAACTATAGCTGTGATGATGACCTACAAATCGTTAGCTGGCATCTGTACTGACGACGGTTCACTGTGCCAGTCAATCAACACACATTGACTTTCTTCGTGATCGGCCAACACTGCTGTACTCAGCTCATGTAGCCATAAAGACTGGTTCACCGAACAGACAACCCTCGTCCGTGTCTAATTCTGCGGTCGTGCAAAAGCATATCTTCTGTCTTTTTGTTGCACCCATTTCGAAAAATCCATTTTTATAAAAACAAAAATAATTAAGGCATTACACTGGGCTCAAAGACATCTGAATTCCAGTGATAAAACGCTGCAAATGAGAGCCAAAAATTATTTGCGGAACAATCCCCTGAAAATTCTCCATTGTTCATTGTTCCACTGTTATACATTGTGGTAATTGGCAGCTGTTATTCCAGGTTTGTAATTCATTTATTTTTTTAATTAATTTTATTTTTTCACTCATGCATATTGACGGCTCCTTAGCCGACTGATTCAAACAAAAACAATGCGCTCAGATAATTACAAGAACTTCAAACTTACTGGGGTGTAAAACCAATTATGAGAAATAATTCAATCGATTAATGTGTTGCGTGGAAAGCTCCAAATAACCGTGCAATGATTCAGCCTATGACAGATACCTCATTCAGTGTTCCTGCAATGCAGGACAGCTGTACCTGTATGTAGTCTGTGGCATATGCTGATCCAATACACAATACTACTGCGGCCATTTTACATGACCAGTCTACAACTGTGATGAATTTATGAATGCACGTGTGTGCACTGCGCATTTCAGGTCAGTGTTTTGTGTGTAATCTCTGTTTTGGCCTGAGGCTACAGACACAGTGAAACAGTGTATGTATAAGTTTTACAAGGCCATTTGGCCCAGGCTTTAGACTCCGTTACAGATTCTCCTTCTTACAGAGTCTGGAGATACACAATGTGCCGTCTATGACTCAGAGGTGCCTTGCGGTCGACACTGGTTTGGAGTGCACTTGTTTGTAATGCATTCATTAACACTGCATTCAAATGTAATCATCTGAACAGCAGGGTTTTGATAAAGAACGCAAATGAAAAATCACACTCATTGGTACAATGAATTAGCTTCTTGTAATTCGCAGCTGTAACTGATAGCCGAAATAACTGATAGCCGATTGGAGAGTTCATATTACTGGACAGCAGGTAGGATCACACAGGATGGATAAGCAAGCGTGTGTGGTTGTGCGCTTTGCAATGGTTGCATAGAGCACCAGGGCAGAAAAAAGAGATATCTGAAGTGTTTTTTAGCATTAAATGCCTGTAATTTTGTTGATATCCCCTCTCATCCTTAATGCGCACAATGAAGGGAGACAGGGAAATGAAGATATATTACAGAGTGGGACTGGAATAATCAATAAAACACACCCTCAGGAAGTCCAGTTGTCGTGTGCAGTCACATCAGCTCCTGATGACGGGGGTTGAGTAATGAAAGCGCACACTCTGTCTTTTCCCTGGGCTCGGTGTTGTGTAACACCCTCGGGGCTAATTAACCGGGTTTCCTAACCATAGACGGGTACCTCGCTGCCTGTCAGCCTGACTGCAGCAGTCCGGTGTTCACTGACCAGGCCAAAAGGTGCTCTGAGGTTTTATCTACATGGGGTCGGTGTAACTCTAATTAAACTTCCACTTTCCAAAACAGATATCAGAGTGGATGTGAAAAGCATGCATGGACATATTGTATTTAAAGTCACTCAAAGTCATGTTTCCTTGGCACGTTACACCACCTGGGGGTCCCCAGTACGTTTTGGTTCCTTCATTTGTGATTGTCCATCAATTCACGGCGGGATAATGTGCTGTTCTGTCTGTGGTGCGCACTGCTGATTTGGGGGAGGTTTCTGCCCACTTGTAGGTATCAGGGAGCAGGTGATGAATCCCGGGAGACTCCTGCACTTTCCCGGAGAGGTGAGATGTCTGAAAGCCCCCTGAGCCCCTCTGGTTTATTTTTAACCCTTGTGTTGTCATAAGGGCCACTATGTTTAACAGCAGAGAAAACCCCCTAAATTATCTTTTTTCAAATTTGAAATTTGATGACAAAGTTTGTGATGAGTGACAAGTTGTTTCTTCATGCAAAATACAAGCTGCTTTATTTTAGGGGTTTAGTGAAGGCAGGTCATTTTTCACCCTTAGGACAAGGGGAGTATACAGAATGTTAAGACTATACAAGGGTTAAAGGGGCAGCATCAAAATGTATGTACTATAACACCTGCTTATGACACCTGTGAGGCACCATTCTTCAATCTGCGGACCAGATAAATCGGCCAAACATTCCCCATATCTTATGTAAAAAAATATCTATGAATTCAATGTGTGGTTCTTGTGCACAATCAATGCTGTGTGTTCTTAAAATATGCCCAGTTATTACGTACTATTCTGCAAATGGTGGGAGGTAGGCTCTCTTTAAACCCAGTCACGATTCTCTGCATACCTGAATAACACTTTTGTTTTGTCATGGACGGCAGCGCTAAGAGTGGGTCTATGTCTATAATTGGCCTTGCGTCAATGGTGCACCAGTTGAATAGACCTTCCATAATGCCTGACTCATCGCACAGCCTCACTGGGGAGCTAGCATAAGCATTTCTATTAAAAAAACACCTCCCCAGCCTCCTGCATCTCTCAGAATAGACTGAGATCTGTGCGTTGAGTTTGTGCAGTACTCCTCTGTGACATTAAATGACAAGAAAAATATTAAAAGGACAACTTGGGGGGAAACAACCCAGAAATTACAACATAAATAAAAAATCCAACGATGAGAAAAATGCAGCCAGCGAAGATTTTTTAAATCCTGCTGAGACACAGCAGAGAAAATTGAAGTATTTACATTTTATGTTTGTTGAATGTCGGGAATTTAACTGCCAACCCTGCAACTGCTGAACTGCTCTTACCGACTGAGCCAATGACGCCCTGAGGAAGAGTTTAAAGGACCAGAGGGGAGTGTCCATTATCGTGAGATGTCTATTATTACACATTTTCCTGATCCATTTTCACAACGCCCTGCTTTTGCCACCTTTAGTAGCACAGAGATGAGGTGGCCAGGGAGCTGAATATGTCACTCCGTGCCAGATACACAGTGTAGTGTGGTTGTCCTGGAGACTCGCCTGGTGTCCTGGGTTTAAATCAGCCCTGATTAGAGGGCAAGACTGGAAACCAGCAGTGTCTCCAGGTGTAGGTTTGAGACTTGAGCATCCCTGGTGTCGTGCTGGAATCGTGGTCCTTGAGGGCCACAAATTGCTGATTTTCCACTCTCCCTTTACCTGGGAGTCAGGTGTGAAGACAATCTGGCCAATAAGTAGCACTAGTTGTTTGATGAATTATCTGGGAGAAAAGAAAACCGGGACTGTATTTGGATATGAGGGCCAGAGTTGATGATCCCTTGTGGAGGGTGTTTATCACAGCACAGATAATCCAGCTCACTCTTTCCTACAGACTGCAGCTGTTTTGCCAACCCATAGCTGCCTCATGTCAGCTATGATTTCAGTTTAGCCTCAAGATGAAAGATTTACAAGATGTTCAGCTCCGGCCTTCAATCCTTCCTCCTTTTTTAAAGCTACAGTTGGTACTGGTTTGCATGCCACATATAGGGTAGACTGTTGCCTAGTGGTTAAGGTACATGACTGGCATACGGAAGGTTGGTGGTTCAAGGCACAATACAAACCATGCAGCTGTTGGTCCCTCGAGCAAGCCCTTAACCCCACATTGCTCCAGAGGGGATTGCCCCTTGCTTCGGTGACTGTAATCGACTCTAAGTCACTTGGAAAAAACACATCAGCTATGGAACATACTTTTTTTGCTATTTCATTGCCTTATTCTGTAAAACACTGAAAGGGTTGTATATAAACAGCTTCTTCTTCTTACATTAATGAAAGATCCCATGACAATAGCTGTATGATTATGAGGTGTTCGTCGTGCCGTATTACAGTAAAGATATCTACTGTCACAGTTGTGCACCAGGTCACACCATATAATGGGGTTTCATAAGATGCAGCAAATTGGGATCTTTCGGCACGAACAGGAGGAGGACTGAACTTTAAATGTCAGGAATAAGGAGGTGAGTATCTTGTGTCTCTATATAATCTGCGGTTTGGTGGCTCATTACAGAGAACAAAGTCTTCTGACAGGTTAAACGGCTCAGTGGGTGACAGGAAGCGGAAGATCTAAAGTCTTTCAGCATCTTCGGTGCTTCTGATTGAGCTTCTGATTTACCCTGAAGATCACAGTGGGTGAAGGTTTTCTCTCTTAGAAGGGTGGCAGGCGCAAATGCACACTTATTGTCAAGGTCAGGTCAGGTCTGAAGTCGACAGCACATGTTTTACCTATCTGCCTATTGCACTACACCAGGGATTATCAACTCTGGCCCTCAAATCCAAATCCAGCCCTGGGTTTCTTTGTACCCAGTTAATTAGTGCTGCTGATTGGCCAGACTGTCTTCACACCAGACTCCCACGTAAAGGGAGGGAGGAAAACCAGCAGTTCTCGGCCCCCGAGGACCGTGAGTTGATAATCCCTGCGCTACAGCTCGTGAATGTAGCCACGCCATGTTAATATGCGGAGGGAGTAGTTACATTCAATCTAAGCACCCCAACTTTAAGTTTAAACACTAACTTAAGTTTAAGCACATCATAATGGCAGTCAATGTGTCCTGTTGGTTTTTACTCCAACCTCAGCAAAGCACACCTCATTCAACAGCTAAAGATCCTGTTGAGCTGCTAATTAGTTGAATCAGGTGTGGTAAATCTGGGTTGAAATGAAAACCTGCAGGACGGTAGATCTCCAGGAACAGGGTTGGTGACCACTGGTGAAGGTGTTCTCTCACAGCTAATATGAGAAGGCTAGAAGGCAGGAAGGCAGTTTGACAGACCACCCGAATAGGTGCTAATTGTCTGCCTTTGTGATTACCTCGATCTGTGTGACCAATGCTAGTCCCTGGGATGTCCTATTCTTTTTCCTGTCTTTGTCACCAGTAAGCAGCTTAGCTGCTGGGTTTAATGGTTGGGGACTGTCACGGTTGCAACTATACAGTCACTGTATAGTTCAAAACAACCGTGAGCTGTGGGTCCACCCTCACTCAAGAATTTTCTAAATAAAAGCGTGGTGCTCTCACTGTGAAAATCAGACATCCTCTTAAATAGAGCCCTATGTTCCTGCTGGGAAAGAGCCTTTAATCACTGACTATCCTCTTACTGGGAAACATTATCAACTTTGTATGTGAAAACCAGTTTACATTTTATTTATTTTACTTTATTTTGCAAGGAGTGTTGCCTGAAGAGCATTGTTAGCACCGGCATAATCACAATATGAGAGAGTATATACTGTACAGTTTTCTAAGCACTGAACATTTCCACAAATCCATAATACAATGCAATACCGTGGTGCTTGTGTGTTTATTAGATTAGTTAGGTTAGATGATGCCCGCTTAACAGTGGGTTTTTTATATTACAAAGATGCTTTCCCTCAATACAGAAAGCGCATTCACTACTGTGCATGAGCAGGCAGTACTAATAAATATAGATGCAGTTCAAATGTTTTGTTCTGTTTTGTAAATGCTTGTACGTACAGTACAAACATCTGGTTCGGCATCAGTTTGTCTGACCCTCAACCTTCTTAGTGAGGACCATACAATTCAGGTGCTTGGGAGTCTTCTTCATTCTGACATCCCAGCTCAAAATAATTGAACTCCCTCAGAGGGCCAGCTGACCTCATGAAGCTGACCTGCCAGTTTTTTCAGGATTGCTGGAGGACTGAGGTAGTGATTGACTTCTGAGCTCCTCTTGGCCTTAGCTTTTTGTTTACATTTTTTATTGTTTTAATTATAATATTTGTTCATATTACTCTCTTCTCCAATATGGAATGGTGCATAATTACTCTGACACTGTTCCACCCACATCGTAAATTTGAGCATTGTAGTTTGTATGTGCCCATTAGAGTCACTTTCCTGTGTATTAGTGACTATTTTACATTGTTACATTATTGGCATTTGGCAGACGCTCTTATCCAGAGCAACATACAGCTGATTAGACTAAGCAGGAGACAATCCTCCCCTGGAGCAATGGAGGGTTAAGGGCCTTGCCTGTGCGGATCTTATTGTGGCTACACTGGGATTCGAACCACCAACCTTGCCTGTCCCAGTCATTTACCTTAACCACTACACTACAGGCCGCTCCTTTACACCCTACTGGTTAACAGTACTACAAGGGAGCCAGTGGCTATTTTACACCCAACAGACCACACAGTACTACAGGAGAGCCAGTGACTATTTTAGACTCTACAGGCCACACAGAACTGGCCTTCCGGGATGGCAGTAGCGCTGATTTCTTCTAGTAAATATTTAATTAATTGATTGATGTCAATAATTGGCCTGAGCCTCCACTCATTCGGTGCCCCAGATCTAAATCAGTCCCTGATTGGAGTGGAAGGATGAAATCCAGCGGCCCAGATTTCAGTATGCTTCGTCTGAACCTGAGTTCGCCCCCGAAGTGAAATGACTCCATGTGTCCTCTCAAAGACTTGAATAACCTCAGGCAGGCTAATATAGCCACACAATGTCACCTCATTTCACTTGCAATGCGTGGAACTGCACATGCCTTCAGCTCCTGATTCAATCAAGTCTACTTTCTGTGAGCTTATTGTGGTGCCGTTTCTTGTCCACACAATCCAAGTCATTCATTTCCCACTGCCTACCGCAGAATTGTCAATGTTATGAGGTGCGATGAGAGCTGTCTTTGTCCTTTCTTTGCAGTCGTTCTGCTATGAGAATACAGATAACACCTTTGTGGACTGAAAATACACTTTCCCGTACACGCATACACGATTCTTTAGAGTACCGCAGGTCCCACTAGACTAGAGAATTGTGCACATCACTATAAATATCTGAACTGCATGGAAACCAGCTATATGTCATGATTTTGCATCACTTTATAATCCATACGCATATACATTAAAAATAATTTCCCAGTCGTGCCATAAACAGCGCCATTACCAAAGTGAGAGTCAGCCATTGTAAACCCAGTGTAATAAAATAGCATTTTTTTAATGATGTGGAAGACAACTAATGAGGTAAAGTGGGCGATGCCTACTGAAGTCACAACAGCAGAGTGTGCATTCTTAGCACCATGGGGATGCTGTCATTACCTCCAGAACACGCAGCAACGCGACGTTTCATTGAAGACAGCTTTTTTATTTTGTTTTACCCAGCATTTAAATGACAATAACTAGACAGAATCTCTTATCCTGACCAATATATAGTCGCAGACATTACTGTTACTCTCAGGATTGCCAAGTACAATACCTTTGTCAGACCACAGTTAGAGTACTGTGTGCAATTCTGGGGACAGTACTACAAGAAAGACATAGAGGCGCTGGAAAAGGTTGTTAGAAGGGCAATCAGATTGATTCCTGGTATAAAGGATACAAGTTGTGAGGAAAGACTAAAGTTTAGTTAAAGGAAACTTTGGGGAGATTGGATTGAGGCTTTTAAATTCATTAACCAGGTGAACTACAGGAGATTCTTCAGGTTGAGTTTGATTTGCAGTAGAAGGGACATAAATGGAAAATGGAAAAAGGATAAAATACATTCGGAAGTATTTTTTCACACAGAGTGGTCACTGTGTGAAATAACTTGCCAGGACATGTCGTGAAGGCAGAAATGCTGGGGCTTGATAATGTGCTAGATACTATCTACACTTTAGGCAAACTAATGAGTGGGTATACTTTAGTGGTTGGAAAAGGGCCAAATTATTGATTTCAAAATTATGTTACAAGTTACAACTGAATTTTCATTTCTATTTTTCACAGAAACTGAAGCACTATTATATTATATGATATTATATTCTCTAGGTATTGTGCCAGTTTAATTCCTTTAGGCATGAGCCCGTTTGGCCAAATTGAATGACTCACTCCATCATCTGAGCCTTTTCAGCACACCACCACTGGCAGTATGCATGATGGCCACATTACCTTGCGGTAGCAATCACACCCCACCGTACCATCATCCTCGCTGGCTCCACTCCACAGTCATGAATCAATAACTCCCCAGAGACAGATAATGCCATTTTATTTCAATCATAACTCTTTATCCTCCCACGCCGGGTCCACGCAGGTACTGTATAACTCTCCGCTATCTCGCGCCGGAGCCGCGCGCAAAGCCCAAAACGCGGGCCTGTGGTGGATATTCACGCCCTCCCCGCGCTAGTCTGCATTAGCCTCAGAATGATGCTCTTCCCGCGCTGTAGTACCCCGATATCGCCACGGCGGAATTCTGTCAGCAATGTTTTTGTGTTGGTGTTCTATTTTCAGCTGTGACGCAGTTTCCTTCGCATGAAACGCATCTCCCGAAATGCATATCTGGTTGCGTAGCTTTGTACCTTGTGCGTTTGAGGAAAGTAGGCCAGTCTTAAATCTCTTTAATGTTCACAGTTTAAAACGGTTGAAGACTCGCATTAATAGGATTAGAGAGACATTTTTCTGTAGTGTGCCTACACTGCTGTGAATTTACCCTCCAGCCACACACACACACACACACACACAGGTAAGGCATAAACATAGCACATTTCTTCCTATACAGAGTACAACACGAAACTGAAAACCATTACTTCAACTCCACCTCCCCAAGAATACTTTATGACCGAAGGCCTCTCAACATTCATTTGAATTTGTTGCGACCCACAACTTCATCTGAGGACAAACTTTTGTGGAGTTCGCCCCCAAATCACCAGGACGGTCTCTCCGGCATGACTTTGTTGGCGACAAAATCCAATAAAAGACACAACGCGAGTCACGAAAGAGACCCGAGCGATCGGCAGCGCATTGATCCGTGAATACAAAATGTCCTCCTTCTCTCTGGTGCTTCGCTCAGTTTCCCTCGTCCTTGAAGAACCTTCACGCTGAGCCCACCCAAGAGCCTCGTTCAACATTTTTTCTCTCTCTCAGCGGGACCAGGCAAGCGACTCCAAACCTTTGGCTGACTTTGGCCTTTTTCCCTTTTTTTAATGAAATTCATGAGCCCCGCGCAGCGTGCTTATGGCTTATTTTCCGCGCTCTGTTGCAGGAGAGCCGAAGAAACGACGGAAGCGGCGGTAATTATAGCGCCTTGGAAAGCCCTTGTTTCATTCAGCCCTGAGGCGGCCGGCTTCAGAACACATCATATCGCAGCTGATCGATATCATTACAAATTATTCTGAGAATGAACGTCCACTAAGAAAAATGACAGGCGGATAATTTTTTTTGTCAATCTGCACCGCACAATTTGAATCTTTTATTAGCCTAATAGTGTAATGTATTACTGGCGTTGTGTTTGATAAAATGCTTTTGTTGCAAGAGTGTATTAGATTGACCTACAAGGTCCATGTTCTTATCTTTGTGGTCATTCCTAGCACTGAATACTGTACTTCCCTCTAGTGTCTTTCAGCGCACTTGTCCCTGGTTATGGGTATGCACTTTGCTATACGTCGCTCTGGATAAGAGCGTCTGCCAAATGTAATGTAATGATGTAATAAAGACAATGGTTAAATAACGTAATGAACATAATAGCAGGCGAATGTACTGTGACTCTTGTGCTTTATCCTTTGTTATTACTGTACCTTATATTGTGGTAAATATGTTTGGCAGATTTTCTGCCAAAGTAAATGTGTGCATTATTATTGATTTACTTCACAAATGTGCTGTTATTAAGGCCTTAATCTGTAGTCATTTGCACCGGGTTTGTTTTTTTTAATGTGTATTTTATTCTCCAAATTGTTGTAATTGTCCTTTCGTGGAGGATTTGAAAATTGCTATAAAAAGAAAATAGCAATGATTCAATTCACACATGGCTTTGTTACTAAACGGATTCATGCTTCAAAATTAATATTGTGCGACCTTCTGTCAGGTGTCTGTGACCTAATGGCCCTTCATATTTGTCGTCCTCTGATGAAGGGCATCGCGTTCTCTCCAAGTCATTGTCTCCTGGGAGCTCTGCGATATGCAGGTGTAACAGAGCGAAACCTTGGGAAAGTGTGTGTTTGTATGAAGGAGTCTCCAAGTGGATGGAAGAAACAAATGAAGTTTAAAAGGATGATGAGGCTCTGTTCCAGTGAGCAGCGCCTGTGGCCTGTATTGAATCTAGGCCGTGTCAGCGCTGACTGTGGCTGATAACCCCACAGGGAGACATAGAATCTGACTCTAGCATCACATAGAGAAGGGAGGGTGATGGCCAGGATGAGAGCAGCTCACTGCTCACTAGTGCCCCCTGCTGGTCAAGGGTCTGCAGTCCTCCAGTCAAGCCACACACGACTCACGCGTATTCCTCAAACTCTTATGAACTGCAGTGTGAAAAGAAGTGGCCTCTAGTTTTCACTATTCCCAGCCTTACCATGAGAGAAATCCCTTCAGGAGTCTAAATGACCAGCCTTTAACCAGTGTTAGCAGTCCTCCTCCTCCTCCCACTCAAAGTCTGTGTGAGCGTAACCGCCGAGCTGCTTCCACATCGCCTGTTTCAGAGCAGAGCGTGTGACTGTCTGCTCTCCTGAACTGACGGAGAACATTGAGGGATCAGTTCTTTAAAAAAGAATGTAATTGTATGCTTCCCAGGCTTGTGGTTGAAGCACTGTACATCTGAACAATGTCTGTGTCTTTGCGTTGTTGCCCTTTCATAATGGGGCTAAAAGCTTTGGAAACAACATGTGAATAAGGGCAATAATATCACATAAATGATATAATGTCTGCTATTTAAATAATGGACCATTTGTACAAATAAAGTATAATTGTAGTCTATTTCAAGGTCTTGAATGATGTATGATCTACATTAGGGTAGTAGTGCGGATCTACGACGGGTACCTATGGGGGAAGGGGGGGTAAATAAAGAAATATGGGGCAGTGTGAGTCACGCCTGAGGGCTGTGAGGGAGTCTGTCCCTGAACACCGTCCCCAAACGAGACAGTGATGAATTCCCCCCGCAGGCCAAGGAGCTAAGAGGAGACACGGGAGGGGGGGCGGATAGGGCCGATTTCGCCTGGGCTGGGGGGTCCCTCGTCTCCGTGTGGGGAAGCTGCGGGCAGTGATGCGGACAGTTCGGTCCGCGCAGGAGGGGCTAACGGCCGCATTCACCGCCCGTGTCACAAGGTTGAAACTCGGATAAAAGGCCGAAGTCATTAGGGTCACTCCGACCAAGTGGTGTACAATAACGGGTGGCACCAGGAAAGTCACGATGTTCAGCTGCGATGCGTTTGTCGCCATCTCGTAAGCGCTCGTGCCCGAGATTCCATATCGGAATGACGACATTTATAGCGTTCGATTCCTACTTGGAATGACGACTTCCTAGACGTCATGAACTCTGCCAGAGAAGTGCCTGGCGTCACCGTGAGGATAATGTCTGTGTGCCACCTGCGGTTCTCATTATAAGATTCTGTGCTGCAACAGCTGCAGTCCTTTATTCTGTTTAGTCATTCAAGCGGCTTTTTCACACATTTTCATTTTCAGTGACATGCACACACACGCACACAAACACACACACACACACGCACCTATAGCACATTAATCTGTATTTTAGAGAAAATTGTCACAATTCCATTTTCCGATTCCATTTCAGACCCTCATCTTATTATAGCATAACATTCTTTCATTTGTTCAGTACCCTTACATTTTTAAATTTTTTGTACTTTAAAATAACGTTTTGTCTGCAGTGTTTGTGTTGTGTGACGCAGCATAGAAAGGTAAACAGCCCGTTAATTTGACTACAGAAATGAGCTGGGTTTGAATGCCTGTCATCCCCCTCACGTACGCTCTCTAAGTGAACAGTACCTTCACACACAGCATGGAGTTAACACGTCCACAACTGTACACAGCCGCTTTGTCTTGCTTTGTTGCATTTATCTATGTATACATTGTGCTAAATTAGCGTGGGAGGGTATGGCTGTCCCAGATAGCACATTCCTGTTGTTTAAGAGGACAAAGCCTGCCATTAAATTGTGTGTCCACAGCCATTGAAGTATTGCATATGGACACACATCTTAACCGCAGGCCCCAGATACCATCAGTGTATTGGCTATATGGCACAAGAGGAGCAAAGAGTGTTGACAGGGTTCATTTGCATTGAGGTTCTACGGGGAATTTTGATTGGTCACCAGGCTTGGTCCAACTGCCAATAACCATGAAAGGGGTGGCATTAATTTGTATAATTGACAGGGCTGTACTGAGGATGCCCTGTGTTACCCTGAGTTACCCTTTTGAAGCCTGACCTTTAACAGAGGTTGAAATCCAATAAGTTACGCTCTCTAAAATTTGGTTTGTGTCAAGAAAATTGTGATCAGAGGACTTGTGATCACTTGACAAACACAAGTGTTGCTTATTTTCAATATAATTTTTTTTTTTCTGAGAAGACTAGATACCCTTAAATGTTACTGAGTTTATTTGTTTCTGTTATTAAATTACAGCACCTCACCTTTAAATGTAAAAGTAACAGACACGATCTGGTTCATAACTCCAGCACTGTGGGTGTGAAACCAGCAGCACTTGAAGTAGAATTCTTAATGTGATGTGTACTTGTGTGAAATACACATATATGTACAATATGCAAATATATTGATGAGATTCTTTTAGGCTGGTTGCTCAGTAGATTTTCTTGAATGTGTAGCAGCCTTCCAGTTCTCTGGCTTCTACCTTTTTACTTCTGTTGCATGTTAGCACGACTGGCACGATCTTCATCATCGTGAGATTCAGAAGGGTGTCCGATAGCTTCTGAGCAGAACAGTGCTACAAAAGATTCTCATCGATATTCATACTTATGGGGTGTCTGCCTGTTATGTGATTAGACATAACATAATATAAATTGACGGAATTCTAAATGAAAGCAATTGAGAATGTTTTAATTCTGTGGAATTGAACACCATTGACTCCTGTACTGTTGATTTGTACTGTTTTGATTGACGCTTCTTGAAACTACTACTGTATTAGTGTCAAGTGTCAATCTCTACAGCCGGGTCCCTGCTCAGATTTCTGACCTCAGTTTGCTGATTTTCCATTCCGTTTCCTCTATATAGCAGATTTTTGAGTGTTTGAGAAAAGCACCATACAAATAAAATGGACTTGAATTGACTTCTTCCACAAGGTTTTCCAAAATGCGGTCAAGACAGACAGCTCACTGTGATCCTTCACAGTACGGCTGCTTTTAAACTGCCTTCAACCAGTTTCAGTTTGAACCTCAATTTCAACTGTCAGAAATGAGAGTATAACATACAGATTTGAATGTGAGATTCTGGCTTTTACAGGTCAGCAAGAGGCCAATTTACCCAGCTGTGCTCTACCCTTTAATTCACACAAGTCTAATGCTTCTGCATAAACCACACAATAAAAAGCACAAGACCCACTGTAGCAGATGGTAATTTGCCCTGGTAGGAAGGGAGAGGACGATGTTTTTGAGTTATGTGTGAAAATATGAAGCATAAGTGCCACTTTCGGAAACATTAAACATGCTTTTCTCAAAGCATGAATCCCATGATGCTCTCTTGATTTCTTCATAGCAGCCATGTACAGCCAGACATCTCCCCTGGGTTAAACCAGTGCAGGGTATGAGACAGGTCTTCAGCCCTGGTCCTGGAGACCCGCACGGTCTGTGGGATTCCCCCTTTACTCAGCTCATAATTGATTAATTACTGCAATTGATTACGCACTTAGTTCATCTCACCTGGTTTCCTGGGACTGACCTGGTTGCTGATTCTCTTTTTTGCACATAATCAGTGTTTCCATGGTTTCAGACCCCAGCTGTGCATTTGGCAAAACAAATTAAATCCTACTTTTTCCACATAACACATCGCAGATCCATACAAAGTATCTGGTTTTAGACATGATCCCCTCTCCAAAAATAAGGCCTAATGTTTTTGAACAGATTTTAAGCCCACTGTTTTGTAGCCACGCAGAAGCAGAATAAATTCGAATTTGAATTCGAATTAATATCAAAGTTTGACTTCATGGGTCCAGTGTTTTTTGAAATCGGGTAAAATAGTTTACCAAGTTTACCAAGCACACATTTTACAGAAGCAGTAAGAGGAGATAATGGTGAGGATTGTGTTGAGATTTTTTGTTGTTGCTCCAGTGCTAAAATGACGGCTGATGTCACAGAAGCATTTGGTACAATCTGAGAGATAGCTAGATCACTCTCCCGTTCACAGTATTCATCTTCAGAAGATCAGTTTTGTGCTCCCACCCTCAGCACCGCTCCCACAAATAGACCCATTCCCTCTGTCCTAAGTAACTGTGGCACTTCCAAACAGGAAGTCTAATTTCACGCAGACAGGTCAAAGGGCGTGAGAGGCCGCTCACTCTGGGTGAAGGCCCTGAGATTGCTCACGGAGTACTCCTCCCTGCCTCACCGCGCAGCGTGGAATAGGCCTGTCTGTTTGAGTTACCTCCGTCCTGCCTGACCGCCCCCCTTCAGCGCAACGCCTCACCGCAATCTGGAGAAAAGTTGGGGTATTCCCAACGAACAGATGGCCAATGACGCAGTCCCCAAAAACTCTCACCGGTCTAGGGCAGTCCCGTGGCCTCCTGCCCTCCCCCCCACCCACTCCGCAACCTCCACCTGGCCGATTCTTTGCCGGGTTTCCACGCACGGATACTGTTGAATTAGGAACGGCAGACTTCGGCAGATCAGAGACGGCAAACATCAGAGACAGGCCTGGGTGAGCCTGAGTTCACACTAAACAAACTCAGGGAGCTGCCGCAGTGCTGTGTGGGATGTCTTTACACAGTGTGTGAAATATGCAGGAGGAAGCTCCGGGACTGAGCCTATTCAAGCTCTGCTGCCCGGTCCCACGCTGTGCTGGCAACACACAAACTCTCATACACAGCTGGGTCCAAGAGTCTGGAACACAGACACACACAGAAACACACTGAAAATCTGGGATTTTCCAAAGAAGAGCGAGGAGTCCTGCACAATCCACAATCATCTGACCTCAACCCGTTTTTGAGGGCACTTAAAGACCGACAAAAGCCAAGCATTCAGTTACATCACAAGATGCTCT
Source organism: Conger conger (assembly GCF_963514075.1). Taxonomy (NCBI): domain Eukaryota; kingdom Metazoa; phylum Chordata; class Actinopteri; order Anguilliformes; family Congridae; genus Conger; species Conger conger. The sequence continues at coordinate 40,591,299 of NC_083765.1, read as the reverse complement.
TAGCTCTAATGTCGGGACAACATGGATCATCAGGTTTTGCACAGATTTGTGGAGTCCACGCCAGCTTGAGTGCATGTTGCAATCAAAGCAAAGCAGGTAGACATACCAAATACTAAGAAATCCTGAAGTTCATGAACATTTTTCAACGATTCAGCATTTTCACTAGTGGTCTCAGACTTTTCAACCCCACTATACATGTACAGCCTGGCTGGACTAAAGACCCAGGTCAGTAACCAGAGGAAACAGCCTGGCTGGACTACAGACCCAGGTCAGTAACCAGGAGAAACAGCCTGGCTGGACTAGGGACCTAGGTCCCTCTGAGCATTGCTATACATGCAATGATTTCTTCCACAGAAACAGCTTTATGATTCCCTATCTGTAAAATAACAATTCTGTGACATAAAGTCCTCACCGTTAACTGCTTCCAACATGGGACACAACACACTTGCACGGGAGGGTTTGGTTATTTATGAAATCATTTACATTTGCAGTACGTGGTAGCCATTTAGCAACCCATATTTTGCAGGTTATTCACAAGGGTGTGATCCAGCAGTTTGCTTTTTTCAGTCACCTGTTTTCAGTTATTGTGTTATAGTGATTCATTGATGGACAAAAATGGCGCTCAATCTACTAATTCTGTGGGGCAGCCGATAGCCTAGTGCCTAAGGTGCTTGCGAGGGACTTGAAAAGTTGGCAGTTCAAGTCCCACGGTAGCCACGATAATGTCAGTACAGCTGTTGGGCCCTTGAGGAAGGCCCTTAATCCCACATTGCTCCAGGGGGATTGGCCCCTGCTTAGTCACATCAATTGTAAGTTGCTTTGGATAAAAGCATCAGCCAAATTAGTGTAATGTGATATATTGAAATAAATGCATATAGTTTCTGCTCATGCTTAATCAGGCCAGGGCTGTCTGGGACTGTCAGCGACCCTGCCAGACCTCCCAGGCACACCCGTAATCAGGAAGACAAGGATGTAATTGTTTGAAACCGTTTCATTACGCGCATTAGCGTTAGCCTTGAATCCGGGGAAGCACGACTCCTGCTTTTCCTCCGGTTCTTCCTGACAGCAAGTCTAAATCCCTGTCACTCTCGCACCGCTCCCGGAACTCAACCCCCACACACACGCACACACACACACACACACACACGCACACACACGCACACGCGCGTGCGAACAGTGCCACGGAGCCGAACGCGTTCGTCTTTCGATGATAAATCGCCCTGAACGCAGGCACAGGGGCAGAATAACTAACTGACCTTCAAGAGAGCTGACGTGTGGATAAAAGATGAAGCCCCTTGGTTTACAGCAGTGTCATGGGACAAGAACAGCGTCAGGAATGTAATTAAAAATGTGGGATTGCATCAGATTTAGGGGGAAAGAGGGACATTTTGAGAAGAGGGCGAGCTAGGGGAGGACGAGAGGACGATAGGCCGGCCCGCTGGGGCCTGTTGAGGGCTGTGAGACAGAGCCCTGAACCGGGCGATCATGTAGAGACTGAGCCATATGGGAGCGCAGTGAAGTGGAAAATGTACTGACAAACAGGCCCGGACCCAGAGGACCCCACTGCAGCCAATGACGCAGTTTCACTCTGAACACAGGCAGGACCTGAGCTAGTGAATTACGCAGTCTCACTCAAACACAGGCACAACCTGTGCCAGTGAATTACGCAGTCTCACTCAAACACAGGCACAACCTGTGCCAGTGAATTACGCAGTCTCACTCAAACACAGGCACAACCTGTGCCAGTGAATTACGCAGTCTCACTCAAACACAGGCACAACCTGTGCCGGTGAATTACGCAGTCTCACTCAAACACAGGCACAACCTGTGCCAGTGAATTACACAGTCTCACTCAAACACAGGCACAACCTGTGCCGGTGAATTACGCAGTCTCACTCAAACACAGGCACAACCTGTGCCAGTGAATTACGCAGTCTCACTCAAACACAGGCACAACCTGTGCCAGCAAATGACACAGTCTCGCAAACAAAGTTGGGCGTTTCTCCCTTGCGGAGAGCTGTGTAATTCACTGCGTTATCACTTACCAAGGGCCATGGTCAGGACAGGAGAGCACAATGCTGACTCCAAACATGGGCCGAGATTCAACAAACACTTTTGAACTTTGACTTCGGGTTTAAAACCTTAAATCATTCTTAATTTATCTTTAATTATAATTACAGCGGCACAAGTTCAGTTTTCTTCTTCACGAACCGTACAGAAACCAAACCGCTAATGCTACCTCTCAAAGACCATGTATAGAAAAAAATCCACATTTCAATTAGGCAGTAGAGGGGAAATATCGATTGAATCCAGGCCCAGGGTCTGTGGGATTGCATTTACATGGCGCCAGCTCAGACTAAGCCTCAGTCAACTGCAGAGTGCCATAACCGTTAAATCAAGCGAGCGTCTTTTCAGCATACTTAGCATACTTAGCAATAGGCAGCAGAACAAGAATGTAAGATAAAGAGGCCAGCCATGAGGATGCTACTCTAATGCTAAATCTGTGGGGCGGGGGAGGGGGGAAGTCAGGAGTTCCTCAATGACGTCAATGTTGCAAACCATAGACCGTAGAAAGATATGGTGCCTGTTACGTCACCCAGTGACTGTCCGTGAGCTAGTGAAAAGGGTTTTGAAACCGTGGAAATCATGTTAACGGGCACCGCCATTTTGTACAATTTTTGTACAAGTTTTGAGTCTTCGCAGTCAGGAAGCTGATGAGGCTCGACTAAGCGTGTGAGAGAGAGTGTCCCTGATTCATCCACAAAGTATTGCTGTATTGTCCTAATAACACAATAACAACAAGAAAATCAGCACGGGGGGAGGAATTAGACTGTGGGAGAAAATGATTGGCTTTTTACCATCGACTTTACATTGAAAATATGTCTGAATCACCTACACTGGAGCTAACCCTAGTGGAGTAGACTCTCTGCATGACCAGGAAATGAGCATCAAAAAATAAACTGCTTGCTGATTTAAAATGCAGAATAAACATTTACATCTGAATTGCACCAGCAAGAAACATTATGGGTATAGGAAACATCTTCTTCTCCATATATAGTAACTGCCTATAACATTTTGCTATTTGCTTTGCTCTCCATTCAGCCAGCCCAATTAATCTCAGACCTTTGACCACTAGCCTGTGGACATGGCCTAAACTTCCAAATATAAAAACTAGGATAGAAGCAACTTCACGCGCATTGCTGGGCTCTTCATTCCAAAGTCACAGCGCTCTCTCCCAGAAACGGGCCGAATCCGGCTGTGATTTTATCACATTTCATATCTCGCCGCAGCACTGGAGAACCAGCAGCATACATGAGTGCTTTAATCTTGGGAAATCACTTCACTCTCATAGCTATGTTAATTAAATCTTTTACATCCCAGCTCTGAAAGATCACTTTACTCAAGGGCAGGTTGCTCATTTTGTAGTCTTTTCAGATGTCTTTTCATCTGCCTTGTCAAGGTAGGTGTAAATGTTAATATTATGTTTGTTCTTCATATTATAATTATTAGTATTATTATTATTATTGTTTTTGTTATTGTTATTATTGTATTTTAGTAGTAGTACCGGTGGCGGTAGTAATATTAGTCATTGTGGTACAGTAGTAGTAGTAGTAACAGTAATAGTAGCAGTAGTTGCAGTAGTAGATGTTGTACAGTAGTGGTAGTAGTAGTAGTTGTAGTTCCCTGGTCCCCCTGTTTGAGTAGGTCACCCCAGCTAAACTGCGTTTATCAGCTCAGAAGCGAAAGAGGCTGAAGGTTCCTCCCCTGCTCTAAGGACTGGCTCTAAAAGCGATAAAGAGCCTGGGAGGAGTTTGATCCAGAGCATTCTTATCCCTGTCTCTCTCCCTGGGCTTGCAGGGAGGTGTGCTCTCCAGGAGCCAAACGGCAGCTCAAAGAGAGCTCTCACAGCTCAGGAAGCAGAAGTTTGATCTTAAACCCCTGAGTAACAGAGCACATACACCCTCAGAGATAAAGTGACAGCGGAGGTACATTTCCCAAATGTTCCCTGAAAGTACATGTTCTCTTTGGGTACAAATGAGTGAAAAAGGTACAAGTTAATAGTATATTGCTGGCTAGGGGTACAATTGTGTGTACCTATAGGGTACCGCCCCAGTGATACACATTTTTACCTTTCTAGGCACTTTTCATACCTTTATTTCTGAGAGTGCAGCTGAGCTCTGCAGTTGTTGTATCAGAGGAGTGTGTGTCACACACAGCTGGCCCAAGCAGCCTGCAGGTGCTCAACTGGCCATAGGGGGGGCTCTCGCACAGGGATCACAAATGCTACATCCTGTGAACAGTGTTTTTCTGCTGCTGAAACACAGCAACACTAAGTCATACTTGCCACTTATAGCCTAGTGGCAAGGCTCATCATTGTCGGCTTTAACTGGTTTCCACTGAAAAATGGATTAAATCGATTTTCACCCAGATTTTCTTATCGATGTTTCTCCTCCTTTTAAATGTTTTTGGAATTAAAATCTATTTTGGATTTGGTTCTCTAGACCATTGCTGTTGTTGGTAACTGAGGGAATGTAGCTTTAAGAGTGGGCCTAAGGACTCCTCCTTTGCAGCAGAAAGCAGCTGAAGTTGGGTGTTGAGGTTGCTTAAGAGTGAACAGTGCAGCTACAGCTAGCTACCTATAATTAACAGCTTCGGCCCTGGAATCAAAAATCAGTCCCAATTGGTTGGTTAAAATAGTGGTTCGGACTAACAACGGTTCGGAGACAGAAGCAAGAAAAAGTTACACCGTGAAAAGAATACCAATTTTAGCCTGATTCATGTAGTCTGTGACGTTTTAAAATGAAGTTGAGGTCCCCCCATGCTTGTTTTGTCACCACACATAAAATATGTAAAAGTTGTTGCTAAAACTGGTAGCGTAAAATAATTTATACAAATAGAATCGTTAGTTTTATTACTTTCACTTTTAAAACAATGGAAATAAGCGCAGTCTGAAGGTGCGGTTTAAGGGATTAAACAGGATTCCTTAGTAGTTGGTTGAACCACAAGATTAGTTTAGTTATTGGGCCCTTGAGCAAGGCCCTTAACACCACATTGCTCCATGGGGGATTGGCCCCTGCTTCGTCTAATCAACTTTTTGGATAAAAGAGTCAGCAAAATAACAGTAATTATAACAATAATAATAATACTGACACAGGCTGAAAGCTATACATGTGTCATAGCTACTGTTTCTTTGGGAGAGCGCTAACATTTGTGACCTGTGTGTTTTGTGGAGGTGAAGTCACAGGGGCTTTATCCCACATAATGTGTGGAGGTGTATCGACTGTCATGAGAGGTAATCATATTCCCCGTATCACGGCTGACTTCATTTTGTTCATCTTCTGTCTGTTTGAAGCCTCCTGAGGCTAACCAAGGCATTTAACCATGCTGTGCTTTGATTGACTTGTAGGAATTCCCCTGCCTACCTGCAAACGAGGAGGCTATCGTCAGCAAAATCGCCCACTGAGGATATGGCAACGCATATCAATACCAGGACCAAAACAGCATTCCGCCATTTTACAGCAGTTCATAAATATTCAGGAAAATTGCCCATACGAGACAGCCAACAATCTCCTTTTAATATCAGCTTAGTCTGATTTGATTATAGGGGTTTATCAAACATTTTATTCCTGTATTAACATTTATGTCCATAGTTATATATTTGTGTATTTATAGTAGATGCACTGTATGTTCCAAGAAGAATCTATAACAGAGAGGGGGAGAGAGAGAGAGAGAGAGAGAGAGAGAGAGAGAGAGAGAGAGCTGAGGCATGCTAATGTGTGTTTGAGAGTTCAATGTCAGGAAAAAAAGACTCCTGTGAAGACTGCTGAGTGCATGAGAGAGAGAGAGGGAGAGAGAGAGAGAGAGAGGGAGAGTGATAGAGAGTGTGAGAGAGTGAGAGCGAGAGAGCAAGAGAGCAAGAGAGAGGGCGAGAGTACAAGAGTACGAGAGAGAGAGAGAATGAGAGAGAGTGAGGGTGAGAGACAGTGAGTGTGGAAGAGTGAGTGAGAGTGTGAGTGAGAGAGTGTAAGAGTGAGAGAGAGTGAGTGAGAGAGATGCATGGAAGCCCTCTGCTGGTGGGAGGGCATTATGACATGCAGGTTCTGGAGAGCACTGAGCTCCAGTTAGAGGCTGTCTGCTGGATGCTTCTCTGGGAATAGAGCCTTCCCATGATTCAACTGCACTCTGAACAGACATTACAGCAAGGCTCTTATTACAATCAAATGCCCTGAGGGAAATGCTTGATTACTGTCCAGTATTCTTCTTCTTTGTCCATGTGAAGTCACATAGCTTTCATTTTATCAATGTGTATATACTGATCCAGTTAGAGAAGAGAGAAAAGCTGGCCTGAAAAGCTGTGCAATGAATGTCAGTTAAAAATGTATTTAGATATTTATAAATATATGAGAACGATGAATTTTAACTTGAGATAGAGATGGAGGGGAAAAGAAAGTGAGAGACAGAGTAAGAGAGAGAGAGAGAGAGAGAGAGAGAGAGAGAGAGAGAGAGAGCTGCTGTCCTGATCCATTTTAGCTGCTAAGCTGCCTTGACTGATCTCTAACATGCTGTGTCATTCCTGAAGGGGAACATAACATCTGGGTCTCTCTGTAGAGACGGACACAAATAATAAGAAGACAGACGACCGAATGAAGAGAAAGTTCGCTCTTTGACTGGAGCACATGGCATTAGTGATTTGAAAAATAAAAACTTCATTTGCTCAGCCCTTTGTCACACCATAGTGTCCCTAGTTCCAGTCTCATCGTTGTGGGAAAACTCAGCCCGCACGCATCCTGTTGACTCCAGGTAAAACATACTAATGAATTAGGGCCAGGCGTGAAACAGCAGTCTCCACGGAGAACAGCCAAGACCTGTGTGTTTATTTCCACAGACTAGACCTGTGTGTTTATTTTCACATACTAGACCTGTGTGTTTATTTTCACGGACTAGACCATGTACAGGTAACCATCACCTGCAGTTGGGAAATGCACACACCTTTATCTGACAAAAGCTGGACACATGTGCATCTGAACATAAGAGACTCTAAGGGTTAGGCTCCTGTTTAAGATGGGATTCGATGTCAGGCCATACACTCTGTCCTCATTTATAAGCAAAACATTCAACTGATTTTTACTTGTAAATTTGTATCATCTGTTTGCACAGTATACTGGGCCAGGGAATCAGTAAAGGCTAAGTGAAATTTCTTCTGAACATTTTGACCACCAAATATTTTAGGATATGCTAATCTTTGACAAAACCAAGAAAAGAGAAGTTGCTTAAGAGTGAACACAGCACTGAAGTAGGCCATGTAAGACAAAATAAGCCAGGAAGGAAGGGCTGTGTTTCTGCTGCCTGTGCAAAGACTTCAGCCACAGAGTTCAGCCTTAGGACAGCAGCAGGAGAGTTAGACAGTGCCAGGATCAGCTCTGACTGGGGAGGGGGAGGGGGGGGTGAGGGGGGTGAGGGGGGGGGCGTCGCTGGGGAAACAGTCGCCCCTGGCGTCCCCGGGCCCTGCTTGCCCGTGTCACAGTGAACCGGACCCAAAATGGGAAACTCGCCAGCTCCGTTTCCGAGAGAGAGAGAGCGGGAGCTGACACAGCAGACTTCGCGGGAGCTTTTTTTTTATGACATCGAACTCTCAAACTCTCCACCCATTAGCAAGCCACGCAGCGCCCTCTCCCTCTCTCTCTCTCTCTCTCTCAATCTCCCTCTCTCTCTCTCCCTCTCTCTCTGCCGACTGCGCATTCTGCTCCCTGCTCGCTGCTCTGACCTCCTGCTCTTCCTGCCTTACAGCCTCAGCCAATGGGGCCACGGAAAAAGAATAACCAGCCAATGGGGCGACTTTACAGAGAGAATAATCGGGCCAATAGGGAAACTGTACAGAGACAATAATCAGCCAATGGCTCAACTTGACAGAGAGAATATCCAGCCAATGGGGTGACATTATAGAGAGAATAATCAGCCAATGAGGTGACTTTACACAACGAGCCTAATAATCATGTATTTTCATCTAGTGAAATCCCTATATGTGTTTGTTTCAGGGGTATCAGATAAGTGCATACTATGCCCTACATTATTAGATGCCACTCAGAGCTTTTTATTTCAGAAAGCTTAGTTATTCCTGCGACATGCATATTCTGCTTAAGTGCATAACATCACCGAAGTCCCGCACATATGCAATTATCAGGGGTTGATTATGCGAGGAAATGACTCAAGGTTTTCTTTTCCATCAATGCAGTAGACTGTTAAATTAAAACGGAGTGAACTGCATTTATTACCTTGTTGCAGATTGGATGAATCGTTCATGGCGTGGTGGATTCTGTGTGTGAGGGAGGGGGGTAGGAGAGGAGTAGTCTGGGGGGGTGGTTACTGCCAAACCAAGCCGAGCCTACCACATCATTGGAAAGACTTGAGTGAGATTTCTTCCCATTGGGGAGTTTTTCTCGCCAGTGATTGAGGGTTTTTCTCCCCACTGGTAGTGTTTACCTATTTCATTTTTACCCTTCTGTTACCCTCTAAAGTGTCTTTGTGGCAGTCACTGTAAAAAGCGATATGCAAATAGAAAGATAATTGAATACTGACACTTTCAATTATATAAGATACGCTGTGACAGGGAAGGATGAGTTACAGTCGTGACTGGGACTTGAAGACTGTTACTGACTGCAGAAACTGTAGCGCACACACACAAACACACACACACACACACACACACAGCTCTGTGACTGTGGACCCTCAATCACCCCCTGCCCCCCGCCCCTCCTCTCCCCCTCTCCAATCACACAAGGCCAAGGATGACATCAGTCCCGTGACACAGTTACCAATCCAATCAATGCATAGATTTAACACACCTGTCAAGCTAGCCCCACAGGTTTTTATTATTTTTTTCAATGCATCCTACATTGGCTGATGAGACGAAAGGTTGCCGGCCAGGCGTTACCCAGGAGGAGAAAATAAAGGGGTGGAGAGAGAGGCGGGAAATCAAGCGAAGGAGGAGTCCTCTGCACCTCTCTGTCTTTCCCAGGGGTGAAATCCCTCTTTCTCTCACAGCTCAGTGCTTTTATCATTTTCTTTATCGATGGAGCGGTGTGCCAGAGCTGCGCCCTGACAGACGGCCTTATCTGAGAGCTGTTTAATGAAATGGATCCCGTTTCACCTCCGTGGGCCACGTTCTCCCCAATCAGCACTTTACCCGTCTCCGCATCTGTCATGTCACGAGCCTCGGCTGTCCGCTCCCATAGCAACCGGGCCCAAACACATGCGAATGGGACAAGACGAGCGCCTTTCGAAAAACGGGATTAAAAGGCGCCCCCCTTAACGTTCTCAAAGATATCGTTTCATATACACCTTTCATATACACCACGTGTGGTCAATGCAGAGGTTTTCCCCACTGTTTAAGATATCTACATTATGATCTGATGCACAGCACATCCTTGAGATAAATTGCATTTTATACATTTTGCGTAGAGTATATTGTATATCACTGTATGTAATTGATCACATCGTAAACATTACATTTTTGTCAGGGGATCTAGGATAATGGATCGGGTTACTCATCCACACTCAAAGTGGAGGCTGGATTATTGCATTTGGCGCAATGAGAAGAGGGATATAATGCTTTAAACTTCATTATTTTTTAACTTGGCGATTAAGCAGGGATGTGCTTTTTCGGGGATGGGAGGGGAGGGGTTGTAAGGGTGCAGGGCCTTCTATATTGAACGGAATAAAAAAAAGTTGATGTGTTAATTTATTTTGTTTAAACTCGCATGTGCACTTGCGGTCTTGCGCGATGCTTCACTCTCCACTTAACGCCGTGACACGGCGACTTAGCGGACGAACGCCTCCAGCACTGAGGACTGCGACATAACCTCCATATGATGACTGACACACTGACCGCAGTTAGCTTCAGCTACATTCACAAAGTCGCAAAAGTCAGTTCCAGTTCCAGAAATAAAAAGCACTTGAGGAATGGACTGTGGCTGCCTGGTGTATCACCTACCATCATTTTCGGTTTCTGGCATTTTGAGGAAATAGGTTTAAAAAAAAAAAAAGAGAGTTCCAAGTTCACACAAATTAATAAACGATTGAACACGCTTTCCGTAGGTCATCCGTGAAATTGAGGCAACAGAAAATCAGTTCACCCGCATAGCGATAGCACAGAAATTGAACACCTCATATATTTTCAAGGGCAGGGTTAGGGGTATCCTCGCACTGCCGCTGTTGTCGGACCTTTTGCAACATCCATTCATCATCTCTCCGTGCCTCTCGCTACAAATGCGCAAAAAATGCCGTTCAGCAACTTACCTCCCAACGCCTGTTTCATCACAAAATTCATGGTGATGGCTTTTAATTCCTGCCTTCCTTAGCTTGGCAATATTACATTCAGATTGGGCAGGTGGAGCAGTCCTTGGGCGGGCAGATCTAAAAATCACAATAAACAAATTAAATCAATAGTATGGCAAATAACTAGGCACAAACCTACCACTTTCTTTTTATAACTATTTAAAACACGTCTTCTGATCGCCTATCTACATTTTATATCCTTAATTGCGGTAGTAGCCTACTTGGAGATGGGACAAGTGACATTTATTGAATTTGGGAGCAGTCTGGTTTGAACTTATTTCAACTTGTATGGTGTGTATAGCCTACTAGCATAATATCGTTGTCGGATACCATCGTCCCGTGCGCACCGTGAAGGACACAAAAGGTCAATCTGTGAGACGCATACCCCTCTACCATATGTAACGCGTCTCGAAATGCGTTGATACGTTACAAAATTATACACATTTCTCGCTGGGGGTGAGGAAAAGCCCAACGAATAAGTTAAACATACGTAACATCCCAGTTGTGTAATTATAATATTCAAGGTGAGGAACGTAGCTTATACAAGCATAACCCACGGTAACCGCGGGACGACACAGCAAAGGTCACAAGCCTTAACTGTCATTGAAATATATAACTGCGTTTAGCCCCGCTAGTTCCACATATTGCGTGGAATACAATTCGTTTGCGGGAAGATTTGTGCTAGGACCTCAAGTTCTTGCTTGCCTTTTTTTCCAGGGGAAAATACAGTAATCGACTTCCGGAGCCAAGCAATCCGCTTCCAATGTGCAAACTTTCTATCACCTATTTAAAAATATGTCTGTACATTTCCTCTACCCACCGTGGCCACTGCATACTAGGCTCGGCAATTCACGTCCTGCGATGTTTTAGGTAGAATAATTAATATGACCGACGATTTAAAAAACAATAATTCGTCTTGTTTTTATCTATTTTAGCATTATTACCTCAGCTGAACCCCCCCTCTCGAAAAAGAAAGACCGGTTTCACTTCCTTCTTCTTAAGCGGAACGATTTCAGCACCATTGCTAGGGGATAGCTCCCGTCGCGTCCCACAGTCGGGCAAAACCCAAAGAAAGATTTTCCCCACAGAGTAATCGTAATAAATTTACCTGTCCCGGCGACTTGTATCTGTTAAGAGGACGTTTTAACCCGCTCCGAAAGGGAAGTTTTACTCGCAATGCTAGGAGGGGATATTCAGCTGCTCACTTCGCTCATCCCTATATTCCCAGGCTATAAAGGACGTCCTTTGGTCTTCCTGTACGAGTGTTTGTGAGGGGAACTGCAGCCGCCTGCGCTGTAGGAAGTCTGTGAATCGCACGGAGTTCTACCATCTGAAGCGTCCTCCGTCCTGACACAAGGAAAGGAAAAAAAAGCGCAATCAATTATTAATGCTGCTCGTTGGCGGCGTACCCTCCCCTTTCCTCGCGATGGAACTGTCTCTTTCAGGCTTCTACGCCCAAGCTAACCTGTCAGTGCATTTTTTAGACCCATCTAACTTCTATGTATTGATTTTTTTCCACATACTAACCCTGCCCAATGTACTTTTCTTTATTTTCAATTCATAAAGGGATCAATGCAGCCTTTTTTTCTTCACGGGTTCCGTGTGGCGCAACCGTAGATTCACATGTTCTTGCTTTCTGGCAAATTGTGTGCCGTATAGCTTCAAAGGCGGGCTTAAAACAGCTAGCGAGTGTCTTAAGCGTGTGTTTGTCAAACAGAGGCTAGTTTTTCAGGTACATTTTCCCTTCACCTTTTTTGCCCTTGGGGCATTTAAAACATATATGTGGCCACCACTCAGGACCCGCCGAGTAAGTTCACTTACCGGCTAAAAAGATAAATCGCAAGACCAGATATAATGCGGCAAGCTGAAAGATTGAGAAAATGCCGACTCTCAGTCACTTGGCGAACGTTTTTTGGCCGAGCTCTGCATGGAGACAGCACACCCCTTTTTCCAACAACGTGAGTGGCGAGCCGGTTAGATGGGGGTGGCATCGGTTTGAACATACTGTACGGAAGCACGACACCGGTGCCATGGCGCAGGGGCAATACTGCAGTGCCGTGTTATTGATTCAAGGCGTGTATGTTCCTGGGCTGCCGGGATTCGTGCCGACGACGCCGAGGCAAAACACTCGAATACCTTTTCCCTTTTGTAAATTCACCTGACTCGCTTCTCCGTTTCGTCATTTAAATCGTAGCCTCTGCTAGTGAGCTAGCACATACGAGGCTATGCAGCAGCATACAGTGTAAAGGTGACTGCATCAGTTGCGCCTAGCCTATGCGGGATTCTTACCTCGCCCACAGGTGATCCCCAAGGTTACAACGGAAACCGCACTGTCATTATGATGAAAAGAGAGAGAGAAAAAAAGACGTGTAGGCTACGTGCGCCGTAGACTACTTGCAAGTATTTCCTTTTTACAAATCAAGTATAGCAGCGGTGGAAATAATTATGTTACTGTATTTTGTTACTGTAACTGAAACCATGAATATTTCACATATCAAATACGAAGGGTAGATTACTGCAAGTCAGCGATATCGCCTATTACACACGGCTCGCTGGATTTAATGTCACGTGATAAATCAAAATATCATCTGTTTTTGTGCTGTGGTCAAATATTACAAGTGTAATCCATTATTTAGGCAAATATAGATATCCAAACTGGGTTTCTTTGTATCATTGGCTCCTATTGGATTTATTTCTGCAAAGGAAAAAAAGAAACAGTTGGCCATTAGTACTCCTGATTTTGAGGCCTATTTATCTTTCATTTGAAGCAAAGTCTTGGCAGTGTGATACACATTTATGTAATGATTCACATTGACATCATTTGTCTGATGCTATTATCCAGAGCATCTTTCACAAGTGCCTTGGCTTTGAATTGTTCTTTCATGTTTGAATATCTTTTTCGTTGTTATTTTGTTTTTGTTTTAGATTTAAATGGTTAAGGAGGCACTAGGGAAGTGTGCAAGTGTGTCTGTGGCTGAATATGTGTGCGAGTGTATCTGACGCTTTTATCCAAAGCGACTTACAGTTGATTCGACTAAGCAGAGGACAATCTCCCCCTGGAGCAATGCGGGGTTACGGGCCCAACAGCTGCACTGATCTTATTGTGGCTGCACTGGGGCTTGAACCACCAACCTTCCAGGTCCCAGTCGAGTACCTTAGCCACTAGGCTACAGGTCCAGGCTTCCCGTCCCAGGTAGCTGCATTTCCTGTTTCAAACTGCACCTGAGGTCTGCTTGTATTTCCCCAGGCTCTGGTGACTCAGTCCTTCATCTGCAGGTGTGGTACAGGAGCGTCTCTGTTCTGGGTCTGACTGCATGTCCTCAGCTCCACTGGGGCTTACCTGCAGGTTGAGTTGCAGTCGGGCCGTAACGCGGTCAGATTGATCGAACACTGACTAATGAGCGCGGAACGGCCTTTTGGGCTCTGACCTCTGACCTTTGACCTGTACTCTCCAGATAGTCCCTGAGGCAGAGCGCAGGTCTATCCCTGGGGACTGGGGCATTCCCCTGCCAGTGCCCAGCCTTTGCTTCTCTTGAATGACCTTTAGTGAGGAGATCTTCAAAGACCGTTAAAAGGCTGTAACGCTGGGGCTGAAATGGACAGCCATGTGGAGCCCTATTCAGCACTGACTTAACTGTGTGTGTGAGTGTGTGTGTGTGTGTGAGTGAGTGTATGTGTGTGTGTGTGAGTGTATGTGTGTGTGTGTGAGTGAGTGTGTGTGTGTGAGTGTGTGAGTGAGTGTATGTGTGTGTGTGAGTGTGTGAGTGAGTGTATGTGTGTGTGTGAGTGTGTGTGAGTGTATGTGTGTGTGAGTGAGTGTATGTGTGTGTGTGAGTGTGTGTGAGTGTATGTGTGTGTGAGTGAGTGTATGTGTGTGTGTGTGTGTGTGTGTGTGTGAGAGTGAGTGTATGTGCCTGTGTGCATGTGTGTGTGTGTGTGTGTGTGCATGTGTGTGAGTGAGTGTGTGTGAGTGTGTGTGAGTGAGTGTATGTGCCTGTGTGCATGTGTGTGTGTGTGCGTGCGTGTGTGAGTGTGCGTGTGAGAGTGAGTGTATGTGCCTGTGTGCATGTGTGTGTGTGTGTGAGTGTGTGCATGTGTGTGAGTGAGTGTGTGTGAGTGTGTGTGTGTGTGCGTGCGTGTGTGTGTGAGAGTGAGTGTATGTGCCTGTGTGCATGTGTGTGTGTGTGTGTGTGTGTGTGCATGTGTGCGAGTGAGTGTGTGTGAGTGTGTGTGTGTGTGTGTGTGTGTGCGTGCGTGTATGTGCCCGTGTGCATGTGTGTGAGTGTGTGCGTGCGTGTGTGTATATGTGTGTGAGTGAGTGTATGTGCCTGTGTGCATGTGTCTGTGTGTGTGTATGTGTGATATATGTGTGACTGTGTGTGAGTTAATGTGTGTGCCTGTGTGAGTGTGCGTGTATGTGTGAGTGTATGTGTGACTGAGTGTGAGTGAGTGTGTGTGCCTGTGTGAGTGTGTGTGAGTGTGTGCATGTGTATGTGTGTGAGTGTGTGAGTGTGTGTATGTGTGTATGCGTGTGTGTATGTGCGTGTGTGTGTGAGTGTGTGTATGCGTGTGTGTGTGAGTGTATGTGTGTGTGTATGTGTGTATGCGTGTATGTGCGTGTGTGTGTGTGAGTGTGTGTATGCATGTGTGTGTATGTGTGTGTGCATGTGTGTATGCATGTATGTGCGTGTGTGTGTGTGGGTGTGAATGTGTGTATGCGTGCGTGTGTGTATGTGTGTATGCGTGTATGTGCGTGTGTGTATGCGTGTATGTGCGTGTGTGTATGCATGTCTGTGTGTGTGTGTATGCGTGTATGTGCGTGTGTGTATGTGTGTATGTGTATGTGAGTGTGTGTATGCGTGTATATGGGTGTGTGTATGCATGTATGTGCGTGTGTGTATGTATGTGCGTGTGTGTGTGTATGTGTATGGGTGTGTGTGTGTGAGTGCGTGTGTATGCGTGTATGTTCATGTGTGTATGCATGTATGTGCGTGTGTGTATGCATGTGTGTGTGTGTGTGTGTGTGTGCCTGTGACCTACGGCCCTGTGACCCTATGAGCTGAACCATGCATGGTCCAACTCATACTGTCAACCTATTCACATTACAGCTACAGGAGAGCAACCAATCAGCATTAAGTGCATTTCTTAACAATACCTCCTGATTGGCTATTAAAGAAAATCAATCCTTGTCACCTCATGTAAGTCTGAAGGGAGCATAACTGCTTTACATGCAAAGCCACATATAATCATTTCAGGTTTTACATTGCCAGTCTGTCAGCTTGCTGCATCAATGTTGACATAATGGCGCGACATGGCTCAGGCAGCAAGAGCAGTCGTCTGGCAGTCGGAGGATTGCCGGTTTGATCCCCCGCCCGGGCAGTGTCCCTGAGCAAGACACCTAACCCCCAAATGCTCCTGACGAGCTGGTCGGTGCCTTGCATGGCAGCCAATCGCTATCCGTGTGTGAGTGTGTGTATGGATGGGTGAATGAGAACCATCAATTGTACAGCGCTTTGGATAAAGGCGCTATATAAATGCCAACCATTTACATAATACACCATATGCATATTTGCAGTTACTGATATGTGCTTCTGAATACTTATGCTGTGCTTATGAATATGCTATGTAGTGCTTATGAAAGAGTTATATAGGTCTTATGTAGGACAGTTCAAAGGAAGTGCAACATATCTTACATAATGCCTTATGTTTCTGTGGAAAGTTTATCTTTTATATGTGTTTTTCACAACACAGACAGTATGGATCAAACCTCTACAGTGCCTATACAGTTCAGAGGCCCCTGCTGTAATCTGCGTGCTAAACGCAGGTGAGTCAGTGGTAAATACAGATAGACGGTGCATGTAGCCACAGTTTGCATTATACATTTGCAATGTATTGACATATACCGTATAATTGACCCTTAAACAAGCCCTGCAGCCTATCTAAAATGTCATCTTGAGCTTTTTTCAGCAATAATAATAATAATAAAAATTATTATTATTATTATTTTATATGAACCAGCATTAATGTTCTTGACTTCACAGGCACATTTTCAATCTATTCCAAACAAAGCTTAGGTAAGGTATTAAAAATAAACCTCAGGGGAAATCTTAAGTCATGCTAAAGGCATACTCAAATAAACCGGAATGAGCTTTAGAAGGTAGATTTGTAAATTCTTGGCAGTTGGCCAAGTAACCACTTTCCCTGGGATTTGAACCATCTCTTTGAACCTCGGCAGGTGCTGTTTACGTGTTCCTCATTGGCTGTAAAATGGAGGGACACTGCTGGGGCTATGGAACTCTCAGAAATAAAGTGACAGTGGAGGTACATTTTTGTTCTTCAAGCATCACATTTCCCAAATCTACCCTGAAGTAATGTTCTCTTTGGGTACAGATGAGTATGTTTTCCAAGCACAAAAGGTACAAAGTGATAATATATTGCTGTCTAAGGGTACAATTTCATGTACATACTCTATAGGGTTCCGCCCCAGCGACAAGCATTTGTCTTTTTAGGCACATTTCGTACCTTTATATCTGAGAGTGCAGTTACCTGCAGGCGGATTGGCTGGTGGGACCCCTGTTGCAGTCAGTTTGGAGGTGTCTGGGAGCAGAGCAGCTGGACTATGAGGTGGCAGTTAGCAGACACACGCTCCAGAGTGCAGGTCCCATGCAATGGCCAAACCTAGGCTTCCTTTCTGAGGCTCATGTCCAGGGCTTATTGAGAGATGCTGCTCCCAGCTAAAAAAAAAGCTAGGTTTAGCCAGCCTGCTGCTGTAGCTGAAGGACATTAGCGATGATTAGCGCTAACCTTTATCTGTTGTGAGACCATGGCCTCGACACCAGCCAGAGACACATAGACTGGCAATGACAACAACATGTGTCTGTACACTTTCAGAAATAAAGGAACATAAAGTGCCTAAAAATGTACAAATGCTTGTCTCTGGGGCAATACCCTGTAGTATATAAAATTGTACCCCTTTCTAGCAATATATATACATCATTCATTTGTACCTTTTTTTCCTGGAAAACAAACTAATTTGTACCCAAAGAAAACATTACTGTACTTTTAGGGAAATTTGGACCATGAAATTTGTATCCTAGAAGAACAAAATGTACAAATTTATTTCTGAGAGTGCGCTTGGAATAAACATTCTGTGTCCCACTTACTCGTGTGTGTGTTTGTATCCTACACCAGCGCACATTCACAGTGCTGCTTGCATGTACAGAAAGATCATTAGGACCAGCTTAATGGGTGTTAGTTATTTTTTTCATTGTACTGTGCAGTGCTGTATTTTACACTGCTGGGCTGTGACCTCATGACCTGGAAGTGCTCCCTTAAATTGATTTCCATGTCAGCGGGACCCCCCTGGATAAATAAAATGAATGAAAATAAAAATGATTATTTTTCACCATTGGTGCGTGATGGTCATACACAGAAAGGGATGGTTAAGGGCCTTGCTTTGCACGCGATCGTGCGTGCGCGCTCACACAGAGCCTGCAGAAGGCAGCTGCATTAATGTTTTAATGAGGGTGGAGACTGACAGTTCATCTCATTGGTGTGCAGATTTAAGTCCAGTAGACACGCTATATGATCCATTGTTACTCACTGATTTTCTTATCTTATCGTAGATAAGATTTTCTTTCTGTGGATGAATACACATCACCAAAATTAAAAAAAGAAAATGTACCGTGTGAATAAGTAATTGCAAATAGACATAATATTAATACATGTGCTTTTGCATGCTGACGTACTGCATTCCAGTTTTATGTACATGTCCGTTTAGCATTTCAAGCAACTTTACATTTTGATACATATATCCTGTCAATCAATTATGATAAAAAAAACACAGAGACTGATTCATATGTACAAATAATTATATCTTTTTTTCAGAGAGCAGTTCCACAAAAGGTCACCCTTAAACAGCTCACCTTCAAATACTAATACTACCGGTAAAGTTTCGATTCAATAACGCAAAATGTGTACTTTTTTTTTCTAGATCAACCAAGGATGGTCTCCTTGCTTTGTTTGCTGGTGCAGTTCCGCATGACGCTGGGCTACAGTATCTGAACTGAATGTGCTCAGAGTTCTAACACATTCTGCACAGTGACCCAAAGGCTAACGATGAGCAACAAAAAATGCACACACAGATATGCACGCACTCACACACACACCAACAGACACACGCACACAAACATACACCTACATATGCATGTGCGCACGCACACACACATGCACACACATTGGGAGAGCTCTGTCAAACACAGACATGCAGCCCAAGCATGAAGGTCAATAATCCTTTACCCTGCACAAAGCCCACATCAGTGGTACTTTAATCAGATGAAAGCCT
Source organism: Conger conger (assembly GCF_963514075.1). NCBI lineage: Eukaryota > Metazoa > Chordata > Actinopteri > Anguilliformes > Congridae > Conger > Conger conger. The sequence continues at coordinate 40,572,620 of NC_083765.1, read as the reverse complement.
CAGAAGCAGCAAAGGGACAGTGAGCCCTGGGAGCAGTGGTATGTGGGGACCTTGGATCAATGGGTTCAGGTCAGACATAACCGTCAAGGAGCTGTCCCATATATCAGCTTCTCTGGGGTCCCTGTCCATCATATCAAAATGGAGGCAGCTAGAAACTAGAAAGGGACATTTGCTGTTGCAGTGAAATCTTACAGAAGTACCCCAGAGCATCATCTTGACTAGCCAGCTCCAAAAATGCACCCAGATGTCCATAAGTGTCCCCAAATCTCTTTAAATACAAAACATATTTTTGTCCAGACACATGGATAATCAGCAAGTCTTATTTTTCATATAAAACAGATTTTTTTGATACAAAATGTGAAGAAAATTAAGAAAAAGGTGAGATCAGCCAACCTACGTGCTACGTGGGGAGAAATAATGAGCAGGGAACCAAGGGCACACAAGGGCAAAAAAAATTAAATAATCAAAACCACATCAAAATATACCAGTTGGTACCATGCGCCAAAGGGAAAGTTAAACAGAAAGAAAATAAATTCCAATCAATACTAATTAGCTTGCTATAAGTAAACCATGTACAGAGAAAAAGCCCAAAAAGGGTCAAGATTAAAGAGGCAATACCAAGAAATAAGAACCAGAATAAGTAAAGCGCATACACTTATTTCCAATTGGATAGGCAAACACGGAAACTGAAAGAACTGGAAACAAATAAAAAATAGAGAAGACAATTCAAACTAGAGACAAAAGCAGTGTTCCACTCGTCATTGACTTGACAAGTAATGGATGCGTGGCCTCGAGCTCCGTGCAAGATAAGGCGACAAAATTACAACCTGGAAGTGTACAGGAACGTTTCGTACGTGGATATGTTTACATACCGGCAGTGAGGTCGCGCAAATAAAACGATGTGCTGGCTAGGAATGCTACGGGGAGGACGTTGGGCTACACAAGATAAAAATAAACAATTGCGCCACAACAATTACAAACAATAATGCACGAAATGACTGGACAACTGAGCTAAAATGAAACCTACTTGAACTATTGGTGTCACACTAAGAAAAAAATTAATTTGTTTATTTGTGTAACTCCTGAATATAGTTCTTATATATCGGAACATGATTTTTTTTGATGTAGAGAAATGGTATCAAGGATTGTAAGAATTTGCCTTTTATTGTCTGAGTCTGTGGCAAGGTGAGGGTTGTAAACCCTGAGCGTGGCGAGAGGGAGGCTGGAGTTATATCGCCCTGCTTTGCAAATAAGCATCTAAACTGCTGTTCTCGCTAGCGGAGAGTCTTTTTAACAATCTGGCATTGCCGTTTTTAAAGTTTTATTATGTCCCAGTTTTTTGTATTATATAAATATGAACACAACAATAAATAATTTAAAATGTCCATGACTCAACCACAAGGGGAAATGTTGATAGGGTTGAGTCATTTCTAAATGGGTACTATAGAGAGGTACAGTATAATATTCCATAAAGACAATTTACACAGCATACAGACTCAAAGATATGCCTTTGTCTGTTGCACAAATAAATGTACATTTTTGCTTTCTTCTCTGTAGTAGGCATTCAAAATTAAGACATAAAAAAATAAACTATGTTTTAAAAGACAAATAAGGAGGTAAATTATAGCAGATCATCCCAATCAGATTTAATTTAGTATATATAGCTACAGTATGTAAACTCTGTGTGATTGCATTTTCAATTAGGCCTACATAATATTTATACTCAGAATTGAGTTACTAATAAAAGATGCATGATATGCAAGGGGGATGGCGGTGGTGATAGACTGGTGTAGTGGAGAGAGAAATCTGACCTGTGTTTCATCCTTTGATGAATAAAAGATGCTGTGCTCTTGGGATTTATGACATTTTTGCACTCTGAAACTCCAGAGGCGCAGTGTGGAGAATGATTAAGATTTAAAAGATTAAAAATAGCCAACTTATTCCCCACACCCTTCCACAAGGGATCAATTTCTGTCTTTTTTTGGTGGGTGGTGGGAGGGGAGGGGGCAGAAGTGTTTGCTCTGAATATTGAGAAGCACACAAAGAAGAATGACAGTATTTTGAACATTCCAAGCTACTCTCCTACCCTCCTACCTTCCGCCATGTGTGACATCACCACGTGTGATGTCCTCAGCGTGTGTGACATCATCACCATGTGTAATCAGATGGCTGGGTAGATGGACCAAGAACAAACGGAAATGGCAGAATCAAGTCCTGAGTGTATGTCGCAGAGTTCAGTAATTTGAGTTAGCATGTTAACATGGCATCACTCCAAGAGAAGCAACAATTATGCTTTCCTTGTGTACTTGGACGGTTGTAGCTCCAGCCTTGGAGCTCGGAGTTACGAGCTCGGAGCTTTGCAGCTCTTAGCAGGAAAATCTCATAGCAACCGCTGTAACATAGCAGCTGGTAAGAAGCTGTTGTTAGCTCCTTAGCACCATAAGCTCTACAGCTACTTTGTTGCACACAACGTTTGTAGGGAACATTCAAATATGTGCAAAAACGTATTTAGGAGTTAACTGTTGTTTGCCCTTCTTGTGTATTCCAGTATTTTAATTTGAATGACATCAGCTACCTCCTACTCGGCAACTCAGAGCTGTGAAATGATACCTGACTTTCCGACTTTTCGAGTTAATGAGCCGTTTCCAGTGTATCTTTCCTGGTCGGAAGGTCATAATTATGAGTCTCTGAGGGATCTGGAATGCAGCATATGACGATGATTGTCTCCGTTGGCTCAGGCGCATGGTCTTTAGCTTGGCGGGCGAATCATATCTCTTGTAATGCAGGGTAGTTAGCGAGGGCTGCAGTTGTAGTTCTACAGAGTAGTTGAAGCTGAGGGCAGGCCCTATGCCCGTTACATACTGTCAAACGAGTGTGCTGTACGCTCTTGCTGATTGTAACTTGGTGAAAAGAGAAAGAAGATAAAAAGAAAAACACTGTCCTTTGTATGAACTGTGGCATAAAAGACTCAAAAACCTAAGTTGTGATTTTAACATCTGCTGCTTATCCACCTACGCTAACCGCGAGTGCCCTTTTGAACAGTCGGCTGTACCCTTGTTGTCTCCTGCCTCAATTATTCCGATATAGCAGAAATATTTGTATTTGCCTTCTCCCCTGGAGATGTTTTGCACTCCTAAGTGTACGAGATCTCTCCAGGCTGCATGAATAATGAAGCTTTACAGAGCAGCCATAAACAGAGAGGGGCCATTTTCCACAACATGCAGAGATCACTCAGATGAATGAACGGCATGGAGTTGTACACTGTACTTCCTGATGGAAGAAATTGCGATGCCTCTAAATTCATTATGAAGTATGGTTTACTGTAGGGTGGTGATGTACTGGCAGAGGTCACATTAAGACATTGTTGACCACGGTCTGTCAGCAGTTCCTGCAGAAACAGGGAGAAGGGCTACAACGAACCAATAGTGCCCACTTGAGAATATCAGCCCTTCAAAGAAACGTTTACCTAAAGATATATTTCAACGCAATCTCGCCCAGTCCGGGTGGTACTATTATGACAGTGAGTGTGTTTTTTATTTTTCATTTTTTCTATAATGCAGTTCTGCACTGCAGGGAAGAAAGAGAGAGAGAGAGAGAGTGATAGAGACAGGGAGAAAGAGCAGAAGAGAGAGAGAGCAGCAGAGGGAGAAAATGAGAGGAGAGAGAGAAAGGCAGAGATAGATTTTAATATTGTGCTTTTGGCAACATAAGAATTCTTTTGCCATGCCAATGAGGCCATTTTAATTTTAAACTGAAAGGCAGGAAGACAAGAGCCAGAGGGAGGGGGAGAGGCACAGAGAGAAAGAGGAGAGATGACCATCTGATCGCCATTCCCCAGGGGTGGAGCTTCACTCAAAGCTGTCCTTCCCTGTCTCCTCCACATTGAAAGGTGCAATCAGCAAGAAGCACTGGCCATGTGAAAGGCTGCCATTTTGTGAAACTTTTCCTTCACTGCTAACTTCTGTAATACTAACACACTCACTCGCTCACATATACACACACGCACACACACACACACACACTGGCACGCACACATGCACAAAGCCTTCAAAAGCTGAAATGAGATTTCCTGAGGGGAGACTACTTTTCTTTGTGGAAGACCAAAGATTCTGCAGTGTTATTGTACCACAGGACTTGCCAGCATTGACACTTTTTTTAAATGCCCTCAAAGCATGACTTGCACTTCTCTCTGAAAAAAAGTATCTCCAGTTTACTTTATCAATAACATTCTATTAGAGTAAAATCACCACATCAAAAAAGTCATAAAATGGATGCCCAATCAGTTATTTCACCTGGCATTTTATATATATATATATATATATATATATATATATCATTGTTGAGTATATGCCACATCCAAAACAGTCGAATGGAGAAAACACAAGCCCAAAAAAATAAACAAAATCACATTTCTATGCAACATGCTTCCAGGGCAATAAATCGGCCGTTATCACCTTGACCACAACTATGAGCAGATTTTTCTGGCTGGTGGTTTGAATCTGGTCATAGTGCAGGGAATTCAGTGAAAGGATTCTGAAAATGGCCAAAAAGGGCCAAAAGTTGCATTCTATGTCCTGATTATTGCATTGATTGTGTCTGTTGTTTGACTGAGAGGAACTCTCACTCACGCACTCAAATATTCACTGCTTAAGCAGGTTGAAGGAGAAGTGTTGTTTGCATATTGAATGTTTCCTGTTTTCATAAGTTAGAAGTTTTTATTTGCGTTCTGAGTAGTTCTGAGGTGTTGAGCTTCAAAGATTCCAAAGTGAATGAGCTCCAAGCAGATACGACTTTTAAATGCAGTATTTATCACACTAACTGATTTTTGTCAAAAAACCTTAGAATTCTCAGTTTATTATTCATAATTAATAATTTAATAATAAGATATGTTATTACTTTTGTATTTCTCATTTTAAAGATTTTGGGGTACTGATATGAAAAGCTAGCAGGCGTGAGAACCATCGGCCGTCACCACAGAATTTTAACCATCAGCCTTTCACGAATGCTCCACTGAATAATTACATCAGCCTGTCAGCATTAGCCGGAGAATCGATACAGGCGGTTTCATCAGACAGACGCAGAGCCCGGGCACCATCTTTAAATCAATGCCGAGGGTGAGTATGCGTTCACCTACGTCGGGAGCGTGGAGGAAAACTCCTTTACACTTTCCAGAGCAAGATAGCAAGAGAGGCCGCAAAAATACTGTTACTGTCAACAGCATATCTGATAAATAATGCAGCGGACATTGACATATTTTTGATATAAGAAACCAGAACTTGAAATGCACTATATATCAAAATTAGCATTACACATGCACACTTAAATATATTGCTAAATAAATCAATTATTTAGCCAACAGAATGTATTAAACTAAAATGTATTGGCATGTATTGTGCAAATAAATCTGCAATGCCTCCATAAATTCAAATTCACATTTCATATTTCAGGGTATTACAGCATGTATTTTAATATTTGGCAACATTATCGTTGTTTATTTATTTATGTCTGGTGTAAGGGTTAAAAGAGCATTGCACCACACTGCAGAGTGATAAACTTGCCAGCAGGGTAATTTTCTCTTGCCTGTCACACGGAGCAACACCAGGCTGAACATAAACCATCCAGTTATAGCTTGCAGTGCTGTGGAAAATCTTGGTGTTTTTCCTGTAATTGAGTGACAGAGAGCTACCCCATTAGCAATATGATATGAGCACCACTCTACAGTCAGGTTGATGTCAGGGGCAGCTAAGCTGTTTGGATTGTCGGTTTCTAACGGGGGAAAAGGATGCGCTTGGCGAGGCACCAGCGCAGCCATTAAGCTGCCTGCAGTACATCTCAGCGCTTTCTGCAACGTCTCGCTGCGGTTGGGTGAGAAGACCTCAGATACATGATCTGAGGATTACACACGAACTGAAAGAAAAAAGCTAGTTCAGGACGGAAAGGGTGAGGTGTACACACTGGATGCCGTGTTTGGTTCGGCGGAACAAATTGGGCCGGGGCGTTGTAGGTTTGAGTGTTTGTAAATGGTAAATGCATTTATATAGCGCCTTTATCCGAAGCGCTGTATAATTGATGCTTCTCATTCAGACGTTCATATACACATTCACACACCAACAGCGATTTGGCTGCCATGCTAGGCACCAACCAGCTTGTCAGGAGCATTTGGGGGTCAGGTGTCTTGCTCAGGGACACTTCAAAACACCCAGGGTAGAATTGAACCGGCAACCCTCCGAGTCCTTTTACCACCTGAGACAATGTCGCCCCAATTATATTGTGAGGTTGTTGGTTTAATTCCTGAGTGGGGCACTGCCATTGCACCTTTAAGCCAAAGCTGCAATTCAATGCATAAAAGCATGTAGATATGGCCAAGAGGTTCAGCTGTTGTTCAGAACAAACATCCGAATGGGGAAGCAATGTGAGCTACGGTAAGACCACAGACTTTGGTTGTTGATTCCAGAAGGGGTGGTTTTAGTATCTCAAAAACAAATAAAAGCATTCAGTCGGTGGAAGTTGTTGGGGTGAAAACAGAGGTTCAAGCGGACTGGATGCAGAAGACAGTGGTGTGCAGACACTCTGAACACACACGTTGCAATTCGAAGTGGCTGAGTGACAGCAGCAGAATACCAATATGTTTCTTTTAATGTCTAAAAATACGTTTAACAATTACCTAATAAAGTGGTCGCTGAGTGTATAAAGATATAGGCAGGAAATGGGCACAAGCTAATATGAGTACAACAAGCAAAGGTCTTTATCAGCTATAGTAATGAAAAGAATCTATCAGCCTATATGTGGCACCGGCAGAAAGCTGGTGACCAATCATCTGGGCAGAAACTCCTTCCCTTGATGATGCTATTAGCCAATGATATACTCCCTTGCTGGGCTGCTGATAAGGCTTGGGTTCTACTGCAGTGCATCAACGCTCTCAATGAGTAACAGCTGAACCAACTAGCTAACCTATCGGAAAAGGTTCAGTGTCAAATCAATTCTATAGGAGTAAATAACCTGAATTGTTTACATTTATATTTATCTGATGTAAGAGCACACTCAATAGAATGATACATTCTGGGCTCAGAACATTATTAGCACTTTTTCACTATGTCAAAACAACCACCGGCACAGACATTAGGGTTAAGAAATGATTTGATATAAAAAAATAATAAGAAGAAATTACCCAGGTTTGTTTATCAAGATGTGTGACTGACATTAACTGTTCTGTTTCCTGTCCTGGGTAGATATTTCTGTTGCGAAAAAACTAATATTCTTTTTTGCTCCATCAAATCTTAAGGTGTCAAAGCTCAACATCCCTTATCAACTCTGAAGGAAGAGGACAGATAGACAAATGGGAAACGACTGTGCCGTGTGTGATAAGTCAGATTGTGACATTTGCATTTTAAGCGCTGGGGTCTGTCTGGGGACTATAATTATTTCCAGAGTCAATCTGAAGATGACTTAGATTGGCAGAATTGGCAATGTTCCGTGTACAGTGTTCTTACGTCTGACAATCTGATATGGAACTTTAATGATCAATAAATTAGATTGCGATTTCATAACTCATGTTAATATCTCACATTACGTGTCAGAGTACACCCTGTTCTAAACCCCCACCAAGCAAAGCAGAGCTGGCAGCTGAAGGCTGCAAACTGCCTGGATGGCATGTTGGAGGAGACCCCAGGAAAAACCACATTCAGTCGGGGGAGTTCCTCTTATTCTGGGCGTTTTAGGATTGACTGGTCTGCTCGCAGTCAGACCACCACGTAGCCCTCTCTTCTCTGACAGCAGAAACGAATGCCTGGGTCTTTCGTACAAGGCATTGAATGGAAGCCCTGATTCAGAGTAGGCACTAAAGATCCCGTGGTACTTATGTTAGCTGTCGTATCCTAGCATCTCCATATGGTTACCATGGACACCGTCTCCACTACAGATGAGTGTATGTACCAGGGGTCTTCGACAACTTCCTGTGGGCCAGGTTAGTTTTTATGAATACTGTACAGAGGGCAGATATCTTCCATATTTATTGATGAAGTTGTGAATAGGAATGCTGTAATTGCACAGGTATAAACAAAGTAGATTTCTGTGTCGGAATAATAATTGTCACGACTGGGTTTGTATGCTGACCTGGTGTGAATGCCACCTTGAACACAGCCAGTTTTTGATTTGCCTGAATAATATTTCTCATCAATGATCAAAGGACGAAAAACACTTCTATGGTGTTATCCATTTGGCCTGCAGGCTAAAAGCCCCTTGCATCTCCTATCTAGAGTGCTTTTCCTATTGCAAATGGAGGTTGTCATTCCCTTATAAATATATGCAATTTTAGAAACAAGGTTCCATTTCACCGAATCAGTATATAATCAATACCCACAATGCATTAGAGACACTGAGCCGCCACTGCCCCTGTTTCCTGTTTTGAATAATCATTCCCAAGCCATAGGCCCAGGTAATCAATTCCTCTCAGGGAATTTCACCTTTACATTATACTATCAAATTCACATGATATAATCCAATTTGCATTTTATTTCATTTTCTGAATGCATATCATTTTTGGGAGAATTTAAATTATCTTTTTTTTTTTTTAGCTGTGTGGTTTGTAATTTCATTTGGTTTCTGAGTGTGCATGATTTGTGCTAAAATTAAAATGCAAATGCAAGCAGGCCACTTGACACTTTTGTCTACTAAGTACGTATAACCCCGATGCAATTCAAAGTAAATGATAATACCAAAAGCAATTTAGCATTTTTCCAAATGATACACCAATCCAGCTCACCCTTGATTTGATAGGCTATTAATTTTTTGCTCTCATTTCTTGTTGCCAGGGTTCTTAAAGGGGACTGATCTATGAGTAAAGATTGTTTCATATGCCAATTAGGTATGCCATGTATCAAGAAATATTGTTACGTCAAAGTGGAACTCGTGTGTCATTACAAATGGGTCATATATCATGGCAATGACAGTACATGCATGCCAGATCTCTTATATCACAACAAAAACATTTAAATAGCTCAATTATTTAAGTTGCTTACATGTACAGAGGATATTATATTACCTGCTTACATATGTAATGTGATGCCAACAAGGGCTGATATGAGTAGCGCTCTCTCTCTCTCTCTCTCTCTCTCTCTCTCTCTGCCTCTCTGTTTGTGGGGGGTTGTTTCTGTTTTTTTTTTTGGTTGTTAGGTGTTTTTTTTTGATGCCATATAATCGATGTCATCGAATACTGTCCCAAGAAAGGGGTTTTAACTTTTTTTTATTTTTTATTAACCCAACCCCTCTCTTTCTATCTCTCTCTCCCTCCCTCTCTCTGTCTTTCCTTCTTTCTCTCTCTCTTTCTGTTCCTGTCCCACCGGCGGTCTGGGAGACCTGCAGGACCTTGCACAGCGCCGCCTCCTCTCCCAGGCTTGGCAGCAGCTGCCACTCATCTCTATTCAGACCAGCTGACACCGATTTCCTCTGAGCCCTGGCTCCTCCAGCTCTTTCAACAGCAGGCCTTTTAGAGTCTTTCAACATTCTAACGTTGCATTCCATTCACAGAGTTTCCTTACAATATCCTTATTTTGTGCATTTTTCCTAGACCCAACTTAAAACATATAAAGGTAAGCCATACATATTCTGTGTTTGCACTATCTGTTCGCAATATTACTCAGTGGCCACAATAAATGACAGAATATAAATAAAATAAAAATTGCAATTGCAAGTTATTAATATAAAAGGTATGCCTCGTTATAAAAGGCCCTTATTCTTCCACATAAAAGCGGTATTACAAAACATTGTTGCCAGCGGTTTCCAGTAATGGTTAGTAGAGGACATAAAAGCCCTATTCCTGCAAAACACACTGAAGGGAGAATGTGTATCTGTGTTCAGGTCACTGTTCAATATGCAAAAGTAAAGTAAAAAATAAAACACACACCTTGGTGTGAAGTGCAGACAACGGCACTTGAAAGTAAAACTTAAAAAGAAGGCCCAGAGGAAGGCAGCTTTCTGCCAAAACATTGATAATTAAAAACTGCAATTTGTAAAACCTACTAGCATCACTGCATGAAGTCCGGGTTGAATACAACTTTTTATCAGAGTTGTAGACCCTGTGTTCTGGTCTACTGGCTCCTGTTGTTACTTAGCACTTAATTGATCAGTTAACACGGCTGATTACACACATTTGGTTTCTTGGGTGCTTGCAAATTGTGTGCTGATTATAGGGGTGAGAATTGGCTCTTTCCAATCACATATTTTTCACCTCCTTCCCTTCCTCCTTTTCCAGCTCCTAGGAATTAGGCAAATGGAACGTCTTCGCTCCTTCAAACATCAGTTCGAAGCCACGTCAGTTACAGATGTGGCAGACGCGTGGCAGATGGAGAGGTGGATCCACAGGTTGATCATTTTTATCTCACGCATTTCGAAAAAATACTGGATCCGCTCATGTTTCCTTGCTCAAGAAAACTTTGGGGAAACTTCTAGCTTCTAGCACTTACATTTAACTGGTTGAAATCTCCATAAAGATGGCGGACCTCGATCGCTCTCAGGGTCAGTCGAAGAACAAGGATATAGGAGGTGAAATATAAGCGTTTGGAAAAGAGCCTGATGTGTGGAGCCCTAGCTGCTCTCGAGGGCCGGTGAATCAGCTCGGAGAAGCCGAAAAGTACAAACTGCCGCTGAGAAAAGTAGTTGTGGCTCGGGTGAAGAGGTGGTTCTGAAGCCGTGTTTCAGTGTTTGGATTGTGTCTGACTCACTGGCATGTGGGGGTACAAATAAAGCAGTTTTCAAATGCAGCCCAACCCCCTCTCCTCTCCTGAGGAGCTGTGTGCGTGGGTAGGAGAGACGTTGTGTGAAGGGGGTGTAGGTGTGAAACATGTCCCAGAGGCAGGTGGAGAAACACAGAGCTTGAAGAGCTTTGAAGGTGAGCAGAAGGATTTTGTAGATCATCTAGTGCTTCGACAGACAAACCAGTGTCAGTTTTTGAAAGTGGGAGTGAGCGTGCTCTCAGAGATAAGTGCAGGTATGCACCTGGACGTATTGTTGTTTTTGTTCCGTTATTGTTACTAAGCAGAATCCTCATCAACTTTCATTTACATAGCACCTTTCATAGCTGATGTTCCAAAGAACACAGTGTTACCGTAGTGAAATGCATGATGTCACAAATGGTTGTCTCAGCAACGGCGTCTCTGTGGGAGTGTCTAAGTCTGGACACGTTGCTTGGATATTAGAAGGCTTATTTAGGGGATGTTCTTCCTTTGGGAATTGAAGGGTAGAAGCTGAGTAATTGTGATGCAGGAAAGCACCTTGTACATCTCTGATTTCAGAAGAGGGTCAGTCAGCACAGCCATCAGGTGCAATAGTTAAAATAGATAAATGGCCCTTTTTCTTTGCTTTGATATTTATTTGCTGTTGAGTTTAAGGATATATTTATTGAAATATTTATTGATTTAACATCTTAAACGCATTCAGTTTTTTTGGGGCGACGGGGAGGGGGGGTCAAGGACAGAACCTTGGGGAACACCCTGAGTTACGATAGAGAGTATATATTACTGTAGCTGCCAAGGGGCACAAACTACTGTTTGTCTAACTTGTGACAGGAAATGAAAATATTAGAAAAAGTTATTTCATAAATACCCAGGGATGTAACATTTGAAGTTAATGGAGTGACAGGCTGTCAGAATGAGTGAGTAGAACAAGAAATAAAATGGAGGCAAAATCCGCAACGAGGCTTCAACTACTACTTTAGTGAAATTATTTTTCGTACTCTAATCTTTCTTTAAAATGGAAAATTCAGTACAAACGGCCTTGCTGGCGCTGAAACACCCTTGAAAAAAAGGATAGAGGTCTTGTGTTTATAGAGGACTAAAGAGAAGGGGAACTAGTTTCCTACCGTGTCAGTACTGATGAGCCTGTTCCTCTGATCCTCAGGGCAGGCTCCCTTCCAGGTTTCTCATCCGATCAGATTGTTCAAATTGGTTTTGACTGCGCACCAGCCCCCGTATCTGCCCTCCTGTTTAATGTATTAACCCTACAACATGGGGGATGATCCAAAAAGGGGTGCTTTCCTGCTGAGGTGTTTCAAACGAATACACTCTCAAATTGGAAAAGGCCCAGAGCCATTGATCCATTTCTCTTTTTCTCCCCGCTACTGTTACTTTCATTATTTCGCCCAGTCACGAGTCGTGACAGAGAATGGTTCAATTAAAAGAAACCCGGCGCAGTTGTAGAAAAGACAATTATGAAGATCTGAGGATTGTTCGGGGGACTTGTACGCATGTAAATTGGCCTTGCTCTCCTGAGGGTGAGCGGCTCCCCTGCGTTTTCACCAAATCGCAATCCTTAGAAGTCTTTTTTGAATTGTGGATAATCATTTTATGATGTTTTTATCCCTTCAACTCTCCACTGATATTATGCCTTCTCCCAGGAATTTGAGAGAAAGAAACTCATTGGTAAAATAATGCACATCCTACAACCTTTTTTTTTCACATAAGGGTACTCTGGATTCAACTCACTTTGTACCATTAGTTAGAATGCATTCTCATCTTGGGCAATGAACAACCCTGCTGTTTCTTTGTGGGATGTTTTCTTATTGTAATTGACACAGCTGCTCTTTGTGAACAAGAAGAGAACAGTCAGTGCTCGAGTCAGGTACTGAAGAGTCTGTAAAGGAAAAAGGCCAGACTACAAGCACTGTGAGGTCTGAGCTCCATTGAGCCTGGGATTTATGCAAACATCGCGTTTTCATGCTTCTTGATGAACAAGATAGAGTAATATCAGGCACTTTTAGGCCGAGATTTTCTTTTAAAAGATGAGAAGGCTGAGACTATCAGCTTCCCAGGTCGTGCTTTTCACAAGGCAAGCTACTTTAGTTTAAATCTCAAGAATAACATAAAAAATGAATGCCAATGAAAGTATAACATAGAATGCCAATGTCAGGCATCAGTAGATGTGGGCCTTTTTTATGGTTCAAATTCTATTTTCATTGAACAATCATTTCATAGTTTCCCCTAAAATTTCCCTCGGGATGAATAAAGTATCTATCTATCTATCTATCTATCTATCTGTCGTTGATAGTAGTGGCTGTCATTTTCCAGGTATTTGCAGATATGTTATTGATTTTGTATGTGCTTGTTCTCCCTCAAACAGACCAATTGCATTCATCTCATGAATATGTCCACAGGCTGTTTCTCACAGACTTTGTGGGGAAGTCCAGTTCTGGCACCCGTGAATGCATCCTTTTCAGAAGCGTTTTTTTCAGAATGCGTGACGTATAAATGATCAACCTCTCCCCATCTGCCACGCATATGCCACATTTATAACTGATGTGGCTTCGAACTGACGTTTGACGGACAGAGGGCATTCCATTAGCCTAATTCACTGGGCTTGTTACAATCGCTTATTTTTCATTCATTAGACGCCTCTGGGGAGAGGGGTCAGTAATATCAATACAAGTGTATTTACTATACCCACAAAATCATGTGTGCTATACCATGAAACATCCATGCAGTGTGCATTTATTCTAATCAGCTGTGCTATATGTACATTTACAAATATTTAGTTTTTGCCTTTGTTGTCTTTTGTCTGTCTTAAAGGTACAATTGGGAATTTCGGACTTCTAACAGCCAAGAGAGGAATTGCAGCAACAAACACATTCAAACCCTGTTTATCCCACCCCCTTGTCTGTAAACCCACTGATGTTGAAACGCCATTGGCTGTGGCAATTAGAACAAATTTTCAACCAATGAGCTTGAATTATTGTACAGTTTTGGTACAGAGTGTCAGGCCATCAACTGTATATTTTTAAACCCGAATTTAAGGACTATAAACACAGGCAGAGGGTGAGGCAACATGTTAGTGAGCCTTTTTCAATGATAGGAAGGGACTTACAATGGTCTTGTCACAATGTTTTAACACAAAAATCTTACCTGTTGTACCTTTAAGATCAGTACATCTTTTTTAATGTCTTGAAACATTGGATTTCAGCATGCTGTTTTGTACAGAGCATGAAGCCTCAAAACAGTATTAAAACTTAAAATGTCTGGCTGCTGCCTGTCTGTCTGTCTGTCTGTCTGTATGTATGTGCATCCACCTAATCTTTTGCTGAGGAACCTAAAACCAAATTTTAGTATTTGCTGAAAATAACTGATTTTACGAAATCTGTGACACCCGGGTCCCAAGGATAGTATTGATTATGGGTGATCAGGTTTTGTGAGAAACATGTCAAGGAATAATGGGAAAATGCCATTTGATGGAGGGGAAAGCTACTCCCCCATGGGTATCTCTGAGTGTCCCCCCGTGTGTATTTCCCAATGTTCCCCATGTGTATTATCTGAGTGTTCCCCATGCGTATTATCTGCTGTGATTGCTTCAGGTGGTCGTATTGATTTTGTCTCACCTTTTTACCGCCTACAGTTTATTGCCATGGAAACAACTGGTTACCAGGAAATTCTATTTATTGCTTACAGATATAGGACAATATGGGCATTTTTTTTAAATGCATTGAATTTCAGTTAAGTTCCTGATTGCACTGAACTGAAATAGAATTGACTGCACTGTAGAGTATATCAGTTTGGGAAAAGGTTAGCATGGTTGATCGTGAATGCTGCCACGCTTACATCATTGCATTATGTTTGAGGTTAAGGTCAGTGCTGGGTGGCGGATGGTTAAGGCATCGGACCTTGATGGAGGCGTCAGTTTGATGAGGTTGCACACAAAGGACCGCGGTTCACGCCCCGGTTTCGACCGAGTTCGGCCAGTGCACGAGGGAGAAGCATAATTGGGCATCCGCTCCGAGGGAGGGGGGAGGGACTCTGATCGCCCTGGAATCTCGGCCTGGGGGGGATCTCTTTTCAGCCGCCCGGGGGGACAGGGCTGTAGCGGTGTTTCCTCAGTTCATATGAGCGACTGAAATAAACAGGGTAATTGGCAACCAAATTGGCAGAAAAAGGAAAACAAACTGATCTGGGTTCAGGTCACCCAGTTCTCTGGGCTCATACAGTACTCAGAATTTATGTGAAGACAAAATGGTGCACAAAATACCTATAGGATAATGTTTAATGGATGAATATGCATTTCAACTCCATCTAGTGTAGCTGAATTATACATTTCATTGTTTGCATATTGCATGCATATATCTGTTTTAATACAAAATGATAATAATTTGAATAGCATTTGTATATTGGATTTGTATATTGCATTACTGCTGTATGTAGTAATAAATATTCAATGTATAATAAATGTATATTTGCATATAATGTGTATATTGAATGCAAATATTGCATTCATTATTCATATATATGTATTTTAATGCACATAATGTAGTGAAAAGACTGGCAATCTCTTGCTACATTGAATATGTTTACTGCATTGGTATCTGCTGATTAAAAAGTGGTTGTTTCACGCCATGAGCGGAGAAAATGGAGGAGAGGAATGAAGAGTGAAAGTGTGTTATTTCACTTGTGTCTTTGTATTAGCATTTAATGTAATTTGAAAATAGTATATTTGTTCTCATAATGTAGTTGTTTTGTGTCGCGATGCTGTCAATCATCTACCTCTCCCCTGAGACTCCGCCCCCAAAGCCGAGGCCAGCGGGGGGGGGGGGGGGGGGGGTGTGTGATGTAACGGTCTCCTCTCCTCTCCTGCGGGAGCAATCCAATCTTCCCGTTCTCGCCTCGCTAATTTTCCTCATCAGGCCCCCCGGCGGCCGCCAGAGGACACGGGTTCACGCAGAGGTCACTGAGTCCCCGGTGGACTCCGCTGGTGTCTTCTGGGTCTCAGCGGCTGTGATTTTAAAACGAAATAAAATAACGATCATTTTGACACAGCCATGGGTTTCAGAGGGGGAAAATGGCACAGTAAACGTGCAGGTGGTGTGCAAATCCATCGCCAGGTGCACATCAGTTTAGACAAACAACGGAGAAATTCTGTGTTTCATATTCACTGTTACATTCTTGGGTTTTCCCATACCTGGGAATGACTCAGAGTGTGTTATTACAGTCTGACGGCAGAAGTTCCTCTCCTGGGCAGTTTGCATACTACCAATTTGTTCAGTACAGCTGTATGTTTACTAAACCAGTTTAAGGTAAAATGCAGTATTTTATCTTACGCAATGGTAGGCACTGCCAAAGCTGAGACTGAGATTCACAACTCAGCAAATCCATTTTGGTTTTCAGAGCAATCCCAGAACTTTCCCTGAGCTTTCCCATAACATTCCCAGAACCTTCCCACAGCTTTCCCATAGCATTCCCGGAATATTTCCAGAGAAATTGCAAAACATTCCCAGAGCATTCCCATAACATTTCCAGAGCATTCACAGAACATTCCCAGAGCATTCCCAAAACAGTTTGAAAGTGCAACATTCCCAGTGTAGATATTGTTGCTCAATTTCCTAATCTGTATGGCACAGAGAACACTGCAGTGAGTGTCTAAATGCCAGATTTTTACAAAATATTTTTGTAGGTGCTAAAGTATTATACACTCAGTGAGCACTTTATTAAGTATTTATTAGACTTACTTGTTAGTCTAGAATATGCTGCTGTAGCCAATTCACTTAGAGGTTTGACACATTGTGTGCGCAGAGTTGCTCTTCTGCATACCACTGTTGTAATGCATGATTATTAGCATATTACTGTCACCTTCGACCAGTCTGGCCCTTCTCCTCTGACCTCTCATTAACCACATCATTAGTATAATTTTCTGCAAACTCTAGAGACTGTTGTGCTTGAAAATCCCAGGAGATCAACAGTTACAGAAATATTCAATCCAACCAACTGATGGTTGATGTGAACATTACCTGAAGCACCTTACCCATATCTGCATGATTTTATGCATTGCACTGCTGCCACACAATTGGCTGATTAGACAATCTCTTTGTTTTGCGGGACCATCTGCAGATTCTCCACCTTTTGGAATTCTGCCATTTAGAATGTGACACAGTTCTGTAGTTAAAGTTGAAATGAAGGACTCACATGCTATGGGTCTGGAATATTTGTATGCGTTCTTTAACAGAGCGTAAGAGAAGCGCTCTGGGGACTGTTTGGGGCAGCGTCCCACGGCAACATCTCACAGCCGAGCAGGAATCCGTTCAGGCAGTGGGAATGCCACGCTCTCTTCCCGTTTCAGCGTTCCCACACTGCGTGCTGCTCCGCTCAGAGAGCCGTTGGGACCGCTCTGGCTGGCGGACAGGAACGCGAGCAGGAGTGGGAGCGTGTGGAGAGCTCCGTCTGTGGGGTTCTTTTATCTGCCAGTGTTTTATCAGCAGAGCTTCTCTCTGAGTGAAGAGTGTTCACAGGAATTACCTACCCCTCACACCTACCATACCTCCCCCCTCACCCACCCCCACCCCCACCACGAACCACCCCCACCCCTCACCTCCGTCCACCCCCACCCCCACCACAAACCACCCCCACCCCTCACCTCCGACCACCAACACCCCTCACCTCCGACCACCAACACCCCTCACCTCCGACCACCAACACCCCTCACCTCCGACCACCCCCACCACCACCCCCACCCCCACCACGAACCACCCCCACCCCTCACCTCCCACCACCAACCACCCCCACCCCTCACCTCCGACCACCAACCACAGAAGGTCACCGAACATGAAACAAGGTCAGTGCACACAGGGCAGCCAAATTTGTTTTTCCTCTACTCCAGATAAATTTATCTCCAAAAGCACATCTCTACAGTACTGATCTACACTCACAAAAACAGTGACAGTGGAGGTATACTTTTGTTATTCAAGGATCAAATTTTCCACATTTACCCTGAAAGTAGAAGTTTCCCAAGCAAAAAACGTATAAATGAATTATCTTCTATTGCTGCCTAGGGGTATTGTTACGCTCGCAGCCAGTAAGCCAAAACGCAGACCACAGTATTCCAAAAACATTGTCGTTATTCAGTCCAAGTGACAAAGCCAGGTAATCCAATAGACACAGTGCCAAATCGAGAAGCAAAAGGGAAGTAACAAAAACAGTCCACAGGTCAAAATCCAGGAGATCAGAAAGGCGGAGGTACAGAGGAGGAGGCTCGGAGAGCCGTAAACAAAGCAAGGATCAAAAACCGAAAAGCACAGGCAAACAAAACAGAAGGGAATAAGTCAGGCAAAAGGGTCTCTCAGGAATCTCAAAAATAACAGGCTTACACACAATCGGCACTGAAATTATGATCAATGTTCTGACAAAGGTGAGGACTCAGAGTGGGGCTTATATACACAGAGGAATGAGACAATCTAGGCGGGGTATGGGAGTGGGGGCGGTCTAATAAATAGACATTAGGTGAGACACATGAAAGGGCAATCATTCCACAACAAGGGAGGAACAAAGACACGGGACTGGATTCACATAGACTCACATGTAATACAAACGGCTCCGGATTAGGGAGTAGACAATTGCACAGATTTAAGGAATGCAGTGATCATTGGAGAACAGGTGCAAACACTTTGCAGAATTAAGGCAGGCAATCAGAGATAGAACAGGGAGGTGGAGCTACAGAGCAGTGCAGAAATAGAGAGAATGTTAATATGTTAGTCACGTGATTAAACTCAAAATACCCAAAACTAGTGAATGTTAGTTAGTTAGATGAACATATTAGTGTGTTAATATAATTAGTACTGTACATTGTTAGTCGGGATTAGTAGATTAGTGCTATCTACGAATATGAATGGAGAGAAAGCAGGATGCAAGTAATGTGAGACGGAGAAGGAATTGTGGGAAACCTTAAAATTCCAAAAACACTCAAATTGTGAATCACGCAGACGGTAGTGACTCGGGCTCAGAATACATTGAGACATAGACATCACAGGGGAAGACGTGCAATGAACAATGACTGTAAACGGGAACCAGGCATGAATATGAAAAGTTACAAAAACACAAAATAAACCAAGAGACAGTATACCGGATCATTACAGGTATAATTTAATCATTTCATCAACATCCTGACCTTTTCTGCCATGCACTGCAGGGAAAACTGATCCCAGGTCAGGGATCATGTTTAAAGTGTGTTAATATACGTAGGGTTTCCTCTGCCTGTATCCTAACCTAAAGAATATGGCCCCTCTTCTAGTCGGTTTTCCATTTCAGTTTCAATTTGTATTTCTGTCAGCAATATTAACTTGCGGGAAAAAAGACCTTCCCTTTCCTTAACATGAACAGTTCCATATACTGCATACTTCCATGTAAATTGGAAGCCAGCCGATGCGTATCTGTGAAATGGAAACATGACAGAACTCCTATAGATTACTGTTTTCTGTTTTGGCATATCCAACCGAATGTTTTCCCTGGATATTTATAAAAATATATAGTGGCAAGCTGAGGAAGAAAAATCGGCGGAGTGAATGTCGTGATTTGGGTAGAACAGGGCGGATGTTCCTGTCAGCTTTTCATGCTCTCTGAGCTCAATCTCATTTCCATCCGCCCGCCAATCTTACTTCAGACACCTGTAAATCACACCTCACTGCACTGTGAGAGTGGAGGGTTCCAGGTGCCTATTTAAGTCCCAAGTGCTATTTTAAGGCGTGACATTGCATTTTGTTCCCAGAAAAATGCGTTCTGTTCATTATTGCTTACCTGGACTAAATGTGTTGTGAATGAATATTCCATGGATTTTTCAATTCAATTTATTCTAGATTTTTCCTTGACATGCCAATGGAATGAAAAACGCTCCATCGATTTGTTGGAAATGTGCGCGGCAGAAAACACGCCTCCCCCTTTTTTAAGTTCTTGTCGTCCGCAAGATGGATGCAGCACAGCCTGCCCTGATTCGCTGTCTGTGCGTGGAGGCATTCTGCTGATTTATTAAAATGTCACGATATCTGGGGCACAACGCAAGTTCACCCGAGGCTGTTCCTACTGCAGGTTTCAGTCTGCTCATCTGCAGTCCCGAAATGAGTGGAATTTCACCATCCTCAGGAAAAAGAAATCTGATATACGAAAAAGCCATACTCTGTATTATTTCAATTGATTTAGTAGATTTAGAGATGGTATCTAATTTCATGTCTGAATATATCATGTGACATGATGTCAGATGAAGCTGTTGTCAAAAAGGACTCAGTGTTCTAGGGAGTAGGGAGGTGTAGGGAGGTTCTCCTACAGGAATATGGAGGTGTGGGGAGGTTTTCATACAGGCATAGGGATTCTGTAGGCCTCCCTGTCTGTAGGAGGGAACAGGTCCACCTGCTGTCCAAGGTTCTGTAGGCCTCCCTGTCTGTAGGAGGGAACAGGTCCACCTGCTGTCCAAGGTTCTGTAGGCCTCCCTGTCTGTAGGAGGGAACAGGTCCACCTGCTGTCCAAGGTTCTGTAGGCCTCCCTGTCTGTAGGAGGGAACAGGTCCATCTGCTGTCCAAGGTTCTGTAGGCCTCCCTGTCTGTAGGAAACCAGGAGGAGATTGGTTTGTACATGCTACCAATGTAATGGCATGTTCTCAGCCACACCCCACATGCACTTCTACAGGGTTCCACTGTGTTCTATTGAGCTCTACTGGGTTCTATATTCTCAAAAATAAACAAACATTAATTCAAGGAATGTAGATAAGAATGCTACAGTATTTAATCTGTGATCATCTGTGATGAGAGAGATCTCTGATTCATGTCTGTCCATAAAAATGCCTATAATGGTTGAGAGATTGGAGCCACAAAGTAGATTCTTGTCTGAAATTATAACTGTTTGGAGTAGCACATTTCAAACCAAAACACCATTAGTCTTCGTCTTGGCAGCACAGACCCCACTTCCCCTTAGCGAGCAATGCCCTTTCAGAGGCCCAGCAGAGATGGGAACTTAATTACAGGGCTGTAATGGAGGATGTGTTACCAGCTCCTTTATGTAATCCCACTCCCCCCCCTCCCCCCCTTCCCCCAAGGTTATTCACTATTGACCTCATGCAGATGAGCTGTCTCTGGTCTGGGCTTCCTATTAACAGCCATCAGGGGTCCACTATCCATCCCGTGGTCACCTGTCCATCCTGAGGTCAGCTATCAATCCTGGGGTCAGCTATCAATCCTGGGGTCAGCTCTCAATCCTGGGGTCAGCTATCAATCCTGGGGTCAACTGCCAATCCTGGGGTCAATTGTCCAGCCCAGGGTCAGCTATCCATCCTGAGCAGACATCAGGAATACTCATGACATCATCCTGTGTGCAAATATCTCTAACGTACTTCTGGCTCAGTTATCCTGCTCTCTCTGTATCACTCTCTTTCTCCCTCTGCCTCTCTTTCTCTCTCCATCTTTCTATTTTTTGCACTCTGTCTCTTTGTGTGTATATTTCCCTCCCATCGCTCTCTCTCACCCTCCCTCTCTCTTTCTTGGTTTCTTTGCTCTCTTTCTCTCTGTGTCTGTCTCTCCCTCCCTCCCTCTCTCTCAGTTGTAGACAGAATTTAGCAGAGACTTCAGCATTTTACAGCCAGAGCATTTAAATCTTTTCCCTTTCTTCATTTTCAAACTCATTGATTTATCCTCAAGTTTCCTGCTCTTTCCCACACCCTCTACCATGGATCTCATTCATTCATTAATGATTAGACTGAGCAGGGGCCAATCCCTCCTGGAGCAATATGGGGTTAAGGGCCTTGCTCAAGGGCTCAACAGCTGCACTGATCGTATTGTGGCTACACTGGGGCTTGGACCACCAACCTTCCAGGTCCCAGTTAATCTTAGCCACTGTTTAAAGTAAACATACTGTAAATAACACTCTTTAGTAAGTCAGTTTGTTCTTTAAAAAAAATTCTGTGTCGCTGTTAACACATTACATAATTCAAAAAATTAACTCGAACAGAAGTTCTATGTTGGCATTCTTGTATAAATAAGTACGAAATATACTCTGTGAGTGTTAAAAGTGTTTTACTGAATTCACTGTGTGGGTTGCAGCGATTAACAAACAAGTCATTTGGGCTTTCCAAAATGTGGAAAAATATGATCACATTTGTTAAAAATCCATCCATTTTAAATCCATTTATGAGGCAGCAGCCCAATGAAGTGGCACCATCAATGCTTATAATGTGATTATTGTCCTCTTCATCATCTTCATCATCTCCATCTTCAGGTTCAGGTTCTCCTTCTTATTCATCTTAATCTTCTTCTACATCATCTTCATCTTATTCATCTTATTCATCTTATTCACCTTCATCATCATCTTCATCTGAAGTACCTGTGTGATCAGCATCTTGTCTTGTTTATCATCATATCTTATCAAATCAAAGCTTCAGTGTAATTAGCTTTTAATGCTTAATACTTCACAGTAAAATCCTCTGATGGAGTAAACATTAATGGAGTAGTTTACTTTCCTCTGGGTCTCACGTTCTTAGACTGTTGGTGGTAGACTAGCACTGAGCACTCGACTGTGTGTGGGACATTATGCTGTTGTCTGTCTCACTGTACTTTGGAGAATGAATGAGCTTCAACAGTGTCGTTCCTGTTACGGCTAATAATATCCTGCTATTGTTATCATAATTGCCTGCTGCATTGTTGTTGAACAATAGCTTTTTCACCGGATGATCTGATCATTTTTAGTGAACACTAAGCTTCAGCTGTGGCTCATTGTGTGGAATAAATGGCAGTTTCTCTCCTTTCTCTCTGCCGAAGAGGCTGAGATTGTAGCAGTGGAGCGGTGAAAGTGGTCTTCTCCTCCTCGTCCCATCCTTTCTTCCCTCGCCGTGGCTGCCAGGAGCAGCCTTTCAGCACGGACGGTAATGTGAGTGTGGCACTGTGGCGTGTGAAGCACGGCTGGAGCTGGGTGATTATGCTAACTGCGCTAAAAGGGGTCACGCTCTCGCTCCTCAGCGTATGAGCATTTTCTTTAGCCTGGCCCGGAGCACTACCCCCACGCCCCTGAATGGGCCTTCTCCTGCTTTCTTTTCTTCTGACTGCAGTCTGTCGGGAAGGTTCACTTCCGAAAGGTCCGCTCGCTGCTGGGTCCTGTTAATGCTGAAGTGAGTGGTGTGATTCATCCAAAAATGGGGCACTGAGAGGTTGTGTGAAAGCTTGAGTAAATATGGAAGGTCTCCATAAATGTGTCGTTGGCCTGTGACTTGCCCTTAACTGCGCCAGCCTCTATAAAAGCACTAATGTCACTTCAAATGTTAACTACTTCAATGGCTCTTAGTAATGATATCAGTGGCGTAGTGTAGCCTAGTGGTTAAGGTACATGACTGGGACCCACAAGGTGGTTCGATCCCTGGTGTAGCCACAATAAGATCCACACAGTTGGGCCCTTGAGCAAGGCCCTTAACCCTGCATTGCTCCAGGGGAGGATTGTCTCCTGCTTAGTCTAATCAACTGTACGTCGCTCTGGATGAGAGCATCTGCCAAATGCAATTGATGTAATGTAATATCCATCAAGCAATCACAGCTAGCGGCAATCACAGCTAGTCTGCCAGCCTACCATGAGAACGGTTGTTGACGTGCTTTGTAACGTGAGGCTCTACAGTGGACCCGAGAAGTCTGTTGAGGTGAAGAAGTCGAGATGAGGATGAGCTGTTTAAATAATGTTAAATAAACAGTTGGTGAACAGTTCTGTCACTCGTACAGCGCTGTTGTGCCATTTCAAAGGGATGCCACAGTAACTGCTGAACACAGAACTACAACAATATGTCTGTCATAACAAGTCTTGTAGCGAGATTTAAAATCTTTTTTTTTCTTCTCTCAAGTAGAAAATATTAGCTTGTTTTAAGTCACTGTTTCCTTGACAAATGATAGTCTTACCTCATTGGCAAATCTTGTATTGATTGAAACTGTCTGACCTCATTGGCGGTATTTTTGTCTTATTTAGCAGAAAAGTAACAGGAATAGGATTCTAAATCTGAATCTGAGACTACAATGCTTGTTGAGATTGATTTAGTTTTCAGTTTTTGCGGTGAGTCAGGGACTATTACAGGAAATTAAAATGCCTGACATGTTTATGCATCATTGCTCTTATAATATAAATAAGCTGTTTTATGAACCCCGGGCTACAAATCTTAAAACAGAAAACACAATTAGCTACATGACACTAATACAGCATCGCTGTCACGCGGAGCATGGCGGTAACACTGAAGGAGAGAACGCTGAATGTTTGCATGTCCTTTAGTCTGTGAGTCACACGGGATTAGACAGCTGCTGGTGTCAGGGCAGGAGTCTGAGGGGGGAACTGCAGATCTAGCACAATTTATGCATAGAATTAGCATCCTAATGTATCGCTTGGCAGGCACCAAAAAGCCTGTCACAGTGTGACCAAGGTACAAGGATATATTGCCCTTATTTTGGTTGTGCATTTATCTGCGTACCGAATTTAGATTCTGCAAGAACATCAGCCTGTAGCGGAGTGGCTAAGGTACATGACGGGGACCAGGAAAGATGGTTCTTCAAGTTCCGGTGTAGCCACAATAAGATCAGCACAGCTGTTGGGCCCTTGAGCAAGGCCCATAACTCTGCATTGGTCCAGGGGGGATTGTCCCCTGTTTAGACTGATCAACTGTCCTGTAAGTCACTTTGGATAAAAGCATCAGCAAAGTAAAAATTATAATTATAACATCAAACCCAGGGAAATAGTTTTGGTAGGATACCGCAACATATCATAGAATATCATGCAACATACAACATAAATATGTAGTGCAAGTCTACCTTGAAAATAAATCATATAGGACAACATGTTGATGTCCAGTATTTATATTTGCAAATATTTATTGCCTTTCTTTGAGCAATTAATATGACCTTCCAGTTATAAAGAATAGATAAAAATCCTGTGAATTACAGATTTGTGTTCACTCCTTGAGAGAGAGTCTACATGTTTATACAACGAGGGAAGTAGTGCTTAGTCTCAGACACCCTATAATTAAGTTTGTCTCTTTTTGCCCTTTAAAAGGGTACTGCTTGTAAATTGAAAGACCGAGGCGGAGACAGAGAATTGCAAAATGCATTAATTCATGGTGTTTGAGTGGAATCTTCCATTATGAAAGATGTGATTATGGAACCATGACAGATTCTTTTTTTTTAAACTGGTGTAGATTCCTGCCATGGAAAAGGAGAGGGGCAACAAATATTATTTACTAAATTGCCATTGAATTATAAATTTACTAATAACTCTCCTTGGCCTGTGTTCCTTTTATATTGTAAATCATTTCCAGCTTGTATTCTATATATAGGCAAAAATTGTAAATTGTAAAAAATTATAAATGAGTATAAACAATGTAGCCATTCAAATGGACAAATCTAATTAGTTTTTCTGTGTGTGTGTTTGTGTGCATGTATGTGTGTGTGTGTGTGTGTGTGTGTGTGTGTGTGTGTGTGTGTGTTTGTTTGTTTGTTTGTATGTGTGTGTTACAGTATCCAAAACCAAACATGTCTTCCAGAGAGCTGCTGAACAGTGATGTGATGTTTTTAACTTGCGGAACCTATGCACTTTGGATTAAAAGCGTAAATGTAAATGTAACAGACTCAGAATAGATGGATAACTGCACTGAGTAAAACCCACAAAGCAGGATTACTGAGTTAGCTGGATAACTGCACTGAGTAAAACCCACAAAGCAGTATTACTGAGTTAGCTGGATAACTGCACTGAGTAACACCCACAAAGCAGGATTACTGAGTTAGCTAGATAACTGCACTGAGTAAAACCCACAAAGCAGGATTACTGAGTCAGCTGGATAACTGCACTGAGTAAAACCCACAAAGTAGGATTACTGAGTCAGCTGGATAACTGCACTGAGTAAAACCCACAAAGCAGGATTACTGAGTTAGCTGTATAACTGCACTGAGTAACACCCACAAAGCAGGATTACTGAGTTAGCTGGATAACTGCACTGAGTAAAACCCACAAAGCAGGATTACTGCGTTAGCTGTATAACTGCACTGAGTAAAACCCACAAAGCAGGATTACTGAGTTAGCTGTATAACTGCACTGAGTAAAACCCAGACCCCCTTCCAAATCTGCCTTTGTGGAAGACGCCCCAGGTCTCGCTGAAGGTTAATTAAAGTTAAGCCTTTATCAAAGACAAATACGCAAACTGATTTCTGCATCTTGTTCAAATAATTCAAACAGTACAAACAATGGGAAGTTCTCACAATCTCCAATAGCAAGTGAAAAATAAATGCAGGTTAGCCAAAGGTCAATGAATTATACTTATTTTGGTAACGCTTTTTTCTTGAACCCTTTGCCATAGGGCTGACATAACACTGTCATAAACATGACGTAACAACTGTCACAAGATGGCATAAGATGATGTCATCTTATGTCAAGTGACATAAAACTTTAATACTTTTATTGGTAAATTGTATGAGAGTAACATAGCATTTACCAATAAAAGTATGTTAGTTTTATGCTATCAACTCACATCATTTGTTATCTTGTGACAGCTGTTATGTCATGTGTTTGACAGTGTTATGCCAATCTTATGGTGAGGGGTTCAAGTAAAGTGTTACCCTTTTTTTAAATTAGTGCCACCCTCAGAAATGATAATACAAATAGAGACATAAAAACAGCTCTCAGTCAATAATCTTGTTTTGATGGCTATCAAGAAGGTTTTTCCACGTCTTGTCTATATTGCCACATCTCTACACTGACCAAAGTTTGACCTTGCCACTCGTGTTGAGTAGAAAGCAGCAGATGGTAGATTTTGTGATTAAAGCAGCAGCAAACTTGATTCATTATCTAACTGCAGAAGGGGAAAGGGCAGAATACATTTTCTAAAAAAGAAACTCTGAAATCCCGAGGGAGCTTTCTTCCTTCTACACTCCTACGTCATTCCCAATTCTCAGAGCACTCAGCTAAAGAAAACACTCCGCAACTCATTTCTTCAAACAGATGGTACTTTCACAATTAATTTGTTTGGTTCTTGGTGCTCGCCCAGTAGCCTATCGCCTGACCAATTAACAAGAACACATTCAAACTGAAAAGGCTCTCCACTAACATGTTTGGCAGAGTTGTGCTTTGATTTCAGATGTTGTTGCGGGTGAGTGCTCTATTATGCAACCTCTGTTACATCTTCAGCTATTTAATAAAATAAATAAAAAGTAGCTTTCCATATTATACAGACTATCAGCTTTCTATGTATCAAGCAACAGACATTTTATCCGCTATATAATTTATTCTTCATTCAACCATGTCCTACTGAGAGAAAAATCTTCTTTTTATGTGGCATAAAACACACTACAGCGCAATATAATAAAAAAACAATGACCATAAAGCAGAAATATACTGCATCAGTCATGCCAAGGTAGTTTAATTCATCATATAACTAAAACAAGGACGCTTGTAGATCGATAGACGAAATGGTCCCAGTTTTCTGCGCTATTTTTCCAGCTAGTGCTGCCACCGGTACCAGGCTCAAAAGCCAATTAGGAGAGCTTGGAGAAGGAGCTTTGGTTGGTTGGTTTTCTTAAAAGGATGAATACACAGGCGTCCCTGGTGGATATCCTCTATTCGAGGGAAGCGGGGCGTCGGTGGAGTCCCCTGCCGGAGCTGTCGGCGCTAACGCGAGTAGCTTCGCTTCCACAGACCGCTGAAAAACGCCGAGATGAGCTGACAGGGGCGCCGCAGTCAGAGCGGCTGTACGAGCCGTCTTTTTCTCCTCCGGAGAGACCGGCTCTTCAGAGACCTGCTCGTAATGGTGCCGTTCCTCCGAGACCTGTTTGCAGAGGCAGGGTTCACAATCCATAAAAGTCATCAGCCGAGGACGAGACGCTTTTACAAAGTTTTTAAGTTTTAAAAAGGAAAACTTCAGTGTTCTGTGTGAACTTGAACTTTACATTTTAGAATCTCTCCTGGGAGCCGCTGCAGTATCTGCAATTTAAAATGTCAAATCTTCAGTCCAGACTTTAAACGCCAGACAGAACCACTTAACCAACTGTTTATTGGAACAGTCGGCCAATTTGTTAGCTGCCATTTTGATGTGGACTGTGTAGTTTTTACTATTCAAAGAATGGTTTGAGTGAAGTTTTATCTTGCTTGCCGTCACAATTTTGATTTGAACTGGGCTGAACTAGGAGATCTGTTATTAGGAGGCTTTGCTATAGGGAACGTGTTTGCAGGAGATCTGTTGATAGGCCAACCGTCCATAGGAAAGGTTGTGTTCTTATCTGTAAATGAGATGTGTTCAAAGATCCTCTTGTAGATGTGTTCATATGTGACATTCGTAGGACATCTGTGTGTAGGTGTGTTCACAGAAGATATATAAATAGGACTGCATTCACAGAAGGGATACCCAGACTCTGTGTAGCTGTAGTTTTTGTTTGGTGCATGAACATACAGTATTTAATCATTAAAGACACATACAGTGCAGCCAGGCAATAAATCAATAGCAGCACAGATATTGAAACAAGGATAATGAAATCAAGGTTAGCCAAAGAAAATGTAATTTTGTGTGTGTGTGTGAGTGTGGGCGGGTGTGTTTGTGTGTTCGTGTGCATGTGTGTGTGCGCGCGCGTTCGTGTGTATGCGTGTGTATGCGTGTGTGCACATATGTGCGCACGCGTTTGTGTATGCACGTGTGTGTGTGGGTAGGTGGGCGCGCGTGTGTGTGTGCGTGTGTTACACAGTCTGTAAATGTGGTAGTTTCCTAGGACCAGGCAGAGGGGGTGGCTCTGAATTACCTGCCCCTTTTACCCAATGTGCCCCTTTGATTTGATAAATATATATATTTGTATTATTATTGTTGCTGTAATTTTTTATTCATTCTGCTGAAATATATTTGTGTGATAACTGGGTGTGTTTCAAGGTTGGATGGTGAACTTTTCTCAGTTTGTACACCTGCCCCTCAAAAGGTCTCTGCTCCACGCTTCCCAGGAGGAAAATAGGCAGTTTTTTTAAATTAAGTAGCGAATTGGAAAGGTCATTTGGTCTGAATTCCTGTTTCCATTCTGTTGGCTTTCTCCTCCCTCCGCAGGAAGTCACTCGGAGCCATTAAAACACCAGCCGTCGGCTGTCAGAAGGCCTGGTCTAATTGGCTGGACTGATTTCCTGTCATTGTGGGTGATATCAGCATGCTATCGCACAAACATAATCTGTTTGAATATCAGTCAAACCCGTACAGCGGAGGGAAAGCGGTGAGTAACCTGTTAGCTTGGTTGAAATATAATGAATCTGATCATTTCAAAACAGCAGGTGTTATAATCGCATGGACCTAAGTTTATCCCACAGAGATGCACCCACGTGCATGCCATGTACAGCCTAGTGGGTAAGTTGCTTGACTGCGACCTGGAAGGTTAATGGTTCAAGCCCCGGTTAAGCCACGGTAAGATCCACACAGCAGTTGGGCCCTTAACCCCATATTGCTCCAGGGTGATTGACCACTGAGTCTACTAAACTGTATGTCGTTTTGTTAATTTGAATAACAGATTATCTTTATTTATTACGTGTAAACAAGGTTCATGTTAGCATAGTCTTCGGATGTCCAGGCCCTGGCTATAACAAGACATGATGTAAGAGACACAAGCCATTTATTTGAGATGGGAGGACATTTTACAGTCTTCTGAAACCTGCCTACAGGCGTCAATATGTGGGAAACTCCATCTCACCCCTACGCCTGATTATTTTGCTTTATTTGTTGCTGAAGATTAGAGATAAAAATAACACTGGAGGATGTTTTTTGATGGATAATATAGTAATCACTTTAAATGGTAAAAAACATGTTCTGCTTGAGGGGTTTATTTTTATTTTTGTTTGGAGAGGCTGAACAACTAACAGACTGCTTACGTTCTTTCTTTTTAATGCCTGGAACCCACAGAATCTATCTATTTATTTATGGATATACCCTCTTTTTTCTTATTTAACTCAGATAGGGGAGAGGAGAGATAGAGAGTTACAGCCAGAGTTGCAACACAGGAGATTCCTCACCTACTATGAAGCCCCATCCTCTGGGCTTGCATTCTGACCAAGGGTGCTTTTGGTAAGTGGACTGCATTTATATATCACTTTTTCCCACAGAAATTTACAATGAATGCCTCTCATTTGAAAGGCTGCCATGCAAGGCACAAACCAGGAGCAATTTGGTGTTAGGTGTCTTCCTGGGGGACACTTCAACACACAGTAGGCTGTGGATCGAACCGGCAACTCTGCCAGACGACTGCTCTTACCTCCAGAGCTGATGTCATTGTTTGACTGTCTTGGGATGGCCCTACACAGACCCATAGTGAAACTCAGAGTTAGTGGTTAGCATGGCTTTTGGTGGTCTTGCTGTGACCCAACACAGCCCCATAGTGAAAGTGTGAGTTAGCGTTCAGTTTGGCTTTTGGCTGTCTTGGTGTGGCCCAACACAGACCCATAGTGAAACTGGGAGTTAGCGGTTAGCAGAGTGTTTGGCGGTCTTGAGATGACCCTGACACAGACCCAAAGTGAAACTCAGATTTAGTGGTTAGCGCAGCGTTGACCGTCTTGTGAGTTAGCGGTTAGTGGCTCTGCCGCTCTGGTGTTAGTCCAGGCAGGCTGTGGTGTCAGTGAAGGCTTTAATATACCGCCCGGAGGCCTCAGGCTGAGAGATAATGAAAGCCGGGTCGAGGGAAATAAGTTGTGCTTTCAGCGACAGCAGCAGTAGCTGTGGGATCCGTTCTGCTCTGAACTGCGTGCAACACTGTCTACTAATGACTATGTCTTTCACCACAAATCCATGCACTTTTTCAGTTTGTCTGACAGACAAAACACATAACCGCCTGAGACTTTCTGAGGCAGAACAAAGTATTTTAATTCTGTCTTTGACATAATCAAAGTTGCCTGGATAACAAAAACATGTCGCAGTGAAAATATTTTCAAAAATATTGTTTATTTTGTTTTTATTGAATGTCCCTTCGTAGTGTACATTTCAGCATCTCAAAATATATGGTTTTTGAGATTAAGACCAGAGACTCATGTCCCAAAAAAAGAATTCCTGGGTCTTACGAGGTTTAAGTAATATTTTGTAGAAAATGAAAATGGGATTGAGTGCTTAGGGCCTTGAACTGGCTGAATACATTGTTGTCTTTTTGGAGCAGAAGCTGGGTGCTCTCAGGCGAGGCATAGTGAAATAATTTAGGCAGGCATATATATTGTTTTTGAATTGGTGAATTTTGATGAGGTAAGGGGGGGCAGGGGGCAGGGGGGAGGGGGGGGTTGGGTCGTGAAATCTCATTTCTCATTTCCCCTGTTCTTATTTCGATAGCCGCTCACTCTAATCTTGGGAGAGGCTAAGCGAGAAAATCGACCCCATAGATTGGACTGGCCTGAGAGGCATCTCTTCGCAGATTGGAGGTAGGTAATTATCTATGGATTTATTTTTCATTCATGAAAGTTAGTCAACCTCAGCAGCTCCTGGTCTTACGGTAGGTCTATAGCGATCGACCTCTTAGCCGGTAGGTTTTTTTTTTTCTACCCATTAAACCCTCCATAATTTCAACAACAACAACAGCAACAAAAAAAGTGAAGTAATTTGATTCTTTCATAGCTCTCTGGCTCTGTTGATCTGCTGCTCAGACCTCAATTAGACCTAAAGTGTTTTTCATTAACCTTCAATACACCATAATAATTCATTTTTACACATTTTTATTTTTATATTTGATGTTGGTAACACTTTATTTGAAGGCTATATAACTCCTTCATAAGCACACCATAGTACATAAGCACTAAATAAACACTACAAACACAAGAATTCAAGCGCTTATAACAACAGGATCTAGTGTCAGTTCACTTGGTATGTCGTTGCATCAATATTCACATAAAAACACAAGCCTATGTGCGGTTGACATAAGTGCTTGTCAATGCTTATGTAGTGCTTATGAAGTAGTTACTGTATATAGCTCTTCTTTAGGACGGGGTGCAACCAGACTGCAGGTGATGCAAAAGGGTATGCGCCTTTTTAATGCAACAGTGACATCCGTGTTGACTGAAATCCACTCTCTCACTGCGGCAAAGTCTTCACTGCTGGGTGCATTTGTCCCAGCCTGGCGCTACACCACACCTGATTCCATTAATCCACTACACAATCCCAAACAGCCAGCCATTACCTTAATTAATCATTAATAATTCAGTCGAAACCTTGATTACCCTGTTCAGGGGGTGCAGCAGTGGGACAGTGCCAGGGGTATGAAACCCTGGTCCTGGAGAGCCACAGGGTCTGCTGGGGTCCCCATCCCTGGTCCTGGAGAGCCACAGGGTGTGCTGGCTTTTGTTGTTTCTCAGCACTTAATTTATCAATGAAAGCAGTCAATTACACAGTTAACTCACCTCAACAGGTTTCTTGGGTTCAGAATCGGTTGCTGATTTCAAGGTGAAAACCTAAACCAGCAGACCCTGAGGCTCTCCAGGACCAGGGATGGGGACCCCAGCAGACCCTGTGGCTCTCCAGGACCAGGGTTGGGGGCCCCAGCAGACCCTGTGGCTCTCCACGACCAGGGATGGGGACCCCAGCAGACCCTGTGGCTCTCCAGGACCAGGGATGGGGACCCCAGCAGACCCTGTGGCTCTCCAGGACCAGGGATGGGGACCCCAGCAGACCCTGTGGCTCTCCAGGACCAGGGTTATCGACCCCTGGCCTAAGGTCCACAGTGGCTGTTCTCAAATACAGATTGTAGGCCCCTGTTTTAACTTTATTTAACTGGACCACCCTGTTTTCTTTAGTGTTGTCACTGGGAAAAATCATTCGAGCGGAATTCCGCCTGCTGGCTTGGAGCTGTTCGGCATTCCCGTCAGGCTCTCAGAATCCTTTTTTTTTTTCCAGTCTGTTTTTTATTTTTTATTATTGAGTTGGTTTTATTTTTAAACAGCTGAAAAATATTTTTTTATCATAATTATATATATATATATATATATATATATATATATATATATATATAATTATATAATAATATATATATATATAATAATAATATAATATATAATATAATATATATAATATAATATAATATATAATATAATATAATAATATATATATATAATATATATATATATATATATATAATATATATAATATATATATAATTTATAAATATAGCTTTGTCATTTTGTCTCAAGTCAAAATCGAATCACTGTCTTTAAATTAATTCTACTATAGTTGAGCAAAACTCTGATTGTTTATAGTTAGTAATGTTATAGGCTATGGCAGTTTGATGTTAATTGTGTGCATAGTATGAGTCATTGTTTGGCACCATGCAGACTCTGATATGTGGTAATGTTTTGTTTTTTTCTTAGGCCGTATGTTCAGTGAACAGTTATGTTGCTCTTAGGAATAACTGCTTTTATTGGTTTTGCCCAGATTTTAACTTTATGCCTGTTGTGAAGCCTGGGCATGTGATATGAATGGAAAGAGCTCTTTCTGCACACAGACAACGCTCCTGCTACATGAAATCTATAGTTTTATGTTTGGTGTAAAAACTGAAATTGTTGAGGTTTGTAGAGCTTGTAGAGGTTGTATGGTGTTTGTTTTTCCCCTGTGTTTTGTGTTACCTGTTTCCTGTCCTTTTACTAAATCTTTTATTGGTATACGATATCAATTGCATAAGATTTCAAGGATTGGATTCCTTGTGTGTTTTCAAAGTCAGACTGCCCACCATTGTACAACGTGTTCAAGACCTGGGATTATATTTTAGGGAGAAATGTAATATTTTGGGGGATTGGGTTGTGTCGGGCGGCACGGATGGTGCAGTGGGTAGCACTGCCGCCTCACAGCAAGGAGGTCCTGGGTTCGAATCCCCGTCGGCCGGGGCCTCTCTGTGCGGAGTTTGCATGTTCTCCCCGTGTCTGCGTGGGTTTCCTCCGGGTACTCCGGTTTCCTCCCACAGTCCAAAGACATGCAGGTTAGGCTGATTGGAGAGTCTAAATTGCCCATAGGTATGAGTGTGTGAGTGAATGGTGTGTGTGCCCTGCGATGGACTGGCGACCTGTCCAGGGTGTATTCCTGCCTTTCGCCCAATGTATGCTGGGATAGGCTCCAGCCCCCCTGCGACCCTGTTCAGGATAAGCGGGTTAAGATAATGGATGGATGGATGGATGGGGTTGTGTCGAGGTAAGTGAATTTGGTAGGTGGAAGGTGGCTTTGTCGGTTGTATTTATTTGAGTTGAAACCGCCTGAGATGAACGAGGAGTGGATTGCAGAAAGCGTTTTCCCCCGGTGATGCACGCACGGGTGGGGGGGTGGGGGGGTGGAGGGGGTGGGACACACGGGTCACCAGCCGCTTATTACCCCGAGTTCCCAGAGGGCCGAGCGGCGGAGCTCCAGTCCGATGATCGTCACCGCCCGTCCGCCATTACGCCTGAGACGGAGCTGGAGGCGAGGAGCGTTCGTTAGCCTGCGATGCTGCTGTCACTCGTCTGCCACGGCTCATGTGACAGGGATCTCTACAACGAGCCCGGCTGAACTGCGACTTCACTCATCTTCAGCTTTACTGCTGCTGTTCAGGCTGCTCGTGTTAAATGCAGTTTAAACGTAAGCCTGTTTGCTTAAAATCTACTAAATACCTCAATTTTCAGTTGCCTCCCCTATTGGTACAGCATTCTCTAGTACTGGTGTAAAAGCTACATACTGTACATCAGAGCCCAAAGGAGTAAAATAAATGTTCAAACTCAATATAGTCTGAAGTGATCTAGGTGCTAGTTGCACGAAATGGGAATTATCAATACGAGGGGATTTATGATAATGATATACAGTATTTACATACAGCCAGACGCGTTGGTCAGAGTTCAATGTTCCTCTGCTGGTTTCATCAATATATGGACTCGATATTCCTGGCTGTAGAACTCATTCTCTGTGAATTGCACCTTATCCGACCTGTTCTGTTGTCGTTCTAACTTTAAATGGATTAAAGTGTGCTAAATAAAATGTAATGTACTGGTTTGAGGGGAGAGGAGCAGTCCTGAATTTGGGTCCAGAGGTGTCGGTCTGGCCAGAGGACAGGGCTTCAGGCACTGCCACACGCCGTTATGTATGAGCGAGGAGCATCTCCAGGGGAACACCGTCACAAGAGCAGTGATCTGAACACAGGGAGAAACAAGTGCAGTAGCCACCGGCAAGAATAACTGAGCAGTCTTATTTTGCTTATTTTGTGGGCTGTTGGTAGGGAGTGCGTCTCTCATAGGACATGTTGCATTCTTCTGTCCCCCCATGTAAACTCAGTGAACAGGTTAGGTATTTATTGTGATGTCATGTTTTTGTGTAATAAATACCTAATTATTAATCTTCAAGATTCGACGTGTTGTCTGTTCAGAGATGCTCTTCTGAGTACCACTGTTGTAGCGCCTGGTACTTTAGGTGACTGTCACCTTAATGTCAGCTTGATCCAGTCTGGCCATTCTCCTCATTAACAAGGCCTTTTCACCCACAGAACTGCTGCTCACTGGATGTTTTTGCACCATTCGCGCCATTCACACTCTGTTGTGTGTGAAAATGTGTGTATAAGACAATACACAAATCTAACACAAAGTTCCCTCAGTGTGTCTCTTAAACTCAAAACAATTAAAAACCACAGATAATTAGTCATTTTTAGCACACCTCCCTGTCCAGTTTAGGACACTGTATTTCAGCACGGCCCTTCTTAATAAGTACAATTCAATTGTACACATGTAACACAAAAATAGTACCTTTGACAGAAAAGAAATGAGTTTATGATAAAAGGTGTTTTGAATATTAACATATCCTTTCTGAGAGTGTACCCCAAAAGCTTGTCAGTGGGGTGGTACACTATTGGTACATTAAAAACTGTACCCCTAGCCATTACATTATTATTACATTACATTATTGGCATTTGGCAGATGCTCTTATCCAGAGCAACGTACAGTTGATTAGACTAAGCAGGAGACAATCCTCCCCTGGAGCAGTGCAGGCTTAAGGGCCTTGCTCAGGGGCCCAATGGCTGTGCGGATCTTATTGTGGCTACACCGGGATTAGGACCACCAACCTTGCGTGTTCCAGTTATTTACCTTAACCACTACGCTACAGGCCGCCCAAGCCATCTGTTTAATAATTAATTTGTAC
Organism: Conger conger; assembly: GCF_963514075.1. Lineage (NCBI taxonomy): Eukaryota > Metazoa > Chordata > Actinopteri > Anguilliformes > Congridae > Conger > Conger conger. Next base: position 40,536,761 of record NC_083765.1, on the reverse strand, counting down.
CTTTTCTGTTGTAAAAAATAAATAAATTATAGACCCAAAGGACCCTGTTGCACCATTGCAGGGAACATTTATGAAATGTGTTCGAGAAAGAACAAAAATGTACCTCTACTGTACCTTTATTTATGAGAGTGTGTGTCCCTCCTGTGTATCTCTTGTGTTCCCTTCGTATATCTCATAATTATGTTTCCTCTGTGTGTCTTATATTCGCCTTTTATCTCATATTTCCTTGGTCCCAGTCTGAATCATTCTCCCTGTAGCTCAAGGCCTTTGCTTCATGAAATATTTTCACCTCCGTTCCTCTCCAATTATTTATTTGATATGTGACCCGTGTATGTACGGAGCCTTGTCCAAGACACTGGTGGTTAATGGGGTCGGAGCCTATTCCCGGTTTCTGTGACAAGAAGTGAATTAATGATCCTGTTCTGTGCACCTCCCCCCAGCCGGTCAGCACTGGAATTACCTGTGGCGATTCTTCCCTTCTGCCTACTGTACTCTATACATCTTCCGTATTCAATTCCCATGCACAAAATGAGGATTGTTACAAACGTTTCTTCTGCCCACCTTTTCGTGTTACATATTCCAGGCTTTATATTATTATTATTTTTCTGCGTAATGCCTGGAATGGAATGCGAGCATAGCGCCCAGCGAAATGAGTTATGACAGGCGCAGCTGCGGCGCTTCCAGAAACCATTTTCCTCCACGCTTTCGCTGCCTCGTTCGGGAACTGAGTGAGATTTATCTGCGGCTTGTCCTTATCTCTCCGTTAGCCTGTTTAGGCTGTAAGAGACGCGTATACGCGCTGTGGAGTATAAGCCTCGTACTCACATGCTGATTTTTGTACGCTTATTCAAAGTGCATTTACCCCCCCCACGTTTTATTTTTCTGGTAATGCTAATCCAGGAATGTGCCACAGTTCCCGAGCGCCACTCGGAGATATCCCGGGCACGTTCCGCTTATCCTCTCCTGTGCTCCGCTCTCGAAGTGGAATTCTATTAAACTGAACATACAAGCCGTCCAACTGTGGCCGGCCGTGACCGTCAGCATCAAACCAATTTCAATGCCGCATTTAGCCCTTCTGACCGACTGTGCGGCTCGCTTGAATGCTAAAATGCCTTTTAATATATATATATTTTTTACAGTTTAATGATGAAAGACAAAACCATTTATACCATTAATGGAACTTTAATTAGGAAGCAAATCCGATTACACTTGATGTAACTTTAAAGGATTTTTTATCTTCTTCTTCTTCTTTTTTTTTTTTTACCTCATTGCTTATTTCCTTAATCCAGAGTCAGGGACAGATTTGAGACCAGGCGAATACAGGAGAGGAGGGGGTATGGCCCCATAACCCAGCAGGACTGGCAACCCCCTGACCGCACTGCCATCTTACTATGTTGTGTTTTAAAGTAAATACATGCCTGTTTGTCATAATAATAAAGACATTCCATACTTTTTAACACAATAAGAGTGCACTCTCAGAAATAAAGGTATAAATGCTTGTTGCTGGGGCGATACCCTATAGGTATATTATACCCCTCGATGGTAATATAATGAATTTTGAATTTTGCTTGGAAAACTAATTTGTACCCAAAGGATTGGATTACTGTATTTTCAGGGTACATTTGGGAAATTGTTCCTTGCAGAACAAAAACGTACTTCCACTGCCACTTATTTCTGAGAGTGCGCTTTAGTGATATTCTTTAAGATGAGCTAATTGAGGATCTTGAATTTCTCAATCCGACCTCAGTGTCCACATGCCTGACGTTAAGAGGAGGCATATCTAAGGGTGCTGAATGGAGTGGGATCCCAACGCACCCCCCTACCCCCCTACCTCCCTTCAGAGTCCATTTCCCAGAGCTCCAATTAAAGAATAGCCACTGTTCATCCTCCACGCCAACACTCCTCTCTGCCGAGACTTCTGGGAGAAAAAGCCGGGGGGTTCGGAGCGTAGTGGGGGGGGGGGGACTTGCGGAGCGAGGCCAACCTATCTGGACCGCCGGAGACGCTTTGATTGGGGCCTGGCGGCAGGGGGCCCGAGTGGCGGAATGGAAGTTGCCGGCAGCGGGGATGGGCCCCGTCGGTATTGGCCCGGTCTGCCGGGGTGATTATGGGACATGCTTACAGCCCGGTGCTGCTGAGGCGTGATCATTACAGAGTTGATATGTCCCTGCCTCCAAGATGGAGGGCTGAAACCCACTCTTCTGGGCCTCATCCGTACGTATTTACATGAGCAGCGGGATTAGTGTATCAATACCAGGGGTGCACAACTCCGGTCCTGGAGGGCCGGTCTGCGATCACCCATACCTATTTACATGAGGAGTGGGGTTAGTGGATCTATACCAGAGATGCAGAGGTGAACTCTTGTCCTGGAGGGCTGAGTTTTTGTTCCAACCAATGACCTTTTCTGACAGCTCTAGGAATGCTGCGGTTCACTCCTGTACTTGAGCTCAGTAAAATCTTTAGGACACACTTGTCTGCAGCTGTAGCTGGTGCATATACAAATGTCTGATCAAGCCATTATTTCGTTAATTAAATAATGAAGAACAGAAGTGGGCACGAAATCCTGAAGCGGATCAGCCCTTGCTGTGCACCGCTGATCTATACCCACCGAATGATGGGAAAAGAGCAGACATTGACCCAAATGGCAGCCTTCGCTGTTGTGTGGCGTGATGTGTTCTTCAGATTAAGAGCAAGGGTAGATGACTCAGCTCTGAAGAGTGATATCTAAAACTCTGCTGCTAATGCAGAAGGAAATTTAATGTTCCCAAAGTTATTTCTCTCTCGCCCCATAACTGCCTCATCAGCTCAAAATTTATTTTGCACCAAAAAATGAATCTCCTTCGGTTGCAGACTGCAGAAATGGAGAGTGTGAAGAGAGAACTCTCCGTGGCCAAAAGGAAGCAATCCTATGCTGTTCTGCCACACACTGAATATCTTTTCTGCATACAAAACTATCTCCCCAAACGTGTTCATAGAGCAACCCCCACTGAACAGGTTTCAGACAGACACTGCATACTTCCTGCCATGGAGCTTGGTCAAGTGATGTAATTTCCTGTGTACTGTGTAAGTTATTGGACAGTTGAATCAGAATTCAATTCAATTTTATTTGTATAGGGCTTTTCACAGAAGACTTTCCCAAAGACGCTTTATATAGTAACATGAGGTAAAAAAAACTCCTGAGTGGCGAGAAAAAACTCCCTGATGGGAAGAAAACTCAGCTCAACTGGCCAATGAGCTGAGATGGTGACAGAGGCATTAAACTAGCAAGTAAAACGTCCATATGGAGGGATGTTAAGTAAGCAGTTCAGAGGGGTGGGAGGATGACTCTGTACCTCCAAGATGTGTCGAAGTCTAGGCATAAACAAGGGGAGCAAACCATCGATTTGGCACCATGTCTGCTCCAGAACTTCTAGGTCTAACCAAATGCAAGTTTTCAAGGCAGCAGCCATACTACACAACTGTTGCACTTTACATACTCTTCTAAAAGGTCTGCATACTTTCCAACTACACCAGGGTGGACCGCAACTATTCACATTATAATTAAGCTTCAGTTAACAGCCTAACACATAGAAAAGATTCATGGATGTGATTTTCTTAGGTTTGTTTATATACAGTGCCATGGAAAAAGTATTTGTTCCCTTCCTGCTTTCCTGTTATTATTATTTTTTATTTTATTTTTTTAAACATAATGGAGGCAGAATCTTCAGACACAATGTAATATTGGAAAAAGGGAATCTTTTGGGAACCTGTGAAAAATAGTTGCCCCCTTAATATCAAAAGCTTGTTGCACCACCTTGCGCAGCAATAACTGCTTCCTATAATTTGATATTAATCTTTCACATCGCTGTAGAGGTATTTTAGCACTGTATATTAGAATATACAGTGCACAGAAGCATGACAAATTTCCCATACGCCTCCTCTGACTACACAACCACCTCCCTGTCTCCCATTTATGTATGAATCAGCACCCTTTAAATACTAGGAAATACTGGCTGCATCAGTTCTGCACAGCTCTCCCCAGGATTGTAAACGCGAGTATAAGCTCGCCATGCCAGGCTATCCATCCATGAGCCCACGCAGCCTGCAATTTCCATAAAGATTATTTAATGCAATGCAATCCATCTCAAGTCCCTGAGAGCCATGGAATATCCCTCTAAGACTCACCATGAAGCCCATTCTACAGAGAGGGGGCAATCCTCCTGCCTCCGATTCCACAGAGGCCAAAGGCCAGCACACATTGGCTGTCTCCATGGAAATTACTCTGGCTGCTAAAATATTCCCAGCCTTCGATTAAAAGGCCTTTGTTATGAAATATGATTTCCTGCTGGAGGCAACTTCCATGGGCTGTACCTAAACCTGCAAATCCCACATAGAATTCGAAGACGTGGGTTAGGCACTAGAGATGAGAATTAGCTCACTAGCTAACTCCGGCACATGTACATAGATGTGGAAACTGAAAATGTTGATTAATGTGCACTGTCCCTGATAAATCAAAAATAAATGTTAAAAAATCAAACATGGCAGGTGTCTACAGGGGCTACAGTGGTGGGCCCAGAACACTACTGCCAAGACAGTATCTGCCTCTTTGCTTTAAAAATTGACCACTCTCTATTCTTTTTGAATGCTCAGCTGCTCACAAAAGAGTAATGCCTTCCCTGCCTTTTTTATTTTGAGTTCCTTTTTGCCACCTCCTTTTGGTCTGGGAGAGAGCAGACAGCACAAAGTGTCACACTTCTGCTTCTCTTTCTCTGCCAGTTACACTCACACGGACGTGAGTCAGAGGAGGACATCGCATGTACAGTTTATGCCTGCAGACCGCGAGTGATCGATTGGCCAGCAGGGGTCACTGTTTCCCGACATGACATGGATGTTCTGCCCCCCAACACCTTCCCTTCTGACGTGATGTGAGACATTTTTGTATTTTAGTCTTATATTTAGACTTACTGTAGCATCTTATTTTTATTCCTTTTTTACTAAATAAGACAAAACTATTGGCAATGATGTGAGATGGATAGACTCAATTCAAGATTTGGGTTAAGGAATTTACCATAAAACAAGCTAATATTTTCAACTTGAGAGAAAAATATTATTTTTCAGGAAGTTTAATTACAGGACTAAAACACTTGTTAAGACAGATATTTTTTGCAATGCAGTGCATTAACACCACCTTAGTCTTGATTGTCTTTAATTGCCTTTATTTCACTATAATGGCTGGCCATTGTCAATGCTAACTGAAGTCAGGCCTGAGTTGAGGACTAATGATTCTCAACTTTTGTCATTTCCTGTCAGCAGCCAATTTTGTTTGCCATCTTGAACGCACGTCAGAAAACTGGTGTGTCGTGCTCGAGGGGAAGAGTGCTTGCCGCTCGCTTTCTGGAGGAGTTTTGTTCATGAGTAGGCAGTCGCTGTGGTGACCGTTATAAAACCCAAGTGACTCACACATTCACAGAAGGAAGGAAAGCTGAGAGAGATAATCCACAATAGAAAGCTGCAATGACAATATCACAGCACTTTCACACCTCAGCTGTGGTCACTGCCTTCCAAGTGCAGCCTTGTTGCTATTCTGTGTCTCTGAAGCTTTCAGTATAGCGCATACAACCTTCAAGTTAAAAGTGCTGTTACCTGACCTTTATGCCACAATGCCTCCTCTTCATATTAAATTAAGATGAAGCTGAGAATAGCTGTAACTGCAATCAACTTTTTCCGCAGCTTAGTGACTTAATGCAGTGCTATAGTGCTGTGATTCACCAAAGTCTAACTGCAATGGCAAGTCCATGTCATTGTTCCATTCTAGCTGATCTGAGGATTGTCAGGATTTATTTTAATTTCTACTTTTTTTTAAAATGGTAACATTACATTACATTATTGGCATTTGGCAGACGCTCTTATCCAGAGCGACGAACAACAAGGTACATACCCATAACCAGGGATAAGTGCGCTGAAAGACCCTAGAGGGAAGTACAATTTCAATTGCTACCTGTACAACAAAGATAAGGACCAGGGCCTTTTTACGTTGTGTTTTGGTATTTTTTAGTTGGCTAGGTAAGCAGTATTTGGATAGTTAAGTTTGGTCACTTTTGCTTTGTTGTTTGTTTATTTGTTACAAATAAACAAACAACAAAGCAAAAGTGACCAAAATTAACTATATAACTCCCGTTATAGAGTTTCTTCGCATCATCACGTTTGGACAGACCCTTACTGAATCAACATTTGGCTGTTTGTGGAAGCAGGACGTGGTGCTGTGGCTAGCATTTCCCAGTGCATGTACACAGGTAATATTCTTTACCCTCTGCTGCTTCGGGGACTGCTGCTCAGTCCTCCATTTTGTGGCCTTGGCGTCAACACAAATGGCATAGCCAAGATGGGCTTCATGTATTAATTACACCATCATAAAAAAGGCATTCAAGTCTGCCATTCGAAATAAGGTTGGCAGTTCCTGCACTTGGCTTCAGCCAGTCCAGATGGAAGACTGTCAGAGGACTGGAACACAGCAAATGGCATCTGTTTGATTACACTCCATGTGAGGCACTTTCATTTTTCAGTAATGAAATGCGCTCAAATGTAAACTAGATATACTGCACACTGAATTCCATGAGTTAGAAAAATAGATTAAGAAACACAAGAGTGGTGGAACAAATTAATTGTTGCATGAGTATGGACTTTTCCAGAAGTATATGGCCCATAATTTGTTAATAAATAATAGTTCAAAATAATTAATAAAAACATTTTCCCCCAGTTATGGTTGCGCATGTTACCAATAGTTGTAGGTCAGCTTTGACAGTCACAACAATTTGGTTTTAGGTCAGGCTATTTAACAGAAATGGCTATTTGTTGCTTCCTTGAAGACCTCGCTGGATGGGGGAAATGTTGTGGGAGCAGTGTTTCTTGACCTGAAAAAGGCGTTTGACACTGTAGACATTCTGGTGTCTAAGTTATGTAAATGCGATTTTTCGATACAAGCCTCAAAATGGGTGGCCTCATTTTTACATCCAGAGAGCAGTGTGTTCAGATTGGTTCTGAAAAGTCATCCCTTAAACCTATTCATATAGGCATTCCACAAGGATCAATCTTAGACCCATTGCTCTTTGGTCTAATGACTTACCTGACAGTTGCTATGGGGCTGGTTGTCAACTTTATGCTGACGACACAGTCAAATAGGTCTACAAACTAGGCATCTGAGGTCTTAACATTTAATATGACAGGGGTCTATCAATGGTTACAACAAAATCTATGTGAAAATAAACTGTCTCAATGTGCTTCTCAATCAGAAAACCATGACAAGTGATAATACAGAATGAGACAATAGAGGAGGTTAATGAAATAAAATTTCTGGGTACGATCTTAGACTATAATTTAAAATTTGATAAGCATATTAAAAGGACCGTAAAAAATCATTTTAATTGTTTTAAACGTATAAACTCTAGTAGTGTTGCGCAACGTAATGTACAACACGCATGTAAATATTTTAAATGTATAACATGCATCTTTCCATTTTTTGTAATATTGTGATATGTGTGTATGTATTTTACATTTATTATTGTTTGTATTTTAAGTGTGTATGTTTCTTAATATCTCTGAAGGTTATTAACATTTATGTATTTCTCCATTTAACACTTTTCGTCTTATTTTTAATCTTTTGCCTTTCTTTTTTATATTAAAAAAAAAAGCCTAACTAGCGATGGGAGTTGGAAACTAGCAATAGTTATAATCTCTGTGTGCAGAACATCAGCTGGTAAACTGGCAGCAGTAACTGCTATGTCTCTTGGCATTGTCCATACCCAAATCAACATTAAATAAAAAAATATATATTGATCACTGCATCATGATGCTGTTCCAGTTTTTATTTACTTTCCCTCCTTGTTCTCCTAGTTTGGATTCCCCAATCATCATCACGCTGAAACTCTCATCACAACCTTCATTTGCATTTTGGGAGGGTCGAAAACAAGCTTGCGCTCTCCTGCCTAGCATCTGAGGTCTTTGACCACCCCGGTCAACAAGTCGAGGTCGCACTTACGGAGTCAGAAGAAGATATTTCAACTATTCACTAATTTGGTTTTATTTCTGTAGTGCTTCTTTACAGAGGTACTGCCATAAACACATTGTGTAGAGGAAACAGAATATCGCATTATATTATGATTTTATTGTTTCGTTGTTCTGTTTTCTGATCGGTTAATGTGTTTCATGAATTGTTTTTGTTTTGTGTTTTCTGATTTGTTAATTTGTCTGCCCTTCGCAGCCACAATACTCCCTCTCTCTCTCTCTCTCTCCCTGTCTCTCTTTCTTACTCACTTTTCTCATTCATACACGCACACACATATATTTTCACTGAAAAGACTCAGACACATCATTTTGTGTAAAGGAAACAGAACTCTGCAAAAAACAAACTCTTGGGGGCCACTGAGGCCTGATGGGATGCTGCCCTCCCTGGACAGCATTAGCCAAGATTATTATCCCATTTCACACCAGACTGTGGGATGTTGTCACTTACACCGACCACACATTTCATCAGGCCATCCAAAGCCTTATCTCGCCATGACGATGAGTCAGCAGTGGTAGATTGGCCTTGTCCTGCCAGGACAGGGTGGGCTTAAGATGGCATAGGTTACCACGGCAGCAGAGATCTCACTTGATCCCAATCAGCTACCTGCAGTTTACCAGTTGTCATACAGTGAGAGAGACGCATTAGCACAGTTGGTGCTTGTTCTCATGTTCTGCATTGTGTGGTTCGTAGTGTGGAAAACAGTCACTAGCCCACGGGGAAAAGTGTTGGATGAGTACACATATTTTTTTATTTTTACAAAAACTGGGAAGAGACTGATGGATTATTTAGTCAAAAACATAATCCCTGAACTGGCTTAAATGAGCCTAGCAATAGCGCCATAGCACCGCAGTCAGCCACAACAGGCTCAAGTTCTGCCACTGTTAAGAAGATTATTGGCCCAGAAGGTGCATAAATGTGGCTTCCAGTAATTGACACAACCAGTCAATCTGTGGCTAGTTGCTGCTAGCAGAGACAGCACATTTCTCACCTGTACACTTCTGCAGTCGTACCCAACAGAGGAAGATTATACCAATGCACTTCTGGCTCAGATTAGAGCTTTTATCTGAAACATTATTTAATCAGGTTTGATTGAGAACATATTCTGTTCCACAGCAGCTCAGTGGGCAGATTTACTCCTGTGTACAGTATTAGCTAGTTAGAGCGATAGCTAGCTAGACTATTCTGAACACTGTTTAGATAAATACAGTGCATATGGTCACAGATAGACAACAATTCTGTCCAATCAGGGATGAGATTGCTGGCGGTACCAACCCTTTTCTTGTTAGTGAAGCGTTGATTTGTTTCTGTTCTTGTCCTAGTGCATTCGCATTTGCTCATTTGTTCTGACAAAGGTTCTTTCGTTCTGTTATAATTGTATTTAGTGAAATTATATTGTGGTTTCATTTTTTTCGTAGTTCTGTTTTCTGATCGATTAATGTGTTTTCTGATTTGTTAATTTGTCTCCCTCTCTCTCCGTCTCTCTCTCTCTCTCTCACTCTTTCTCACTCACACACACTCTCTCTCTCTCTCTCTCACACACACACACACACACACACACATTCACTTAAAACACATAATCTTGTATATGCTCCAGATACATTAAATGGGCTTGGATAAATGAAATAAGATAATAATAACATCACTGATAAAACTTACATAAATGGATTAAAGTGTGACATGTTTCAGAACTTGTATCCTGGTTTGTTACAGTCTGCAGCAGTAGCAGTTGCCTGGAACGCATCCACAGATATTTTGTGCTATGCAGGAGAGCATTCATTATAGATGCCAGCTCAAAATACAAAATAATGTTCTGAACAGCAAAGTACTGGCGACAGAGCTCACACAAGCCTGAACAGGCCTGGCCTACGGCAGTGCATGGGAAATGCCCTATTGATGAAACAGCCTGCCGCAGGAATTCATGATGACTAGGCCGGCAGTTTGTTAACAGAAGCATGTTGTACTGACACTTTACATGGCTTGCAGTATATTACTTGTAAATGTGAATATCCGCAGTTTAATTTCAGTTCAGGAGATGAGTTCAGGACACAATTCTGCATAGAATATTATAGGCATTTTTCTATATTAAATAGTTTCCAGAACTCACTGAAGTGGAATGGGTGTGTGTCTGTATGTGTGTGTGTGTGTGTGTGTGTCACCTATGCAGGTACAGAAAGAAATTCCGGATTTGCCTGAAAGGCTGAAACACTTGATGTGTGCCTTCCAGTATAAAGCTTCACTGCACTCATCACTCATAAAAATAATAATAATCATCAGAAATACACTTCATTTCTTACTGTGGTTGCAGCTTTTTTTTTTATGCCCTGCACCGAGAATGATAATCTCACCAGTGGGTGTGACACGACATAAAATGTGAAACAAGAACATCTTAATTAAACCACGCTCACAAAGTACTTGTTGAAAAGTTCTGCGAAAAAGTATTTCTTGCCCCCGCAAGCTTGGTTCATGCTGATTTTAAAGAAGCAGTAAGACTGCAAAAATGTGTGTTGGTAATTGTGACTGAAGAGTGGGAGGCACCATTTTGTGTGTTGTGTAACGGTAGGGAGGCGCCATTTTGTGTGTTGTGTAACGGTAGGGAGGCGCCATTTTGTGTGTTGTGTAACGGTAGGGAGGCGCCATTTTGTGTGTTTTGAAAAGGTGACTGATTTTTGGTGGGGTTTCACATTCATCCCTGATGCCCCTGGATATCCACGTGCGCCATTATATCTCTCAAATTAAAAATGTCAGGCAGTCTTGGGTGTAGAGCAATCTGCATAATAATTGGAACATTAACATTTCAAGGGAGAACACGGTAAATAATTAACTTTGTTATCCCGTAACACAATGGACAATAACAGGAGGCATACATTTACTTTCTGAAAGGCGTGACATTTGTGTAATGTTGCGACCATAGATCATCATTGTGCACAGAGTAGGAATGCTTCTCTTAAGGCTAAGTGTTTTTTTTTTTTTATGTGTGGTGTTTAAATTATTGACCTGTGGATCCACCTCTCCCCATCTGCTGTACATCTGCCATATCTGTAACTGATGGCTTCCAACTGACATTTGAAGGAGCGAGGACATTCCATTCGCCTAATTCACATTTCCTCTGTTCCCCTGTCTTCACCTCCTTTTCTCAGCTCTTTTTCCTGCCTCTCCCGATGGGTGGAGGGAGGAGTAAGAAAAGGAGCAAGGAAAGGAAGGAGGTCAAACATAAGCCATTGGAAAGAGCCCTAGGAGAAGAGTCTGGACAAGATGGCTTCCTTGAAATGTGCATAGGGACACCAGGATTGGTCTGTTCCCCCTCTGGGCTTTGCATATGAATGATGTTGCACCACAGAGCCAAGACTTGGTCCTTGGCACCAATGCTAAGCACTCTGAAGCAAATGTCTTGCCAACAACACTTCAGCACACCCACGTTCACATAGAGCTTCTCTACTCGCACGCTCTATGAATCCACACTATGCTTTAACTTGCAACTAGGTCAGCTAGTTTAATTCATCCCTAGACAACACAGTTTTAAAAAGTTGGGGTTTAGCAGAGAGACTGTACCGTAGCTATAGAGACAAACTGCATGACAGCAGGAGCAATGAACCAAAGTTTCAGTAAGATGAGACAACAACCCCCCACGTCACCCTCCTATCATTCAGCTGACAAACAGTGTAGTCCTGTCCCGTTTGGTCTTATTTACCAAGTTACCCAGTAATTTAACGTTACGGAATAGAAAAGGCTCCTGTGTCTTCAAAGTCTCTCCACAAACAAGATGGGTCACCTTTGAATCTCCAAACACATTTAACACAAACCTACAAGCACGGCTGTATGTCCCTGCCTTGCTGGCCTTATGAATAAATGATGAGGAGAAGACTTTTCACAGAGAGAAATTCTTCCCACGGTTTTATATTGTTTCTGAGCCCTGTGTGAATGCAAGTTTGTCTGGTCTCAGCTTTTCATGTAAAGCCCAGCCCTGATCCGCAACACCCCTTCACACCTGTATGGCCAACCAGCAGTGTCCTCTGCTCGTGTTCAGTTGGTCAGAGGAGTTGCTATTGAGCTATGAGTAAGCAGAATCTGTGCTAATTGAATCCATGAGTGCTGATAGATAGATAGATAGATCAAAACTTTACTGATCTCAGGAGGGAAATTTAATTGTCACAGCAGCCCACGGCACATTAACGTACAATAAACACATTAAAACACAGACATTAAAACACAAGGACATCAAAATCCACCAAGGGATGGTGTTAATAATAAGACAACTAATAAAAAATAACGTGCAGTATGGTAGCAGCAGATGTTGCGCAGGTGTTGGATGCAAATGGCTTAAAGTTAGTCCACATACAGGTCAGAGTCCAAGGCTCTAGCAGAGGCAGATAAATTGTAGAGTCTGATAGCAGCTGGTAGAAATGATCTATTATAGCACTCGTTTGTACAGCGGGGTTGGACTAGTCTATTGCTGAAGGTGCTCTTCTGCCCGGTTATCATGTCACGGAGGGGGTGGGAGGGATTGTTCATGATCACCAGTAGTTTTGTCAGCATTCTTTTCTCCACTACCTCTCCCAGAGGGACAAACCTGGACCCAATGACAGACCCAGCCTTTTAATGAGTAAACTCTTTAAAGTCTGCTACGTCCTTCACTTTGATGAGGCCAGTGTGACATCAGCTCATACCGCAGTTCATATCAGACCATGGGGTGTAAGCTTACACCAGAACAGGGGCTCAACAGAATGAGCTACCTGACACCTTTACGTGATATCTCTGCTTTTTAAACCAAAATCACTATTGTGGCTTGATGTTTTAGTGTATAGACTACATCTGCAATACACTGGTGCTTATTTGCATGGCACAGATTCTGAACATGAAGTTTGGGAGATGTTCCCGGTATTGCACTCTGAACAGTATATGAGCTTGGCAGTAAACCCACAAAGACAACCAGTACATTCACAATGCACAATATGTTGATGCTTTCATTAGCTGTCATCAATGAATACCTACAATGTTAACTGGGCTATACCTGTATTAATTTTCCCAGTTGTGAATTTCAGAAACCGTGAGTCTATTATGCCTGCCTAACCTACATACAGCATTTCCTTGAAGGTAGCTGGTAATTACTGTTGCAGGTCAGCTCATCAGTGGAGTAATTAAGACTGGTTCTTTTTTCTCCTCAGCAGTAAGTACTGTAATCACAGGTAATGAAAGTAGAGATGGTTTGGGTTTATTTACTGTGAAAATCTATTTAATTTTCACATCCTAAATGTACTGCAATTCTCAAAATGTTCCCTTGGTTCATCAAGAATTTCAGTAAAATACTAATTCTCAAGTGAAATATTTTGATGTTTTGCAAAAATGTTATGCTTTTTTAAAACTTAGTTAATCCGTTAAACAAAAAAGGGCAGCAGCATATTTGTTTGTGCCCAAAGTTGGTTCATCAGCTAATTCTGAAAGTGTGTGCTAAATTGAGATTAACAATGGCATTTGTCCTTTTGTTATTTCTAATAAGATTTAAGCAAGCCTCACTTTTTAAACACAGCATTAATCTTTAACGCTTGACAATCTTAAAAAACAAATAAATATCACTAACATAAACTTGTCCACTGTGGTTCAAATTAATCTTGGCGATGAACCATGAATGAGCTTTAAATTGAAATGTAGGCCTACATTTCAAATGTACATAAAACATGAAATTTGATTTGCCAACCATCTCCATGTCCCCAGGGTTAGAGGGGCAGACCTTCCTCTCTCCAGGAAAATGAATCATTAGCTCAGTAAAAGGGGGATCAATCTGAGGTATACAGGGAAACTCAAGGTTGCGTAACACCAGAGAACGATTAAATTAAAACGGGACACTGAATGTCAGGGGGATAAAGTGCTCATGGATGACCAAAAACAGGAGGGATTTCAGTAAGTGAAACTAGAGGCCCATCATGGAAATTTTTTTAATGCTGATTTAAATTTCTTTCTTCATTTAAATCCATCACACTGCAACCTGGCAATGAATTATGAATATTCAGAGATCTGATTGGAAGCCACGAGTACAGGGAACCTTTTCATCAGTCTTTTCTAGTCTAAGTTCAGTTCAATTACATGTACACTTATATCACACTTTTTACACAGGGCCAGTGTCTGAAAGCACAGCAGACATTTCGGGTACAGGCCCCAAGCAAGCGTTCACGTCTCCGCACCTCTCTGGTTTTGGGTTTGATTGTGAAATTCAGAAAGCCATAAAAGCTGCAGTATCCAGCAGTGAAGTGCTGCTTTTTCAGGGCATTGGTCTCAGGACATGAGCTGTTAAATGACCAAAGCATTGTAAACCTGCTGGTGCAGTGCCTTCATTAACTTGAGCAAATGGACGTAGGCTGCGGTTGGAAGCTGAATTTAAACAATCAACACTGTGAAAATATATAGTGTTAATATAAGCCAGATTTTTCCACCACAGCGTCTATTATCTTCTTACTTTTTCAGGCGGCAGTTTGTGTGAGTATAGCTTCTCTGCTGAGACGTGGATTGAATCCCACCCAGCATAAACACTGAATTTCATTACGCTAGTGTCATATTTAATGCCCTTTGTCATTTAATTCCATTCTGTTTGTCAATGTGTCATTTTGCTCTACAATTCATTTACATTTATGCTTGCTTATTTCACCTCTCTTCCCCCCAGCAAGGTCAGTTTGAGTACACAAACACGTTGAATCGCATTTCCACTCGTATACTTTGAATAGGCCCTGCGATCCATCACAAACAGCTGAACGCATTTTAAATCACGAATTAAACGTGCTTTCTCAGAACATGCAGTTCTGTGCCGCATAATTACAAACAAGCAGGGTTTGATTTAATTTTTCAGTTCTTTTATTTTCCACTCGTTTGTCACGATGAACGCGACGTTCTCCTCCGTGCACTCATGACCCAACCCGCAGGGCTTGACGCAGTAATTACTGCAGGTAATTAGCGGTTTTGAAAGTTAGAGCTGCGCCTGCTAACTAGTCGTAATTAATTCCGTGAAGGTTACAGCCATTGTTCCTCTCCTTCGGCTGTTTGACTGGAAATAATATCAGTTTCAAGACGCCCTCTGTCAGATGGGATCCCGAGGCGGACGGTGAAGTCGCAGACAGGCCAATATTACGAGATTGGTACACATTGCACATTGCTTTATATAACCAATTGCCACTCACGTAGCTACCTACCATTTTAGAACTGAGCTCGCTAAATGAGGCCAATTACGCTCCATGGAAGACATGGTGATAACAATGTCCCACTTCCTCTGACAATAGAAAAAAAAGAATTTTCTTCACTCCAAGATGGGCTAATGCTCAACTGTGGTTCCTCCCTGTATAACAGATAGATTGCTGCTGCAGACCCAGGATGCTTAGATAAGGTCAGATAAGGTCAGATAATTTCAGATCTTTCTTCTTCTTCTTCTTCTTCTTCTTCTTCTTCTTCTTCTTCTTCTTCTTCTTGGCTTTAATTAACTTCACATGTAATATAATGGATGATCCTTGATTCCTTTCCACTGAACTAAAACACAAACATAAAACAGCTAAATAGGCTGTACTTACCTGGCCTTACAGAAATGGAACACTCTGCACTCCAATGTTAATATTTGGACACTGTAGCAATAAATATATATTTTTGCAATGTTTATATTTTTTATGTCAATATCTTTACTGATCTTGGAAATATATTTTGTATTAATATATTGCAGCATGTTTTGTTTCGGTAAAGCTGCACCCATTCGAGTGGTGTGATGTTCTTTAATCTTTTGTCTTCCTTTTGTTTTTGTGCATTATTTGTGTCTGGCTGGAAACAGCCTGTGTGCTGAATTAGCCTTGATAAATTACCCAGAAGGCACCAGTGTGTGAAATGTACTTGTGCTCACGCTCAGTTCATTATTTAATGAGCCAATCAGATGCTCACGCCATTCCTGTATGGGGGATCTGTTGCCTCTTAAAAGCTTGTTTCCTCTTGCAATTCACTTTGGGAAAGTACAAAGTGCCAATTCGGATTCAGGGGTGGTGTCACATCTCACCATTGTTGACCCCCTAATTTGGAAATCAGTGTCAAATGGAGATGGACTAAAGGTGTACATATGGGGAGAGATCATTGTAGCTGGTTATGTCCATTTTATATTTTGTAAGGGGTTGTTTACACATTTCTCTCCTTTCAAGCTAGATTTTGAAATGGGTAGTTGACCAGCTACCAGCTCAGACAAGCAAGCTAGATCAGCTTTATGACCAACTTGGCCATGCTGGTTGATCAGCTCATACCCAGCTAGACCAGCTTATGACCAGCTTAATTTTCAAGATGGCATAGCTGAATTTTACAGCAGGGTCATGTCCTGTTGTCTTGGCATCTCAGTCTAGCTTCCATAGGCAGTTCTTGTGTGAGTACCATTTCATTGCTAAAGGCCTGGTTTGTTGTTCTAAGACTATCACTACACCCCTGTTTACGTACACAGCACACCCTTGTAACTACTAAAGATAAGCCCATCAATTTAACAGTGACAGTGTCACCTGATTTAGGAAGTCAGCTTGAAACGGGGACATGCAATCAATGCTGTGCAAAGGACATCCCTGCTTTCCGTGTCACCCAAAGCCTTGGGGCTTAAGGAAGTTACTTTAAATGTTATCTTTTAAATGAGTATGTTCAGTTACAGCGATGTGGTGTGAGCGTGCTTACTGGAATCGCTGAGGAGGCATTAGGTTGATGTAGCCCACACCTTAGCAGCTGGTCACTCATAGAGAAGTGAAGCAAACCATTGCAGTTAATATGGACGTGAGTATATCGGCAACCCCCTCTGCCAGTCCCTATTCGGCCTGTCCATGGCTGTTTAGCTAGCTGGCCCTGCACATAGTATAGTTATGCAGCTGATGCTTTTATCCAAATTAACTTACAGTTGATGAGAATAAACATGGGCCAATCCCCCACTGGAGCAATGTGGTGTTAAGGGCCCAACAGCTGCACCGATCGTATCATGGCTACACCAGGGCTTGAACCACCTACCTTCCAGGCCCCAGTCAAGCACTTGATGCACAGATGAGTAGTGCTACAATGTTACCTTAGATGTTTACCAGCCAATAAAAAGTCACTCTGAAAGTTGCTCTAATTGCTGGAAATACTACTCTAGTTTCTCAGTGAATGAATACTGATTGTCTTTGAGCAAGAACTACGAATCTAAAAAACACATTCTCTTCTCACTGCAGAAAACGCAGAGGTGTAAAGTCCAGGGGCCAGAAAGTAAAAGTCCTGCGATGTGTTTCTTCCACCCACAAACTTCAGCCGGCTGATTTCACTAATTAGTTCTACCTCCTGGCTGAAGAATTGCGCTAATTAGCAAATCCAGGCAATCTCTTTCTCAAATAGAACATACCGGCTTATTTTAAGTCATTGTTTGCGTGACAAATTAGTTTGTTTTTTTCCCTATTGGCAAATCTTGAAATCAAACGGTCAAACGGTACCTCACCTCATTGGAAATATTTTTGTCTAATTTAGCAAAAATGTTACAGAAATTATTAGTCTAAATATAAGACGAATATACTCAGATTGACTATTTTGCAGTGCTCTAAATCACAGTCCTTCACCTTTTCTTTAGCAGTAATCATTGCCAGTCAGGGTCTGAAGGTTGAGTTCTGACCTGATCTTCTACAGCATTTCACATTGCCAAAAATGTGAAACTACTTCCTTTTCAGACAAGAGGCAATTTTGCTTCAAATAGAAAAGACCCCTGTCTCAGCTAAGAAACAGTCTGCACACAAAACTACACACAGGTTCTTTTTCTACAACTTCAGAAACAGGATGCTCCAGCCACTGTGGCCCGTTGACATAAAGGTTAGTTTCATATCAATTCTTCATTACCATATGAACAGTCATTAATAAAACAAATGTAATAAAATTGTCATTCTTTGTGTATTTTCACACCAAAGCTTTTTTCCATCCACTTCCGGTAAAACAAAATCGTATACCAGTGGGCGTATATGTCAATGAAATGTCTGTCAATTTCCGTTCCCCTCCAATCAATACCCTATCACTCAGTGGTCACTCATTCTTCCTCCTCCTCTTTTGATGTCAGTTCACAATTACCCCCAAAAGATTAATTTCACTTGCATACTTATTGCATATGCTGCTCTAACTTCCGTTTCAGCCTGTCTTCAAGATGAAAATGATTGTATTGTTGTATTCGTTTGATAAATATCCACACCCAGCTTGCCTGCCTCAATCCATTCACCTGGTCCCTAATGAGCAAGGGAACGATGACTTCTATACCCTGCGACGGCTGCTCTGACCTTGCTTGAGGGGGTTTTTTTGTTTATAAACTCTTCGCTGGCTCAGGGCACTGCGGTGCTACGTCTGCGCGTCTCCCTTTGGGTAACTGCTCTGAGCGGCCTGTCTGGTGTCTGCCATCAGCGGAGACCTATTCTCAGGACTGGGAATTAATTCTGCCAGCGGCACCCTCCCCTGCGTACGGGCGGGCTTTTGTGCCCTTGTCTACAAATAGCTTTAATGGGGAAACAAATTATCCACACGATGTGATTTTCTGAGCATAGCAATTAAAGTATCTAGTAAGTCCAACCAGCAATTTGCAAAGTGAGGAAACCCACGGTGCAGAACTCGGAGCATAACATTATGTTGTGATTTTCATATCAAGCGTTCACCCACAGTGGCTTGTGTCATGTGGTGATCGAGGGTTTTTTTTTTGGGGGGGTTTTTGCAGCCTGTAAACAGGCCTACAGGTGCATTACTGCCACCTACTGTTTTGGAGTGGCAGGGCAAATTAACCAAAATCCTAGTTTTTCCACTAAGAGCTTTGCTTATATTGATTGCACAGAAAAGTTCCACTGTTGAAAATAAGTTCCACATTGTTCCACATTGAAAATAAGTTATCATGGCACTCAGTGAAATATGTTTACATATTTTAAATCAAAAGATACCGCATCTAATATTTTCTCTTCATCTCTTGAATATTCAGTAAAGTTCTGGAACAAAAGATAAGTTAAAACATCTGTAATTACACAGGACTTGTTGTCACACTTGTTATCTTTTACAGCCAATTAATTACCTCATATTTACTGGGGGCGGCACGGATGGCGCAGTGGGTAGCACTGCCGCCTCACAGCAAGGAGGTCCTGGGTTCGAATCCCCGTCGGCCGGGGCCTCTCTGTGCGGAGTTTGCATGTTCTCCCCGTGTTTGCGTGGGTTTCCTCCGGGTACTCCGGTTTCCTCCCACAGTCCAAAGACATGCAGGTTAGGCTGATTGGAGAGTCTAAA
The DNA here is from genome assembly GCF_963514075.1 of Conger conger. Classification (NCBI taxonomy): domain Eukaryota; kingdom Metazoa; phylum Chordata; class Actinopteri; order Anguilliformes; family Congridae; genus Conger; species Conger conger. The sequence goes on along the minus strand of NC_083765.1, from coordinate 40,517,467 downwards.
TTGCCCATAGGTATGAGTGTGTGAGTGAATGGTGTGTGTGCCCTGCGATGGACTGGCGACCTGTCCAGGGTTTATTCCTGCCTTTCGCCCAATGTATGCTGGGATAGGCTCCAGCCCCCCTGCGACCCTGTTCAGGATAAGCGGGTTAAGATGATGGATGGATGGATGGATGGATGGATATTTACTGGGTAAATACACAGCTACTTGTGTAATTATAAGGTAACTACTTTGATTTCAGTAGTACCTGTAAGTACTATGAAAACTATGATGTTGATTGTACTCTTCAAGGGTTCTGAATTTCTGTATGTTTACACTAGGACTCGGAACTGTACTGTCCTCTCAGGTCTACTTTTGCACTTGTTCTTGTGATTGATTTGCACTTTGTTGTACGTCGCTCTGGATAAGAGCGTCTGCTAAATGCCACGTAATGTAATGTAATGTAATGAAAACAAAGTCACTAACTACTATATGTAAGTACCATATAAATAGATTTTTCAGCCCGTTTCATAGTACTTACCTCTGAAATCAAAGTAGTTGCCTAATAAGTACCTGATATTTACCCAGTAAATACAAGCAATAACAAGCTGTATAGTAAGTTACCACATATTTCTAGATTTCTGATTTTTTAAATCTCCTTTTGTGAGATACAGAGTATGTTGGGGTGGGGTTGGGGGGATTCCTCTGCAGGACACACATTAAAATGTTTAACAGCCCTGTCCAGCTTGCAAAGAGCCAGGGAGCGGGCATTATTGAGCGAGCGTGCGGATCGATAAGGCGTGCCGGGTTCTGAAGGGGGTGTGGAGGTTTATGGTCCTCTCTCTGGAACGAGACAGGAGTGCGTCTGTTCTGTGGTTTATGTTTCCTCTCACGTTGTGCTGACCCAGCGAACGGCCAGTGAACGGCCAGCAAGCTGGGCCTGGTCCAGCCAGACCGATGCGTTCCTGCTGCCCTGCGTGTTTCCTGTACTCAGCATAAAGAGCTCCTCTCCTCCACCTGATCCTGCGTGTATACTCCCGCTCTGCAAAATAACTTCTGTTGTGAGCTGTGGGATTATTATTATTTTATGTACAATTTTTGGGGATATTTTAACATTGACATTTTTATGTAACCGCAAACCTGTCCATCGTTCTGTATAGATTTCCGTTAAATGGAGATTTCCCGTGCTGGTGAACCATTTCAGTGGGATTAGACGCGATTTGCAGGAGTGTGTGAACTCTGATAGTGTTCCTGAGCAGCGAGGCTACCTGTGCCTGTGAACGAGGATTTTTCCTCCTCAGGAAATACTGACTCAGACTTTATGTCTCCTGCTGCCATTAGCACTGTAGGCTTTATTCCAGAACATTCTCTCCTGCTGTCAGCTATCACAGGGAGGAAAAAGCTCTTCCTGTGAATGCTAATGCCATAGTGTGAGACATTTTGAGCCGGTTTCACAGACAGCTTATTCCTGGACTAAATAGAGATTTGTATGTAAGGAGAATCTCCATTCAAAATTGAATTTAGTCTCGGACCGTGGTCCTCACTCCTGGTCTTGGAGAGCCACAGGGTGTGCAGGCCTTTGTTATTTAGCATTGAATTGATCAATTAAAGCAGTTGATTACACAGTTGACTCACCTCAACTGATTTATTGGGTCTGAATCGGCTGCTGATATTGAGGCAAAAACCTGCGGGATCAGGAGTGAGGACCACTGGTCTAGGACTAAGCTTAATCTGTGTCTGTGAAATGGGCCAATAAGGTTTCAATACCAGTACTTCCTGACAAATCAGGAGAAATCACATCCCTGTATAGAGCATGCTCAGTGAGCTGAAGCAGCAGTGTGGTGCCACTTCTATGTGAACTCATCCATTCAGCTCTGCCACAATGTTACAGAAGTCTCCCTGCTGCTTTAAACTAGGAGTACTCCTTAATCCTGCTCAATCTCTATCTCACTGGACCTCTCCCGGCACAATCACAATTTCATCAAATTGGTGATTGATCGACTGCTTGATTGATTGACAGCTTAGTTCAGCAAGCGTAATTGATGGGAAGAGTGTGTTTGTCTGATTGGCCTGAACCTCAGGTTTAGGAAAGCCATTAATAGCAGAGGTAACCAGCCCTGTTCCTGGAGATCAACCGTCCCGTAGGATTTTACTCCAACCCTAACAAAACACACCTCTTTCAACAGCTAGATATCATCTTGAGCTGCTATTTAGTATAGAGTCACATGTGCCAATTCAGGCTTGAAATGTAAACGTACAGGATGGTAGACCTTCAGGAACAGGGTCGGTTACCTCTGATTGGCAGTATTCCTCACAACTAGCCTATGTTGGCGTTAGTAATCAGTAGCTGTGAAGTACCTCACCTCCACTGTAGAACCTATAACTGTACACCACCCTCCAGCCACCCCCAACCGACCAACATTAACCCCCAGTTTTATACCTGACAGGACGGGACACACTGAAGAAATCCCATTAGCCACTCCATTGTTCGGTCCTTATGTTAACTCCAGGAAGGGCGAGGAGAGGTCTCTCCAGTGAGATACACTCCGATACCCCTCACAAAGAGACCCAGAAGGCGCGACAGCTTAAGAATACGTGGCTAAACATCACTTTCTCGATGTCCAATGAGTAGCCAGAAATGTGTACCTTTTTAGGGTTTCTGTGAAACTTTCTGTAAACACTCGGAAATAAAGTGACAGTGGAGGTACATTTTTGTTCAAGGATCAAATTTCCCAAATGTACCCTGAAAGTATAGTAATGTTCTCTCCACCCCAGCGACAAGTATTTGTACCTTTTTTGGCACTTTGTATCTTTATTACTGAGAGTGCACCTACTTTGGTGTTCAAATTCTGTTTAACTGAATACAAACTCAAATACAGGTGATGTATCGAGGGGGACGTGCATGCACAGATAAGGCCTACCTGAATACCCCTAGTCTTGCCTGTTCATTGCCTGCGCTTGTCTGTCTCCACACACTGCCTCTCTTGATTTGTCATCCTCCATAAACGTGTGTTCTTCTGCTTCCGAAGTAATGCGCTTTGTTGCCAGATGCATGATGGGTAATTTCACTTCTGTTGATGTTCCCTCCTTTGCCGTTCCGTTTGCCACAAATATATATATCAGGATGGATTCCCATAGGAATATCTGTCAGCATTATTCCAGGCTTGGGAAGATGGATTTGGTAATCATCCTCACAATGGAATGAGTAAGATGGAGCAAATCGATATTGTTATTTGGAAATGTGTCTGTGAATGCTACCATTAAAATGTGTCAGCCAAGAAAGCATAGCCTATTTGCACTGAGTTGTTGAATATCTTCCTACAGTAGCTTACTGTTCTAACCTTAGTGCTCATGGGGTTTCTGTTATTTGAGTGTATCCTTGTTTGTGGCATATTATGATACCCCTCATTGTATTTTACAGGCTGCCAGTTACAAATGTCTGCCAAATGCCTGTATTGCAATGTAACATGGAAACAGGTAGCTATTGAGTATTGACAATAACATTAAACAATAGAATAGCGTGGCTGTAAGTCTTGTTTCCATGCAGTTGGCTTCGTTTTTGAGTTCATAACATGCCTTGAAGATCTGTTCCTCTCTTGAGGGCAGAGTGAAAGCTATAAGAGTTTGTTTCTAAAATCATGTCTCCCCAATGGCACTTCCACCAGCGCAGTGGGGCCGTAGCCTCCTCGCGTATCAGCTGGGATCAGCACTTTACCTCCCTGCAGAAAACTGCAGAACACTGTTGGCTAGCTTAGCAAGCGCCAACACTGAACACTGCATAAGACAAGCACCATTTGGCTGGCTTGGCGCATGCTGGTGTTGAGACAAGTTCTGTTCCCCTATGGAATTGTGTTCCTCCTAGAGTCACCTGGAGGATGATTCCAGAGAAAAAACGTAAAGCATGTTTTGGAATCAGCTCGCTCCCAAGAAAGCATTAGCACATGACACCAACGGAAAGTGAGGAATACCAAAGATTTGGCGTTTCCAGTCATTTCTCCATTTCCAATACAGGAATCTGCTTGTCATTGGTCACGCAATTGCATAAGCTGTTTTTGTGGCTGCAAACTATTCAGTTGCATCTATTCCTGGAGAAATGTCTTGGTTTTCGTAATCTGAGTGTCTTAATGTTGAATTCAGAGTAATGGATGCACACCCTCTATGCTACTGCCTGATATGATTGCGCATGTCATTGGCGGGAACACAATTCGGTGGGGGAACAGAATTTGACATAATCCCAGCTCTGCGCTGCAATGTTTTCCCACTGTCTGGTCTGTTCGTTTTCCTCATGGAGCATCATTTTCCACACACGCCCAACGCGTTCTGTTCCTCTGCTCCCAGCTGGTCTCAAAGAAAACACCCGCCCACCCCTGCGCTGCTCGTCCATGGGCTAATTAAGGAGATGGAGGGTTCAGCACAGTCTTATCAATGAATACTCAACGGCATGGCGCTTATAAAAACTAAAAGTAATAAAAGCTGTGGATGCCAGTAGGCGGGTGTGGAAGGCAGAGAGTTGTTTAGCGTTAGTGTTCGTTAGCTGTCCCTCATGACGCCTGGGTGTTTGGTTAGCGCCGGGGTTGCTGGGATTGCTCTCTGGTCGTCTGGTCTTCCACTGGGGGTAGCATTGCGCACCCCCCTGTGACCGGCGTCCTGGGAAACCAACACAATGCCCATTTTCCTTACTTCAGTGAAGCCTGGAAGGCAGCAGGTTCAGCTCTGCCAACCACAGATTATGTGTAGAGTGCAAATGAGCACTTTACTTTAAAGCTTTACTTTAGTGTATTTTTATGAAGTGTATCTGTATCTGTTACTAAGATACTAAGGGCGGCCTGTAGCGTAGTGATTAAGGTACATGACTGGGACACGCAAGGTCGGTGGTTTGATCTTATTGTAGCCACAATAAGATCCACACAGCCATTGGGCCCTTGAGCAAGGCCCTTAACCCTGCATTGCTCCAGGGGAGGATTGTCTCCTGCTTAGTCTAATAAACTGTACATCGCTCTGGATAAAAGCGTCTGCCAAATGCCATTCATTTAATGTAATGCTAGTTTGCCATTAGTTTTCTAGTTCTACAAGCTGCTGCTTTCCAGGATTCACTGAGGGAAGGAGAGCACCGTTATGTGGGTTTATACCCCGCTGTGCGGTGACGTCACCGGGAGGAAGAGGAAGCTGGGCTGCTCGCCAGGTGAACTCACATCTTTACCTTCTCATGGGCGCAAATGCACAGGTAGGGATTCCGAAAGAAGCTGATGTAATCACAACATCAAAGGTACTGACCGTGTGCAGCTGTGATGAAATACGGCACCAGCTTTAGGCGCTGGATTAAAAATTGAGTGAGAACTCAGAACCTCTCTTTTTTCGGGAGGAAAGCTCCAGGAGGTTTCGCTGATTGCCCGCTCTATAAGCTTGTGAATATCCCGCACATTTCTGTGCCTGAATGGTGGGACTGTTCAATATAAGCTTGGCCAGAGCAGTTGACGATACACGATGACTTTAGTTATGAAATCAGTGACATTAGGTGTGGGAGAAGGCTGCAGTGGTCTTCATTAAGGTTTATTATTAAGTAGCTGGATAGCTCTGACGTTCTTTTAGATGATTCTCGTTTTTGCAATTGCAATTACCCAGTTTCCTCAACGTGTGGAGAATTTGAATGGCCTTTAAATTGTCAATTAATCTTGACCAAGAATACATTATTGGAGACCATTGTGTGTCTTAGAAAGACTGAACGCCTAAGCCCCATTTTGCTTCCCAGAACCAAGGAACATCATCCCTGGATAATTGAATTTTCTGGTGGAAACTAATATTGAGGAATGGTGGCGTTTAGCCGTCTGCAGCATGAAAAGGTCACAGTCACTCACAGTGTCCTTATGCAGTGAAAAACGCAATATTGTAGTCATGCCTCATTACAGGGCTGAAGATCCATGCAAAATGCATGTGTTGTTATTTTTCTCACCATGATAAATAATTATATCTTTCTTGAACCAAAGATGAGGTTTCATCATCCTGGACGTGTTTGGGGTCTGATCAAAATACGAGCACATAAGCACTATGATGATGAGAGAACCAATCAGATGTTAAAGAATGTGGCATTTAATCACGTGTGCACACAAAACTGGGTCGTGTCTGATACAGTGGGGCTTACTTATTGACTATGGTTGAGAAAGATGAGGTGACATTTTCTCAAAATTACTTAAAATTCCCAGCTGATCTTTGAAAATGTTACCTACTTTTATCCAGTGTACTCAACTTGCTGTTTTCAGACACATTCTTTATTCGGGAGCACATTGCATACTAAAATGTACACACTAAACAGTACATATTTTGAGGACACGGTAGTTTTGGAGGCTGTTTTGAAAGTGACCTTGTTGGCGTGTTCTACATCAGATTGACCAGCAGCAGAAATGAACGGGACTTGGTATTACTGTACACAGTCTTTTAAAGTTAAAAGGCAATTTGTTCAGGAAAGCCTATGACACTGGTCATCACACAGAGTTATTATTCTCCCCTCGAGTTCCTTGTAACCATTGCTTTTCTTTTTTTGCTATTTGTGTTGCTTATTGTATTTTTTAAATATATTTATTTACTTATTTTTTAAATATTTGTACCGTACAGTGCTTTGGGCTTGGGAAAAGCGCTTCACAAATAAAATGTATTATCATTATTATTATGTCAGAATACCAGATAGGCTTTCCAGACTCTGGCTAGTTGGCAGTTTGTGCACATGAATATTGACTTTCCTTCAAAAGGAAACATCTTTTAAAAGGTACCAATATGATAGCCGGACTGCATTTGTGCATTTTTAGATAATGCATTCTATGTGATTTAATATTTAATCACTCCATAAATATTAAGGAGGGCATTCTACAAAATGTGCATTTACCATGATCTAGTTTTTCATAATGCAGCTTCAAAGTAGAACAATATAATGTTTTTTTTAATTTTTTTATAATGGTGATAAACGTGTGGGCGATACGGGCATTATTTTAGCGAGCCAGCCGTTTAAGAAGCACAGACGCGGCTGCGTTTGAACACTTTGATGCGGATACAACGTTTAACCTTGAAAGACCTTCATTGCAGGCAACGTTCGACTGCAATACCGTTTTACAGCTGTGCCTCTACCGCCCTCTATTGGTGGAGTGTGAGAACTGCACAAAAGTACATAAGATCCTGAAGTCCCGTCCTTATTCTGAATGGCACTCTCAAATGAGAAATGGAGGCTGTAGAGAATAGATTGGATGCATCTACATACCCAGGGCCACATGTGTCTGTGTAATATCACAGTGCAAAGTTTGGATGGTTCTGTCTCTTTTAACAGCTTTTAGCTGTGTTCAGCTTAAAACCATACGCCTTTGTGGTCTGGATGTTCTTCACGAGTTCAACATCACTGAGATGGGTGCCTGTATTGCAGGGAATGTAAAATGAGCCCACTTGCGCTTCTGAAAATGCGCTGTGAAAGACATCTCCATCAGAAAATATTCTTTTTCAGTGCACGATAAAGGGAGCGAGGAAGAGAGCGAGAGATTGATAGAAAGGGCGTGAGAGAGAGAGGGTTAGAGTGTGAGGGAGCGAAAGAGGGCATGAGAGAGCAAGAGAGAAAGGGCGACAGAGCGAGAGAGTGAGGGAGAAAGAGAGAGAGAGGTGCAGTATGGTGACCTCATCTCCGTTCCCTCCTCTCCCGGCGGGGGTTCACTCCAGAGATCTCTCCGATACGGATCATTATCCAAATGGATTTGGGAGCAGTGGCAGGGCACCGCTATCTGGCGCGAGGAGGAGGTGATGATTCTGTCAGTGCGGAGACGGGCTGTGTGCTGAGAAACGCTGTGACAGAAACACACACCCGCACCGAGAGACTGGATATCCACATCCAAATTAACTTCCACTTCTGTCATGTTCCTGCACTCCCAACACTTCGTGATGAGTATTCACTGTACTGTAATTATATTCGCTCGTGTCGGCTTTAAAACAAATGTTTTTCCGGCTGGTTCCAGGCACTGAAATGACAGAGGTATGGCTGGTTCATGAGCTTTTTTTCCCTCCAGATTAGAGGGTACTCCTCATGTGCTCCGAGGGGGGATAGGAGGCTCCTGTAGAAGACCTCACACGTCCTGTAGAGATGAAAATGACTCTGACCGGGGCCCAAACCCACTCCATGGCTCATTAGCATTCAGCTAACCCTCACCCCCACCCCTCTCCCCAGGGGGAGAGCCCAGCAGCCCTGTGTCTCTGCGCAGCATACCGGACCGAGGGAGGAACTGAGGGAGGAACCGCGGAATCACCCCCGACACCCCCCCTCACTGCCCCGCCAGTGACCACATGCACGTACCACTGCATCACAACCCCCCTCCCGTGTGTGTGTGAGAGAGAGGGAGAGAGCATGTGTGTGTGTGAGAGTGAGAGAGAGCGTGTGTGTGTGTGAGAGTGACGGAGAGAGCAAGTGTGTGAGAGTGAGAGAGAGCGTGTGTGTGTGTGTGTGTGAGAGAGAGGGAGAGAGCATGTGTGTGTGTGAGAGAGAGAGGGAGAGAGCATGTGTGTGTGTGAGTGACAGAGAGAACAAGTGTGTGTGAGAGAGAGTGTGTGTGTGTATGTGTGTGTGTGTGCATAGCCCGCTGTGCTGCACACTCACAGCCCCGCCTCATATGCACAGAAAGCCCTGTGTGTGAGAGTGTGTGTGTGTGTGTGTGTGTGTGTGTGGAGAAAGCTCTGCATTGCAGCACAGTTATAAATTAGAGCTGCAGCTATGGGAATCTGCTGGGCGGGGGGACTGAGGCACAGCAAGCTGGAGCAGACTACAGTTACCCTGAGAGGAGGGGTGTGTGTGTGAGTGTGTGTAACTGTGTGTGAGTGTACCTGTGTGAGTGTGTGTACCTGTGTATATACCTGTGTGTGAACCTGTGCGTGAGTGTGTGTACCTGTGTGTGTGTATGTGTGTGTGTGTGTGTGTGTGTGCATTTGCATGAGTTTGTATCCGCAGGTGTGTTTGTGTGTGTGGGGGGGGGGGGTATGTGTGTGTGTACCTGTGTGAGCACCTGTGAGTGTGTATTTGTGTGTGTGTGAGTGTGCATTTGCATGAGTTTGTATCTGCAGGTGTGTTTGTGCGGGGGTGTGTGTGTGCGTTTGCATGAGTTTGTATCCGCAGGTGTGTTTGTGCGGGGGTGCGTGTGCGCATTTGCATGCAGGACAGAAACGCTAAAAGGGCCCTCAGTGAACAGACAAAGCAGAGTGGTCAGTAAGTGCTCTTTATCACGGGAACAGGAAATGCTGATGGTCTGGACTACCTGCACATGCTTTATTTTAATGGACATATCAGGCCTCATGACACAAAGCACAGGGTTACCTTCATCTGATCTGAAGCTCAAAGCACCTGAGCTTCGTATGGTATATCATTCTACAGACACTGCTCTATCGTGGGATCAATGCTGAGAGTTTCAGCAGTGTGTCAATTTGTCATTAATAGGCTCTGCTGGGTTGTTGTTACTTGGCACTCAATGCGTCTAATGAAGCAGTCAGTAACACAGTTCACTCTGCTCACCTGGTTTCTGGGGTCTGAACTGTCTGCAGGTTTTAAGGGGAAAAGAGAGAACAGCGGATCCTGTGGCTCTTCTGGCCAGCACTAGTGATCACTGTTCTGCTCATCCTCTTAATGTGGTTGATATTAGCACAGAGCACTTGTCTGGCAAGCTGAGAGTTGCCGGTTCAACTCCCTGCCCTGGGTGTGTTTGTGTGTGTGTATGTGTTTGTGGTTTGTGTGTGTGTGTGTGAGAGAGAGGCATTAATTGTAAGACTAGTTCCTGGAAAAAGCACTATATATGTAAATTATGTCCATTTACCGTTCTCGAGCAGTGTTTTTCACCCCTAGTCCTGGGAGCATGTTTAGGAAAGATTTTGTTTTCCCAGCTGAGCTCCGTGATTTAGTTTTCATTGACCTGCTAATGGAATAATCCTCTTTATTTGACATCCAGTGGAATATTAATGCTTTCTGCACAACAGAATGGACAGCTTTAGACGGGTGTTTGCACTTGTATAAAAGCTAACGAAAGATGTTGTTCAGCTTTACTTCTCAATATCTGCCCTCTCAACAAATTTGGGGCTTTTTCAAGTTTCATTTGGCTCTACAATTATAATGCAGGGCATCACTGTAGAACTAAATGGGCCTAAATTATAATGCAAAACCTCACTGTAATTTAATCAATAAAGCCAAATATCTGGGCTAATTTAATAAAGACACCTTTAATCACTTCTGAAATAACTGCACTAACTAGTCCATCACATTGTGTTTGTTTGTAGATTTGCTCGTGGGTATACATCAGAACATGGGCAGCAGTTGGTGCGGGACCGGCGGGGCAGGGCAGTCGGGCAGTTTTACTGGGCTGTGGGGGCATTGGGGCGAGGCAGTTGCGCAGAGCAGTTGGGCAGGGCAGTTGCGCTGGGGCAGTTGTGCAGTGTGGCAGGGCAGTGGGGAAGTTGGGGTGGAGCAGTTATGCAGGGGCAGTTGCGCTGGGGCAGTTGTGCAGTGTGGCAGGGCAGTGGGGAAGTTGAGGTGGGGCAGTTGGGGTGCGGCAGTTACGCAGGGGGAGTTGCGCGGGGGCAGTTGTGCAGTGTGGCAGGGCAGTCGGGAAGTTGGGGTAGGGGCAGTTGGGCAGGGGAAGTTGCACGGGGGCAGTTGCGGGGGGCTGCACGCACTTGGCCAGGGCGCTGAAGGAGTGGCTGAAGGACTTGGCCGCCAGGTGGAGCAGAGTCTGCAGGAACACGTCGATCTTCAGCGGGTTGAAGCTGTATCCTCTGTCTGGTGACACAACAGAGCAATGAACCCTGTGCCAGCAGAACCACACCCTCACTCTCTGCCCCAAACATAAACGGGTAACTTAACTCTCTGCCCCAAACATAAACGGGTAACTTAACTCTCTGCCCCAAACATAAACGGGTAACTTAACTCTCTGCCCCAAACATAAACGGGTAACTTAACTCTCTGCCCCAAACATAAACGGGTAACTTAACTCCCTGCCCCAAACATAAACGGGTAACTTAACTCTCTGTCCCAAACATAAACGGTTAACTTAACTCTCTGCCCCAAACATAAACGGGTAACTTAATTCTCTGCCCCAAACATAAAAGGGTAACTTAACTCTCTGCCCCAAACATAAACGGATAACTTAACTCTCTGCCCCAAACATAAACGGGTAACGTAACTCTGTAAGGACACTTTTACAGGCAAAGCACCTCATGCACTTGGCTAGTATCTCACTCACTCACGGATCGCAGGGTCAAGGTTCTCCACAAGGGGGAGCCATTAGCACTCATGGTGCCTCTCAATGCCACTGTGTGTCCTTGTTTTCCATCCATCCATTATCTTAACCCGCTTATCCTGAACAGGGTCGCAGGGGGGCTGGAGCCTATCCCAGCATACATTGGGCGAAAGGCAGGAATACACCCTGGACAGGTCGCCAGTCCATCGCAGGGCACACACACCATTCACTCACACACTCATACCTATGGGCAATTTAGACTCTCCAATCAGCCTAACCTGCATGTATTTGGACTGTGGGAGGAAACCAGAGTACCCGGAGGAAACCCACGCAGACACGGGGAGAACATGCAAACTCAACACAGAGAGGCCCCGGCCGACGGGGATTCGAACCCAGGACCTCCTTGCTGTGAGGCGGCAGTGCTACCCACTGCACCATCCGTGCCGCCCCTGTCCTTGTTTTGGTATTATTAAAAGATGCATACCTGTAATGTAATAATAATATTGCAATATTCAGAACCAAAATCTTACTATAAAAACTAAAACAGTAATCATTAATTTGGCTCTTACAATACCATTAAAGATGGCTGCAGTACGCAGATATGATACCAAATTAGCACAATAAGCAGGGCCACAATTTAACATATAATACATACATGGACAGGAAAAGTTATGGGCAGCCTGTAGCCTCGTGGCTGGTGGTTGGTGGTTTAATCCCTGGTGTAGCCACAATAAAATCTGCACAGCTGCTGGGCCCTTGAACAAGGCCCTTAACCCCAAATTGCTTCAGGGGGGATTGACCCCTGCTTAGTCTAATCAACTGTAAGTTGCCTTGGATAAAAGGGTCTGCTAAATAACACATTGTTGTTGTTGTTGTTGTTGTTGTTGTTGTTGTTCTTGTTCTTCTTCTTCTTCTTCTTCTTCTTATTATTATCATAAAATGGAAACACAAAGCAAAAAGGGATTAAATCCTGGATTAAACAGAGTCTTTGAAGTCTCATGAAGGTTTCTAGTTTGGGTGATAAAACATGTCAATGCTCATCCTGCACTGCTGCAAATCTGCTCAGAGGCCAGCAGGGGGCACACTCACCATCGTCCTCCTCCTGGTTGGGGTTGGGCACCTCCTTCAGCACGGCGAGGATCTCCTCATTGCAGGTGTGCTTCTTGATGGCGTTGCTCCCTGCTATGGCGACCGGGGTTGTACACATACATCTCCAAATACAGTCTTTTCTTGCAAGGGCATTTCCACTTCCAGTGGATGTGATGTTTTAGTCACTGCATGCTCTCGTGGTGAGCTCCTTCTTCTGCCATCTCCTGTGAAGAGCAGAGCCATGAGCACAGGAGTCTGTCTAGACACAAGACTACTACTGCTCACTACTACTGGCAAAACAAGGGTACTGCAGCACACTGTCAGGAGTCTGTATATTCCAGACCTGGGCATTTTACACGGCCCGCGGGCCCTTTGGTTGACTCTGACCAGCCCGCGTAAAGGTTCATAAGAAAATACAAAATAAACGTATTTTCTTATTTTACCTCATGCGTGGATTGAATGTGCATTTCTTTTATTTTGAAGTTGTGTTTTTTTACATTGCGCATAGGTACGTAAGGTACGTAAGTGATGCGTGTTACTGAATTGGCGTTGTCGCAAGCAGGTTACAGGTGCCAAGACGACTTTCACCCCCAAAATGTCGACTAAAAAAAGAAAGGTAGATGCTGAATGCAGGGTTTTCAAGAAGACATGGACTGCTAAGTATTTATTTACTGAAGTCAGAGGTAAAGCAGTGTGTTTGGTTTGCGGAGACCAGAGTGCCGTGTTCAAGGATTACAATTTGAGTCGACATTACGAGACGAAACATTCAGAGAAATATAAAAACTTGAATGATGCTGAAATGGCGCGGATATCGGAAGATTTGGTAGCTAAGCTACAAAAGCAACAAGGGTTTTTTACCAAGCTTCACACATCCAGGGATGCAGCAACCAGGACCAGCTTTGTAATATCACACAAAATCACTAAAAACAGTAAGCCATTGTCAGATTGAGAGTTTGTAAAAGAGTGCTTGGTGGACTCTGCAGCACTAATATGTCCTGAAAAAAAAGAAGCATTTCAGCAAGTCCCGCTGTCCAGGCGCACCGTGACGAGAAGGATCGAGGACATTGCGGGAAATTTGGAGCTTCAGCTGCAACGTGAAGTGGCAAATTTTGACTTTTTCTCCTTGGCTTTGGACGAGAGCTGTGATGTCCGTGACACAGCCCAGTTACTTGTATTTGTCCGTGGGATAACGGACTTCAAGATTACGGAGGAGCAAGTCAGTGCTTAAAATTGACGATGTGATTGATGTTGTAACTAAAATAGTAAACTTCATCAGAGCACGAGCATTGAATCACAGGCAGTTTGTTGCACTTTTAGAGGAACACGAGACTGAACATAGTGACATCAGCTATCACACAGCTGTCCGATGGCTCAGCCTGGGCAAAGTGCTAAAGAGTCTGGGATCTGAAAGCAGAGATCCGAGAGTTTTGTGAGAAGAAAGGCAAAAACATCCCAGAGCTCTCAGATGAGAAGTGGATGGCAGATTTTGCATTTGCTGTTGATGTGACTGCACTGATAACTGCACTGAACACCAAACTGCAAGGCAAGGGCCTTTTCGTCCATGAAATGCACAACCTGGTGAAGGCTTTCATGACGAAGTTAGTTTCTTTCAAGGCAACTGGAGAGCAAAAATGAAATGCACTTGATTTCCTCTCCATTTACCTGCAATGTGGATGATGCACACCTAGTGATGTCCAGTTGGAACTCATTGACCTGCAGTCTGATGCAGTACTGGCAGAGCACTTAAAGTCACGACCGCTGCTGAAATTCTACTCTTCTCTTAAGCAAGAGAAGTTTCCAAACATGAGGAGACATGCTCAGAAGATGTTTGTTCTCTTTGGCTCTACCTACATATGTGAACAAACATTCGCAGTGATGAAGTTTAACAAGTCCAGGTACAGATCCTCTCTCACTGATGATCATCTGTCAGCTGTGCTTTGCATCTCCACCTCAGACATTCAACCTGACTTTGATGCACTTGTTAAAGACCAACAGAGACTAGATTTCTCTCACTGAACAAGAAAAAAGAACTGAAAAACACAGAATGAGTGATGACTGTGAATGTGATTAAACTACAAATGTAGGCATCATTATTTTCTAATATGATGCATCTTACTGAATGTGGCTGAAAATGGTCACTAATATAATGAATCAAAAACTGTACAAATGCTCACATTTCGTTAACCATTGTTTTGGGAAATCTTTTTGAGTAAATGTCATTTTTTCTAAGACAACCTCTCTTTTTCATTGCTCAATTATAACATATACTCTTACCAGTCTTACCAACTTATCAAAACAATGCTATTTACTGCTTCATATAAAGAAACAATTAATATTATGCAGACTTTAGTTCAGCCTTTCGTTCCGGCCCTCCATAATATTTTCTTGTTCTCATGTGGCCCCATGTAAAAAATAATTGCCCACCCCTGGTCTAGACACGACTACTACTGCTCACCTGTCTGCCCTCTACTGGCAAAAAGGGTACTGCAGCTCACTGTCAATTCACCTATTACCATAAGAATACAGGTGCATCTCAAAAAAATAAAACATTGCGGAAAAGTTAAAAAGTTTTTCTCCATAATTTAATTCAAAAACTTTCATATATTTTCGATTCATTACACATAAAGTGAAATATTTCAAGAAAATCAAAAATCCAGTATCAAAATATTAGAATATTACATAAGACAAATCAAAAAAGGATTTATAATACAGAAATGTCGACCTTCAGAAAAGTACCAATACTTGGTCGGGCAATCATGAGGAAGACTGCTGACTTGACAGTTGTCCAGAAGACACTCATTGACACCCTCCACAAGGAGGGTAAGCTACAGAAGGTCATTGCTGAAAGGGCTGGCTGTTCGCAGAGTGCTGTATCAAAGCATATTCATGGAAAATTGACTGGAAGGGAAAAGTGTGGTAGGAAAAGGTGCACAAGCAACAGGGATGACCGCAGCCTTGAGAGGATTGTCAAGCAAAGCTGATTCAAGAACTTGGGGGAGCTTCACAAGGAGTGGACTGAGGCTGGAGTCACTATGCACAAGTGTCACATTCTTTCTGTCAAGCCACTCCTGAACCAGAGACAATGTCAGAAGCGTCTTATCTGGGCTAAGGAGAACAATAACTGGACAATTGCTCCAAAGTCCTCTTTTCAGATGAATGTACATTTTTTATTTAATTTGGAAATCAAGGTGCCAGAGTCTGGAGAAAGAGTGGAGAGGCACAGAATCCAAGTTGCTTAAAGTCCAGTGTGAAGTTTCCACAGTCAGTGATGATTTGGGGTGCCATATCATCTGCTGGCGTTGGTCCAGTGTGTGGACCATCCCTCGATCTAACAGACTCAAAGCCAGCAGTGCAGGCCTTACGTACTTGAGGTATCCTTCGATCTGGTTGAGCAGCCGGTCCATCTCCACGTCCTTCTTCTCGTGCAGCTCCTTCCCCACCCAGGGGAGGCAGGAGAGCACCGTGTACACGTACCAGTCACAGCGCACCTGCACACAGGTAACATCCAGTCACACGGGTAACCAGGTAACAGACTTACACACAGGTAACTACCCTGCACACAGGTAATATCCAGTAACACAGGTAACAGACTTTCATACAGGTAACAACCCTGCATTCAGGTAACAGCCAGTCACACAGGTAAGAGAGTCACACAGGTAACCAGGTAACAGACTTTCACACAGGTAACAGCCCTACACACAGGTAACAACTCTACGCACGGGTAACAGCCTGTCATGCAGGTAACAGCACATTACATGACACAGGTTGTGGATTCTAAGACATTCTGGATGAGGAACGAGTGAGGGCTCAAAAGCAGAGGCAGACTAATGACACACTAAAGTGGTAAAGCTGGGATATCTGTCCTTCCTGACTACAGCAGCTTACAGCCCACACACAGCCAGAGCCTGTTTTAGCTGCTGCTCTGTGCGCATGCAGTCTACGTACACTCTGTGTGCATGCGGTCTACGCACACCCTGCGTGCATGCGGTCTACGTACACTCTGTGTGCATGCAGTCTACGTACACCCTGTGTGCATGCAGTCTACGTACACCCTGTGTGCATGCAGTCTACATACACCCTGTGTGCATGCAGTCTACATACACCCTGTGTGCATGCAGTCTATATACACCCTGTGTGCATGCAATCGCAGTGAGGACAGCCTCAATCTGGCTCAAAATGCATTGCATAAAAGCAGAAATAAAAACTGGTAGATCCATGCATGACAAACATAAACGAAGGCATAAAAATGTACAACGACGACGAAAAATGAAATACCAATGAGGATCAAAACAAAATTAACCAGGCAATTTAACCCTTACAGTGCCATATAGCACTAAAGCATGACGACTGTAAAATACCAATGCCACCCTGAAACGTTAGAATAAGTTTAGTTATTGTTATCTGACGTTCGCTACCATTACAGTTGCGGCCGGAGGCGGCAGCAAAAAGTTCAACTCAAATAAAGTTCACCAGTTAACTTAAAACAACCGTTCAAAAAATGTGCTATTTAGCTGGCAAATATTAGCAAGATAAACAAAACTGTTTCAATAAAGAGAACAGTTGATTCACATTAGCTCGCTAGCCAAGCATCTAGCCAGACAACGCTAGTTAGGCAGCCAGCTTCTGCACACGTACCGTCATTTTCATCGTTATGCCGTCTCCTTGACATTTAAAACAAATCTAAGCAAACGATAGATCTTGCAAAAATAAAATATTCCCATGGAATACTTAATTAACAGTGCTTAATTGTCAAAGATACAAGAGTGTATCGGTGAAGGCAACCGCATCCATGAACCCACAATAGAAACGCCGCAATATGGCGGTGCAAGTACTTCGATTCAAGCTCTAGGGGTCCGACACAGTTGCCAGGTTTAACCAGCAGAGGTCTCCCTCATACTTATTTACATAAACCTGGGGTCACGAACTTTATCAAGACTGGCAATGTTTAAGAACCGCTTTGCTAACAGTTCTTACTAGTTTACCTGTCACTCTCATAAGTAAAGGAACAGTGGAGGTACATTTTTGTTCTTTAGGGAAGACATTTCCCAAATGTACCCTGAAAGTACAACAATGTTCATTTTGGATACCGTTGAGTTGGCTACTTTTCAAGCAAGAACGCTACAAATGAATGGATGATGTATTTGTAGCGCTATGCTAGTCATACATGTAACACCACAGTGACAAGCATTTGTACCATGGGCACTTTTTCGTACCTTTTTTCTGACATAGTTTCAGTCTTAAAAACGAGCTATTAAACGGGCTGTTCTTCATATAGAATTAATTCTATATGAAATGATCCACACACTCATACATCCCTTGCCTTCTACTGCTTTCTAATACTAGAGATAACCTGGGATTTATTATCTTTTCTGGTTTCTGACGGCATCATTGTGTACCCTCAGTCAAGCAGGTGTTGGCTTGGTTAGTGCTTGGATGGGAGACCACCTGGGAAAACGGAGTTGCTGCTGGAAGTGGTGTTGGTAGGCCAGTAGGGGTCTTCCCTCTAGTTAATAAACCCTAGTGCCCTGATACAGTGATGGGGACACTGTGCTGTAGAAGACGCTGCCTTTCAGATGAGATGTTAAACTCTTCCTTCATGGGCGTCAGGCGTATGCTCGTATGCGGGGGTAATAACAGGTCCTGAGGTCAGGCACGGCTCTGGCCAGACTGCAAGTTGAAGGTTGCGATTGGACCCATGGATTATCTTTTTAATTACTTTTTAAATACATTTTGATATAGTTAATAGAATTTAATCGTTTGACAGGCCTAGTTATAAACCATGAAAACTGAAAACCAATTTACCATGGTTACCACAACCCATGGTAAAACAGGGTCGTTTTTCTAAGGGGTACATTTTCATGATATTTCTAGCCATCTAGTTTAGTTTGTGAATTTTCACACTCAGGTGTAAGTCGCATGAACCTGTATTATCTTTATAATTGATATGATATGTGTAACATGTTCATTTAGGGCACCTCATGAGCCAAATGAAGATACAATTTATGAAGCAGTGCAAGACAGTTATTTTGTTGAGAGTGCACATAATTAAATAGAATTCATTTTCATGAGAACAACCTTTTCCAAAAAACAAAACAGTACAAAATCACCTCAGGGAAATCAAAATTCAGCTAAGATTTTTTTTTTTTTGTTATTAGCTGATGCTTTTAAAAAAATGACTTACAGTTGATTGGACTAATCACGCTATGTAGGGGCTTGATCCACCAGCCTCTGGGACCCAGCCGTGCACCTTATCTACAGGAGTCTGTATTCAATCAAGCTGTCCTTAACATTGATTTACAAGTAAACATCACATGTTTTCATCACAAATTCAGGTAGGCAATTTCACCTTAAACAAATGGTATTTCATAGAACATGAAACATGTTCAACTGCAAATTAAACTGTGAGGGGAAGTGTAGCAGCTTAATTCCACCACTAGAGGACACTCTCTCACTTTAGTTATTTGTACAAATTATACATACGTTTATTATATGTACATATCAAGTAAGAAGAAAACACCTACATGTTTGTACCACATCAATCAATATGACTAATATTCATTGAATAAATGTTCAATACATTTTACACACCCAAAATTACTGAAGTACTGCATTACGTCTAAATCACGCAGACCCATGAAATGATTGTACAATCCTACCAAGTTAATGTATTACTGTGCTAATGTATGATTTGGAATATAATTACAGCATTGTTGCCAGTGGTTAGTGGTGAATAGACTAGGGTTCTGTGTCCCAGCCCATTGACTGCCCATTGACTGGTAATGAGTTTATATTATGACATCATCCTTGCATTGTATTAACCCTTTCAGCCCAAATGGCACTCAAGCTTAACTACTGTAAAATCTCAAGAGCACCATATAGCACTCTTGAACCTTTTCAACCAATCAAAATGACAGCTATACTCTTTTGAGCCCCCATTAAAACCCTCCTAAATTTTCTCAACTTTCTCAATTTTCTCAGCCAAAGATGGAGCCACTTCATATTGGGCTTGGGACTCACAGGGTTAGTGGAGGTGGCACACGCATCTCAAATGGCCACTGGAATGATCTGGGTTGGGGCCTGTATCACAAAGCAGGATTACTGTGGTAGCTGGATAACTGCACAGAGTAAAACCCGGAACCCGCCCAAATCTGGAACATGGATTAAAGTAAAAAGAGCTGTTTTGGGTTTTACGCACAACAGTTATCCAGCTAACTCAGTAATCCTTGTTTGTGATACAGGCCAACAGCCTTGGCAGTAAGAACAAGTGGGCTTGTCACCCTACGTACACCTGATTACATGAGCATTCCCACCTTCGGTAATCTGCTGAGAGTTAAGCCTGCTGCTTCAATGGAAGAAATCCCACTGTGATTACAATGGGATTAGAGCTCAGTTTCTGGCTGTAACATCATTAGCTCTTAAAACCATTTGTCTGTCACGCTTACTGCATTTAGCTGCCTCATATTGCAGTTTCTTTTGCTAGGATCCTGTTTTTTCACCTGTGATACTGGATGAACTTTGACCAACTGCCAGCCTATCAACAGCCATAGCTACAGAGGCAGATCGTGAGTGGCCATTTGTCTTTGCTCCTATCCCGCTCAAACTGGATCTTCCAATCACAATTACACAAATGTGAATAAAAGGGTGTTCAGTGTACGTTTTAACAAGAAGCAGATGAAATAATCATCTTCTTAAATGGGATTTCTCAACAGAAAGGCAAAGCAAACTGACCTATGGTTTGGCTTTAAACTGAAAATCCCTTTACCTTAAACACACTTTTTCCTCCTTAGCTGATTGGCTGGAATTCAGGTCTGAGAAGTCAACAAATTGTTGCAACCTCATCCAAACGTACACTCTTGGGGAACCATAAGCGTTAATCGATATGGGTGGACTCTGTTTTTCTTCAAAAAGACATACTTCTCCAAAGCATTTTGGTAAATTTCCAACTTGTTGACTTGGCCTATGGTCATGCCAGAATGTACACTGAATGGTTTAAGCTAACCCGGTGTGGATTAATACTTGGATGGGAGACCTACTGGGAAATCTAAGTTGCTGCTGAAAATGGTGTCGTCCTTCGGATAATTTGAATAATAGTTTCAGTACAGTTTTGTAAGAGCAGCAATGGATGCACAATTACTGGCAAGCATTGTTACTACTTTTTAACAGTGGTTTTACATTCATGGCTGGTGCCAGTTGGCAAGCATTTGGTGATAATATCTACAAGTTCAGACTCGAAAGGCACTAAAGAGAAAGAAATGAGCTGTTAGGTGTTAAATCTGTTCAGTGTAATTTATTAAATAATGTGGTATGAATGTAGAATTTAAGGTAGAATTTTGGCACTTTCATGTGTTGTGTTAAGTTATCACACAGGACCATTCCAATAAATGTGGAGTCTGTCAGAAGGTTGCTTTGCGCTTTGATAGAGCCTTCCCTCCATGTGTGTAGAGCCACGCCCCTGAGTGCAATATGCAGCCATGTGACCCACCCTTGACTGTTCCCAAAAAAAGGTCCTTTGGGTCCTTTGGTATGATTCTATAGGGGAACCTTTTTTTGTTCTTTATGGAACCCTCTCTCATAGGTGTGAAGTGTGAAAACACCCAGACAAAGAACCATTTAACTAGATAGGGTTCTTTATATCGAATCACAGGGTTTCTATTGGACCTAAGTGTACATTTTCCACACCACGACCTGCTCTCAGGATTAATCAGACTCTGTATTTAGCAGCTTAGAACTGATCCATCCTCTCAGAAGTCAGGCAGGCAGAATCTTCCAATTGCTCAATCAACACAGTACACGTACACTAAATTTGTGGTTTCAGCTTAGGGTTCACTTCCCTTTATACATAATGCTGATGAACATGCAACATTTAGGGGTGCTCCCAAGCAATCTCACCACCACCATATGGGCAACAGCCATGGGCGTGCTTCTGAGAACATGGCCATGTCTTGGACTACAGGGATCTTGTATCAACAAAGTAAACAAGTACTGACAAAGTAAAGCAGGGTTTTGCATTAATCCTTGGCATAAAATCACAAATACGTTATTAGAATGTTATAAACTGAACATTCCAATGCTGATGTAACAATCACCACTAGCAAATGGAGTTCTGAGGGGCGACATGGCTCAGGCAGTAAGAGCAGTCGTCTGGCAGTCGGAGGGTTGCCGGTTCAATCCCCCGCCCGGGCTGTGTCGAAGTGTCCCTTAGCAAGACCCCTAACCCCCAAATGCTCCTGACGAGCTGGTCGGCACCTTGCATGGCAGCCAATCGCCGTGAGTGTGTGTATGAATGGGTGGATGAGAAGCATCAATTGTACAGCGCTTTGGATAAAGGCTCTATATAAATGCCAACCATTTACCGTTTAGTTCTAGCAATTGAGTTCTAGAACACAATCAAATAAGCCTACGCTTCAAAGGGCTCAGTTTCCTCGGGAAACACCAAACGTGGCTTCTTCTATTGTTCTTCAGCAGCCCTATAAAGGGACTTCGTTGTTTTTGTGTCATCTTCCTCTAGGTCAGGGGGCATCAATTTCTCAGACAGCAGGTATTGTATACATTCCTCATCCTGGTGTCTGTTCATCTAATTGGCAAAAAAAATAAATGCTCCTCCTCCCTCTTCTGATGAAGCCCCACCCCTTCTGACAAATCCATTCCGTCGTACAGCGCAGCAACAAAGCAGGGATTTGTGTGGCACCACTCTGTTTTGTGCGTGTCTTTTTTTTTTGACGAGCCCAAATGAATCCTCTGACAGGCTGGGGCCTTTGTGTGGGAGATGCTTCCAGAACAGCGAGAGAGGCCCCATTGTGGAAATGTGCTGATGCATGTCCAGAGCATCTCTTAGCCTGAACAATAGTGTTTAACTAACCCATTAAGGTGTGTGATCACAGACAGTGTCATGTGATTAGAATTGTCTTACCTGAACAGTCTAATGCTGATCACGACTGGCCAACTGAAATCAGTGGATTTCTAGAACACTGAAACATAAGAAAAGAAAAAAGAAAAAAAGAATAAAAGTCATTAAGTACAATATGTAAGTATTATGTAGCCTATAAATACATTTCATAGTACTTTCCTCTGAAATCAAAATAGCTACTTATCAGTACTAGGTATTTACCCAGTAAGTACTAGGTAACTAACAGGCTGTAAAGTCTATAAATTGTTACTAAAGAAAACCTACTCTTCGGGTAGGTTAATGCAGTTCACCTCCCCTCACCTTAGATGTGCCCCCATCAAAGAGCTGCATTCATACCCATTAGAGACCAATGAGTCAGGGAAGGCCCTGAACCCCCCCCCCCCCCCCCCCCCCCTCTCCCCCGGGTTTGAACTTTACATCAAACATATTGATCTTTGCCTCGGGCAGACACTGGCATACTGAAGACTGGAACCTCTAATCTGGCCTAATTCTAATCTGACCTTCCAGTGCTGTGTCAAAAGAGGAGTGAAATTAACACCTGATGATGAAACGGCAGACTTTGAGAAATACAAGCTATATGGCTGAGAATTATGAGATAACGTATTTATGTAATGTTGAACCATATATTCAACTTGCATTATGTGCTATGGGTGTGTGTGTGTGTGTGAGTGTGCGTGCATGTGCCTGAGTGTGTGAGTGTGTGAGTGTGTGAGCGTGTGTGTGTGTGTGTGTGTTTGTGTGTATATGCGTGTGTTGTTGGTGGGGGGTTCATACAAAGACTGTGGCACTGTTTCATTTAAACAGTTAATGCTTTTTTCTGGGTTTTTTCAATATTGCTTTAAAAATCTTTTACTTTTTCCTGTATTCCCTTTGCCAAATCCTCTGAGATGAATCAGATTAGGCTACACTGATTTCAGTGATGTGTGGAACTGAAATACCAAACTTGGCACCTTGTGCACTTCATTTACGCAGGCTGAAGGAAAGAATTAGATTACTTCATTTTACAGACAAATCTAACGTGCTGCACTGAATATGAGACTCATATTGAGGATTCAGTGCCTCCAGTCTTCCAGAACATTCCAACTCATTCTGTCATTTAAACATGATGGTGCCATGTTCCTCCTCCCCGTGTGGCTTGTAAAATTAGTTTCTAGGGAAATGGGGGAAAAAAGAGCAAGTTGCCTTGAATATTGTGACAGAGCAACAGTAGTAATTGAGTGCAGAGTCCCTTTTAACAGTAAAGGAGCAGTCTGAGATATCAAATCTGAATGTATGTACAGAAAGCTTACAATCTTGTCAATCCAACAGTGTTATGTTTGGTACACTAAGGTCAATTGAACTTGACTTTCACCTCTTAGGATCTGAAAAGGCCATTTTTGGAAAGCCACAAGATATACATTCAGTGATCACTTTGGTGTAGTCCTGTACACCAGCTTGTTAATGCAATATTTAATCAGCCAATCATGTGGAAGCAACTAAATGCATAAAAGCATGCAGACATGGTCAAGAGATTGAGACCAAATATCAGAAAGAAATGTGATTTAAGTGACTTTGATCATGGGATGATTGTTGGTGCCAGACAGGGTGGATTGAGTATCTCAGAAACTCATGATCTCCTGCATAACAGCATAACAGTCTCTAGAGTTTGCAGAGAATGGTGCGGAAAAAATACCCAGTGAGCAGCAGTTCTATGGGCAGAAATGCGTTGTTAAAGAGACACATCAGAGGAGAATGGCCAGACTGGTCGAAGCTAACAGGAAGGTGACAGTAATGCAAATGACCACACATTACAACAGTGGTATGCAGAAGAGCATCTCTGAACACACAACCTGTCAAACATATAAGTGGATAGGCTACAGCAGCAGAAGTCTTAATAAGTCTTCTGCTGCTGTAAATGCTGTAAATGAATCTAATAAATACCTAATAAAGTGCTCACTGAGTCCGTACTGATCTTAAAATAGCTTTCTTTTTTACATGATGAACTGCCGTGGATAATTACAGTGTATTAATTATTGAATATAATTTTATCTATACTTTTGCAGCATGCATTTGTACCTGCCTCATGAAAGCCAGTGAAAAGAGCAGGCGTAGCAGCAAGAACAAACAGTTCACTTCTGTCAGCGTTTGAGGAGGTGGGAGTGAGACTAGGCTGCACCTCCAGCAGACCTATAAGCAATGATGTTACCCTCTTGAACGTGTTTTCTTGTTCAGGGTACAGAACAAACCGCCATGGCATCAGATTGAGTGCGGCCTTTGACGTGGTGTTTCTCCTTTCCTCATTATTCCTCGGCAGCTCGGGGGATTCGCCGCCAGGGCAGGGAACAGCCAGTGGGAATACCGGCGAGTCTGGGCCTGTCTGCCGTGCTGTATCCCGCTTCCCGCTGGGAAGCTCAGCTCCGCTCAGTTCCCACCGGGAAGCTCAACTGAGCTCAGTTCACTTTTATTTGTGTCGCGCTTTTTATGGAAGATTGTCACAAAGATGCTTTACAGGGCTGACATTGGCTCGGGCGGTAAGAGCCGTCGGAGGGTTGCCGGTTCGATGCCGCCCTGGGTGTGTCGAAGGGTCCCTGAGCATGACACCTAACCCCTAAATGCTCCTGACGAGCTGGTTGGTGCCTTGTATGGCAGCCAATCGCTGTTGGTTTGTGAGTGTGTGAGTGAATGGGTGAATGAGAAGCATCAATTGTACAGCGCTTTGGATAAAGGTGCTATATAAACAACAGCCATTTACCATTTACAGAGTAGCAGAATAGCAGGGTGCAGCCTGTAGGTGCATAGCTGGAACACAGGCGGTTGGTGGTTCCAGCCCTGGTGAAGCCACGATAAGATCTGCACAGCTGTTGGGTCCTTGAGCAAGGCACTTAACCCTACATTAAGTAACTTGGATGGGTCAAATGCAGAGGTCCAATTACTTCACGGGGTTGAATAAAGTATATTTTCATCTTCCAGCACCAGACCTGATCTCCCAAAGTAGCATGCATGTGAGGTGAACTTCCCAGAAAGGTCAGGAGGACCCCGGCTATAGAGGGGGAGCCCATCCTCCTCTGGCCGTACAGGACCCAGCTATAGAGGGGGAGCCCATCCTCTGCTGGCCGTACAGGACCCAGCTATAGAGGGGGAGCCCATCCTCTGCTGGCCAGCAAGGTGGAATGGTAGATGGATAAGATGTGTTAGGAAATGCATTATAACAAATCAAATTACTTGGATAGGTTACATTTAGGTAGTATATTAGTATTATAGATAGTCCAAACCTGCCCATTATGTCTTGTTTGTTGATGATACTCCCATACACTCTCACAAATAAAGGTACGAAAAGAGCCTGAAATGCTTGTCACTGGGGCGGTACCCTATAGGTACATGAATTTGTAGCCAGCAATATATAATTTGTACCTTACTTACTTGGAAAATGTACTAATTTGTACCCAAAGAGAACATTACAGTACTTTCAGGGTACATTTCTGAAAAATGTACCTCCACTGTCACTTTATTTCTGAGAGTGTATTAGGTGGCAGTCTCCAAGATTTTTTATTTTGAGAGCTTGCAAAGTCCATCGGATTAGTCCTGAGCCACCACACCTGTCGATCACACCTAACTCTGCTGCCTTCAGTAACCACGGCAACTCCCTTCTATAGATCAACGGTTCACCCGGAATTTGGGTCTCTCCGTGTCTGCGTTGCAAATGTATGGGGCGTGAATGGCAGAGATTTGCAGGTTCGGTCGGTAGTCTACCTGCCTGTGAAAAGAACCACGCCACGCTTCACGTAAGAGACAGACACAAACCAAACCTTTGATTCGGATATTGATGCTAGCCTACTTTGGTTCATGACTGGCTGGATTTTGCTCTCAGCGATAACAGTGTAGGGATGAAGACGTATTGGAAGTCGTTCGTTCAGTATCACTTTGCGCTCCTCCCCGTGTGGCACACGCTGTAGGCTACAGCAACCATCACATTTGTTCAATGAACGCGAAAGGGCACGGGAGAAAACAACGGTTTCCACTCCAACCAACTGCCATATCGTCGCCACTTTTCTTTGCCTTCTCTAAGGTAAGAAATCGCGCCTTTTCTCGTATGAGTAAACTACTGTTTTTTCACCTCCAAGACGGTACGTTTTGCGAAGATTTGCCATACAGTTGGCTGGATGTTTTTACTCATGGAACACACTCTTTTTGGGAGTGATAACGCAATTTAACAACAGGTTTTATGTGGCTAATATGGCACATTAAACGACATGATTGACAATAGTTAGACTGCGCGTAAATATTCACAAATAGATCAAGTGACGCTTGGTTTTTAGCTGATCATTCCAATAGCCTAGTGAGTATCAACATAAAAATATTGTTTTATACCCAGTAGACAGAATGAATTGTTATGAACATTTAACGACGTAGACGTAGTCTACAAACGTAATCAACATCGCAGGACAAAGATAAGGTTTAAATAATCCAAATAATCGGAGCCTAATGACAATAATATTACCGTAGCGTATATTAATGTAATGCGATACAAAAACGTTCTCCATGACGTTAAAGCATGTTTTTTTTTCTGAAA
Organism: Conger conger; assembly: GCF_963514075.1. NCBI lineage: Eukaryota > Metazoa > Chordata > Actinopteri > Anguilliformes > Congridae > Conger > Conger conger. Next base: position 40,490,706 of record NC_083765.1, on the reverse strand, counting down.
CAGTTTGCTTTAATGAAGCAACATTACGGACGGAGAGAGTAGTTTGAACTCGACCTTCTTCCAATTCCACAACGCCATTATGGGTTAGAATCGGTTTGTGTAAATTAATATAGGCTATTTTAGCAATATGTTAGCAATTTACGCCGAAATGTAAAATAAAACATTATATCGGCCAGAAGCTGTATAGCCTACTCTTAGAAAGGACACATAATCTATTGAATGTCAAGAGTTTGTGGACACTGTTTTTTTTTTTTTTTTTTGTCAACTGTGTCACGTCTTAAGCGAACTGTGTTTACAATACATGTATTTAGTGCATGGATAACTTTCCGAGGTGTATGTGTAAATATACAAGACTGTAAACACCGCGCACGCTTGCAATAGATCACATCAGTATGACATTTTTTTTTCACGATGCGTCGTGTAAACCACAATTAATTCTCCCCACATTACAGTGCGTTTCAATACAATGCTTTAATGAAAATATCAGTACTTTTCTGATGTTTCGGAACACGTAGCTACAACCGCTCCTTCTCTTCCGTCGCTCACGTTGTTGTGCAGGTGAAATAGAGAGACGCAACTTAACAGGTGTTCTTTTAGGAGAACAATTGCATGGAAGCGCAATTATGCTCAACAAAGTTATTTTATATTCGAGACTAAGGTGGCAAGTAATTGTTGCGCATTTAATTCATATTAGACTCATCACAGTCAAATGTGACCAGAATAACGTTTGAATAGAATTGCTAACATTTTCTATTTGCATCGACTATGTATATCTTTAAATCTTTATTTATTTTTAAATAATTAAAATAATTCAATAATGTGTTTTCTTGTTATCTTGGTCAAAGCCCCGAGGGAATACTTGATGCAGAATAAATAGCCTAGTATTTAATTTTGTATTCTGTATCCGCGTTTACGAGGAAGTATGTACAGGTATGAATTAAAATAGTGATATTCTGTTGCAGTCATAGTATCGAGAGGACACTTAGGACAAAGGTTTTAGGACCACTAAAGCAAAATCAAATGACCAATTTAGCGCATTCGGGCGGAAAACAATAAATGCCTTCAGTCTTCGTAAAGGTCATCACGCTTTGGGAGATATGCTCCTGGTGCTAGCCACGATGGGCAAATAGCCTACCAAGCAGCACCGACCTTGTGTTGAAATTACGGTTAATTGTCAAGCCTGTCTTAAGGTTTTTGTACTTCTTGTACCGTGAGCTCTTATGAACAGCTGTTAGCATTGCTTTCTAATTAATATGAACTATATAATTATGACTGTGCTCTTATGTAATACCTCTGAAAACTACTGAAGACTCTCTTCTGGCAAAGCGCTGAGTGTTGTTTCAGCTGAGTAGGCCATTGTGTTATTACAAGTTGAACCTTTTCCCCGTCACGGTTGGTAATGTACTCAACAACAACATGGCTCAATCTCACACTAGGACAAGTTTTGAAGACAGTCTATAAGGACTCAAAATTGGGATTGTGTCTCCTAGCAGAATTAATTAAGCATGAGAAAGCTTAATTTGTTTTTTGCAAATGTTAAATTAGTTAATAATTGTGGATAAGATGTGGATTTTAAATGCAAGTTACCATGGACACAGCGCTTTGGTTTCGTTAGTGCTCTTTCCTTTACGCAATGTGCCATGTTTCCCATCTCCCCCAACAGAGTCTAGCATGAGGAAGCCATTTCATGCACCTGACCCCGGAAGACATCCAGGATCCTCCGACTCCTTTTAAAACGGAAACCCCACCATGCCTAACACGTGGTAAATTCAGAGTCCCGCTCGCTGCCCCCCTCTCTCCCTCTCTGTCCCTTTCTCTCTCTTTCTCTCTCTCCACCTCTGCCTGACCGTAGAAGAGGACATGTCTTCGACCGTTGACTCGGCGGCTGGGGTCGGGTCTTCCACGGAAGAGGGCTGCGGCGGGGGGGTTCCCCGGAAGCGGCACGTCCGCAGGAAGCTGAGGCCGGCGAGGGTCCTGGGCTTCCTTTTCAGCCTCCTGGCGGCCTGCGCCGTCGTGTCCCTCAGCGCCGTGACCTGGAGCAGGACCCGGGTGGGGGAGCTACAGCCGTCCCGGGAGGCCCGCCCGGGCCCGGGGCCCGCCGCGCACCGGGCCCTCCTCTCCACCGATCGGCTGGACGACTCCAACGCCTCGGCGGACGACGCCCCGGTGGCCATGAAGTGGCACGGCGCCAACGGGACTTTCGAGATGCAGGGGGACTACCCTCCGGACCTGTTCACCCTGGCCGAGCGCAGGAGGGGGGCCGTGGTGGTGCACATGATGGGCATGCTCTACATGTTCATCGCCCTGGCCATCGTCTGCGACGAGTTCTTCGTCCCCGCGCTCACCGTCATCACCGAGAAGCTGCAGATCTCCGACGACGTGGCGGGAGCCACCTTCATGGCCGCCGGGGGCTCCGCTCCGGAGCTCTTCACCTCCCTCATCGGGGTCTTCATCTCCCACAGCAACGTGGGCATCGGCACCATCGTGGGCTCGGCCGTCTTCAACATCCTCTTCGTCATCGGGATGTGCGCCATCTTCTCACGGCAGATCCTCAACCTGACGTGGTGGCCGCTCTTCCGGGACGTGTCCTTCTACATCGTGGGGCTGGTGATGCTCATCATCTTCTTCCTGGACAACAAGATCACGTACGGGGAGAGCGTGGGCCTGCTGCTCTGCTACTCCAGCTACGTCACCTTCATGAAGTTCAACTCCAACATGGAGAGCTTCATCAAGTCCATCTTCAACAGGAACCAGGTGAACGAGCTGGAGACCATGCCCAAGGTTAGCCATCCCGTCCTCTTCTGCCATTTTGTTTTGTTGTGTGTTGTTGCCTTGACCGGGATGTACTCTAAATAAGAATACTGTCCAAAAAATATTATTGTTGTTATTATTTTTATGATGATTATTATTATTTCTTGGGATTCTTGTTCTAAGTGGCCAAAACATGTCACATGGTCCAGAACGTTTGTATGGCAGTACAGTTGACCTTAATGTCAGCTAAGGTAAAAGCACAGCTTGGCTGTGGCTTAAGCTATGGGATTGTACTTAACATACAATGAAGACCTCTGCCATTGCCAGTCCTAATAGCTGGCATTGGGGGAAGGTATAACAGACTCAGAGCCTATTTTAGACAACCAGACACAACATTTAAGCAGCACGATAAGAAAAAACCTAATATGGTAAGTTGTCTGAATTTATATAGCGCCTTTATCCAAAGCGCTGTACTATTGATGCTTCTCATTCCCACACACTCACACCAACAGCAATTGGCTACCATGCAAGGCACCAACCAGCTCGTCAGGAGCAATTGGGGGTTAGGTGTCTTGCTCAGGGACACTTTGACACACCCTGGGCGGGATCGAATCGGCAACCCTCCTTCTGCCAGGTGACAGCTCATACCTCCTGAGCTAATGTCGCTCCCCGAGTTTTCTTATTTCATTTTTTGGTTCAGGTACAGTGGTGCATCCTCATTTCTATTAGCGAAATCATGAATTATTCCTTAGTTATTAAAGTAACCAGACTGAATCAATGCACAAACTGTGATTAACCATGTAACAATGTTTCCTGTGAACGGTCATGTTCATCTGAAGGCTCTGCTCAGGTTAGCAAACCACAATGGTAATTAAACTCCCTCGTTGCTGATTTCCTTGTGTGTATAAAATGGAAAATGATATCTTAAATCCACACAGTATCTGTGTTCTTGTGGCCAGACTGGAGGAGCAGAGGAGCCGGTGTATTGGATAGCTTAGTGTTTCTATTTTTCCTCCCTGATGCCTGAATCTAAGGAGCAAGGCCCAAGAGGCTCATCGTAGCCTTGTCTCCGTCTCCCGATGGATGTGGCACTAGGGGAATGATGAGGCGATATACGTGCATACAGCACCTTTTTAAACCAGTGCATGTTTTCATCATTCAGTCAAGGAGAGGCATGCAGCATTAGCAGACTGAGCCCTGGACTCAGTCAATCCTAAAGGATTTAAGCATGTTTTTAACTTAAGCAAGTGTATTTAAGCAGAGCTTTGTGGCTTTATTGCTAGCTGAAACTTCTTAATTATTATTAGTAGTAATACACATAGTATTTGCAAGATAAGTTAAATATGTGGGCTTTTGTCGGCTAGCTTGCGAGTTTGATGGTATCTGCTATTGATTAGGTTATTAACTGTACTCAATATTAATAATACAAGTATTTATTTTCTTTGCAGTTTTGATGCTTGTGAGGCTTACATGCTACAGTAGATATAGAGGCTATGGTGGTTGACGGGCTTGAATTGCTATCCTTGCCGCATTAAACCCAGTTCAGACCAAAACTGCAGGAACAGCTAATGGTGAGATTGAGAAACATTAAGATTTAACAGAGTAAATGCTGCAGACTCCTTATCAAAATGATGGCTAGCACATCAAATGGCTACTTCTACAACAAAGGTGTTGAGAGTTTTGACTGTGGACTGCAGAAACTGGGTGGTGGTGCATTAGTGGGAACAAAGTGTTGTGAAACCATCCTGTTAGCGGATTACTTTCTGATCTGAAGTCGCCGTAAGGCTCCAGTCCCACAATGCTTTGTAGACATCAGGTGTGACCCTCATCGTTCACTTCATGTGATTGTGATGAGACTCTTGGATAATTTTCTGAAGAAAAAGATTATATTTATGTCTTCATTTGTGCTTTAATCTTTTTATTTTATTTTACTTTGTTTAAAGAAAATTGCATTAATGATGACTGTACAAATGATGTGTTTTTGCGACTTAACAACACCAGCCAACGCACAGTCAAAATGTTTCTATTTTAAATACTCATTAATTTAAGAGAGAGAAAGAAATACACAGTATTATCACCTTAATCCTCTGGCACAAACCCTTTACTTTCAAAGATGACTGCTCTGTAAAGGGAGCCAATTCATCTGTCTTTAAAATACAGTCTAAATATGCTGTAATAATTACTGAAAGAATGTGAAATGCGGTTTTACATTTTTAAAGAAAGATGAAATGGAGTGCGAGCTGCAGGGCCTTCAGAAATATAGTTTCTGATCTTAATATTATTCCTCAGTCTTCGGGGGGGACAGTTAAACAAAAAAGACAAACGCTTGTGTCGGTCGACGTTAAATTGAACAGATTCATGTTCTACTATGAGCAATGAAACCCCAGGATATCGGGGACAATGATATGGTGAAGTGACGCCATATTTATGGAACGATCGCAATCTCCCTCCGTGTCATGGAAGCAAAAGGTACCAGCAGAAGTTCCTTTCTCAAAATATTTATACTAACTAACTAATTGTATTTTCAGTTAAATAATTGCTATACACCCAACACATGTACTGCAGTGCAGTGGCATTTGATGTATGGCATTTGATGGTCAGGCCTGGATTTAGTGTTCATATGGCGTTTTAAAGGGCTACAGTCAGTACAGGTAGGTTTGTGTTAAGGCCAGGAACATTGATGAGAAAATATCTATTGCTAATACATACACCACCATTCAAAAGTTTGGGGTCACCATTGTCTTTTTCAGCTTTTTCTGATTTAATATTTTATTTTCTCTGTTTGTAATCAAACAATTGATGGTCAAAGCGCAGACTCAGAGCTTTCATTAAAAGGTCTTTTTTTATACACTTTGGTTTCACCATGTACTAGTACTACTACTAGCACTTTTATATTTTAAACTTCTGAATGGTAGTGTACATTATTACATAATTACAGGTGATAGTTTTTGTTTTTTTCAGTTCAATTTCAGTTATGATTTAAACTGTTTAAATGGATACATGCAGACGGAAATAACAGAAATGAACTGAAAGACTTGACGAGAGCTTCAGAGATAGGAGGCGTTTTCATGTTGCAGCCGGAGTGTGTAAATGCAAAACGAAACCAAAAAAAATCTTTGATGTTACTCGTTTGTGAACGTTGGAGCGTTTGTGAAATTGGTGTCTTTTTTCCTTCAAATATTGTCCAACCTTGTGTGTTCTCTCTCTCTTATACAGTTGGAGTCTTCTGCATTGCTATCCAATGCAAGTTACGCACCGTACGGAGAGCAGGTGAACTAGCTTGGTGTTTACTTTGTTCAATGTTTACAATAAGTGGGTGCCTCTTCATATGGCCGACAGGGAAAATGGCTGCCCACGTGATCTGGTCAATTAAAAGGAGATCAAATTAATGACAGTTAGTTTGGAGATATCCCAGCAAGCAGTACTTGAAAAACATCAGTTGTAGCAGTATGATTTAAAATGACAAAACAAAACAAGTGAATATTGAAATGTTATAAATGTAAAAAATGGAGTACAGGTATGAACTCAAGTGTAAACACTGAAGAGAATACAGTGAAATACAAAGTGTTTGATAGATATGCGAAATACGATTCTGAAATGTGCCATCATTGTACCTTTAGTGCTTAATTTTAATATGAAGTTGGTCCGGCAAATTGATGGTGACCTTACGAAGACTTGTGTAGCTTAAATCAAACAGTTAAACAGCCTTATAATTCTTTGCTGTTTTGAGGGTCATCGCAGATGTCTTCGGATGTTTCCTAATATGCAACTAAACCGAATTAAAAAAAGAAAACGCTGACCACCGTCCTATCACCATAATCACTGATCTTTACTGTATTGTTGATGTATACTATATTCTTTCATACTGTAACAAAAAACTCCTGAAACATACAGTAGATCAAGAGCTTACAACAATCCTTGAGGTGTACCTTTTTTTTGTTTGTTTAATGTTTTCACTTTGCTCATCTAGTTGTGAGTGCAAAAGAAAGAATGACAGATGAAACATTGCACTGAGTCGAGAAACACAGTTGAAAAACAGTTGTTTTTGGTCGATTCACAGTGAGAGATCTTCCAAGGCTTAAGTACTGTATGCCAGCATTCTCCACAGGAAAAGTAACAATCGATTCACTTTGCCGTCTTGTTTTCAAAGCCTTGTATTCATATTCTTTTCTTTGTAGTCTTCCTGTCAGGTAAAAAGAACCCTGCATTTTCTTGCTATGTTTTTTTTTGCTTCGGTAGCAACTTGAATTGAATTGAACTGAATTTCAGAAACATATGCGTGACGGTGATTTATGTAGAAGAGAGAATTACAGTGCTGGCCCGCATTCAGGCATGCTGTTCACACTTATGGCCCACAGACCCTTTGACCGTCAATATTTGAGCCTTCAGAACAACATAAGATGTCTTTCATATCTCATAGAAAAAGACCAATTCCTAGCCTAGCTATGTGCTTTGAGTTTTACATTTAAGCTGACTCACTTCTGCATTGTTTCAATGAGGTTGTCATTACAGTTTTTGAGTAAAAAACTGAAATATTTGCTTAGATTATTTACTCAAGAATAAGGGAAAGACTGACTACAGTTTGACTGAATGGAGACCTAAGTCTAGGGGATCATAATAGACCTGGAAGATAGACTCAATTATATGTGGGTCTTCTTCTTAAAAAGCACCAAGGAGTGTGATTAAGTACTACACTATGACAATGGGTGCACAGTAACATGGAAACAAAACCTGCTGGCAACTGAAAGTGTCATAGATTATCTAGTGCGTCCACACGATCTATGGTTCTGCTGTGCACTGTTAAATTCTTCTCCGACAGTTGAGGTGGAACAAAGGTACTGTGTGATATTACTGTACTATGAAGCTGTCTGGAGAGGCTTCCAACATTTCCTCCAGCATGCAGGGCTCAGGAAATCACTGAAAAAGCCCTAATTCCCATTAGCGTAACCATAACAACCACAACGCGTGTCACTGATTCTGTATGAGATCCAATCAACATCATCCGGTGAATAGGCAATTAACAAAGATGATGAAACCGGTGCATTGCAGCGATTAAAGCGTTCTCCATGTACCACACGGTATTTATGGAACAGGGAACTGCTGCAGCAGTAAATGTGAGTGCAGTTGTGGTCTGACCCCAGGTAGAGTGAGAACACTTAATTATTCCAGGGCTATAATCCCGTTTAATACCATATTAAGCACTCATGAGAGCTGGTGTCAATGATGTAATATGAGGTCTTAGGCCCGATATTCCTTTTGCATTGACTCATGCTGATGCTGCCTTATGGGGAGGGTGGGAGAGAGAGGGAGAGAGAGACAGAGGGAGAGAGAGAGACAGAGAGAGACACAGAGAGAGAGACTAATCTGTGTGTTTGTGTGCATGCATGTGTTTGGTTGGGGGGTATAGTGTATGTGTGTGTGTGTGTGTGTGTGTGTGTTTGTGCGTGCATGTGTGTGTTTGTTTTTTATTTGTATGCGTGTGTGTTTGTGCGTGCGTGCATGCATGTGTTTGCTTGGTTGGAGGGTATTGTGTATGTGTGTCTGTGTGTGTGTGTGTGTTTGTGCGTGCATGTGTATATCTGTACTTTTTTTCTGTGTGCGTGTGTGTGCATGGGGGGGTGCTTGTCTCAGCTGGAGAGAGCAGGTGTCAGGACTGTTACAGTGTTCTGTTATTCTGTTATTGAATAAAACCATTAATCTTGAATTAAAATGCACAGACACGAGAGACTGTGTTGCCTACAAAGTATCTGAGTACCCATCGGCCTTAAGAGACACATCCTATTTAAGAGTGTCACCTTCCTTCAGCCAGAACCTTCTGCCCAAGGAAGGCATATGAACTTACACATATTTTTCTCCTATTGGGTGTATGTTAGTACTGATCAGTTATTTTCAGTTAAACATGGTTTGATTAAATTTGACTTGTCTCTGTGTGTGAATACACGTAGTCCCATGGTGGTTTACATGCTTTTTTTGTGATAAAAATCTTGATGCAGGACTTTGGATAATGTTTTGTGATTGGTCACTATAAAGCCATAATGTCATAATTTCAGTGAGTTCTATTCATTATCATTTTAAACTCATAATGAACCATGTTCCCTTATGCTAAGGAGATACATCAGAACACATTGAATTGAAATGCATGGTCATGATACTGTATCACTTCATAAATAATTACAATATAATTATTGCATTGTTTGTGCCCACAATAGGTTGAAATAAGTTGGTAATAAAATTGACAGAACCAAACCAAAACACCCAAATACAACCAGGATATTCCGGTTAAGCTGAAAGTACTTTGACAGTTGCACATAATCAGTGGCGTGGAGCTATTTTTGAAAGCCAAGCAAGATGGCTCATTATTTCATAGGCATTTGCAGGTTCACTGCTACCCAATCAATGGCAAAGCTGAGCAATGAATTAGCAGCCAATCAAATGTCAGCCTGTGACGTCCTATGGGGGTGAGATCAGAATTTGCTCTCAGAACTGGATCGCAGTTCTAAATGTGGTTATCTGTTTCCATTAATCTTCTTAGAGAGAGTTAGCTCGTATTACACAAGCTGAAGGGCCTGTCACTGGCCCTGGCACCCCGGCAAAAAGAAAGTGATTCAAGGAGAGATTGCCTTTTTTCCCCATTACTTAAAAAATATACAGTCCCCTCCAAAAGTATTGGAACAGGAATGCCAATTCTTTTGTTTTTGCAATACACTGAATACATCTGGGGTTGAGATAAAACGATGAACACAAGAGTTCAGAATTTCAGCTTCAAATTCAGATCTGTCATCTCAAGTACATCTTTTGACCTTCAACTCAATCTTCAGCGTGTAGCAAAAACAAAATAACTGACCGTGCTGTTCCAATACTTTTGGAGGAGACTGTATATGCAAACAGCATTGCAGGCAAACCTACATGTTATGTGTGGAGATCACATGGCACGTACGATGAAGCGTACGATGGCACGTACGATGAAGCGGCAGAAGGACTGGAATCACCACGTTTGGTGCAGAAAATGATCTGCACTGGGGAGAAAACGCATCGTTATTATTCATGGATTTATTTAAACTGAAATGTTTTTTACAGTAATCACTGTCCTCTTGAAGGACTGTTTTCTTATGAAAAATCATTCTCAGGAATGATTTCACACAGGCAGCTTGTGTCCGTCAGAAATCTGATGCACAAATTGCACTGCCCTACTTATCCCTTTGAAGAGTGGGTTCTTTGGAATGTTTTTTTCAAAATTCTAAGTCAGTGTTCTAGAACTGCTTTCAGTGACCAGCAGTTATTCTTACATCAGCATTAGAATGTTCAGTTAAGACTCCCTGCCGCTCAAAGATCTGTTTCACTCGCGTACACATCACATCGCGGAAGCTGCTCTAACTCTGCTCTAACTCAGCTTTAAAGTGCCTCAGCTGCTCTCGAATATCTCCCCCTGCCCACTGGCTACCCGAATGCTCCATCACGACGATGTCAGACCTGCGTGTGGCGTGGCTGTGAAGTGGCTCATTACCGAGTCCCTTTCATTAGCGCCATCCACCGCGCTGCTAGCGCACGCCGCACTGAGGCACTCACGGCTGCTGTGAGCTTTCAGGGCGGGCTCTGCTCTAGTGCTCTCCGCTTATCTGGTCTGCCTCTATTCACTATTCACCTTTCATTTTAGTGCCATCCTCCATAAACATTGGACCTGTGTGTTTGTGTGTGTGTGTGTGTGTGTGTGAGAGTGTGTGTATGTGAACAGGGAACACAAATGCCCCTCCCCTGAGAAAAGAATGATTTTCAGTCACGTACCACACCACTCAACTCCCCACCTCCTACTTTAACTCAAGTGTTAGTCACACAGAGGCAACATTCATATGTAAAGGGGGTCAGCCACACAGAGATTTTCTATTCATTACAGTTATCTAGCTGACTAATTTAATTAGTTAATTAGACTAAGCAGGGGCCAATCCAATGCGCTGATCCACCAACCTTCCAGGTCCCAGTCAAGCACCTTAGCCACTAGGTTTCAGGCTGCCCCCTATCTGTCAGAAATGGCCTGAGCGAATGTGTTTTCTACATAGTGGAGGGGTAGCTGCTATAGTCAGTGTGTTTTTCCATATTTTGCACTCATCAAAAATTGAAAGCAGTTGGGAGTTTTGACGGACTGCGGTATACCTCATCATCCGTTCACTGTTCACTGTCTATTCTGAAAGGGTGAAGGAGGTCCATGTCGTTTCCGACTCGGACAAGCACATTATCAGGCTTGTTTTTTTAATTATCGCTGTTTGTTGACTTTCCGATCCCGATTTCCTATCAATCCCCAATGTTAAACAGGAAACCCTTCCCCTAACACCTGCACTGGATGGTGAAAGTGTGTACGTGATTCCTGCCATTCCCCAGTGCCACTGCAGCCGGGTCTCTCCGCTGAGACCGAATAGCAAGCGGTGTACAACCACGGGCCGACTCGCGCACATTATTCCCGCCGATCGCCGTCTTTCATCCCGCAGAAGGACCCGAGACACCACCTGTCTGTTCGGCAGCTTGCCAGTCATTGGAATTTACACTCGGCTGACTTTAAATTCAGTGTCACACATCGCATATCAACACTTCCGCTAGAAAAGACTACACTCCCCATAGATCTGATGCCATTTTCCTTTTTCCTTAAACTGAGCTTTGCTGACTGTAGTTCAAAGCAGGACAGCGTAGCTCAAATATTTTTACTGAAGAAACACATTTTCCATTACACTCGAGTGATAATATGAGCTGAACTACAAATGAGTAAAATGTTGAGCAATTAATTCCTCTTAATTCCACTATGACAGAGAATCCAGTAGGGAAGAAATGTGCTATATGAGATAAGATTTACTCTCTGAGCGCAACATTTACTATATAACAGAGTTGACCTCACACTTTACAGTGTGTCATTGCTCAAATGGGAATATTCCAGAATATTGGCAATGTACATCCTAATGCTGAAGTAAATCAAATCTTGTAAAGCGTACATTTTTAAAACTGATGTCGGGAGACAGCGTTTAGGAACATGATTTCAGTCCTCTTCATGTTTGCCTGACTTATTCAAGGATACAGGCCTGTTTTGCCTTTGAATCCTGCAATTCTGTTCATAGCTGCTTTGGCTGTTTAAATTCCTGACCCTCTGATTGTGCGCTCTGGTCTGAGGTCACAGCCTAATTAGCGCGGGCTCTCTGAGATAATGGCCGTCTCTGCTCGGGTCTGGGCACTGTGACTCAGCCAGCGGGATGGAGACGGCTCGGCACAGACGCCGCAGTGCTTTGACGAAGGCTCTTCAGCCGGTTCGTTAGTGGAGGAGTCTAATCATCACCGCACAACAGCGTAGGCAAGGCCCCTTCTGCCCAGATAACACTGAGACAGAGAGAGGCAGACTCAACAGGTAAACAGGGTATGGATGACAACACGTAGGTGCTTAGTGTTTAGAGCAAACACACTAAACACAGTCTTACACACACACACACATTGACGCATTCACACAAACACACACACACACACACACAACTGCTTGCAGATACAGACAGGTAAACAGGATATGGATGACAACACATAGGTGTTTAGTGTTTAGAGCAAACACACTAAACACAGTCTCACACACACTCATGCAGTCACACACACACAGACAACTGCATGCCGATACAGACAGGTAAACAGGATATGAATGACAAAACAATGCCCTTGGAGTCATAAGGTTCTTTTTGCATTCTGAGTAGTTCTGAGCTTTTACTTCCTACACAACAAAACTGTCAGTTAGAGCATTACCATTCTAAGGTCTCAAATTGTGTCTGGAGCAAACACAGACACACTCAGACACACAGAGACACTTGCACACACACACAAGTGAATGCAAATACAAACATGCACACATTACGACACGCAGCAATATACAGATTGCAACATAGGCAATCTGTATATTCTCCTACTGTTTAAGAGATTATGGAAATGAATTTGGATCGTGCATGCATAATATTTAGAATTCAATATGACCCTGTAATATTTAATGTGCATATGAAATGTTAATAAACAAATTGCTAGATTTTTCTCTAGAAGCTAAAATTGGTTCATTATTTCAGAATAAAAGTATAAAAGTGCACATACACTCACACACAGACAGACACACACAGTGCTGAAAGCTTTCCATTACAGAGCCATGGACAGCTACCACTAGCCTGACTGAAATGTTCTTTCTTGGATATTCTGCACACATTTCTATCTAATGCATTTTGAACAGCTGGCATGAAACCCTTCAACAAGCAGGTTTGTCCAGCAGACAGCTATTTCAGTGCAAGGTGTGAATTCATCTGAACCTCAGGGTCCCAGACAGGGTGTGGGTGGGCATGTGTTTTTGTGTGTGTGGGTGTGTGTGTGTGTGTGTGTGTGTGTGGGCATGTGTTTGTGCAGAGATGTGTGTGTGTGGGCATGTGTTTGTGCCTGTGTCTATGTGTGTGTGTCTGGGAATGTGCTTTGAAAGAATAGCAGGCTGTTAAATTGATCAGGCTGTTTAAATGGATTGTATTTTTTATTATTGTAGACTGCGTAATTGCCTGTGGAGAAGGGCTTCTGGTAAATGTAAGATTGGTGGCAAAGAACGCTTTTTGCAGTTAGCAGTTTGTGTGGGTGCATGTGGAATGGTAGTCTACTCCCTGGGGGGTACAGGTATTAGGCCTTAGGTGGTGGTGGTGGGGGGGGGGGGGGCGTTATTAATTTGGAGAGGGGAGGGGGAGGGTTGCTGGTAGAGGTTGTTCAAGGTCGACGGTGATCCCTAAAGTGCAGTCACACACCTTCCTCCCGGGGGTGTAAGCTAATCTTCCTGAATCCTTCAGGGGGTGGGTCTGACAGTGTGAAACAAAGGGGGGAGTTGAAGCACGATCAATCAGAGCGGTTTTAAAGAGCACCTCCACCTCTGTGAAAGACGATTTTCTTTAACAGTGGAGGTGCTCCAGGACGTTCAGACCTCGTTTCTGACCGAAACCTCTCAAGCCATGCTTCCTTATTATGGCTGCGTCTTTTCGACTGTCACGCTGTGCCTACACAGTGTTCAAGGATTCCCTGTATCCACGCTTCATGTTTTTCCCTGTGATGTTATCAACACCAGGAGACAGAACCTCTCAGAGCCACTCACCCCCCCACCCCCCACCCCCCACCCCCCAAACCCAAACTCCCCAAACCCACCTCCTTCAACACTTAAAAAAAATCCAAACTCTCAAACTCTCTCAACTAGTCAAACTTCTGAGGTGTGTTTCCGCAGCGTGGAGAGCTTACCGGCACCGCAGCATTTTGGGTAGCCCTAGCGCTGTCCTGATTGGCTCCCCGCTGTACTCGCGGAGGGGTCCGCCTGACCGGGCTATTTAAATAACGCCGGCGTCTGAAACACAGAGCTCCCCTCCTCACCCCGACTGCCACTCTGAATCAGCATGCTGGCAATCAAGCTGCGCTCTGGAACAGCTAATTAAGGAGAATCTGTGTGATGCAGCCGATAGCTGCACTTCAAACCCCTGGCAGCAGCTCTCTCCCCCCAGCCCAGCCGCAGAGCCGACGGCTGACTCGAGGTCATCCAGAGTCCCTTACAGCAAGGGCCACGCGTCTAAACTATATATACTATACTAAATAATATTATTATTAAAGGCACAATAGATACGATTTTTGTGTTCAAACATTGTCACAAGACCATTGTAGATCCCTTCCTATCATTGAAAAAGGCTCACGGACATGTTGACTCACCATCTGCCTGTGTTTATAGTCCATAAATTCGGGTTTCAAAATATACAGTCGACACAGTGACACTCTGTACCAAAACATTGTACAGCTGTACAATAATTCAAGCTCAGTGGTTGAAAATTGGTTTTAATTGCCACAGCCAATGATGTTTCAACGTCAGTGTGTTTACAGAGAAGACGGAGGGATAAACAGTGTTGTGGTTTGAGCGTGTTTGTTGCTTCAATTCTCTCTTGACCATTAAGAGTCCGAAATTACCTATTGTACCTTTATTATTCTTATTAGTATTTAGAATATTATAAAAGCCACCTTTTGTCTCTCTGCAATAATCTTTTTGTTGCCATGGTGCTATAATGCCGTCATCATTAATCAATTTTTGTTTTCTGGTTACTATGGAAAACCGCACATGCCTTGGTTTTCAGAATCACATGGAAAGCTACAGCACCGAAGAAGAAGCAGCTCGAAAACATTGGGTAACACTTCACAATAAGGTTACATAAATTGGCATTAACTAATGTAGTTATATTAATCAATTAGCTATTGAGAAGTTAATATGTGCTGCTTTGTTAATGTATTTACACATCATTAATTCATGTTAACAACAACATAAAAATATGAATGTAATTAATACATTTGTTAGTAGCCTAGTTAACAAATATTAATGAAAAGGTAATTAACTTAAGATCGATAATTACTACATTTGTACATTATTAATTCATGATTAACAACTACATTAGTTAATGCCAATCCATGAACCTTATTGCAAAGTGTGACCAAACATTGTTCCTGTGTAATCGTCATTTTCTCTCATAGCATGTCTGAGTTAGAGTTCCCTGCTCTACAGTGATTGATATCACAGAGTAAGTGCCCTGGGATCAAGCCTTTCTTCACTGACAAATGAAAAAGAACAGCATTATCACTCCGAGGGTTTAAATACACCCTCTGTCCTTTTTTTCCAATGAGTAAGACGGAGGAAGTCTTACAGAGTCTTACAGAAAAGTTTTACAGCCGAGTCGGAGAATCAGCGGATGCTCTTTCATTTCCCTGTGATTGTAGCCGTAAGCCTCTGCTGTCCTGACAAATCCTGTTATTTCCCAGATTAGCCGTGTAATACAAAGCTGAGGAGAACACCCACGTGGTCTGGAAGACACTCCAGATATCAAATCCAGTCCAGTCTGAGAAAGCTCGCCTTTAAAGGGAAAAAAGACCAAAGTTTGGATTAATTTGAGAGAGATTCAAAATGTTAATGAATCTGGTCTTTAAATCGTATGAATTTGTTACACATTCATTTTTGTTGGCTACTTTTAATCAATAGCGATACAAGAGGTCTTCTGAAAAGCAATCCAAAATTCCATGGAGGCTTCATCAACCAAAACGAGAAAATGAACTGAAATATAATCCGCACATTTAAAAACGGCTATCATGTTCAGTGAGAACAGACCCGAATAGAACTTCAGTTGCGTTCCTTATGAACTTGGCAAGTCAAAGCTCTGAGTTTGGAACATTCCAGTGATCACCCCCAAGCAACCGTTTGACGTATGATGGCTGGCAAGAAACTCGTTAGCTCTGACACTTTTCTATGCAGCAAATCTTCAGAGCTACATTGTAACATACGCTGCTGTTGGGAACTTATTTAGGAGCCAACTGTTGTTACATGTTATTCTGCATTCTGACATTTCAGCCATTTTGAATGAGGTCAGTTTCTTCCTACTCGGCAACTCGGAGCTGTGAAATGATATGTGACTTTCTGACTTGTAATCCAGAGTTCATCTGTCCTGGTCATAATAAGTTTTCCAGGTATGTCGAATGCAGGAATCAACCTGAGAAATAAAATGTAAGGTAAAGACAGTAACATGCACAGCACTGACTTCCAACATCATTTATGAAAAATAGAAACACAGGCAGCATAATAAAATAAGTATAGTAGACATTCTACAGTGTGGCAAAGCTTTTAAGTGTTTGTGTGCTTCAGTATCCTCAGTACTCAGAAGGATTACTGAGGATACTGAAGGTTCTGGGACCTTCCTGGTCAGGATGTTCTTCCGCACAAGTCTGGGAGATTAAGGCGTGAGACCTGAACTTGGCATGGACTGTGTGTGTTATTCCAGGTCACAGTAGAGTCAGCGAGGCCTGTGCGAGAGGTGCATCGTGGGAAAACACTGTTAAGGTCTTGTTCAGGTTGTGAAGATGACTATTTCTTATGACCTATGATGACTAATATTTTCTCATGACTACAGCGTAAAGCTGAAAATAAGAGAACAGGTTGAATGGATGTTAAGTATTTCATCGTGGACTGTTTATGGGAGCAATTTTGTACAGGATG
Organism: Conger conger; assembly: GCF_963514075.1. NCBI lineage: Eukaryota > Metazoa > Chordata > Actinopteri > Anguilliformes > Congridae > Conger > Conger conger. The sequence goes on along the minus strand of NC_083765.1, from coordinate 40,473,917 downwards.
CGTGGTGTTGGGAACATTTTCGTACAGGATGCACGGTGTTGGGAGCGTTTTGTACAGGATGCACGGTGTTGGGAGTATTTCGTACAGGATGCACAGTGTTGGGAGCATTTTTGTACAGGATGCACGGTGTTGGGAGCGTTTCGTACAGGATGCACGGTGTTGGGAGCATTTTTGTACAGGATGCACAGTGTTGGGAGTATTTCGTACAGGATGCACAGTTTTGGGAGCGTTTTTGTACAGGATGCACGGTGTTGGGAGTATTTCGTACAGGATGCACAGTGTTGGGAGTATTTCGTACAGGATGCATGGTGTTGGGAGCATTTTTGTACAGGATGCACGGTGTTGGGAGCGTTTTGTACAGGATGCACGGTGTTGGGAGTATTTTGTACAGGATGCACAGTGTTTGGAGCATTTTTGTACAGGATGCAAGGTGTTGGGAGCGTTTCGTACAGGATGCACGGTGTTGGGAGCATTTTTGTACAGGATGCACGGTGTTGGGAGTATTTCGTACAGGATGCACGGTGTTGGGAGTGTTTCGTACAGGATGCACGGTGTTGGGAGCATTTTTGTACAGGATGCACGGTGTTTGTCCCGAGCAGGCGTAACTCCTGGGGCCGGGCTGGCAGGCGAGGGTCCCGGCGGTGGCCTTAATTAGATCCGCCGCTTGTTAAATGAAGGACTGCTAATTAACGAGCGGGTGGCCTAAGGTCTCTGTGTGCTCCGAGCTCTCATTATACCTCCAGGTAGGAGAGGAGCAGAGGAGAGAGGGAGGGCGGGTGTGAGGAGAGGGGGAGAGAGTGAGAAAGAGAGGAGCAGAGGAGAGAGGGAGGGGGGGAGTGAGGAGAGGGGGAGAGAGTGAGAAAGAGAGGAGCAGAGGAGAGAGGTAGGGGGGAGGAGAGGGGAGAGTGGGAGAGAGGGAGGGAGAGTGGGGTGAGGGGAGAGATTGAGGAGAGGGGAGTGAAGGATAGAGGGAGAGAGGGAGAGAGTGAGGAGAGAGAGGGAGATAGGGATAGCTTTTTTGTGCTGTGTGAAAAAGGTAAAAAAAAGTATTTTCATTGCAATTTTTTTTCATGACTGAAGGCTTATTTAATCATATTACATGTAAGCAAACTCCAAGTTGGTTTCCATGGAGTAAGAATTCATTCAAGGACAGGAAAACACTTTAGAAACACTGATAAAAAGGCATCCACTCTATATTTCTTTCACTAAAGCAAACCAAATTGAATAGCTTTGAACAGCAATACCAATAGGATATAGTATTACATTTTCTGTTTAAAATTGCACATTTGTTTCACAGGCCTACAATGGCACCTGGTCCTTGCCACATCACTTACTGCAATAATATAATGATGTCTGTGATTTGTCCCACTGTATGCTCAGAATTTTAAAGTGGTTTGGGACCAGGGGAAGGAGGACAGACAGTATTTTATTATTGAGATTATGGATGTAGTGAGATGCGTTGAGGGTTTCGAATCTACTTTATTTATGTCTTATTTGTTTTTTATTTAATAGCTTTGAATCAGCCTAAAGCTGCTTAGCATTTCAGTGATATTTTTACCACGTACACCTTTTAAGATTTAGCAGGCCAAACCAAATGTATTATGGGAAATAGTTGGCCCTCAGGGCATAGTTTGGCATTGGTGCCCTTTAAGCCCTTGTTCAGTGGAAAGTGGTGAGACGTGTTGAATAAAACCATTCCGGCTCAACCCTTAGCAATCCGGTGGAAGCAGATGGGTTAAAGATGGGCAATGGGAATGTATTACTGGTGCTTTAAAACTTAAATAAATATATAGAAATATTGCCTGTTTGAGTTGAGGGGCTGCTAGCCTTTGGATTTGAAAGCTTGTTGCTGTTGTGGAAAGTGTAACCTTGGGTTCTCATTCATGGAGCGACTGACAGATGAAAGGTGGGGTGTCTCTGTTGGAATGATGGCCATTCTTTGTCAGAATAATCTCAGGTCTCAGTCAGAATGATCTCAGGTCTCAACCAGAATGATCTCAGGTCTCAGTCAGAATGATCTCAGGGCTCAGTCAGAATGATCTCAGGGCTCAGTCAGACTGATCTCAGGTCTCAGTCAGAATGATCTCAGGTCTCAGTCAGAATGATCTCAGGTCTCAGTCAGAATGATCTCAGGGCTCAGTCAGAATGATCTCAGGGCTCAGTCAGAATTATCGGAGGTCTCTCAGAAAAGCCTCTTCAGCTCTGTCTGACATCAGCCACCGGAAAAAAGAGGCACAGGGGCGCCATTTCACAGACAGAAATCATGTTATGGTAAATGGTCTGCTTTTATATAGCGCCTACATCAAAAGCGCTGCACAATTGATGCTTCTCATTCAATGGCAATTGGCTTCCATGAAAGGCACCGACCGACCAGCGCGTCAGGAGCATTTATGGGTCAGGCGTCTAGCTCGCAGGTGACACTTCGACACACCCAGGGTGGATTCAAACCAGCAACCCTCCGAATGCCAGACGATTGCGCTTACCGCCTGAGCCAATGCTTCCCCAATGTTATCTGCACCTGGGATCAGAGAAATCTCCGGCAGGAGAAAAGTCATGGCACAAATGACATTTTAAGTAACAAACGTCAACGATTATGAGGAGGCAATGATGATGAGCAGCAAATGAAAATGACGCTGTAGTTTATGGCTTGAGGCTGGAGTAGGAGGTGATTAGAACAGATTCCTGATTGGTTGGTTGGCAGGCCAATGACAGACGTACGTGAGCGAGCCTCTCTGGTGTAACCATGAATCCCAAAATAGCTCTGTATTATGCACAGCAGGGTGACGCATAATAAGTTCTCAGTTGCGATGTAGAATGAGGTTAATTCTGATTTATAATTCTGATTTGTTCTTTCATCTTCTCTTCTACCTTTAACAACGAGGCTCAGTTTTATCATGCTCAAAAATCACATGAAGAAGATACTCCGTAGAAATGTTCTGTTCTAAATAATCTCTTATATAGTAGTCAATTCACTCCGATCGTTAATCTTACTCTGCTTGAGTTTAATTAAAATTGAACATTTTACTGTGTAATACTTGCTAATTCCCCAGCCCCCAACCCCAGACAGTAATTTTAATAACTTTCCAATAACATATTCTGCGGGACAGATGCATGTACTTCTCTCCCCTCTGTAAACTAGGCCAAATCAGACTCCTACTGTGTCGTCAAAATAGGTAATGTCTACTAAGCCTACTGCATACTGCATACAAATGTATTAGTAAGCGATGGGCAGGTTTTGATTGCTGTTGTTAAAAGAATGTCAGTGAAAACATGCATCGAAATGGTTGTTACCTTGAAAAGTATACTCCTGCATATAGCTAGCAAAGCTCTGGAAATGTGTCTGTCATCCTGGGATTTTAAGCACACTACATGTCTGTAGAAAAAAGGTTGCCTACTTCACAGCTTAGTGTACTCAACAACCATACTGAGTAGTAGGGACTCGGTTAGGAGCCTTGTTCAGTTTAATTTAAAAGTTTAAAATTAATTTCAGCTCTCCTCCCAGCCTGCATTCCAGCAAAGCCAGATGAAATCAGGCCGATCGCAAAATAAGCCCCTTTCTGCACACCCTAATGAGGGGGGAGTATGTAATTAAGGCCCCTGCCCCCGTTAATGTAGAGATCTTCACAGCACTGTAATCAGGCCTGTTAGGTCTGCACTGCCATTATAAATCACAGCCCAACACTTAAACAGGGCAGGAGGTGTGAACTGCTGCTATGCCAGGTAATGACCACAGGAAAAGGGCTCAAGGCTCGGTAATCACTGCTTGCAGATCGATAGACACACACAATCACACACAAACATGCGCACACACACACAATCACACACAAACATGCGCACACACACACAATCACACACAAACATGCGCACACACACACACAATCACAAACAAACATGCGCACACACACACACACAATCACACACAAACATGTGCACACACACACACACACACACACAAACATGCGCACACACACACACACACACAATCACACACAAACATGCGCACACACACACACAATCACACACAAACATGCGCACACACACACAATCACACACAAACATGCGCACACACACACAATCACACACACTTGCACACACACACACGCATACGCACACACACACACACACACACACACACAATCACACACACACATGTTCACACACACATGCACACACACACGCACACACATGCACACACACACAAGCACACGCACACACACACAATCACACACACACATTTCAGTGAGTTCTGGGCATTGGCGCTGCATATCTGGGTCACATTGTAAAACCGAAGTGGGCTGCAGACAGTTTTAATTCGCGACACAGGCCGGGGGGGCCAGCCTGACTCCGTCCTTCCAGCAGATACTGCGCCTTTCCCTGCTACTGCGCATCGTCTCTCCCCCTGACAGCCCGGACGCCTCATTCCTGTCCCTCCACTCTCTCATGTCCTGTTCTCCATGTGTCACAGAAAGAGATGGAGTGAGAAAGAGGAAGAGAGAGAGAACCGGTGGGGCTGTGAGTCATACTTTCATTATCGGCGAACAGAACCGTTATTATTTCCCATTTTCCCTGGCAGGTCCTCTAGTCCCCGGTGTCTTACGAAGCTGTCATTGTGAGATACGTTAAGGAAATATTCAAACCAACCAGGAGAAGGAGGGCGTATAGGCAGAGAAGTGCAAATAACAGCTCGCAGATCAGGCATCGGGACGAACAAAGTGCTCTGACACGACGGGGAGCTGTTTTTAGCACACACACACACACACACACACACGGTGCCTGAAACGTAGCAGGAAATCAAAATCTACATTGTCTTATTCCAGAGGTTGTAGCACCAAACTGTAATCCAAAAGCGAAGCATTGACTTCCTGTAGAGACGTGCAGAAAACAACAACAGGGCATTCAAGTCCAGGCTTGATAAAGTGCTATACTCCCATTATGTACTGTTATGTTCTTATGTTCTAGCTGGGCTGAATGGTCGGTTTTCTTCATTATGTGTTCTTATGTTCTAGAGGGACTGAATGGCCTATTTCCTCATTATGTGCTATTTTGTTGTGTAATACAGTTACACGTTGTGTTTAACAGTGGTCTCTCAGAGCAGTAGTATTGCACTGTGCCCAACTGCCCTGAGGTTCTGCAGTGATTTATTAGGTGCGCAACAAAATGGTTCCTGTTCAATACTGTAAGCTTTGAGTCCATTTTTCACTGATGTGGTACATTTTTCACAGATAGTCATAGAATACATTTTACGCTGGTAGAATACATTTTACATTGAAAGATTTTTTGAAATGTATTTAATGTTTACTTGAATAGGGGCAATGCATAGCATAGCATCATTACTGCAAGTTTACATCAGGTTCTTGTCACGAATGTTATGCATACAGAGATTATAGCTAGAACGTATTGCTAGTTTCCAACTCGGAACGTTCCAGCGACGGGAGCTGAGGATGCTGCCCTGAGTAATAAGCGTGGGTAAAAGGTCTGTTCCTCTGGCTGTAATGAAGCCTGAAAGCTCTGATGAAGAGGGTTTTGATGTGTCTCCGCTTTAGATGATTGTTTTTGTGCTTCTGTTTTCCAGCCGATGTTGATGCTTGTGAACGGTAGTTTTGATATGGGAATGAGTCAGAAAGGATTCACGCTTCTGACATTTGTCCCGATTTGACACCGTCGCTTATGAACAGCGATCAGAGACAACGTGGCTTGGTTTTTCTGCTCCGGCCTTTTGGATTAGCTCTGCTCCACTGTCCACCACCGAGGCTATGTGTGGCTGTGTGAAAGTTCCTGTTGGACTGTTTACATTCTGGGTTAGCAATGGCTAGTTATAGCAAGCAATTTTGGGCTATTTCTGGGGCTTAAGAATGCAAAATGCCAATTATTGTAAGAAAATTTTCTGATGGTTCATGGAGGACTCAGGGTTTCTGTTTGACCATGTTGGCAAGAGCAAGTCACAACTCGCCCAGTTTGTGCTTTATCTGAAATCCCGATTTCCCCGACTTGATCATCTGACATTATAAGGTGTTCATGTGGGCATTTCCAATTGCAAGTCGGGAGAGTGAGAGAGAGAGAGAACGGGGTGAAGGCCCTTGGGCATTTTGTGCTTTAAGGGCCTTGGATCAAGGGCCCAATGGCAGGGTTCTTTTTTCATTTCGGGACCCGACTTCATCTCTCCAGATACAGGCCAGCATCCCTATATGCCGACCGGGGGCTCGAACCAGCAACTCTACAGTTGCCTGTCGATTGCCCTACCTGAGGCTACCCTGTCGCCCTGACCAGCTGTTCTTAGTGTGGACTGTACCACTGGGAGGGGTGGATGGATGTGCCAGCGGGTTTGTGACATAAGTGGAGCGCTCCGTGGTTCTGACCATGGCAACATGCGTTTCCATGGCGGTTCCTCCGTAGCTACAGACAGTTTCACAGTAGGGGGTCTTGGGGGGGGCTGGGGGGGGCACAGTCAGAAGGATGCTGACACACATTCACACGAGAGTATGAATCTTATACAGAGCAACTTCCACTTACAACGAGAAGACAAGTGCTGAAAGCAGCTGAAAACCGAGAGGTGGGAGGTAAATACTGAGAAACCACAAATGTAAAAGCCCAGTGAAGACTGTGAGGGGCTTAAATCGATGCCAGACTGAAACCAGTCAGAACATCAGTCTGATGGTCAAAGAGACAGACAAAACAACAAACAGACAGACAGACAGTCTCACAGACATACAGAGAGAGACAGACTCACAAACAGACAGACAGTCTCACAGACATACAGACAGAGACAGACTCACAAACAGACAGACAGACAGTCTCACAGACATACAGACTGAGACAAACTCGCAGACAGACATACAGACTCACAGACAAACAGACAGTTTCACACACTCTCACCCACATCTCTCCTTCCATTAGAGGAATCTTGTAAACGTGTCAAAGTCTGATTTCAGAATGTATTATCCAATTACTCTCCTCTCCTCTCCATTTTATCATTGTTAAACAGACATGTTCCTCAACCTCACTTCATTCATCTTTAACTTAAATTCTGTTCAGTATGAGGATTCTATTACAAATATTTGAGTTATAAATTATCATGCTACTAAAATGAAACAAGCACATTATTTTAACCGATGACAATACTGCTTGCTAAGATATCACAAGTGATCTGAATAATCACACTGATATGAATATTGATATAGATGAATGTGCTGTATGGATCAGAGGATAAAGTGCCTTATATTGCCATACATGACTGTGTATAGACACATCTCCTCATGCGTATTTTCTCTGGACTTAATCCATGAGAATCAAACCGTTATGTGACCACGACTTTGAGAATTGCAACGATTCCCCGTTTGCTGACCGCATGGTCGTATTCTGTCACCCTACTCCAAAGCTCTTTTGGACCCATCTCTGCAGTGAAACCCCCTTCCCCTTTGTTGTAATATTTTTGTTAATGCTTCATTTTACAGCCTGTTAATTACCTCATACGTATTTACTGGTTGCACAGCTACTTACAATTATTCGGCAACTACTTTGATTTAGTACTATGAAGTGAAGTCAGTAAGTACTATATGTACAGTAAGCACAATGTAAATACGTTTTACAGCCCATTTCATCGTAATTACCTCTGAAATCTAAATAGTTACCAGAGTAAACAGTAGGTAATAAAGATTTATCGCATTTCCTCGTTCTTTTCACTCAAGTGGTCCACGATGTCCTTCCATCTCTTGTGCAGTGGTTTCCGTGACATCACAAACCATGTGACAGTCTCTTCTTCTGTGGTGTAATCCTGTGTCTTGTGTCCCGGTTGTACGACGTGTTTTCACACCCTGTCCCTGTCTCTCTTTCCTTGTCTCATTATTATTCTCCCTCCGTGAAGAGTCCGGGCCCAGGGGAGGATGGGACCAGGTTGACGGTAGGTGCTGCTGCATCTGACCTGTAGCTGTTTGTCTGCTGTACATGTGTGTGTGTGTCCCTCTCTGCTTATATCTGCACCTGCATTGCCACCACCCTAACCCAACTGCACATACATACACTCCACACTCACACACATACACATACACAGACATACACACGTGCACACATACATACACACACATGCACTCCTTACTCATACTCACACACTTACATAGACATACATGCATACACACTGGCAACACATGCTCATACTCACATACACACAAACACATGCATGCACACGCATGCAAAAGCATGCAGATACACACAGATACAAACAAAGACACACACCAGCAATACTCTGCATTCAGTGTACAATTAGAGGAAATACCTGTGTGTCCATGACAAAAACTGTTCACTACTCAAGTACTGAAGATGAGGGGATGGCTTGTCATATCTACTTACTGAAAATGTGTCACAGACTAGATGTGCTAATGTTGCCTCAGTTTTACCCTTTTAGCTCACAATTGATTGGGTAGATAGTAAGTCAAGGAAGGAAAGGAAGTGATCTGATGTGATCTGATGTGACCTCTCTTAGCACTGTCCTTCGCTGGCCACAGTGGTCATGGCTGACAGTGAAACAGTGATGCAATATAAGATGGTTGGGAAGGCGGGGCTAATCCTACGCCCCTCCTCGTCCTGCAGACCAAGCCCCGCCTCCAGAGAGGTGGGAGTTCCGCCTCCCTCCACAACACCCTGATGAGGAACAGCATCTTTCAGTTGATGATCCACACACTGGACCCGCTCAGCGAAGGTAAGGAAGAGAAGTCCACACTCTTTTAATGTATGCGGTTACAATCGTGCAGTTAGAATGTTTTCAACTGAACATTCAATGCTGATGATGTAATCATCACTACTGGTGACTGAAAGCAGAGAACACCGATTTGAGAATAATAAAAAAACTCTCTCTCTCTCTCTCGCTCTCTAATCTGGGACACCAGGGGAGCAGAAACATTAATCTATAATCAATTAGTTAATAACCATCAGGTAGAAAGAAGAGCAGCAGGATTACTGGTCCCCAGGATCATATTTCAGTGTCCCTATGGTGTTGGCTCTCTCTTACGTGTGCGTGTCCTGGGAATGCACGGCTATGTCTAAAAATTTATTTTTTGGACATTGTCTGTGGAAACACACACATGAATACACAGGCATATACACACACACGCCCATACACACACACGCGCACGCACACGCACACACATGCAAGCCCAGACACACACACACTCGACGCACGTATGCATGCAAGCACGCATACATACGTGCCAGGAATGTCAGGGTGTGTATAAAAGGCACATTTACGGAGAATATCTAAGCGGCACAAAAGAAGCATTTTTGCCACTGTGAAAACGTTTCCACAGTAACTGATTACACAATTTACCCTGGGTAAAGTCGCACAGCGTGATGCCCAAGCCCGGACCAGAATTCAGAGAAAATGTTCCTGTTGCGTTTTTATTCAGAAAAAGCAGCTTATTTAAAAAAAAAAAAGACAACAACACACATTTATGCAACCTATCAACAGAGAAAACAAAAATCCGATGAATCTATATTATTTGATGCAACAAGAGAAATCTTTCCCCTAAACGATTTGAAACAAAGCAGAACCTGCTAGTCAGTGTAGAGTTCGACTAATACAAGCTCCGAGGTAAACACACACAAACGGGGGGGAAAAGGCAGTCTATTGTAGCAGCAATCGCTGCTAGTTTCCCTTCTGCTCACGGCCAGCTTATTTTGCTGTGAGACGGCAGCTTGCCTGGAGCCCGTGGTGTAGATGGTAAACGCTCTGAAAACACGGCGCGGAAATCTCAGACAGCCTGCTGCTGGCTCCGCGCTTCACGCTCCGCGCACCCCGCTTGCGGTGGAAAATGTGCCTTAATCTGCGCGGCGGAGTGTTTGTGTTCGCGGCGGGGTCCGCGGTCGTTACAGACGCGCCTGAGGCTCGCGGCCCTGCCTCGGCTGTCTTCCTTAAGCCTGCGAAGGAGAGAGAGCGCGAGTCTTATAGTTCAGTTTTGACGCAAGAATTAAATCGGATTAAAGGAAACGAGTCATCCCCTACCGGCGTGACTGGATCCGTTCGGATTAAATACGGTGAATCGGGAATAACGTCCCGTGGAAAATCGTATCATGGGTTGAATCATTTGAGAAATGGTGCTGTTGTGATATTACAGTAGGTGTGTCATTATCAGTATGAATATCAACACACAAGGACCACTTTATGAGATAGACCTGCACATCTGCTTGTTAATGCAAATATATAATCAGCCAATCATCTGGCAGTAAGTAAATGGACAAAAGCATGTTTACATAGCCAAGAGGTACAGCAATTGTTCAGACCAAACATCAGAATTGGGAAGAAATGTGACTTTGTCAAAGTGACTTTGACTGTGGAATGATTGTTTGTGCTAGACGGGGTGGTTTGTGTAAAACCTGCTGATCTCATGGGATTTTCACACAAAACAGTCCCTGGAGTTTGCAGGGAATGGTGAAAAAAATACATCCAATGAGCGGCTAGTTCAAGCTGACAGGAAAGCGACAGTAACTCAAATAACCATGCGTTACAACAGTGGTATGCAGAAGACCTAGCTTGAAGGGGGTGGGCTACAGCAGTAGAAAAAAAAACAAAAAAAACAAATAAAGTGGTAATTGGGTTTATCTTGTTGGCAGTGTGATAATATTAAGTGTGACTTTTTTAACCAAACAGATGTGCACTGTTCTCGCCCCTGCAAAGTCCTCAAATGCATATTTTATCAGGCTTGGAACAGTTAAAGTGTTAAAATGTGAACCTGTATTTACATTCTGTCAGCACTGAGTGAGAACGTGTCTGGTGATGTGGCTGACATTTGCCTGTCTGCAGCATGCAAATAAACAAACTCATTAAAAGGCTTCAAAGGAAATGAGATCAGAACAGACCCAGAGCAGTCGCACAGCAGACTGCGGGAGAACAGTTTTTGAGTCACGCTCCTAAGCCAAACTCAAAACATTAGCATAGGGGGACAGCTACGCTCCTTAGACAAACTCAAAACGTTAGCATAGGAGGGCAGCTACGCTCCTTAGCCAAACTCAATCTGACGCAGTTTTTCCAGCCTTCTGTAAAATTAAGCACTGCGTGATGGTACTGCCTTTACAGGCGCTGAGTCACAGTTTTTAATTCTACATTCTAGTATCAGGTGGAAAAGTGTTTAACATGTTAACACCTAAACAGCTCTAAGCCTGATGGAGTATGCGTTCGAGAAATTTGCAGGAGCTAAAATCGTGGGTGGCACATCTGTTTGGTTAACAAAGTCACACTTATCAGTATCACACATTGCATGTGCTACCAACAAGTCTGATTTACACTGAGAATATTAATGTGACATTAATCATTTTTTCATAAGCGCTGCTAGATACCTCACACACACACATACACGCAGACAGACACACACTGCCGCTCCAAAGGGGGAATATGCCTGTTTTGAATAAAAACATAGTCACGAATGAAAAAAAGAACACACACAAAAAACTGCCAACATGATTGTAGCCCCAAGTTTACTACACTGTGGTCATGGCTGAGTACTTTAACAGACTCCAGTATACTGCAGATGAGATTGGGGAGGACCTTTAACAGATTCCAGTATACTACAGATGAGATGGCTGAACACTTAAACAGTATCCAATAGAGTACAGATGAGATGGCTGAACACTTAAACAGTATCCAATAGAGTACAGATGAGATGGCTGAACACTTAAACAGTATCCAATAGAGTACAGATGAGATGGCTGAACACTTAAACAGTATCCAATAGAGTACAGATGAGATGGCTGAACACTTAAACAGTATCCAATATAGTACAGATGAGATGGCTGAACACTTAAACAGTATCCAATAGAGTTCAGATGAGATGGCTGAACACTTAAACAGTATCCAATAGAGTACAGATGAGATGGCTGAACACTTAAACAGTATCCAATATAGTACAGATGAGATGGCTGAGTACTTTAACAGACTCCAGTATACTGCAGATGAGATACGATGTAATGAGTCTCATGAGAGTGGACATGTGAGAGCAGGTGTTTGCTTTCAAGTGCACTTAGCCTACAGTGAATTCGGCTGGAGTGTGAAATGGAGCCATCCGCCCCAGAGAGAGGCCCGCTTGTTTATTGCTGTAGAATGTGTCTCTAACAGAGGCCAGATATGTAGGCGTGCAGGGCTCTTATGCGCTAAGTGTATGTGAGAATGTAATCCCGCTATTAACATGATTCATCTTCCCCCAGACAGTCAGGGCCCTGACAACAAAACTGCTCTTTTAACGCATGAGGACCCTTCCGTGTGGGTGTTAAGCCACGGTGCTGAAAGGCCACTCTTTGCCACTTTAAAAGGTTTCAGTGCTAATCTACTGCTTTTAATGTCAGGATGTGCTCATCTTTCCATGGAAACAAGTCTGTTGTCATATAAATGACGTCTTTGTTTTTCCAAAATCTTTTAGAGCAGGGTTTGTTAACATTTTGCATGTTTTTACTGTGTGGGCGGCACGGATGGTGCAGTGGGTAGTACTGCCGCCTCACAGCAAGGAGGTCCTGGGTTCGAATCCCCGTCGGCCAGGGCCTCTCTGTGTGGAGTTTGTATGTTCTCCCCGTGTCTGCGTGGGTTTCCTCCGGGTACTCCGGTTTCCTCCCACAGTCCAAAGACATGCAGGTTAGGCCGATTGGAGAGTCTAAAATTGCCCATAGGTATGAGTGTGTGAGTGAATGGTGTGTGTGCCCTGCGATGGACTGGCGACCTGTCCAGGGTGTATTCCTGCCTTTCGCCCAATGTATGCTGGGATAGGCTCCAGCCCCCCTGCGACCCTGTTCAGGATAAGCGGGTTCAGATAATGGATGGATGGATGGATGGATGTTTTTACTGTGCTCTATAGCAGTATTTCTCAACTCCAGTTGTCGGGACCCACTTGCCAGAAGGTTTTTATTGATTTAACTAATCAAAGGCATTTATTTTGTGTGGTTTGATTGGTTCAGTCATTAAATCAGGAGTGTGAGTTCCTGGTTACAACAAAAACCTTCTGGCAAGTGGGTCCCAAGGACTGGAGTTGAGAAACTGCTCTATGGTAAACACTAGTTTAGGCAACTTTTCTCTTGGGCATTGTTGATACTAAATTATAAAAGTAAACGTGTAACCCTGCAAAATCAAGGACCTCATAAGGTAATGCAAACCGTCACAATTTGCAACTTTCAGGATTACTAGCCAATTCCGTTCCCTGCTGAGAAATGATTCGAGTTTAATCTGGTGAATCAGATCTCACTTATGTACTGTTTTTACCAGTGTTTAGGTTACAAGCGTACAAGTCAAATACAGATAATGATGCAATCTTTCTGTGGGCATTCACAAGAAGCAGTGATTTCCCGGCTTACTACAGCTCTTATCTCCTCTGTTTTCTTTCCTTCTTTCCCTCTGCACATCATTTTACTCATCCCTTCTCTGAAACTTCCTCAGAATTTGCAGATTCTGGTGAGTTGAAGCCGTCCGCCGGTGTGAGTGCGTTCATTCATGCTCCGAGCCTGAAAAAAGCTGCCCATTGTCATCGCAGCTTGACAAAACGTGGCTTTTTGTCATCGCCTCTTTTGGGTCAGATCCAGCTGGCATTCCCAGCCCTGCCTCTGGTGGAAGCAGGTCCCGGATCAGCCGGGAATATCGCTCCCGCTCCCGCTCCTGCTCCCACTCTCGCTCTCGCTCTCGCTCCCATTGTGCCGTGTAGCTCCATGGCGTCACTGTGTGTTGTGCGTCATGCTCCAGTCGCTGTGCTGGGACCAATGGCGTCGCTGTCGTTCTCTCCTGGTGTGTGCAGAGCCTTCTGCACTGGGAGCGTCTCCACGGCAACACAAACCAGCCTGGGGCAGCCTGCAGCCTGGTGGCTAAGGTGCATGACTGCAACCTGGAAGGTTTGTGGTCCAAGCCCTGGTGTAGCCTCAAAAAGATCCATGCAGCTGTTGGGCCCTTGAGCAAGGCTCTTAACCCCACATTGCTCCTGGGGGGATTATCCCCTGCTTAGCCTAATCAACTGTAAGTTGCTTTGGATAAAGGCAAATTATTATTGTTATGATAACCAAACAGAGCCTCTACCACCAGCTACCCTGGTGCAGTCTGGACTCCACCTCCTTCTGCAGTCAAGCCCACAGCCACGCCCATCTCTCAGTCCAATCCGCTACGCAAATCACTCACATCTGTGTTTCTCCAGCTTCTGTTTCTGTTTATGAGTGTGTGTGTGTTCCTGTTAATGAGTGTGTATGTGTGTGTGTGCATGTTCAAGTTTGTGTGTGTGTGTCTGACTCTGGCTCAGTGGGTATGAGGAGAGGAATATCACTCCCGCTGTGAGGAGAGGTGGCAGTGGGTGGGGAAGTAGAGTGTGTGGGCGACAGGTCCCTGGGGAGTGGGGGACTGGGGCCACATTTCAGTGTGCTTTACCAAAGAAACTCAGGCCCCTAGTTCGATGGTCAAAGCACACGAGGATAAAAAGCACTGGGTTATCTGCAGCAATTGCTCAATTGTGATTTTATATTAATTGTATAGCCATTTGGAATGTAAGACTTATAGCCATATAACTGTTCCATTCTACTGGTGTGATTTTGACACTACATAATATAACGTTTTTTGAAAAAGAAAGGACCACAGCAATAATTCCCGGTGTGATATGTGCGAGTGTGATCGCTGGAAACCCACCTGCCTTTACGAATAAGAAGCAGCACTCTCAGCACTGGCTGCCACTAGACCGCCAGGGAGACCTGTAGACTGTTTGCTGTGGTGCTGCGTGATTTTGGAGTGAATGTAAAACACGCCACCCACGCCAACTTCACCGCCCTGCTGTAACCTCTCAGTACACTCTCAGAAATAGTGACAGTGGAGGTACATTTTTGTTCTTCGTGGATCAAATTTCCCAAATGTATCCTCTTTGGGTACAAATGAGTACATTTCCCAAGCGAAAAAGGTATTAATGCATTATATATTGCTGACTACAGTTTCATGTACAAATGGATAGGTAGAATTATGTACCAATGCTGGAGACCCCAGAAATCTGCAGGATATAAGAACTTTAAGAATAGTTCATCCAGGGCAGACAAATTCAGAAAGTGTCTCACTATTAACCTTCAATAATCATACAAATACAAATATCTAAATACAAATACAAAGACATTGCATTTAAAGACAATTCATTCATTTCTTTTTTTCTGCCTTATGGGTTCTTTTTATTTTTAACTGAAATTACGGTGTGACTGCGTAAGATATGCATTCTCTCTCACCCATCCCATTGCAAAAATGCGGATAGTGATTTTTATTTTCCATGCTGTCCCGTGTGACCCGAACCTTCTCTGAGAATGTTCTGCAAATGGACAGGGCCGTTACAGTAGAGCAGCCCTGATTAACAACGCACAGGCTCATCCAGCGTAATGGAGAGAGACAGCAATGCGCTCTCCAGACACTTCTCTCTGGAGTCAGTCTTGGAAGTTGGGGTGGGGGGGTGGGTTGTTATGTAATCTGGCAGCCCTGGGCAAGCTAATTTAGAGAAGTTGGACAGCTCAGCGTGCGCTGCGACAGGCTGTCCACAGAGAGATTAATTGGAAACGGCGTGATGATTGCTCCGGCCATTGAACACGAGTAGACGAGTGCTACCCGTTCGTCAAGGAAAGAGGATAATAAAATTAAATCAATAGATAAATAAATAATTGTCCCCCCAGCACACTGTGGATTTTGCCACATGACAGTGAGGGGGAAACAAGAGAGCTGTGACCTGTGCCAGACTCTGAGAATCCTCTCAGGGTGTCTAGACGCAGATGCCACTCCCTGTGGGATTGGTTCCTGGGGTCAAGCCATGCCGATACCCCCTCTCCCCCTCCTTCTCCCTCTCCCATCCCCTCTCCTCCTCTACCCCCTTCAACTTCGCCGATGACCTCTCCCACTGACTGTGACCTTTAACCTTGGGGTCAACCCGG
Source organism: Conger conger (assembly GCF_963514075.1). Classification (NCBI taxonomy): domain Eukaryota; kingdom Metazoa; phylum Chordata; class Actinopteri; order Anguilliformes; family Congridae; genus Conger; species Conger conger. Next base: position 40,458,023 of record NC_083765.1, on the reverse strand, counting down.
GCTGCCAGTCTTCAAGAGTGACACGGACACTCTTAGCCCGTTGCTATTTACTAGCTGTTTCGAAACATAGCTTGAGCTGGTCAAACCATGTCAAGCAGGGAGCTGGTCTGAACTGTTCAAGCAGCTAAGCCATGTTGAAAATAATTTTTTCAACAGGAATGCCCCCCCCCCCCCGGTTTGATAAATGAGTCCAGCTTCAGGGTTTTTTTGTTTAATGCTTGTCAGTTAGTTTGTTTGTTTCTCACTCCTCAGTGTTATGTAGGCTGTCCTCGTGACTGTACAGAGCCGTGTTGATGATTTTTCCCTACTGACGCAGTTACTGGAAATCTCATAACAAACAAAGCTTTGTTTGGGAGGTATTAAGAAGATGGACTATACTCAAAATATATTATATATTTTATCTATAAAATATATTATCCAAATATCCTAACACTGAACAATACCAGGGCACATTTTTGTTTATAAATTTTTATGTCTCCCTTATGTATCCAGGGAGACCCAGTGAGACCTAGGTCTCTTTTTATAAGAGCCAAAAAACAACACAAAAAAGAAAAAAGGACTAATTCACCGAAGAGAAACACACATTGAAAATAATCTTAGAAACATGCGCATTTATCGTAACTATGTCTGTCTGGAGGATTGTAATGTTGTTTTGAAGTCACCCATTAACTCAAATTCTGCCACTTTAAGATATTGCAATAATTACACCGCTATGCAAATATACTGATTTGCAGAAAATGGCCGATGTGTCATTCTGATGAACACTGCAAGTGTACACAAAGGACTAATGATTTAAATTGATAAGAAATTTGATCATGAGGGGTACTGCTTAGTGACCTGATATGTGTGTGTGGGAGTCTGATGTGTACCACGTTCTGCAGTAAAAACATGACATTATGGTATGGAAGCAAGGGTTCTAATGGGATTCAATTTATATAGTGCCTTCAATCTCACAGTGGTTTGGCGGTGTGTGTCAAAACCCGCCATGTCATACAACAGCACTCACCACACATCGGCTGAGGTGGAGACGGAGGACTTTTTGTCCTGAATTCTTTGTACAGCACGTTACAGAAAGCGGCTGTGTGGTATTCGGTACACAGTGCGGCCCGGCTCCTCTACCTCTTCCTCTCGGATAATTCACACGCCGTCGTTCTGGATGTGCGCGTGAGGGGAACCAGCGCATCTGTCAGAGCTGGCTGTCTGAACAGGCACAGGATGTCACTCAACCCCACATCCTCGGTTATGAATCATAAAAAAGAGCAGCTGGATCCGTGTGTCAGACATGCGGTTATGCGGCTGGTTTGCCTCGTCAGAGTTGATGTGCTGAGCGTCTAGTTTTTTTTGCGGGCGCCTCCATTTTGATATCAGACACGTATGGAACCCTAGCTTGTGCATTGTGACATCAGACGTCGTGACTCACGAAACAGACAGCTGAAGCTTGGGGGGAGTGTACTTCCAGATGAAAAATACTGGCGCTAAAAATATCAGTGCAATGCAATGTCCCGGATTTAATTGTGCACTAATGGCTACTTTTATTCGGAAAGAAATTCATCTTCGCATCGCGCAGCATGCCTGGAACACCCGGCACAACAGATCCAGGTGTGCCCTGTAATGTCACGGGAAAGAGGAAACTGGGTTTTTCCTGCATGTTAAACCAAACGTAGGCCTTGTATCTTTTATCCTGATCATAATTAAAATCTGGAGAGTTATCAAAACTGCAAGGTGTGCTTGCGAATGGAGGATGTTGGTTAATTGAAATGTAGCTTGGTTTGGTTACTTTTTCACTTTGACAGAGTGTGAGTGAGAGAGAGAGAAAGAGTGTGAGAGATTGAAAGAGATGTACAAATGCTCTTTTCCCTATACTTTGTGCCATGTTGAGAGCTTGCTCTTCCTTTTCCCTCTGTATTCCTCCTGGTTACCTCGCCCCTCTCAATCCTTTCCCCCCCTCCCGCTGTGACGCTGTAGAACTTGGGACTTACGGAAAACTAAAATATTATCAGACAATGTCCGAGGAAGGTAAGAACACTGCTCTTCTCTTCACTTCAGCCCTTCATCGCTTCCCCCCCATTGCCAGTTTCCATTACCAATTCCCGTTCCCAATTCCTACTCACAATTCCCATTCCCAATTCTCATTTAGAATTCCAATTCCTACTCACAATTCCCATTCCCAATTCTCTTTCACAATTCCCATTCACAATTCCCATCCCCAGTTTCCATAACTATTCTGATCATCCGTTGATTTCCGGCTATTTTTTTCCTTTTTGGTCCATGTTTTTGAAGTCTTTGGCTTTGACCCAGTGTCCGATCTTTGTGAGATAAATGCATGCTAATCATTGGCTGCCGTGCTCATCTGTCCTCGCTGTTGGATCATCCTGCATCGCGGGCTGCCAAGCTGCTGGCATTGGCCGGATGTGTGATTGCAGTGGTCGAATTATAATCTCCTGTGTTTATTTTACATTCCATGGCCCATATGCTCTTAGTAAGCTCGTCATTTGCCTTGTTTTATCATTTTCAATGTGCCTAATTGCTCATTTGCATGTGTTCACTGTCCAGACACACACCCTGAAATGATAGATAGGTCTGGATAGATAGGTCTGATGAACCACAGTACAGGTGCAAAGATCTGATCTAGCCCAGTTGAGACAACTCATTTTGTGAAGTGCTCCTGCCTTAAACCTGTTCCTGTCTATTTGTCATACCACACATATTCACAAACTACAATCGGAGAGATCCCAGCTAATCCCATATGTATGGATTATTAAACTGGCATGTTGTATTATCAGATAGAAGACCGTAATATACAGTATAAATCCAGGTGATCGGAAAATAACTGAGACTGGCCGTTCACTGTCTTATTAACAGATAATCTAATGCTAGAAATCTTTGTAATACTTACAAATAATAGGCAATTTCTCAAGGTCTTGTGGGAATTGTAGTTATTCACAGCCTCTTAAAAAAAGTATTTGCTCATAAAAAGTGGTTGGCGTTGAGACATTTTGTTCAAGCATTGCAGGCCTTAATGTGCACGGAAAAGAGTCAATTAGCATCGGTGTCAGGTCATATTTACTCGACACTATAAATGAGCTGTGAACATGGAAACAGCACAAGTGATGTGCCGCACAGAGTCCTGGCGGACGCGGGACACAGGTGCGTTCAGGCTCCAGGCGTACCCCGGGAGGTTCTTTTTGCCGAAACGGAATGACTCATGGGCACGCGGAGCGGGCACAATGCAACAGCTCCGTTCCAATTCCGTCTCATTTCCATACCGCACCTTCTACAGATGCCGGCACAAAGGCGCTCTACGGGAAAACTGGAAATAGGAAAGCTCAAATTAGACTGGGCCTGGAACCACAAAACCCCAGCAAGAGAGATAAAACCATTACCCAGCGGGAAGAATCTTTTTTTTTTTTTTTTAATCTCCCTGTGGGATGAAATTGGTGATAGAGCAGGGAGCCTATCGTCTGCTGGTCGGCATAATTAGAGATAAGCTACATGGTGGTAGAGGTAGTGGGGAATGTACCAGAGCAAATGGAGGACGCTGACTGTATCCTGCCCAAATCATTTTAGCATTTGCTCGGCTAGACCCGTCATTACATTTCTGTTACCGTTCATTCTATCTTTACCAGCCGGCCCGATGTATAGCTGGTCCTGAGATTTCTTTCCATTCTGGACTTTTTTCGTGCCAGCGTTTCAGTGTTTTTCTTCCGACTGGGGAGTCCAATTTTCTATTGTCATTAAACTGTAAAGCAATTTTGTTACAGGGTCTCTGTAAAAAGCACTATGAAATTTACAGTTTGAATTGAATAGACCAACTGGTTGAGCAGAATATAGCTTGAGGTATTAAACTAGCTGCTAAAACAGACAGCCAAAGCTAAGACTAGGCTGTTACTGGACGGGGGTATTCCTAAACTGACGTATAAAATCGCATAATTCTGGAAGGGTTGAAACTGCCGTTACCGCTGTTCAGAAACAGATGTTTTGACCAGAGAGCAGCAGCCAAATTAATCATGGGATTTAAAGGCTAATCGCTCATGCCAAATTGCAGGTTGTTTTCTGAATAATGAGTTTCACTCCATGAAAAAAAGAAATTGTACCCATCTCAGTTTTGTGAAGACTGCCAAACTTGTAATAGCTTGATGTTGCATTTACTAAACGGAGGGTCCTTTGCTTTGATTAATTATTCTTCTGACATATGAACTTAAAATACAGCGATGTGTCAGTCACATTTAAGACTCATTCTCCAACACACACAGGAGATAAGAAGCTCTGCGGATGTAGGTGTAATTGTAACTCATCGTGCTTATGTATTTTGCATCACGTTACCAAGTGGAACATCATTAGTGACATACAGTAGGTGGGGTCACCCTTTCAGAACATGCACAAGCAGGCTTTCACTTATCATTCTCTCTCCTCGCTGTCTGTTTCACTTTCATCACATTCTGTCTTTTATCCTGTTTTTATATTTTTTCTGTTCACCTGAAAATGTTGTGTAATATCCATGATATGTATGATTCATACGTTTTTGCTATGTGTGCATCTCATACTGTGCCCATCACAAAACCCAGCCATTTGTCAGTTGTGCCATTTCCCTGTCGTATCAGAGTGCAGTTACAGTGCAGAATTTTTATTGAATAGACCAAACTCCCTGCTATGAGACCAATCTGTTCTGTTGTAGCTCAAGGACTTATTTCATAAATTGCTTGTGAAATTAATATCATAATGGACGACGAGAGTTTTCTCTGCTACATTTACTTTATAATACAATAATAAAGAAAATATTTGGAATTATTCCTGACCGTATAACATTTTATTAATGCATGAAGTGCTTTCTCTTTATGACATGTTTCTCTATGTTATGAATGATATCATTCAATTCAATTCTCAAAGCAGTCAAATAATTCATAAAGCCTAAATTAAAATGGTATAGTATGTTTATAAATGATTCCTTCACACATTCATTGCCTCCTGAAGATTGTACACACAGAGCTGTCACTCTGACCTGTGACATAATATACAGTATGTCACTTGACAAGGTCAAACCAAAACCACTGGATTACCTTGACCAAAGTTCTTGCACTAATGCTCATGAATCATTAATAAAGATGTTATAATGCTTTGGGCTACATGCTACATTCAGGACAGCCTTGAGGTAAATAAACCATAATCTGTCCATAATATGTGGAATGTAGCATTAATTTGTTACAACGTGCTACTTTTGTCACCTTTTCTGTTCCTTCATTGTTCCTTGATCACTGTACAACACAGCCTCTCTTACGCAATCTCTGGGACAAATGCAGAACTAACTTATGCAGTTCTGTTTTTTAATATGGTTATCCACAGGATTTAGGGAGCTCAGGAGAAAATAAAGTTTGTAGGCCATCTTGTCCCTGTGAGAAGACTTGTGTGCAGTGAGCTGTGTTTCTGGCTCTGACACGCCCATGTCTCGTGTTTCAGGAAAGTTCCGTGAAAAGGCATCCATTCTCCACAAGATGGCTAAAAACAAGTGCCAGGAAGACGGGGACAAGGCTAACGGGGTACCAGGTCATACTGGTGAGATCTACCACACCTCTTTCATGCATGCAACATTACCACCTGCCAGTAACACAACCACACACACACACACACACACACACATACACATGACTCAAATCCATCTCAATGAGTTAGGACTGAAGATGCAAGATCCAAAAGATCTAAGATCTTTTACTGCTTCCCTCACTTTTTTGCCCTCTTTTGATCTGTTCATTCATTATGTCTCTTTTTTTATCTTACAATTTTTCCCTTTCTACCTCTCATTGGCTTGAACATCAAGGTCAGAGGTCACTGTTAGGATCAGTAATCAGTAATATGAATTGGAATACATAAAACACAAGATCAGTGACCAAACGATTTCATAGCTCAAAAACTATTGTTATGCATAATTTGCATCACCGATCAACCGTTGTTTTTCAGTAGGACCCATAGCAAGCGTGTTTCTGACCTCAAAGTGGATTCTCCAAAAAAAAATTCCAGGTTCAACGTGTCTGAGCGGGAAACAAACATCTCACAAATTACTGTGAGGAACTGAGTTATATGTTCCATTTGATGGAGGAAGGAGTTGGCATTTGATATCTGTGCTTCTCCTTCGCTTGTCGTATCAGGCGGCCATTACGGCTCTTCAGCTTCTGAACATGTTAATCTGTTCACATCCATATTAATAATGTTCATTTAAGGGGAAGTTAGCTCCATTACACGACGCTGTTCCGCCACTTGTTTAATTTAGCCCTTTACGGTTCGTTGCCGAACAGGCGTATAACAAATACGGCGCCTTTGTTTATCTCTCCGCTTTATTCCCCCGACAATTTCCTCCCCGTCGCAAGGAGTTTGCTTTCGGCGCGCTGATCTGCATGGCAATGGGCCTTTAATTATCTGATTACATGACTGTCCACGCCTTTTAATGCGGCGGAGGAGAAGATGAACCTCAGACTGCGCTGAAATGAATTAGAAGCGCACAAGCATTGAGATAAACGGTCACATCGAAGGGTTACCGCTCCGGTTGATTACTCTGCGACCGCAACGGTCACCTGAGTGGAATTGACCCCGTGCTCTTTGTTCCTTATGACCGCTCAAGACCGCTGACCAAGACACCCTCTGTCTGGAGTGTGAGTGCAAGTTATAATAATAATAACTTGTTCAAAATGTTCTTTTTTTGGTCAAACTATATCAGGTAAATGTGGTGAGATATAAAATAAATAAAGATTTCCTTTTTTACACTCATTTTGGCAGTGCGAAGGAGTAAGCAACCTCTCGTGGGAAGATTTTATCAAAAGCACTAGACAAGCAACTCGACATATTGCTATCATTATGCTTACTTAACAAGATTAAGGATAATGCTGAACTAAATAAAACACAAGCGATGATAATTGTTTTTTCCTCAGTAGTTATGAAGAAGCTTATTTCAAAGAAGTGGAAAGATAGTGGAAGCTATGGCACTAAACATTATTTGAATGGCAGCGCTTAATTAAATATTATTTAAATTTTTTATTTAAAAAATAGCAACAGAAAAGAAGAAGCAATGGAAGCCATTTTGCGGCAGAATGCTCACCACACATCAGCTGATGTGGAGAGGGAACTATTTTTTAACCAATTAAATCAGGGGATTATAAGGTGGCAGGTTGAAAGAGCAGGACACTGGGGAACCCCCTACTCTTTGCGAAGAGTGTCAGGGGATCTTTAATGACCACAGTGATTCAGGACCTCGGTTTAACGTCTAATCCGAAAGACAGCGTCTCCTACAGCACAGTGTCCCCATCACTGCACTGGGGCATTGGAGTTTTTATTTGACCACAGGGAAGGCCGCTCCCTACTGGCCCACCAACACCACCTCCAGCAGCTTAGTCTTCCCAGGAGGTCCTCCATCCAAGTACCCATGTACTAACCAAGCCCACACCTGCATAGCTTCAGCCATTCAGCAGGACCAGGGTGCATGGTGGCATGACTGCTGGCAAGCAAATACAGTACATGATATTATGTTATTGGGACACAGTTCATGGTACAAGCTGAGCTGATAAAGGTGTTTGTCCCCGTACCCCCTCACAGATAAGAACCTGCCCACCTGCTCCAGTGTGGATGTGCAGGTCACCCCTCCCATGAATGGCACCACAGGGCAAGATCCGGGGCAGGAAACGGGCCAAGAGACGGTAAGGAATTTTCTTTTTTTAAAGCATTTCAAAAAACACCATCACGACTGTCGCTTTATGACTCCTTAATAAGCGCTACATAGCACATTCATAAGCACTACATAAGCATTGACAAGCGCTAATATCAATAATTATGAAATAATTGCACATATAATATTTTCTTTGAGGCCTATACCTGTGTCTCAGTCTCACTTGTGCCATGATTTAAGCTCTTTAGAGGTGGAGAAATTTCAGGAAGAAATCGACCCTAATTGCGTGAACTTTAGTAAATTTGGCAGAAAGCATTATCAGCCACACTTATAATATCTCTGCACTTTATTTGCATGATCTACCCTTAAATCCCTAAGGAGAGAAGCTCATGTGAAGCTCCCGATGACTCATGTAGATGGCAGGAATAGTGCGCTTCCAGCCCTGTGCGTCTGTTTGACATGCTAGACGCGTGTTTCTGGAGCAGAATGGAGCGGAAAGGAGGGTATTATTCACACACGTCAAAATCGTGACTATGTCCAGAAACTCATCTCCATGGTGTTAGCATACCTCCCACTAGTGACAGAATAATAAATTTTAACGAGGGAGAGATATGCTCTGTGAACACAGATGAACAATGCATCTTGTTTCTGCATTCTATCTGCCTAATACATGGAAGAATTATTCAAGAAAAACAATCTGACCGCCAGGAAGAAATAATTGAAGAACACTGCCATTCATCAAACCACAAAACTGAAAAACATGATGTGGAATAAAGGTTGAACTGTGTGTGGATGCGGATTCTACATTTGTTTCCAAGATTAACTCTTTCAGGTGCAAATATGTGAATTAACTGAACATTCTAACTTAACATTCTAATGCTGATGTAACAATCACTTATGTTTGCAATGGAGTTCCAGAACACTGATATAGCATTCTGAAAAAACAACAGTCCAAGAAGACTGCTCTTCAACAGATTAAATCAGCTCGGAAATAACAGTGATACTAAGTCTGAGTCCTTGGCCTTTTGGGGGGCAGGTAGCCTGGTGGTTCTTGAATGGCAGCCCAACATGTTCAGTCTGAGAGCTGAGAGTGCTGGTTCATCACCGAGGTGCTGACTGAGACTTTGGTGAGCTCTGTCCTGTTAATTGTTGAGTCCTCAAAGGAATCTGCTTCCCTGGCAACCTCCATTGGGATGTGCTACCTTCTCATTTTCCCCACAGGAGTCGGAATTTAGGCAGGAAGGGCACCTGCTTCCGGAGCGTGATATCATATCACACACTGGTGCCTTCATTACCCCAAAATGTCTCTTACAAAAATAAAGTGATGAAATCCTAATGATTTTATGGCTTACACAGTTTTGGAGACAGTTTTTAGGGGTGGGACAGTGCTGTGCCTGCAAAGCTTAAGGGTTAAAGGTGTTTGGAGACAGCACCAAACTTTTATTGTTATTTTTTTACCTCTTTGATTCAGTTCAGTCAATGGAGCAGATGGCACTGACTCATCCAGCTTGGAATGGAATGGAATGGAATGTTCTCTCTCCTCATATTCTACATCAGTGTTCCAGAACTCCAATAGCGATTGTTACATCAGCACTAGAGTGCTCAGTCACAAACATTTCTAATGACATACGCATTTGTGATCTTACCTTACCCCTAAAAGGGTTAAATGTTCACTAGCAGCTAGCTAACGGATGCCTGGCAGGCCCCAGTGAAGAGAAACAGAGTGGTGGCCGCCACAAAATGGCGGCGGTATAAATCCTCACGCAGATGGCCGATGATGATGACCATGGGGGTAGTCCTAAGATGAAGAGACCTGATGTAGCTCTCTCACTCTCAAATCCTCCATCTTACGTGTTTTCTGACATGGCCTTGCTCTGTGTTTGGTTTATCAGTGCTGTTACCACCTGCTAGTGTACAGTGCATATGGCACATGTCACAAAGGAACAGATAATTGCAGCAACAAAATAATTAATTGCTCTATAATTGCTACTTCTCCCTATGAGAAACAGGGGAAAGAACTGTGTTTTTCAGGTACGATTGTAAGTGATACAAGGTCCTGACACTCAACACACTCTTTCAGTACCCTGAAAAGCACTATTTAAATAGATTATGATATCATTATTCTTATTAGTATTTGTGTTTTTTATTATTTGATCTGAAGGTGACGTTACATTCCATAGTGGGTGTTTCCATGCAAGCTCGTGTCTGGAGGAAATGAGGGACTGCATATTGATTAAGGCTGTAATTCTTACACAGATCACCCACAAATTAGGGACTGACAAAGTGCTCTTTAAACTCATATTCATCGTTCTTGTTTCACAACCAATGTGCAGGAGTACAGAGCCAAAACAACAAAATCGTGTCACAGTCCATGTACGTACAGATCGCACCGTTAGGTGCACGTGTCAAAAAGTGACACTCAGGCTCTTCCTATTGGTCAGTTCTCCGTGAACGTGTAGCGCAGGCTAAAGGCACAACATGGCGGTTTCTGTCCCGTGACGTGTTTGCTGTAGGAGGGGGAGGTGGAAAATGAGCCGGCGCAGCCTCCTGTGGAAGGCATGGTAATTAGCCGCTGGGACGGGCTCCGTTTCGCTTGACATGTGAAGGCACGTCCTGGCCATTCCCCAGGCTGGAGCTGTTCAGATCACCTCTAATGAGAGGGCCGGGGAGCTGAGGCAGCTTCCTGTAACATCGGCCCACACCAGCTCGCTCTTTCCTTTAGATTGTTTATGTCACACCTTCTGCCTCCTGAGTGTGTTCTGCACTAGGAAACACACGCTCTGATTGGTAGCTCCTCTGTAATTGGCTCGCACACCTGTGGTGACACGGTAGAGACAGCGGTGTATAAGACTGCTATCAGCATTCAACACCATTTCACTAATGAAGGCAGGACATCAAAGTGCTTTAGTTTCATCTAAATGAAATATGTTGACTGTGGATACTTTCCGAATGTAATTACATGCAAAATAAAATCTTGAATTTCTTTTTTCATCATTTACTAAAGTTGATTCATAATGTTTTTTTGTTGTGGAAGAAATTTGTTGATTTTGATTTGATATAGTTGAGTAAGGATGACTGTTTATTTGTTTATATTGTGAATGTGATCAAACTGAAAGGGAGAGATATCATGATAGTGACCATACAGTGTAGGAAGAGATATTGTGACAGTCACCATACAGAAAGGGAGAGATACTGTATTGTGACAGTGACCGTACAGAAAACAGTGATATCATGACAGTGATCATACAGAAAAGGGAGAGCTATTGTGACAGTGACCATACAGAAGGGGAGAGATATCACGACGGTGACCAATGCAGAAAGGGCGAGATATCATGACAGTGATCATGCTGAAATGTAAAGAGAGAAGGCGAGAGATACGACATCTGAGGGATGGTGTTCATTAGCATCTCTCCCGTAAAGGCCACTCGAGTGACGGGAGGCAGGCCTGGGAGTCTACATCCACCGCCCGGTCCTTCAGGAGCTAACCTTTCCTCACCGCTGAAGCTGGGGCGGCTGGCATTTCTCCAGAGCCCCCTGACGGCCGACCTTCTGCGGCTGGAGGGGGCGGGGGGGGGCACTGCCCCACACGGGGTCCGCAGTCCTGTACACATCTGGCGGTTCAGACACACGTGTCACCGCAGCAGGAGTCCTGAGGAGCCTGGTTCTGCCGGTTGCCTGGTTACCAGCCTCCCTCGGTGACGCGGTTGCCGGCGTCCTCTTTTCCCCTTCCCCTCCTGGGGGGGGGGGGGGGGGCTGAGAAACGCCCTGGCTGTCAGCCAGCCCGGCTGCCATTTTATATATCACCACAGTGCGGAGATCGAGATCATCGGCATACATTACATTACAGTTATTTAGCTGACGCTTTTATCCAAAATGTTTTATAGTTGATTAGACTAAGCAGGAGCATTGTCGGGTTAAGGGCCTTGCTCAAGGGCCCAACAGCTGCACTGATCTTATCGTGGCTACACTGGGGTTCACAGAACCACCAACCTTCTTATGTGGGATCAGCTTTTACCTGCCCATGTCCTGGCCTTATCCATTATGAGCTACAAAGGCAAAACTGTTCCCAGATCCGCAAGTGTTACTACCCTGCTGTAAAATGCAGCTATGCCAGCTTGAAAATTGAACGGATCTAGCTGGGTATGAGCTGGTCTACCAGCATGGCCAAGCTGGTCATGAAGCTGGTCTAGCTGGGTATGAGCTGGTTTGCCGGCATACATAGTTTCAGCTGGTCAAACCATGTCAAGCTGGGTGCTGGTCTGAACTGGTAGCTGACCTGCCGTTTCAAAGCTAGTTTGAGCTGTCAGCTGCCTGGCTTTCAGCAGGCTAAGTGACTCCTGTAACTGCCCAGGCTGTTTCTCAGCGCGCAGCGGTTCGGTTGAAACGCGCGCGACTATTTATGGACCGGGTGTCAGGTGTTTCTTTTTCTTTCTTTTTTTTTTCTCCGTTGCCGTGGCAACCAACACCATCTAATTTGAGGGCAGAGGAATCTCAAGTCAGGCCCTGGAAAGTGCTCTTTTAATCGTGTTCTGTCGCCATCGAAAGCTACGCAAGGCCTGCTCCCGCGTCCATCCGTGTAACGTGCTCGCTGTGTCTCTCAGGCAGAAGGGCATTCTGGGATTGGTTGAACCGCATGAGATAATCCATTTGCAGAGCTGGTATTCGACCGCAGATTATATCGACCCAACAGATACTCAGCTTGTGTACGTAACATCAAAAGTTATGTCTCCCTACTGTTGAAGGCAAAGCACAGCTTCGTGAAATTCAATACTACATGAATGAAAGCTCTGTAATGGAATATACCATCAGAAGCTCTAGTTGCTAGCGGAAACCTGCTGTTTAAAAAGCAGAGAGGATCCAAAGAATGCAGGAGGTGCACTGCAAAAACAAAAAAAACAGGTACTTTGGCCTTGTATTTAGACTTATATCTTCTACTTTTTTTGCTAAATAAGGTGAAAATATTCTGAGTATTCTGTGTTGTGGGTTAGTCAGCTGCCCTTAGCATGCTTTGTGGCTATCCTTTCACCATGGCATTGTGAAAGCTAATGGTGTCCATGGCAAAGCAGAGCCGACAGAACTAAGATGACATGACATACAATTCTTTTTTTCCTTAATTTTGTCCCTGTTTAGTTTCTCATTTGATTTTCAAAATGATGACAGGATGACTCATCTGGTTTATGATTGGTGTGAAGAAAACTCTTTCACATGTGCTGTAAAAACTCACCAGGAAATTATTGTGTGTGCATGTGCCTGTGTGTGTGTGTGTCTGTGTGTGTGGCTACATATGTATGTGTGTGTGTGTGCATCTGTATATGCATCTCAGCAGAGTGAGGAAGAGGAGGATGAAGATCAGCCCCTCAGTTTGGCCTGGCCAGAGACACCTCGAAAACGCATCACATACCTTCTCATCTTCCCCATTGTGTTTCTCCTGTGGGTCACCCTGCCGGACGTCAGGAAAGAGGTGAGTACAGCAAACACATGCACAGTTAGTGAGTAACCTCCCACGCACACACGCACAGTTTGTGAGTATACCTCACACACACACACAGACACACACACGCACAGTTTGTGAGTACACCTCACACACACACACACACAGACACACACATGCACAGTTAGTGAGTACACCTCACACACACACACACACGCACAGTTAGTGAGTACACCTTACACACACACACACACACAGTTAGTGACTACACCATACACACACAGACCACCACTTTCACAGTCTTTTCCTTCTTTCACAGACTGCTTAACATTTAGCATCTGTTCCTTTCTGTTGCTGTGCTGTATTCCAATATTATTTCACCACTTGGATGTCGCCAGCAGTTCCTATTGTCTGAAAGGAGGTGACATTTCCCTCATTAAACAAAGCTGTCCAAACCAGAAATTAATATTTGTTCAACAGGGGCCTAAGATTCTATAGTCTGTTCAGCCAATGAATAATTCTCCATAGAAAGGTCAAAATGAACCAACCCATTTGCTTGTGGGTGCTGCATAATTATAAGCTATAAGTCATAATGAACTAGAAGTCAAAAGAACCAAAAAAAGGACCGCAAATCAGCAACAGAACACTGGTCCTGACACATTTGCTTTATATTACCTTACATTTGTTTAGCACTTGCAGTTACATTTACAATGCAAAGGAACAAACATGCCTCCACAAGAATTATATTAGCAATGGTGATATAGACCAGGTTAGAAATTCTATTCAGCAATGTTGAATATGTAATAACAAAGTCAGTATGTTTGCAACATTGCTGAAGTACCAATATAACCAGGAACAATAACATTATGGATACTACTAAAAGCATCAATCAACAGTATATAGCATAATGTCATTGTTAGACTGTGCTAGCAATACTCCTAGATCAGAGATAGTATATGTGCAGAATTGTAAAATAACTAATGTTGGTGGGTATCAAATGAACTATAGAATTCACAGAAGTGGCTGAACTAGAAATAACATTCACCAGCATTTACCCATAATGCACCACACACAAGGGGAGTAAGAATATGTCTCAAATGTCCATATTTGACAAGCACAGTGCAGGCAATAGCTGATTCATGTGGCAGCAGTCAGCTACAGTACTTCACATAAATCGCTTTAAAAATATTCAGCAGAATTAACGGATTGTGTCTAAAAATATGTTTAAGTCGCTCTGGAGAAGAGCTTCTGCTTGATGCCCAAAATGTGAATGTAAATGCTAGGTGCTCTCCTTAGAGGAGGAATGTGTTTTAAAAGCTTTTATTTATTCAGCAAAACCCCATTGGAAAAGTTTCAAACATGTTCTGAAGAAAAAAGCTGTTTTACCACTAGTCCTTGGACATGAGGGTACTGTGTTTTTCATTTTGTGGCATGGATTTGGAAGGTTATGAAGGTTTTTGTTACGTATACAGAAAACCACTTCTCAGAAGAGAACTAAATCCTAACTAGACCACAGACTGAGATGGCCAATCAAAACTCATTAACATCACACGGGTCCTTTTTTTTACCTTATACTTTTTTGACATGAAAAATCAATATTTTAGAATGTCCATTATGTTAAGAGAAATACTGTATAGAGCTCAGGAAGCCAGAATTGTATGTCCTCGTACAGGGTCACAGGGTCTCTAAGGGCTACGTTAATGTTAACTTGTGTACCTCGGAGTTGATTTTCCCTGAGAATTCATCGCTTGGGGGGGTTCTTCTTCTGCTGTTGTCTTCCAGTCTTCCAGAAGGTTCTTCCCCGTAACTTTCCTTGGTGCCATCTCTTGGATTGCGGCCTTTTCGTACCTCATGGTGTGGTGGGCGCATCAGGTAACCGTCCTTCTGAACCAAACCCCCCTGGAGGTCAGAGCAGGTCCCACAATGCCGAGGGGCATGTAGAGACCTCTGGGTTTGATAAACGTTCATTTTGGGACACGGGAAAAGTCTTCAGCTGTCATTTATGCACTTATCAAGAACTGTAGCTGAAATGGCCGATGGTGTAAATGTTTGGGCTAATTCAGTAATTAAGGCCAGAAGTTGGAATGAAAATCAGATATGGCCCTTGCTGCCCTGGGTGCACAAGCTTACAGTCCAAGCTTACAAATAAGACTAGGGGGAATACATTTTGGAGAATCATATTAATCTAGCTGAGAAATAAAAAAATAGGGGTGTGGGAAGGGTTATTTAAATAAACAAGGCTTTGAATCCTTGCACATTAATGTTGGTTGGGAGTAATTATTTTGATTCTTTTCATGGCTACAGTTGGTGGGTGGGTGGTTTACAGTGAGAATGTGCATTCAGGTTAGGAGGAAGGGTATGCTTCCTAATATGGCTGTCCTTGGAGTTCTGTGAAAGGTCAAAGGTCCCTTTTGGACTGTGTAAGCATTGCACAAATGTAAGAGAGCAACAACCTCCGGTCACAAACAGAGCTTCCTATTCACATCATACCTACAGCGATTCTGTCAAATACACATCTCTGTGGAATTTAGTTTAAGAGCAGCACCTTTGGCCCTTTGATTAGCTGTAGAACTGCCTGTTACTTATTAAATGCCATGCTCCGCCATTTTCGAATCGTCTCTGGGCTGAGTGTAAAGCCTCTATCAAACTCGAGCAAAACAAAATGGAGGAACCAAAAAATAATAATCAAGGAGAAAATAAAGGAAAGGTTGCGTTGTGGTATTTAAACTGTGCTTTGGCTTTGTGGTGTTTTCTCTCTTTTACTCTTTTTCCGCTTTCTAATTTTTCTAGAAATAAATGAATAAAAGAAAGTCTTTCCCCACCAACAGGTGGGAGAAACCATTGGGATCACGGAGGAGATCATGGGATTGACGATTTTAGCGGCGGGAACGTCCATCCCAGACCTGATCACCAGCGTCATCGTGGCTCGCAAGGGGCTCGGTGACATGGCCGTGTCCAGCTCGGTGGGGTCCAACATCTTCGACATCACAGTGGGGTACGTCTGCCTCCCCTATACTTTTTAGGGTGACTGGACTCTAGCTGGCCTGATCATAATTTAAGATTATGATTATGATTATATTTTAATTTTTTCTAGCAGTCCCAAAGTCACCCAACCGCTTTCTTTGATGTTTTGGGCATAGAGCTAATGATGTATCCTCTTTTTTTAAGTATACAATGTTTGTGTTTACTGGGCCCACAGTGACTGTACAATACATTACAAACTCACTTCCCATTTTATTTTGATAGCCTCCATTCCTTCTACACATGAGGATGATTATAATATTCCCATATTTGTCTCTTGGGTCTAAATTGTGTGCAAGAAGCAGGGCCTAACACACAATTACATACAACAGTGATACTCAATTTCTCCCAGAAAGGACCGGTGTGGGCGCAGGCCTTTGTTCCAATCAGACAGTTACACACCTGATTCTCCTCATCAGCTTTTAGTGTCTTTGCTAAGGACTTTGATTAGTGTGTACCAGCTGGTTGGAACAAAAGCCTGCACTGGCCCTTCTGGGAGAGATTGAGTATCCCTGACATACAATATAACATAACATACAGTAACGTAATGGCGAGAACAGGCCATTCAGCCCAGCAATGCTCGCCTTTTCCTGCCACTAAAATGCACCTACTGCTGGGTTTGCCTAAAAGCGAAATAGTATCTAGCACCATATGATGTTTCTGGTGTTTCTGCCTCCACTACATGTCCTGGCAAGCTATTCCACACCATGATCACTCTCTGTGTAAAAAATACTTTACCTAATATCTGTGTGGAATTTATCCTTTGGCAATGTTCATTTATGCCCCCTCGTTCTCAAACTTATCCTGAGTAATTGCATGTATGTGTTCTCTTTATATGTTCCAGAACATTCTTTCATTAAATACCATACTGCCATTATCAGTGTGGATGCGGTGAAGTGCAGTAAATGACACCACAAATGTCCCCAAACCCTACTTCTGTCCATTTCCCTTTCAGCCTGCCGTTCCCATGGTTACTCTACTCGTTAAGCCACGGGCTGAAGCCGGTGACGGTCAGCAGCAACGGGCTCTTCTGCACCATCGTGCTGCTCTTCCTCATGCTGGTCTTCGTCATCATCTCCATCGCCTCCTGCAAGTGGAGGATGAGCAAGCTCCTGGGCGCCATCATGTTCCTGCTCTACCTGGTCTTCCTGGTGTTCAGCGTTCTCCTGGAGGACAAGATCCTGGAGTGCCCCGTGTCCATCTGAGGCCGAGCCCACGTGCCCTCCGCGGGGTTAACTCTGGAAGCTGGAGGGAGGAGGGTTATTAGGAGGAGGTCTGGCCTGGTTTGGGTTGGAGGCATCAAGATGGACGGACTTGATGGTGTGGGAGCGTGTGTGTGTGTGTGTGTGCCCGGAGGGGGGTTTTTGATGGGTGGCCATGTTAAGCTTAGCCCAATTGTTTTGTTTGTTGTCTTTTTTTTATTTTATTTTTTACCGGATGTACAGATGGGCTGTATGGTATTAGCACATGTACAGACTGAGCATGCACCCCCCCCCCCCCCCCCCTTCCCCTCTCTTGGGCCTTGGTACTATGTGAAGGGAGAGAGACAATCTAAAACTGCCCTTTAAGAGCTCCACTGCACACTGCAATCTTAACACCAGCGAAGGAACCGGTGAAGAGAGCTTTCACGGACAGGCCAGAGAGCGGCCCCTGCCGTGACTTTTGACCTTTAAAAAAAGCCTTTCAGAGACAGCGGCATTGGATGGGTTCATCGCCAGGCCTACGCCGCCACCCGTGAAAACGCCGCCTGACCCATGCGGACCTGAGCAGGTGCATTCTGGGTGGGAGTGGTGTTGTTCTGTACAGAGTGGGAGGACGGACAGGAGTTGCAGCTCTTTCGATACCTAATGTATCAACGGATTCCACGGCGCTTAGCACCTCCGAGAGGATGGAACCTGGGAGCTTGTCTCCTCCTTCGGCGACAATAGACAACAAGATTATCAAAGCTGCTTTGGAAATCACTAAAGAATTATGGGTGGCAGGGTGATGCCTAACGACTCATTTACATTGCACTCGATAACACCCACAGTCCAGAGTTAGCTCTGAAAGCTACAGAAAGTGACTAGGTATTTTTTTCAATTTCTTTCAGTACGATGGCTGATATTAGTAGTAAAAGTGGTAGTTCTATTGCTGTTCGTCTGACGTCTCCTGATAAACGGCTCACACATTCAGATTGTATAGAGAGCGTTCAGTGTTTTCTATATTAATTGGGGGATGTAAACAATAAATGTGATTAAGCCTATATAAACAATGAGCTAGGATTGTAACCATGGTTACAGCAAAACATGTACAACTTCCATTTGTATTATGCTCTATTCAAGAGAATGAGCACATGTAGAATCATATTTTCCCAATAAAAAATTCTGTGTTAGAACAACAGATGACAACTGGCATTTCAGAAAATGTTACTCATCAAACCAATTCCTGACATCATCAAGCTATTTTTGAATATGAGGAAGACGGTCACAGGCGGGTCACAGTCAAACACATCAACGTGCTAGACCACTTATTTCCTCATTAGAAACAGCCTCCTGGAAATGTTAAGGCAGGTACACATGTAGAAAACCCATTGATATTAATGTGTATGTCTATTTTCAAATGAAAGATGCTATTGTCCATGTGTGCATAAGCAAATACTTGCACATGTCAATGTCAAATAAAGAAGCATAAACTTGATTAGAATACGCATACTGATAATTAGGAATAGTATTCCATGGCTGTTGTGCATTGCTGGTTTTGCAATATGTCTTCTATATATTTTCTATTGGGGTACAAGTAGGATTTTTTCCCCACTGGGTGCAAATGTCATTCCTGTAATCCTTGGTTTCCCTTTAGCCACCAAACATGTAGATTCCAGAGCAGCATTAGCAACAGTAGAACCTGTATTGTCATTGGCTAACAGTCCACCAATCGGTGCTGTTGTCCTGGCCCCTCTGTACCCTCAACACTCTGAATATGTGCATTGTTTCCGGGTACAGTATGGCTACTTATGGTTTAATTCTTCTCAGAATTTTGCGTGTTCTGCCCACACCAGTCAATAGCTGTACTCCAAAAGTTTGTGAATATATATGTAAGTGCACCTTTGTCCCAGTACTGTTGTGCACACAAACTGTAAATTATTTTTAAGTATAAAACTTTGTATGTGTATTACATTTGAAAAAGAAAAAGGATGTATTGGGCTTGGTTATTCCCAAGAAGGCAGGGTGTTATTTGAATTTTATTTATTTATTTTGCTTTTGTAAATAAAAATAATATATACATATGGATATTTAACATTGCAAATGTAAGGAAATGAAACCTGTTGAATGTACCAACCCAGCATCCCCTTTGTCCATGTTTCGGTTGTTATTTGGATTTTTATTTTTTTAACAGAAGGAAAAAATGCTTCTGAAGAGCTGTATTATAAACGCAGAACAATCCAGAGCACGACTACCTTGGATGGAATGAAAAATGGCTGAAAAACCTTTAATATTCTATATACGTACGCACTTTAAAGCTCAAGGCCTGAATTGATTTCAATGGAAATTACCTCATAATTGTTCCAGCAACAGAGACACATCCTCTAAGTTTTTATTTATTTCATGTCCCCTTGCTGCCAGAAGTCAGTGTGCTGCTGTAAAGTTGGCAAACCTTGTCAGTGCAGTATGTTATCTTCCTGGTACTAAGGCATATTGTGCCCCATTTCTTTCATTTTTTTTGCTTGAAGACTGATGCTTTGCAGTATTGTTTGTACTGTGCAATGGGGAAGGGGGTGTGGTCCAGTTGTCATGGTGATGTCTGCTGGTTGGGGCAGTGAAATTGATGCCTCTGCCCTGCCTACTTGCTTTGCGTCACCTTAAAAACAGGGGTGCCCAATCATGAGCCAGGGAGGGCCAGGAGTATGCAGGCTTTCAATCCAACAAATCACTATACCTGCTGATTTCACTATGTTAGTTCCCTCCTGTGTGGTTGAACGTGTGATAATTAGTGAAATCAGCTGGTATTGGTCAGAATATAAACCTGCATACTCTCAGTCCTCCATAGCACACGATTGGGCACCTCTGCCTCAGACCTTCTGGGGCTAGCACTAGGATTTTGGGGTCTAGAGCAGGTTGGGGGGGTTGTGGACCAGTGGGTATTTTGCTGACTAACATGAATGCAACGCATCATTCCGTTTTTCCACACCTACCCTCCCTCCCCCCCCCCACCCCCCCCACCCCATTTTGTGACCTTGGAATTTTAAGGTTCTTTCTGCATTCTGAGTAGTTTCTAGATGTTGAGCGTCAAAGCTTTCACGTCCTAACACAGCAAAACTGAAATGCCAGGGCAGTCCTTCATGAGTTCAGTTTTTGTTTACTGTGAGCCATTAATGGGCTCTGAATTCCAATGTGTGATTATGCAGCGATGTCTTCATACACAGGAGGCAGGACAATGCGCGATAATCTCGGGCAGGCGGGTTAAACTGCAATGCTTCTGTTCATTGTGAAAACCGTTAAGTACAACTACGAAATCTAAAATAAATATATCGGTGGACTACTTTTATTCTTGCATTGTTAAGGTTTCCTTTCTTTTTATTTCTCTCTTTCTCTCGCTCTCTCGCTCTCTCTCTCTCTCTCGGTGTTCATGTATGATTTATTTTTAACCGTACAAATATACACACAAAAGAACAATATAATCTCTTGTATACTTGAATCTAAATAAATGGTATTTCTTTATGTAAAAAAACACATGAAGTATGTAACAGAATATGGAAATAAAGTTATGAAGATGTTATGCCAATTTGTTGCTTATAATTGTACAAAAGTGTAGCAGTCGGAACGTTTGAACATAAACCTGCTGAAAAGGTGAGTCAGAGGTGAGTCAAAGTAAACCCAAGCAGCTTTATGAATGGGTGAATGAGAATCAATAATTGTACAGCACTTCGGATAAAGGTGCTATATACATGCCAACCATTTACATTACTGGCATTTAGCAGACGCTCTTTTTCAGTGACATACCCAGCAAACACAGTGCACATACTTAAGCTTAAACTCAAAGGTACAACAGCCAATGTCCTATCTATTACATTACATGATATTTGGCTGACGCTTTTATCCAAAGTGACTTACAATTGATTAGACTAATCAGGCTAATCGGGACGTGTGGGGTTAAGGGCTTTGCTCAAGGGCTCAACAGCTGTGCGGATTGTGGCTACACCAGGGATTGAACCGCCGACTTTGCAGGTCCCCGTCAAGGACCTGAACCAGTACGCTACAGGCTGCCCCCTATGAGCTATTATCCCCAGTCTGGGACTCAAACCTGCAACCATGAGTTTACAAGACCAGTTCTTCACCCATAATGCTATACTGCTGCACCTATGTGGTAATATACTGTAGCGTCAGCCTGGAAGAGAGATTGTGCCAAATGAGCAAAAGTAATTGTACATGATGTGTAGCTCTCTTTCTTCACATGTCTGATCTGTAGTTCCTTACAGGGTCTGACCTGTCAAAATAATACATGTCCAGGTTCACATTGCTCTCGGACAGACATTTTACAATAAGATGAATTTTTCACATGACCAGTCCCCCTACCACCACCAAATTGCTTGAGGAAGGGCAGAGTCTCTCAGAACCTCCACCTCACGCTCACGACTACTGTCTGTTCTGGCTCCACGGTGGTGGAACGAACTCCCCGTTGAGGTCAGAACTATAGAATCTCTCCCCACCTTCAAGCGCAAGCTGAAGACGCACCTCTTCAAGCAGCACCTCTCCCCATCCCTCCCTACCTCCCTGTGAACCTTAATTGTTGTCTCTGTGACTTGCTTTGTGTATCGGTATTTTTAGTTGGCTAGGTAAGCAGTGTTTGGATAGTTAACTTTGGTTTTGGTTTAACCTGCTAATACCTCTCCCCATCTGGATCTCTCCATTTCCCTCGGGGATACCACACTCACGCCGTCACCCAGTGCAAGGAACCTCGGCGTGGTGATGGACAGCAGACTGTCCCTTTCCGAGAACATTGCGGCGGTGACCCGGTCTTGCAGGTTCTTCCTATACAACATACGGAGAATCCGCCCCTTTCTCACCCCCTACTCGACCCAGCTCCTGGTCCAAGCGATGGTTCTGTCCCGCCTGGACTACTGCAATTCCCTCTTGGCTGGCCTCCCAGCGTCTGCCATCAGACCCCTCCAACTCATCCAGAATGCAGCAGCTCGTCTGGTCTTCAACCTTCCCAAATACTCACACGTCACCCCCCTGCTTACTTCCCTCCACTGGCTGCCTGTCATGGCTCGCATCAAATTCAAAACATTGGTGCTAGCCTTCCAAGCAGTTAAAGGGTCTTCCCCAGCTTATCTGCAAAAAATCATCAGACCCTACACCCCTGCCAGACCTCTTCGTTCAGCCTCCACAGGCCGCTTGGCACCTCCCCCTCTCAGAACCTCCACCTCACGCTCACGACTACTGTCTGTTCTGGCTCCACGGTGGTGGAACGAACTCCCCGTTGAGGTCAGAACTATAGAATCCCTCCCCACCTTCAAGCGCAAGCTGAAGACACACCTCTTCAAACAGCACCTCTCCCCATCCCTCCCTACCTCCCTGTGAACCTTAATTGTTGTCTCTGTGACTTGTGTATCAGTATTTTAGTTGGCTAGGTAAGCAGTGTTTGGATAGTTAACTTTGGTGACTTTTGCTCTGTTTGTTTGTTTGTTCAAAAAAAAAAAAAAAAAAAAAAAAAAAAAATGGCCCTTGTCCTTATCTTTGTTGTACAGGTAGCAGTTGAAATTGTACTTACCTCTAGGGTCTTTCAGCGAACTTATCCCTGGTTATGGGTATGCACTTTGTTGTACGTCGCTCTGGATAAGAGCGTCTGCCAAATGCCAATAATGTAATGTAATGTAATGGTGACTTTTGCTCTGTTTGTTTGTTTGTTCAAAAAAAAAAAAAAAAAAAAAAGCCCCTTGTCCTTATCTTTGTTGTACAGGTAGCAGTTGAAATTGTACTTACCTCTAGGGTCTTTCAGCGAACTTATCCCTGGTTATGGGTATGCACTTTGTTGTACGTCGCTCTGGATAAGAGCGTCTGCCAAATGCCAATAATGTAATGTAAATGAGTCTATGCGACGACAGCGCTAGCAGGCTAAAGAGCCCTGGTCTCCATGGCGGCGCAGACAGCCCTGGGGTGAAGCTCTGCGGCTCGTCGCGGCGTTACCAAACCCGCGCCACAAGTGGGGGTGTGACGTGTGCTGGTGGGTAAAAATAAAAACCGTGTGGGCGTGCGATCGTTTTTCCTCCTACGGGTGACGCACTCCGCTAGAGCGCTACCCCCCACTGCCCCCCTGGCCAGAGACTGGAGAAAAGTAATCAGTCTGACATTCTCGCATTAGGCCGAGTGTACTTGCAGGGAACTGTGTATCGGTAGTGGATGAAGTCACAGCAGTTGCTCGTGATCATTATTCTATAGCGTGCATGTTAGACCCGAGATCAGAGCTTCAATAGGGAGCACAGCTGGGGGTTTGAGAAGGCAGGCTGGGGAAAGTTTCAGCGACTTTGTGAGGAGAATGTGGAACCGTTTGAAGATTTTACGGACATGTAGAGTCTCTACATGATAAACGGACCTCTTCCATAATGGCATCAGCCACAGAGGCCATTCCTAAAAGATTATGTAAAGAAATACATATATATACATTACACAAACTCTCCTTGTCACAGTTCTCAAAAATTCAATGGAAACAGAAACCAGTACAAAGCCAGGTTCCTGAAAATTCCAGATGCGTGTGATTCTCCGTTTTGGTCATGGACTGTTGAAAAAATATGGACCAAGCGCCTGTTATGTCACCCAGAGTTTTGAAGCCCGGGAAGTCAAGTTTACCAGTGCCGCTATGTTGCACATTAGGAGCCAACGACTGCACAGTGGGGAAGCCGATGCAGCTCCTCCACAAAGCATGAGAGAGAGTGATGTAATCCATCCTTTATTCATCCACAAAGTATTGCTGTATTGTCCGTCACCTTTGTCGTTGACCGTGCGCTCATAACTACGTTATTTAGGAAAAGTAATGAAAAGCTGCATGTCGATCATTTGTTGATGATACAGACCCTTGTAATTCTAATGCTTAATTTAACACTTAATTTGCTAATAGGAATTTGTTGTTGCCGTCTATGATGAAATGCGCTTGCATAGCATTTAGCAGTGTACCGGAAATGCAATTCAGCAGGACATCCACTTTACCTCCCCTTAGAGCTTATTATATAACAGCTGCGACGTTTGTTTCAAATCTACATGCAACATCAAGTGCAGTCTCAGAAATAAAGGGATGAAAAAAAAGTTACATTTACATTTACATTACATTTTAGTCATTTGGCAGACGCTTTTAATCCAAAGCGACTTACAAGTGCATAGGTTCTACCACAAGTCAAAGCATCACATCCAGAACTAGGAAAATACACCTGGACTGCTGTTCTAAACATATAGTCGTCATCATAAGTGCAATTTTTTATTTATTTATTTATTTATTTATTTATTTTTTTTGGGGGGGGGGGGAGGGGGGGTTAGACAGGGTATCAGAAGGGGGGGGCGGGGTAAATCAGGAGGGAGGACTAAGGTAGAGTTTGAAGAGGTGTGTTTTGAGTCTGCGTCGAAATAGGGGGAGGGATTCTGCTGTCCTGACAGTGGTAGGCAAGTCATTCCACCACTGAGGAACCAGAACGGAAAACAGGCGTGAACGTGCAGCTCGACCGCCAGGTGCCCGTAGAGAGGGAACCGTAAGGCGACCAGAGCTGGCAGACCGGAGTGGTCTAGCTGGGAGTAGGGAGTGATCAGGGATTGTATGTAATGTGGGGCAGTCCCCTTAGCAGCCTGAAATGCCAACACTAGGGCCTTGAATCGGATGCGTGCGGCAATAGGAAGCCAGTGGAGGCCAATGAGAAGCGGGGTGACATGAGCCGACCTGGGCTGACTGGTGATCAAGCGGGCTGCAGCATTCTGGACCAGCTGGAGGGGCTTGATGGCGCACGCTGGGAGACCGGCTAGGAGGGAGTTGCAGTAATCCAGGCGGGAAATGACGAGCGCCTGGACTAGGAGCTGGGTGGCTTTCTCCGTCAGGAGATGACGGATGCGGCGTATATTATACTGAAAGAACCTGCAGGTTCTGGCAGTGGAGGATACTTGTGGAGCCAGGGAGAGGCAGTTATCAAGAGTCACCCCAAGATTCTTTGCCGTACGGGAGGAGGAAACTACAAAGTCCTCCACAGTCAGTGAGAGGTCGATTGACGGAGAGGACTTAGCAGGGATGTAGAGAAGCTCAGTTTTGGCAAGGTTGAGCTTCAGGTGATGGGAAGTCATCCACGCAGAGATATCAGCCAAGCAGGCAGAGATCTGTGTGGTGATTTGGGTGTCGGGGGGGAAGGAAATGAAGAGTTGGGTGTCATCAGCGTAGGAGTGATAAGAGAAGCCGTGGGAAGAGATAACAGAACCAAGGGACATGGTGTATAGCGAGAAGAGGAGAGGCCCAAGAACCGAGCCCTGCGGGACTCCAGTTCGTAGGGGTTGAGGGTCGGAGAGTGCGCCCCTCCAAGTCACCTGGTAGGAGCGACCAGAGAGGTAGGAGGAAAACCAAGCGAGTGCAGAACCTGTGACACCCATCCCAGACAGCGATGAGAGCAGAATCTCATGGTTGACTGTATCGAAGGCGGCCGACAGGTCGAGGAAGATGAGGACAGAGGAGAGGGATTTTGCTTTAGCAGAGTGGAGTGCCTCAGTGACCGCGAGCAGGGCGGTTTCAGTGGAGTGGCCACTCTTGAAGCCAGACTGGTTGGGGTCATGGAGATTGTTGTGGAGAAGGTACAAATGGTTGTTGCTGGGGCGGTACCCTATACGGGCATAAATAAATGTACTATACATTTTAAATTACATTTTAGTCATTTGGCAGAATAGTTCAAAACTGATTCAAATCAATATTTTTGATTTAAAACTGCATCACGTCTCTGAGATAGCCAACACTGTCCTGTAGTTCTATAAGACAATCAGCAGGGAGGTTGTTCCAAGCATGTAGGAGAACTGTTCTTCTGCAGACTTTGGTTGGTTCCTTGCTTCTGATCTCAGAACCATTGATCAAGTTTTTATGTAAAAAGTAGTCAATTGCTTACAGTAATATGTTACTTTTTAAAATTAAATATAAAAATGTCTCGGCAAAATTAAATCTTTTGGAAAATGAATATTGGAAATCTCAAATATGTTATTTTATACTAACACACACACAAAAATAAACATATATAATTAAGTCTAGGGTGCCTAAGACTTCTGCACAGTACTGTACCTCCACTGTCACTTTATTTGTGAGAATCTGGCACAGTGGTCACAATAGAGCTTATGTAATGGCTGAGGTGTTTGTTTCAAATCTATATGCAGTGTGAAGTGGAAATGTGACAGCTCTCTGACGGCTGTGAGCAGCCAGGCCTACACTCTAAACATAGATACAATTAGCAACACCCCCTTCCCTCCCCATAATTTATTTGAAAACACCAACAACAAAAAAATTGTATAAATCATGTGAATAGTTATTCAGTGTCAAGTCTTTTTTAAATAATTTTGCCACCAGCTGGAGTCTAAACAGCCCCAGGTCTCTGAAATGTGCCCCCGCAATGCACTGCTCCTCAAAACTTTCTGCAGAGTATAACAGTCCTACATTCTAACTTTATAAAGAATTTGATATGCATTCATGAATAAAACATAATGCTATCTGGTACAGATTCTGGGAATGTGTTGCATCCATAGGTGGATTAAGAGACATAACACACTGATATTCTGTATCAGTTAATATAAGTCTATATGAATGCACTTACTAAGGCTTTCTGACTTTTTATAAAATGAAAGTCTAAACTAGAGCTATACTTTCTTCAACTACTTTCTATAATAATCCTATAATTCATTTTTCGTCCCTTATTTTTTTCAGAATGCCCACTTTTGTACATCCACCCCATCACTTCAAAGCAGACTGCTAATGGGAACACAACTTTAGATGTGTATTATTCACTGAAATAGTATGGGCAAAAACGTATGTACTCACTTAATTAAAATAAGCATGCAGGGAACAAACACTGTTTATAATCCAACTCCTTCCCTTCACAAAGAGATACCGCGTGTTGATTGGGCTGGTGAATCACCCACTGGATTCCCATTATCTCAGCTTGGAGCACGGTTGCCATCAGAAGGTTTTTTGTGCGGTCACACCTGACATACGTAGGTAAGTGATGCCACTAACAATATGAGGGACGGATGGAAAATTTTGCTCAAAGAGGCATCTATTTTGGATCATTGCATCGTCCCGGTGATGTGACGCAGGGCATGGGGACGGAGAACAAGCTATTTTAAGCCTTCCATTCTCCTCCGAAAACTTGCCAAGCAAATCTTGTGTCGTGATATACCAACGCACACTGGAGACCGGGGCAGCAGAGTCACTTCAGATGTGGGTGGTCCAAACACAGAGAGATGCATTATATATTTGTGACAAAAACCTCCGAACAAACAAAGAATGTAGAACAGTCAGGACTCCTGACAAATTGCAAAGTGGGGGGGGGCGGGTAAAACAAAAGAAACAAATGAAGGGGATGAAAATGACACAATTTAGTTTTTTTTTAATTAGTTGAAAACTTGATGAAAATCTTGGGTTTGATGTGTTCAGTCAGTCAGAGAGTGCACCCTGCTTGGGTAATGATTTGGGAGGCGGGGGATGGAGTCCCCTCCAAAGCTAATTGCCTCCATTAAGCCCGAGTTCCCTCCTCTTAACTGCCAGCTCATTGTGTCAATATTGTGATCCAGGGCTTTGCGTTGTGGGATACCGTGTCCGTCTGCCAGATGCTCGGCTTCAAAGAGCTGAGAAGAGACCACGAGATCGCCATCTGGGAGAGCAGCTTGGGAACTCCCACCAGCACTAGTGAGGGCACTTTAAGGGAAGATCTTTCTGTATCGCGGCCAAAAAACCAATAAGGGTCCCTGCAGGCCTGCCCGTTCGGGCTAAGGAGGACTCAACGAGCCATGAGCCTGAGCTAACACAGTGATGTCATCGCCACAGTGGGGCTCACGGTTCGATTAGTCACCAGCCATGTGTCCCGCTTTCTATGAGCTGATATTCTATTCTATATTACCTCAGGTGAATGATCACACATGATTAGAACACTGGAAAAGATTCTCGGAAATCTTAATCTTATTCTTCAGTCTTGAAGAATACTCATGAAAATGAGCTTGTTTTAAGTTACTGCTTGACACATTTTGCAAATGAGTCAAACTGTCTCACCTCACTGGCAATATTTTGTCTTATTTAGCAAACAATCTTACTTGTATTACTTTTAATTGTAAATATGACAAAAACTAAAATTGTTTCTTGTTTTGTTTTTGCTGTAATGATAATAATAATAATAATAATAATAATAATAATAATAATAATAATAATTGCTTGCATTTATATAGCACTTTTCTCAGACTCAAAGCACTTTGCAGTGATGAGTAACAACCATGGCTGGGTGACATTGGCTCAGGTGGTCAGTGCAGTTGTCTGGCAGTCGGAGGGTTGCCGGTTCAATCCCCTGCCTGGGCTGTGTCGAAGAGTCTCTGAGCAAAACACCTAACCCCTAAATGCTCCTGACAAGCTGGTGGGTGCCTTGAATGGCAGCCAATCACCATTGGAGTGTGAGCGTGTGCATGAATTGGTGAATGAGAAGCATCAATTGTACAGCG
Source organism: Conger conger (assembly GCF_963514075.1). Lineage (NCBI taxonomy): Eukaryota > Metazoa > Chordata > Actinopteri > Anguilliformes > Congridae > Conger > Conger conger. The sequence continues at coordinate 40,429,240 of NC_083765.1, read as the reverse complement.
TTTTGAATAAAGACGCTATATAAATGCCGCCATTTACCATTTAGTTGAGAGCAAGCCGTCGCTGCTGCAGCAGCAGAAAGCACAGTTCTCTGTGAGTGACACCAGCCATCGCTGCTGCAGCAGCAGAAAGCACAGTTCTCTGTGAGTGACACCAGCCGTCGATGCAGCAGCAGCAGAAAGCACAGTTCTCTGTGAGTGACGCCAGCCGTCGCTGCAGCAGCAGCAGAAAGCACTTCCTGACGGTGTTGTTCTCCGGGAGACGGCAGGCACTTCCGCGAATCAGCAGAACGGCCGCCGCCGCTCGGCCCAGCGACTGCCGCCTGGAGAGCACTTCTCACATTTTATGTTTTAGTCTCATGGCCCTCCCGTGAATGTGTACTCTGTGGCTGAGGACTCTCGGCTCAGTAAAGCGGGTGACATTTGACAGCTTCATCCAAGAGGCCCTCACAAGAGGCTGCAGTGCGACGGCGATGTAATGCACTGGTGGCTGGAGGTACGTTAGAAACAGCTACCATGCCCTCCAGGCTGCGCTCTCACCGTGACTGCGGTTCTGCTTACGTCCACATCCCAATATTTTATTTATCCGAAAAACAAGAACTAAGCACTAATACTGTTCTAGTCATTTGTAAAAGTAGAATTTTTATTCTGCATGTTTATCAGATCAAAACTGGCATGTCAAAAAATATCGAATAAAAATCTCACAACAAAACATTTGAAAATCACAGTTTTTCCTAGTCGGAGGACTGCAAGGTTCTTAATAGGAGCCCACATTCAGCCCTCCCATTGTCTGGTTTAGAGTACTGTCACTTTCCCAGGACGAAATGGAGGCCACCTATTGCTCTGAAGACCTCAGTCTCATTGGACTGCCAGGCAGTTTCTTTCACAATTTCTTTTAAGATGCTACTGTCAGCATTGTCCTGACTCCAGTTGCTGACTCCCTGTTGACCACAACAGATTTGCAGGTTGTCAGATAAGTATCTCTTTTGTGTGAAGACAAAAAGCAACCCAACAACTCCAATGAGGTGGCAAAGTGTGGACAATAGGCAGAGAACCCTTTTTTGGGCTGAAGTAAAGATGAGACGGTATTGCAAACTGGGAAAAAAGGCACCATTTATTCTCTGAAATGGTGTTCTTTTTCTTTCTGCAGGATCCAAATCTATGGAATGTGCTGTTAATAAACATCAGGGTTGTGCTTTTGTTGTTTTGACTCTGTACTGCAGTAGTGGAGTTGAAATAAATATGAATATGCAGTTATATTGCAGACTTTCAGCTTGAATTGAGGGTATTCAAATTGATAGGTGATAAGTGTAAGAATTACAATTTTTTATGCACTGTGGGAGAGTGACATTAGCTCAAGATGTAGAGTGGTACTTTTAAGCAATCACATGCGTGCTTGTGTCTGTTTGTTCGTCATCAGTCGGCTGAAGTTGTTTTGCCCATCCATACGATAAAGATGTTTTGCTTAAGAGTTGATTCAGCAGGAATAAACATGTACATGGTTGGAACAACATAAACTCCTCAAAAAAAGTGTATCTTATATCATTGGAAAGTCTGTTCATTTCCCTTTACAGTGATGTCCCGTGCATTTGTGGGATGAGCACAGCTGATTATGTGGGTGTGGTCCCAAGTGAAATGTGCCATTATCAAACATCCCACAGCAACGCATGACCAGCTGGTGACCAGCATGAGGAGGAGGTGCTAGGCTGTTGTGGCTGCGTATGGTTCTTCCACCCGCTACTGAGGCTCCTGACTGTTCGTTCAATTAATAAAGTTTAAAATTACCAAAGTCTTGTTTGTTCCTTGCTGCTGACAGAGAGTTCAATCCTCTAAACAACTGAAAACAAAAGTCAATACCAACAGGAAAATACAATCCTCGAATTCCTCAAACAACTTGGGACCACCACCTCACTTGGGACCTCACCCACATAATCAGCTGTGCTGCTCATCCCACAGATACAATCATCCCAAAGATACAATGCCAATAATACAGTGACAACAGAGATATGATCGACCAAACACAAATTTCAAAACTTTTTTGAATGTGCCATGTGTATAGTTTTGACGTAAAAACAGAGTAGCTACATCATTATGTCAGAGAGATTGCTGCTTTGCTTCAGATAATGCACCATCTTGATGTATTTCTCTCCATGCTGCATGTAATAAAGAGTAGTTTATCACAGTGGTCCTAAACTCACAGTGGATTATTTTCCACGATAATAATCCAGGTTGATCGTTCCCTGAGCAAGACACGTGACCCCCAATTGCTCCCGGTGAGCTGATTGGTACTTGGGAGCGATTGTGTGTGAATCAATTGTGAAGCGCTTTGGATAAAAGTGCTATATAAATGCAGTCCACTTTCTATTTTCATAGTCCCAGTCGGCCCATTTTAGGGGAGCAAATATATACCACATACACCCAGTTATATATTTATAAATACAGTATGTATTTATACACATAATATATACAGTAGTACACATTAACATATTTAAATATTTAAAATATGAATAATAACGTATTGAATTTGGTTTTACTATTAGTATTAGTCTTGAACATTATCTGGAGCAACATTCCTTGAAATAAACTGCAACGTGGTAGAACAAAATTGTTCGCTAAAATGGCAACAGAATTATAGGCTACGCGTTTTCACTGTGCTGTACTTTTGAAACCTAGGCTACTTTACATAATGTAAGTCATGCATTGAAGATAATTATCAGAGATTAATATAAACTTTTTACAGCGTATCTACATACATCATCAGCCGCAAAGCATGTAAACATTCATTTAAGACTACTATCCCTATCGAATATTAAAACGGAAGGAAACAGCGGCACCATTAAGAGCCGTAATGGCGGCGTATTCTTGACACGTCACATATGACAGGTCGTAGCTGATATAAAAAGTATTATTTCACGTGTATGTGTAGCTATACTAAAACGCAAGCAATATATTGAATCAAAATAATATATTAATTGATATATTTATTTTATTCGAATATATTCGACGAGATAACGCTCAGATAATTTCATTTTACATTTTAGGTTTTTTCATAATTGTTGCGCCAACCAGTGCCTTCGTATTTCCTGGACACGTTGACGTTCCACAGGAAGTTCTTTTGGGGAGTGCAAGAAAGGAAATAAATTTGTACTGTAAAGCACGCTAAATATTTAGCTGCATTTAAAAATGGAAACTCTTTACGGGCTTCCTTTTGCTGTGCTGGAATGCCCAAACATAAAACTTAAGAAGCCGTCCTGGCTCCACATGCCTTCGGCAATGACGGTTTATGCTCTGGTTATAGTATCGTACTTTCTTATCACTGGAGGTAAGTGGTAGCTAGCTTGCTAGCTATCTGATAATTCCTGATCACTTTGTGCACGCTTCCTTGAGCTTCTTCCATAAACTATACGTTAGTTAACCTCCGAGAAAGGAGGAGAAGAATCCGTCACGCAACTTGGTGGTTCAGTGTAAGCGTAGCTTGCTGCATTATACTGTTAGCAAGCTTAGATGCATGTTATCTGATAAATCCGTGCTGAAGAGTTGTCAAGATAAGGATATAAGTAACGGCGTACTTGCTAGCATGTTAGCTAGGTAAGTTTTAAGCCAATATTCCAAATATGGCATATGGCAATACTTATGGCAAATTAAACTGAAAAAGGTTTTTTTTATTTAGCTTTATAAGAGCGGTAGCTGTTTTAATGTGCTTGCGTTGGTGGACAGTTTACACACATCTAACTGCTGTGCAGAGATCATGTAAAATGCAGTGACATTTACTCCATAGCTATTAATTACTGTGATAGTGTCTTTAGGCTGTAGTCTCTTGGTTTATTTGTACCCGTTTCTTGCAGGTATCATCTATGACGTCATTGTCGAACCACCCAGTGTTGGCTCAATGACGGATGAACATGGTCACCAGAGACCTGTAGCCTTTTTGGCATACAGGTAAGTACGACCTTACGGCCAGTGACCCTATACTGCCACCCATTGTTCAAATATGAAATTATTTGGCTTCGGTCTCCTTAGTTAGTTGGAGTTCATCTTTTAAAAATAGTTTGACTGGGAAATTGAAGTAGCAAGTCTTCGTCTTCGTCTTCTTCCCTGAGTAGGCTGTTACTGCTCTCCTCCCCCACGCCGCAGATTGAGGGGGGCCGGAGGGGGAGGGGGAGGGGGAGGGGGAGGGGGGGGGGGGGGGGGGGGGGAGTGGCATAGGAGAGGGGAAGGGAGGGGGACACAAGTGATGGGGAGAGACACCAAACATAACAAGACATACGTTCAAGACAGTACAAAGACAACTACAACACTAAAGACTTGGCTGTAACAAGAGAAGAGGTTAGCATCAAGATGAACCAAATATTCACTAAAGTGGTATGTGTGTATACGCGTATGTAAGTGGGCGTGAGCAGGTTTGTCACTTCCTGTGGAACGTTGGTGGACGTGAGGGGCGCGACAGGGCGCGGCTGGCCCCGCCAACCAGTGGCCCCCAAGCATCGGGCCCCCCGCGCACACCCCGGCCGGGTCCCGGGGCCCCCGCCCCCAGGCGGCCACACGCCCGACCGGCGGCGGGGGCAGGCAGACGGAAACGCCACCCCCCAGGGCCCGGCCCACCCCAACCACAACAAGCCCCCCCATGCGCGCCGCGGCAGCGCCCACCCGAGCCCCGGCCCCCAGGGGGCATTCTTGGTGAAGGTTAACTAAACAAATAACTTAAATTATTTAATTAAATTATCCAATAATATACAAGAACTGCATGTAAAATTTGAAAGGACAACCTAACCTGCTTTTTCCCCCTCTGACACAAAGGGACATATTGGCACAGATGTAGGATGTAGTTCATTTGTTCATGTATTTATATGATGACAACAGCATTATTTGGAGCCAAATTTTACTTGTCAGAGTAGCACTGCCGTCACTTAACCTGTCTGTATGCTGCATGAATGACAGAGTAAAGCCTCCCACACGTGTGCCTAACCCCTGCCTCCATCTTCTCTCCAAAACTCACTCATTTTGTGGATGTGCACACACTGCTAAGGGTCAGTCTGAAAAAAGTGAGCATAACAAGGTCACCCAAGACAAAAGGCATCTGACAAGCCACAGAAAGTAGACTGAAAGCAGTAAAAGTGTAAACGTTGAGCTTGCGTGCTCTCCTCTCAGGGTGAACGGGCAGTACATCATGGAGGGCCTGGCCTCCAGCTTCCTGTTCACCATGGGAGGCCTGGGCTTCATCATCCTGGACCGCTCCAACGCGCCCAACATCCCCAAGCTCAACCGCTTCCTGCTGCTGTTCATTGGCTTCGTCAGCGTGCTGCTGAGCTTCTTCATGGCCCGCGTCTTCATGAGGATGAAGCTGCCGTAAGTCCGGAAAGCGCCGGAAAACACCGTTAGACGTGCGCACACACGTGGGCTTTTACACCCAAATCGCCGTCCTCATGGGCCGGAAACTGCTGCTTTTCCATCCTCCATTACCTGGGAGTCAGGTGTGAGACAGTCTGGCCAGTCAGTAGCACTATTTGTTCAGTTAATTAAATCCAATGGTAAAGGGAGTGTTCTGAAGCTACATTACTGTCACATCCGTTCTAGTGGTATTGTTTGTGGTCGCCAACACACCGACTTCACTCTCAGTGCTTTTGGTGCAGTGTCCTGTGTTGGCACCCCTGGTTTAGGTTACATTGCTGTGTTTAGCTTCAGCATGCATCAAGTGATCCAACACAACAGTGCCTGGTTCAAGTTGTATCTATGTGATCACTCTAGGAATTGTACTTTCCTCTAGGGTACTCAATGCACTTGTCCCTGGGTTTGATTTGCACTTCACTGTACGTTGCTCTGGATAAGAGCCTCTGTAATGTAATGTAATGGTAGGCTGTGGCAGATGGAGCGGTCCTGTTTTCAGATTTCAGACTATTCTTTCCATTCAAAACATTCCATTCAAAATTCAAAAAAGTGCTGCCAGATACATATGTTACATATGATACTATGTACACAGGCTAATAGAACTGCAAATTCAGAAAGACTGTTGCAATGTAGCTTGAGAAAACAAGAACATTAGTAGATGAACAAGTAGTCAAGTGGAAACTGTATAGAAATATAAAGTAAATTTATACTTTTTTTTGCTTAAACACATTGGAGGAGGGTCATGTCCTGATGAAGGCTGCACTAAAATCAGTAAATCAGTACTTTCATACACGCTCAGACTCTTTCATTACATTACAATAACATTATATTAATGGCATTTGGCAGACACTCTTATCCAGAGCAACGTACAGTTGATTACACTAAGCAGGAGACAATCCTCCCCTGGAGCAATGCAGGGTTAAGGGCCTTGTGGATCTTATTATGGCTACATCATGGATTGAACCACCGACCTTGCGGGTCCCGCAATGTACCTTAACCACTACGCTACAGGCCACCCTTTCATTTTAAAGCTTTGCTGGACCTGAATGATGATGATGATGATGATGATGATGAATGTGAATGTGAATGTTCCTTTCCTCCACAGGGGCTACCTGATGGGCTAGGAGCCGGTGCACAGGGCCATCAAAGAGAGACACAGGCCACACGGGGGTCTTCAGGGTCCTGAAAAGGCTCAAAATGGAGACTAAGGTGCCATCACTGCAGTATAGCCTGGCTATGACATTTGAACATCAACCCAGCACTTCAGGAGGCTCATCTTGTGTATTAAATGAACAGTGCTGTCTTCAAATTGTCATAGGGGAACTACCATTCCAGATTTAGGGTTTTTTTTTGTTTTTTGTTTTTTTTTTGTTATTCCAGATCAAAGCTATTGAATGGATTTCAGTTTTCGTTTTGTCGATTACTTGACCCCCCTCTCATAAAAAAAAGCACTTTGTAAATCAAGTGTGATCTTTGATGTGGCCTTACATGACCCAGGCTGTGTGTGATTCAGTTTATGGTTTTTGTTGTTTTTTTTAGTTTTTTTTTCCTAAAATGATCTGAAATAAATGTTTGTACTTTCCAGAATTTGTCTGCTATTTGTGTTGCACTGTGTGTTATAGAAAATGTCTTTCAGCTCACAGTGCTGACTGCAACTTTCTTAAGCCACTGGAGACATTTTTTTCTCTTCTGTGGAGCCTATTCCTACATTTGTCAGAAATTGGGAATATTTTATTTACAGTGTAGATGGGGATGCTGGATAGTTATTTGGGTTAAGGCACCACACTGGATTGCAGGCCAGTGAGTCTATGTGAGCTTAGCTGTAGCCTGTGGTGTGAAAAGTTGCGGTTGCAAATTGACAGTTGAGAATTGGATGTTAGTAGGCGCATGTAGGGTGCTAAAATGTAAATGTTTTGTTTTAATCTTGATGAAAAATCCAGTATTTGAAAATATTAGAATATTACATAAGACCAGTCAAAAAAGTATTTATAATACAGAAATGTCGACCTTCTGAAAAGTTCATTAATGCAGCGTGGCATGGAGGCAATCAGCCAGTGGCACTGCTGAGGTGTTATGGAAGCCCAGGTTGCTTTGATAGCGGCCTTCAGCTCATCTGTATTGTTGGGTCTGGTGTCTCATTTTCTTCTTGACAATACCCTATACAGATTCTCTATGGGGTTCAGGTCAGGCGAGTTGGCTGGCCAATCAAGCACCGTAATACCATGGTCAGCAAACCAGTTACTAGTAGTTTTGGCACTGTGGGCAGGTGCCATGTCCTGCTGGAAAAATAAATCAGCATCTCCATAAAGCTTGTCAGCAGATGGAAGCATAAAGTGCTCTAAAATCTCCTGTCCTCTCAAGGCTGCAGTCATCCCTGTTGCTTGTGCACCTTTTCCTACCACACTTTTCACTTCCAGTCAACTTACCATGAATATGCTTTGATACAGCACTCTGTGAACAGCCAGCCCTTTCAGCAATGACCTTCTGTGGCTTACTCTCCATGTGGAGGGTGTCAATGAGTGTCTGCCAAATGCCAATAATGTAAATGATCATACTTTTCAGAAGGCCAACATTTCTGTATTATTTTTTTTTTTGATTGGTCTGTAATATTTTGAGATACAGAATTTTTTGATTTGCATGCCTTTCATCAACCGTAATCATCAAGATTTAAACAAAAAAAGGCTTTAAATATTTCACTTTATCTGTAATGAATCTAGAATATATGAAAGTTTCAGTTTTTGAATAAAATTACGGAAAAAAAAAAAAACTTTTCCACGATATTCTAATTTTTTGAGATGCACCTGTAAGTAGCATTTGAAAAGTAACTAAAATCTATTCATACTAAAGTACAGCGTATATACGGTATATCCACAAGGTGGTACACTTGAGCTACATTGTTTAGCTTGGGAAAATGTCACCAATGGAACTGACTTACATTGGACAGGGCAGAACAGTGTACTTCATTGATAACATGTGGCATGTCTTCTATGCAGGAAGCTATTTCGGTCTCTCAAAGCACGCTGATAAACTTGCTTCTACTTATTTCTCAAGTAGTACTATGACATACCAACGGGTTTATTCAATGCATTCAAGTGCGTTCGTAGTCTTGCATGCGCTTATAATTTGGCAGTATAATAAGCAGTAACTGTTCGATTGCAGAATTTGGTAGGATGTATTTATTTTTGGCAAATTCGTTAATTGTAATTGTTTTTGTCTTAGAGTGGGATGTTGCGTTTCTTGGGTTCCTGTCCTGTCATCTATTGACAACGACGTGATGGGTCATCACAGTAAATGATTTGTAAAGTGGGCCTCAACGAAGTGGACTCGTCGAACAAATGTTTTTGTTTGAACTGGATGTGCTACAGGGTAAATGAGGTGAGAAAAATATAAATAATCTCGCCAGATGCTCGGGCAGAGTCACCTGCTCGTTGTGTGTTCGTGACATCTCTGCGTTAATGGTTGGTCAGTCTGTTCGCAAACACGCTGACACATGCCAATGAGCGTTAAGTTTTTACAGGCCGATGATTCCTCCCCCTCTCACCGGCGGCAACAACATCGTCGCTATTTCGCCACGGAACTTTCGTTATGGAAGCGATTGCAAGAGTTGCGCGGCCTGTCGCGGCCTGTCACGGCAATGGAAATGAGCATAGCCCGTGAAAATTCACTTAATTAAAAAATTGAATACATAAACCCAAATGACCTTTTGAAAAATGTGCGGGAGAGCATTATCATTAAAATGGTACCAAAAACCCAGGAAAAACAACTGTAGAAAAAACAGTATACACTCGGATCACTCGAAGCATAATTATAGGCTATCAATTTTAAACTTCAAGTATTCTGAAGTATAAAATGGTATAGATACTCCTGGTATACTTCAGCATACTTATTCTTTCATTGGGAACATTGAAAAAGCTATTAATTTCAGGCTTAGCTACTGACCAAATTTCGCAGGTCTCGGGCAAATTTAAATCAGACGTGGGGCAGCTGAGCTATAACAACCCAACCCCAAATCAGAATAAACCAATACATTATTGTCCTGTTGTTACATTGATATCACTGCATTACATTTTGGGAATGGAGCATCAGCAGTGTTTCCCCCTAACACAGAGAGGCAGTCCTCAACTGCCCCCGTAGCTGGATAGCTGGAGATCCTGCCTTTCATAACTGGCATTGACGGCTGTTCGTTTTGATCAGAAACTGACCTTCTGAACTGACTACAGTGTGAAAGCTGCCTGACCAATCGCGTTTCAGGAATAGTGTGGAAGTGGTGCGTGTGTGTGACAGGCAGTAACCTTAAGTCTGCCACCCCAAATTTGGAGGTGCCCATGGAGAGAGTCACATGCGTGCACACACACGCGCACACATACACACACACAACAGTCTGCTGCGCCTACATACACACAACCACACACAGATATAACAGTCTATGGCCCATGCACGGACACACACACACCTCTCTACACACAATGTCACACCGATACATACATTTCTCCTCTTCCCCATATACACACACACAGACACGGATACAACAGTCTGCTGTGCCTACATACACACAACCACACACAGATATAACAGTCTATGGCCCATGCACAGATACACACACACCTCTCTACACACAATGTCACACCAATACATACATTTCTCCTCTTCCCCATACACACACACACACATATATACATAGATACATACACTTTATCCCTGTGCCCTCTTCCCTTCTGACAGATTAGTCATTTCTGTTTTGTGCTCTGGTTGCCATGGTAAAGGCTGTACTAGTGTCTCTGACACACAGTAACCCCTCTCCCTTCTGTATGAGTCATCCAGCATTACCACACTACTGTGCCCCTCATCGCAAGGTACACATCAAAGTAAATAGGTTTAATCTTAGTTTTAATTCGTCTTAAAAAGTAGCTACTTTCGACGTCAGCAAAATTGGTTGGGGGCTGGTCCTAAATCGTCGGGATGAAAGACTATGCGATTATTTATTTGATAAAATAATCAAACTAAATACTATTCCAAATCATATATTTTTTCCCACCACTGAAGTAGGCTACATTAACGAATTACATGGGAAGACACGCTTTTTGTTGTTAAGAATCGTTGGTATTTTAGCAATAATGCACAGGTTACATCTAGTAATGGATAGTAATGTTGCGGTAGTGCTGGATAATTGGGGCACCAGGCTCATAGCATTATCAGCACCACAATCATAAATAAACATTTTGCTTAATCTTCTATTTTAATCGGTCATAAAAAGTTGTTTGGACAACAGCTAGTTACACAAAATGCACGGTGATTAGTTATAGCCTAACTGTCCTCTCAGGTCCTCTTAGCACTCATACATGTTTGATTTGCACTTCATTGTACGTCGCTCTGGATAAGAGCGTCTGCTAAATGCCATGTAATGTAATGTAATGCAATGTAATGTAATGGATGCAAGATTATGGAAACATGCGATCGTTTACTTTATAAAATAATCAAACGTGCCACAATCCATATATCTGTGCTGTCGAACGCCTCAGGAGTCATACTAAGTCCAGTGAAGTAGGCATTTAAACGATATGTGGTTAAGGTCTAACATAGAGCAGTACACGTTGGTAGAATGCGCAGACTTCAATCCGAATATTAAAGACATTAGAATATGTTCAATAAAGGCTATAAACAGCCTAGCCGTACAATTTATTAGTAAAATAGTGATGATTTAGTAATACGGTATCTGGTTATGCCATATAAATGGCAGGTTCTAGCTATATTATCACTGTATATTTCGAACACTCAGATAGTGTCTTGCCGTATAGACTTAAACGTGTTCAGTTCATTCAATTAGGTAACAGTCGGTTATATTACCTATGTTAGTAAAGTATAGAAAATCATTTCTAATGTATGCCATAAAATGTCTGAATGTAACTGATTTTATGAAGCGGTAGAACACAATTCCCTCCTACAGAATTAATACCGTCACATAGGGGATTCACACAGCTCACCGCTCACACAACGTCACTGTGGAACGCTCAAGGCGCTCAATACGTCACATTCTATTGGCCCATGCATGCGTGACATAACAGTAGGTATTCCACACACATTGTTATAAATCTGGAACCGGCAAGATCACCGAGGGCATGAGGCTTGAACCTGGAGGTCAAGATGGAAGCAACTTCTCCTTTAGTGTCCTTAAATGGAAGAAATGGCCCAAAAGACTTTGGGGAGTACAGGAGGAGGGCAATTGAGAATGCTACCCGGCACCAGTTCTATCAGAGCGACCGTGTGAAGCAGTTTCACCGGGAACTCCTGCTGATGGAGACCATTAACGACCGGAGGCTGCAGGAGGAGAGGAATAAAATGATTAAGGACAACACAAAAGAGGAGACCAGGAAGTTCATGGCCGAGATCCGCCGTGGGGAGATAGACGCGCTGGAGCAGGACCGGCAGCGAGACAGGCAGCGGGAGATGAACAAGCGGGCGTACGCCGCCGAGCTGCAGCAGCAGATGAGAGACACGGAGCAGACCCGGCTCCGCGTGAAGATGGAGAGGCAGAGGGAGACGAACAACTGCGACGAGCTCCGCAAGCAGCACGATTGGGAGAAGAGGGAGCTCCGGCGGAGGCAGTACGAAGAGCGCATGGGTGTCCGGAGCGTCTACCTGGGGCAGATGGCGCGGAACAGGAGCAACCGGGACAAGGAGAACCAGGAGGAGGCTCTGGCCGAGGAGCGGAGGCAGCGATGCGTCCGCGAGAAGGACGAGTTCAGGAGGGCGAACGAGGAGAAGATGGCCGACAAGCTGCGGAGGAGGCAGCGGTGGATCCAGACGGCGGCGGAAAAGCTCGCGGCTCAGGAGCGCGAGCGGAAGCACAAGTACGAGGCGGCCGACGCCATAGCTACCGCCAGGGTGCTGGCCAATCAGGAGGCCCGGGCCAAGCAGGAGCGAAACCGCAACAGGCAAATGAACATAGTCATGGCAAACGCCATCAGCGGCCACCGGGAGTACAAGCGGAAAGAACGACAGCTGAGGGTCGAGGAGGAGAGACAGAAAGGGATGGTCACGCTCAACTTCAACAAGGAGGTCGACTCGGCCTACTGGGAAGGGGAGAGGACGGCGGCTCGGACACTGAGGGACGCGAGGATGGCCATGGATACCGCGCTTCGCCAGCAGATGGAGGTAAAAAGACTCCAGGAGAGGCTCAGGAAAAAAGGTGAGATGGACTTCGACGGCAGGAACCAGGAGCTGCTGACGAACGAGGACCAGCAGTTCCAGACGTACGCGAATGGGATCATCAATGCAGCCGAGAACTGCAAGCGCAACACCATCCCCATCCGCAAGGCCGCAAGCAAGGGGGCCGGGCAAGGGGTGGGGCCCATTTACGGGGGGCTGAGGGCCAAGTATCTGGTTCCTGGTTCCAACTACATACCGGAGTATGTCAGCAGTACAAGGAAGGATGTCAATGACTTGTACAGCGCCCCTGTAGACGAGTCGAGTCATGGGAAACTCAACTTCATATGGTGAAGACTGAAGACGTGTTATGGACCAGGGCTAGTGGGAGCTCACTAGAGCATTATGTATGGAGGCTGAAGTGCTGTTAAATAAAAAGACAGCTGAAAAATAAAAAAATAATTAATTATGTCAATGAAAGCAGTGTATTACTCAGGTAGTAAGCCATCTCATGTGGTTAGTTGGGTCCAAATTAGTTGCTTATACTTAGTTGAAGACAAAAACCCAGCAAACCCCGGCACTCTCCAAGGCTCTGCTCAACAGAAGAAGGATCCTGGGATTTTCATGCACAACAGTCTCTAGAGTTTGCAGAGAATGGTGCAAGTGGTCTAAGTTGACAGGAAGGTGACAGTAACATGACAGGAACCATGCACTACAGTGGTATGCAGAAGAGCATCTCTGAACACACAACATGTGTATAAGAAGTGGCTTGGCTACAGCAGCAGAAGACTTAAGTCTAAAAAATAAGTCTAATAAATACCTCATAAAGTGCTCACTGAGTGTACGGTAGCATTGCTCAAAGTGAAGGCCCAGACACATCGTGGTCACAGTGCGGTGGTGTTACCAGAGGTGCCTCCAAGAACTATGGGCCTTTTTAAAAGATATTGATGGCAATAATAATATCCTGGCTTTTCAATTTTGGGGCTGTTCCAGCCTAGTACTGCACTAGTGGTCACCAGGCTGTACCCACAAATATAACCTGAGATAATTCAGTAAATGCAGTTTTATAAATTGATTGTGTATAAAAATGATAGTGACCTACAGTAGCATTACATTAGAATGATGAAGCCAACCAATGATTAGACTACTTCTGCTGCCAATAAGGGGTGATGCAGACGCTCTATTTTTCATGGTCCAAAGTTGTGGCTTAAACCACCTTGAATTGCTGTGTTCATTTCAAAACAAATACATTTCTGAGTGAAAGCAGCAAGGACATGGTTACAGCATTTACATTCCAAAACTTAGAAGTAAATAAGAATGGCCCTGCAAATGGATGCCTCACAAATGTGGGTTGTCAAAAAAAGATGTGCCAACTCAGCCTTATGCAGCCTTTGTAAACAAAAGGCGATGAGCTTTGGGCATTAAGTTGGTTGCAGTCGGTTGCGGTTCTGCATTCTGAAAGGCCACAGCATTCACCTTCCAGAGACCTTTGCTGGTGGAGGAGAAAGCAATCAAAGAAAGGAATGATAAACAAGTGTTGATGGTGATTTGCACCATGGCCCAGCATACTGGCAAAGATGCTAGCTACTCAATGCTACCTTTTAGTCTTTAGTTTTTAAAAAGTAGATACCTTTTAGTTTTTCTGTTTACTGGATTCTACTTAGAAACAGTATAGCCTATAGCCTAATTGCTAGGCCACTAGAACCAGACCAGACAGTGTGTATATTTGAATCACTGAATATATATATATATTTTAAATATAAATATTAACGTTGAAACAATTCAGCCGTAATTCCCAAGTAACACATTCACATGATGTCAATGTTTAACAGGATCATGGACAGCACTCAGGTCATGAGTAGCAGCAGGTTGAAGGATCTTATCGCTTGTTTAGTCTGGTCACGTGCAAATGTATCAACCGATGGACACCATCGCAGTCCAAACTGGAGAAGATACAGGCCAAAGGAGAACAGCTGTCACAGAGAGTGGATTCAAAAATGATCTTGAACAAATGTGTTAAGTGTGTCCTCAAATCTCAAGCTCACTGTGGGGGTAAATTATAAAATAGACTGTAATCTTTTGAAAAATATGGACAGGTACAAGTCCACTAAGTGAGTGAAATAACTATATGCAACTATGTTGTTTTTTTTTAATGCATATTTTGCGTGCATTGGTACCACTGACTTGTATGGAAACAGGTGGCTTAATGGCCTATATTGGAGTGCTGGGATGTGAGAATGTGGAACGTTGGGATGTGAGAATGTGGAACGTTGGGATGTGAGAATGTGGAGCGTTGGGATGTGAGAATATGGAGGGTTGGGTTGCCGGTTATGTCCCAGTGCAGATGGGATAGTGTTCTGTAATGTGCCACAGCGCCCAGATGGCTATACGACTGTTCACCTGTAATCTGACACTTATACTGCTTAGAGAGCAATATGATCATATATCCTGTACTTACACTAACCCGGAAACAAGCAAACAGAAATATGTGTGGGTAAGGGGAATCCCATCAATGCCAACTATCAACTAACAAATAAAATAAAAAAAATTTGTGAAACAAGTGCAGACTGTCAACTTTCATCTTATATGTATCTACATCCATATCGAATAACCCATGTAGGAATGACATGCCTTTTTATACATAGTAATTGAACAGTTGGCTTCTCAGCTGTTTTTGATTAGTCAGATGTATTCAATCACTTCCTTAATGGAGGTATAAGGAAAGCTTTCTGTATATAGTCTTGATTGTAATAATAATAATAATAATAATAATAATAATGATAAAGAAGTACTTAAATAATATATAAAAAGCAATCTCAACCTAATACATGGAAGATGGGCATGGGTGTGCAGGGCAGATGTGTTTTAATCACGAGTGTGTCTGGGAGAGTTACAGGCGATCTGGGGGTAGATTCTGCAGTGGGGGGCTATAAAAGAGAATACCACATATAATCCCCTTTATGTGTACTTTAGCAGACCCCCTCCCCCAGTTCCCTTGATTAAAGGCTTTAGAATGGTCTAGCAGAAAACAGAATGCTACATTTTCGAGGAAAATATTCCCCCTACCATTTCCAAATGTCAGTGAGATTTATCATATTGCGTTAACATGGGGTTCCTTTAGAACTCTAAATAGTTATCTGTTGATTGCTATAGTTTTTACAGTTGTTTAATGTCTACTTCAGAATGTAGAACATGGAAGTCTAATGTCTATCCTCAAATTATGTAACTGCTGTAATCTATGGATTGGGAGTGTTCTGTAATGCTGACCTTTGTCTTCAAAGTAATTGAATTACAGTAACAATTAAGATAAAGATGCATACTATAAATCCACGCTCTGAGCCGAACAGAGGACAATACCCCCGCCCCCTCCCTCCTTAATCTGGGTCCTCATTAGATTCCTTCCTAATGCCTCTAGCTTGTGGGGCTACATACATACACTTTCATTCGATATAATTTCAAGACAACAATCTAGCATTGGGCGGCACGGATGGTGCAGTGGGTAGCACTGCCGCCTCACAGCAAGGAGGTCCTGGGTTCAAATCCCTGTCGGCCAGGGCCTCTCTGTGTGGAGTTTGCATGTTCTCCCCGTGTCTATG
Source organism: Conger conger (assembly GCF_963514075.1). NCBI lineage: Eukaryota > Metazoa > Chordata > Actinopteri > Anguilliformes > Congridae > Conger > Conger conger. The sequence goes on along the minus strand of NC_083765.1, from coordinate 40,413,119 downwards.
TGGGTTTCCTCCAGGTACTCCGGTTTCCTCCCACAGTCCAAAGACATGCAGATTAGGCTGACTGGAGAGTCTAAATTGCCCGTAGGTATGAGTGTGTGAGTGAATGGTGTGTGTGCCCTGCGATGGACTGGCGACCTGTCCAGGGTGTATTCCTGCCTTTCGCCCAATGTATGCTGGGATAGGCTCCAGCCCCCCTGCGGCCCTGTTCAGGATAAGCGGGTTAAGATAATGGATGGATGGATGGAATCTAGCATTGGATGAAAGTGGGCCACTCCTGCGCAAATCAAACTCTCAGAAACAGGTTGGGTTCTTGACAGATATTTATTTGACTTATATGAGGGCCATAAAGAAGTAGTGGAAATAAAAGCACCTGTTTGTCCGTCTGTCGGGCGACAGCTGATTTATAACAGCTCCAGTAAATGTGCCCCTCCTGGATTCCTGAGAGTCTGACTGCACTGTCGTGGTGGCCTGCAGCCACTCAGCAGAAAAAACTTAGACAAGCCTCCATTTTAAAACAGAGAAGTGTGTGTGTGTGTATATATATTTTTGTCCTAGTTTTTCTTCATAGAAAAAACATAACAGTACCACGGTTACCAGAATGAGTAGGGTCGGGTGTAGGGTGTGTGCATACTTGTGTCTGTGCCTATGCATGTGTTTGTGGGTGTGTGTTTGCGTGCACACGTATGTGTGTGTATAGGTGACGTGTGTCACACACTGACAGGCAGTGAGCTGGTGGCTGCAGGGTACTCTACAGCTGGCAGCAGGTTTGCTTTAGCACCAACAAAACCACAGTGTTACATCCCGGTGGTGTGCATATCTGCAATTCCTGTGGGAATCCACCGGCAAAAATGGCAATACTGGCAATAGGAAGGCGGAAAGATCCATCTGAGTATTTTGCATAAAATTAATACCAACACACAAAAAAAACTAAAACGAAGACAAGCATAAGGGGTCAATTGCAGTGCAGTGTCCAGTTTCAATTGCTCAATCTTAGTCCACAGCTTTGGATATCTGCTCCAGTTGGTATGCAAATCTGTGGTCTAGAGGTTATACCTGCGGTTTATATTCCTGCTAAGCACACTGTAATTGACCCAACATGTCTTCTCAAAGTAAACATACTTTTTTGAAAGGCGTGAGCGCATTTAAAAACATTTTTTCCTTTACCATTAAAACATGGAAATCAATTAATTGCAGAATCATAAGCGGAGGCGTGATCCCTGAAAATTAGGTTTCATTCGTGCTGCTAATGTATGTTAGCAATCCACACACACAGAAAATGGCTGGATACACTCTCAGAAATACAATGGAGGTACATTTTTGTTCTTCAATTATCAAATTTACCAAATGTACCCTGAAAATACAGACAGTAATGTTCTCTATGGGTACAAATTAGTATGTTTTCCAAGCAAAAAAGGTACAACTTAATTATATATTGCTGGCTGGGGGTACTATTTTATAGGGTACCACCCCAGCGACAAGCATTTGTGCTGCTGTAGGCACTTTTCGTACCTGTATTTCTGAGAGAGCAGCAGGGCGGGACTGTGTGGCAAGGCCTGTAAGAGGCTTCACGTTCTGAGCCGTTTAACGGGCAGTCTGTCACAGCACTGTGCCTCCTCCTGTCTACACGAGTCGTTAAAGTGCTCCTTTCCGCTCGACGGATGGCGTCCATTTTCCTCACATGTCCTCTGTAACAGAAACCATAGAATACTCTCAGTGCATGTTTATGGTTAAACTGAAATGCAGGGACTCAAATCTGAGCCCAGAGTTGAGTAGCACTGCTGGTTTTTCCACTCTACCTGATACCTTGCTCTATGCCAGTTTGACCATCTTGAAAATTGAGCTGGTCATAAAGCTGGTCTAGCTGGGAATGAGCTGGTCAATCAGCTAGTGCTGGAAGCTTGTCTCGGCTGGTAGCTGGTCAACTACAGGCTGTTTCAAAATATAGCTGGAGCTGGTCAAACCATGTCAAGCTGGGAGCTGGTCTGAACCGGTCAACCAGCTAAACCATGTCGAGTTGGGAGCTGGTCTGAACTGGTGAACCAGCTACCAGACATTTCAAAACTTAGCTGTTTTTTTCAGCAGGGTAGTTAACTGCTCAGACCCTGGAATTGGAATTGGAAGGGAAGAATGAAAACCAGCAGCACTAATCGTTGGCAGAACCAGACTGTCGTGTCCCTGCTACAATGCATTAAACATGATATGTAGGACAGGGCTGTCTCTAGTCCCAGAGTGCACTGGTGTCTGCTGGGTTTCAATGCGTTTCAGCACAACAAATTCATGCATGTCAATGATTGGCTCGAGTCACACAACTTTTTTCCAAGGCCTACATTTGCGGCTGCATCATAATTCCCTTAAATCATAAATCTTGTAGTTTTATTTGAATTACAGACAAGTACTGACTCATCATGAGGCCAAATGTTTTTTAAGCGTGTTGTTTTGATACTCTGCTGGTGTTTTATACACTTATTTTTCTATAGGTGTTTTTCTACAGGTGCCCATTCATATTGTACAGGTGATTTGCACACTCATACTCTATAGTTGTTTTTCACGCTCATATTCTGTAGCTGTTTTGCACACTCATATTTTACAGCTGGTTTGCACACTCATTCTACAGGTGATTTCCACACTCATATTCCATAGCCATTTTGCAAACATATTCTATAGCCATTTTGCACACTCATATTCTATAGCTGTTTTGCACACTCATGTTCTTTAGCTGTTTTGTACACTCAAAATGAAATGTTTCATAGTTATCCATTAAGTGAGTAAAGTTACATCAGCGTTAATTTGTTGCTGATGTTCTTTAAGTGTAATTGTGTGCATATATAGTTAACTTTCATAATACCATAGAAATGTGTTTTATTTCAGTGTTTCTGACTTACAGCTCTTTTGCTGGGTCCGTTCTCAGCGACTGCGACAGCCTGGGTGTGGAGACCTGTTGCTTTTTCAAGCTCTGCAAAAATAATATTAATAATAATTTTAGCTGAAGCTTTTATCCAAAGCAACTTATAGTTGATTTGGCTAAGCAGGGGCCAATTCCCCTGGAGCAATGCAGGGTTAAGGGCCTTGCTCAAGGGCCCAACAGCTGTACTAATCTTACTGTGGCTACAATGGGGCTTGCACCACCGTCCTTTCAAGTCCCAGTCATGTACTTTAGCCCCTATAGCCTACCTCCACTCTAGAGACGGACGGCCCAACCCAAAGAAACCAACGAGTCATTAAATAAAGGCTCAGACAAGTCCCTTTATGTGTAAGCAGCATAGCCTTACATTCATTTTAGGGAGAGATGGGGGGCGGAAAGGAGTCCTCAGTGTTCAAGCTCTCTGAATCGGGCAACCAAAAAATCTCCCAGTAGTAAATCTCCATATTTCCGTCCCTCTCCATCTCAGCTGATATGCGGTGAGCGTTCCGGCACAAAATGGCCACCGCACAAGACCCAGGCGGGTGTTTCCTTCCACCCTTTCACCGTGTAGTGATGTGGGTTCACGAGAAGCGGCGTATCTCCCCACCCGGGGTTTGGCGCACCTGTAAGGACTTGGTCGATCTTGTCCACAACCAGCCGGGCGTCCTCTTCAGAGAAGCACATGGGGGGCTTGAACTTCAGCACATTCCTGTGAGGACCATCCGCACTCAGGAGGATCCGCTGGTCCTTCAGTCTGCGGCGGGAGATACATATATCATTTTAAAATAATTCATTTATAAATATATTTTTTTCATTTTATTAATATTTGCTGAAATAAAGCACTTTATTTGTATAGCACTTTTTGAGCATACAGCACAAAGTGTATTATTATTATATGGCCACTTATTGTCATAACCACACTGTTTGCATTGCTGTCGTTACCACAATGTTGTTTGTATTCCATGTTGACTATTTACCAAAGTACAAAAGCACATTTAGAATTTGAATGAGAGAGATAGAGACAAGTAAAGGTATGGAGGGAGGTAATGAGAGAAAAAGAGTGGGAGAGAATGGGAGAGAAAGAAAGGAAAGAGGTAGACAGAGAGGAGAAAGAGGGGATATGTGAGGACAGGGCCAATGCCAGCTCCCACAATGCAATGCTCTCCGTATGTTGTGTGGTATCCTACTTGGCCTTTGTCCAGGCTGCCATAATGTGTGTAATGAGTACTGTGCTGTTATTTCTACACTGTAAAGATGAACACTCACTTGTAAATGAGGTCCTGGGCTTCTGCAGTGGCTGGGGTCCTCTTCACCCGGTCTCTCACCAGCTCCACCCCCACAAACAGGCCTACGCCCCTGCAGAACAATGACATGGCGTGACCTCTGACCCTCTTTACAAGTAGGTGTTTTCATGACCCGGCGCTACCTGGGACAAAGATACAGTCGTTTTGGATTCAAATACTTTCTCTATGCTTTACTGAGCTTGTCTGGTGTATTGGAACTGAAATGCTCTCAAAAAAGTGCAAACCCCGCCTTCTGGTCCTCTTGGTTGGTTCAATTGTACCAGGCAAGATGAGTTGAGCAGAAAAAAGTATTTGAACTGTGGAGATACTGTCCAGTAAGAGTAATTTATATCAATCATTCCAGTATTTGTTTGTTTTTCCCTCCACCACAAACTGCTGTAAATTCTTCACATTTGGAATGTAAGGGGTGAATTTCCTGTTTTTCCCTCTTTCCCAGACGGAGAGTACAGAAATAGAGAAATGAGAGGTCGGTCGAGGCGACTCAGGCTCAGAGCCAGCGGAGTTTGGCAGTGTGTCAGAATGAGGTGAGTTGAAAGTGAAGCTCGGGGGAGGAAAACGAAAAGAACCTGCCAACACACCTGTATCCCAACACCTTGCTAAGGTGCCAGAGCTGGGTGTTTCCAAACTGATGAGGTGAGGTGCTGTGACCCCATAGCTCCGGGGTCAGCAACCTTGGTCCTAGAGAGCCGCAGGGTGTGCTGGTTTTGTTTTAAATAGATAGATAGCACATTTTCTATAGTGCTTTTCCCACCTTCAAAGCGCTTTACAGTGCTGAGGGGGAAACTTGCCTCAACCACCACCTATGTGCAGCACCCACCTGGGTCCACCTGCAGCCATTTTGGGTCAGAATGCTCACCACACACCACACCGTAAAATAAAGAACTGATTCAGACCCAAGAAACAAGGTGATGTTAGTAACAATGTAAGCCAGCACACCCAGTGTGGCTCTCCAGGACCAGGGTTGCCGACCCCTGCCATATCTGCAATGGTTTGTCCTGTTTACAACGCAGTAAAAACAGTCGATCTCCAACTCGGTCCTAGGGACCCCTGTGTATGCTGGTTTTTCTTGCAGCCAACCACCTGCTTAATTACAGTGGCTGAAACGTCATAATTTTTGGCCTTGGTTTGGTTTGTTATCATTTGCTTTGTCTTCAAATACTTCATTATCAACCAACTGGTATTAGTGCTGTCCACACTTTCACCAGTTGGGAACCATCTCAGTCTTTAATTTGATCAGGTTTAATTCGCTTCTTCTGATGTAATCATTTACAATAAAGCACAATAAACACAATCTGCACATGGCAAGCTATTCTATGAAGAATATAAGGTTCCACATAATGCAGCTTAAGAGGGTAAATAATCACCAATCCATCGGAAATCCATTTCTGGATTTCCTGTCATCTCATTATTTCATTACCACAATTGTTTATTACATAAAAAGTCTAAAGCCACAGCTCCAGATTTCAGGCATAGTCTCATTTAAATTGTCATGCCAAAGTCCAAAATGGCCATCGTACATGACCCAGGCGGGCGACCCAATATATGAGTGAATCAGCATTGGTGTATACAGCCTTTTTGAAAATTAGGAGAGAAAAATATGAATATGCTCTGTATTTTTAATGGGTCCTATTTATTTATTTTTCATTTATCCAAACAGAGGAAAATGAGGCAAAGCTACCTTACTTGACTTTATCTTAAAAGGTTTATATTGTCTCTTGCTGTGTGTCATGGCCACGGCCTAAAGAAGAAGTGTGTGTGTGTGTGTGTGTGTGTGTGTGTGTGTACTAACCTGCCACACAAGGGCTGTGTTATTGTGGGGATGTGCGTGTGTGTGAGTGCCTCCACAGGCCGCTTGGCACCTCCCCCTCTCCGAACTTCCACCTCACGCTCACGACTACTGTCTGTTCTGGCTCCACGGTGGTGGAATGAACTCCCCATTGAGGTCAGAACTGTAGAATCTCTCCCCACCTTCAAGCGCAAACTGAAGACGCACCTCTTCAAGCAGCACCTCTCCCCATCCCTCCCTACCTCCCTGTGAACCTTACTTGTTGTCTTTCTGTGATTAACTTTTTTGTGTATCGGTATTTTTAGTTGGCTAGGTAAGCAGTGTTTGGCTAGTTAAGTTTGGTCACATTTGCTTTGTTGTTTGTTTGTTTATTTGTTAAAAAAAAAATAGGCCCTAGCAGATGAAATTGTACTTCCCTCTAGGGTCTTTCAGCGCACTTCCCTGGTTATGGGTATGCACTTTGTTGTACGTCGCTCTGGATAAGATCGTCTGCCAAATGCCATTAATGTAATGTAATGAGTGTGTGTGTGTGCTAACCTGCTGCTGAAGGGCTGCGTTACTGCGGGAATGCGTGTGTGTGTGTGTGTGTTAACCTGCTGCTGGGGTGCAGGTATCGGTGTCAAGCCCCCGTGCCAGGTTACTACGGCAGGCAGGCAGGCTCTCGGGAAACAGGCCGGGGTGTGTGTGTGTGTGTGTGTGTATGTTTGTGCCTGTATGAGTGTGTGTGTGAGTGCGTGTGTGTGTGTATGTTTGTGTGTATGTGTGTGCCTGTATGTGTGTGTGCAAGTGCGTGTGTCTGTGTGAGTGTGCGTGCGTGTGTGTATGTGTGTGTCTGTATGAGTGTGTGTGTGTGTGTGTGTGTGTGTGAGAGGGTCAGTGTGAGTGTGTGTGTGTGTGTGCCTGTGTAAGTGAGTGTGCGTGAGTATGTGTGTGTGTGTGTGAGTGTGTGTGTGTGTGTGTGTGTGAGAGAGTGAGTGTGAGTGTGTGCGTGTGAGTGAGAGAGTCTGTATGAGTGTGTGAGTGTGTGTGTGTGAGAGAGTGTGTGTGTGTGGGGGGGGGGGGGTTCCTCTAACCTGACATCCCCGATCAGTGGGTGCTTCTCCATTTGCTGGGTGAGGAGCTGGCTCAGGTAGTTCCCCACCCGCAGGGCGTTGCCACGGAGATCCTCCCTCTCGATGACATCGAGGACCGCCAGGCCAATGGCACAGGAGACGGGGTTACCGCCAAACTGCCGGGGAAAGACCAAGAGCACACTAAAACACACTGAGTCACAAATTACCCTTCAAACTATTTCTATTAACTACAGCGAGTGCTTAAGTGCAGGAGCAGGGTGCTGTACAGGTGACACAGAGGTAAAAATGTAAATATATATATATATATGAACATTTCAAGTACATTTAATAAGTGAATCTGAAAAACTGTCCATATCAGTGTCTTCTTCTTATTATGATCTGAATACACTTTGGTCCACAGTATAAAGCAGTGTCCTCGCAGTATTATTTTATTATTGTTATTACATTAATAATTTTGGTGGCCCGGCACACTCACTGTGTTGAAGTACTCCATGCCGGAGGCCATGAAGGACTGGCCGATGTCGCGGGTGGTCACCACGCAGGACATGGGGTGTCCGTTGCCGATGGGCTTGCCCATGGTGACGATGTCGGGGCAGAAGTCCTGCCCCTGCAGCTGGAAGGCCCAGAAGTGGGAGCCTACCCTACCGAAGCCCACCTGCACCTCGTCAGCGATGAAGACCCCGCCCGCTCCCCGCACGTGCCTGCAGGGAGAGCGAGAGCGCCGTCGCAGCATCTCACCACCAGGGGGGCGGTGCGGGAACAGGGGGGGGGGCGCTAGTGCCCCTTCATCACATACAAACCCACTGAAGTACTGACAACAGTTTTCAGTCTATTACTCATCAAATATGATAACAATTAAATTAACAATAATAATAATAATAAACACCACAATCATCATCACCATCATCATTCTTCAGAAAGCCCATCCACACATGAGAACAGAGCCTTAACAGATACCAGACCATGAGGCCCATCCACACTCTGGAACAGAACCTTAATAGATACCAGACCATGGGGCCCATCCACACTCTGGAACAGAGCCTTAACAAATACCAGCCCATAGGCCCATCCACACACTGGAACAGAGTCTTAACAGATACCAGACTGAGGGGCCCATCCACACACTGGAACTGAGTCTTAACAGATACCAGACTGAAGGGCTCATCCACACTCTGGAACAGAGCCTTAACAAATACCAGACCATGGGACTCATCCATATACTGGAACAGGGCCTTAACAGATACCAGACCATGGGGCCCATCCACACATTGGAACAGTGCTTTAACAGATACCAGACCATGGGGCCCATTCACACACTGGAACAGAGCCTTAACAGATACCAACCTGAAGAGCTCATCTACACACTGGAACAGAGCCTGAACAGATACCAGACCATGGGGCACATCCACACACTGGAACACAGCCTTAGTAGATACCAGACAATGGGGCAAATCCACACACTGGCTAAACCACCCAGTATCCCTGAAGCAGTTCTTACTATGGTGAACAGAACTCTAGACTTTGTTGTGGTGAACAGAACTCTAGACTGCTATTGTAGTGAGCAAGAAGCCACTAATAAATGTTTCTGACTTCAAAAGAATGATAACCTATTCTCTTGCTTTTCTGTGATCAGGCTTCCATTGGTGTTTTTGACTGCAAGTGTAGTATCTTTTTTTTTGAAGGTAAAGTGGTGTAAAGAGAGGGATACCCTGCTCTAAGCATCAGAGTGAATGACACGGCGAGCCACTCGTACGTACTCTGCCACTTTCTGGAAGTAGCCTGGCGGAGGAATCACCTGCCCTCCGCAACTCTGCAGGGACTCGGCAATGAAAGCAGCAATCTACACAAGAGAAGAGCCATGTGAGTCCACCAGCCGCTGAGACCACCAGCAGGGTGGTCCAAACCCCATTGCTCTTCTCTCTGCGCACCTCTGGAAGGTTGGGATTAATATCCTTAAAATGTACAACCCAAAGGCAAAAAAACATGTTGTGGGAAACTGACCATGTGGGGACACAAATGAGTGTTCAGTGTGTTTGTTCTGTTACAGTTTGTCTTCATTTGTAAGAAAGACTGCATTGCATGGGGCTAACACAACACCCACACCCTACACACTTCTGCTCCCCGAGAAGCCCGATTCTCCATCAGCTGCCATGCTGGAGTTCTCAAAAAAATTACAAATCGCTGAGCAACCCACCATTTCCCAGCAAGCCTCACTCTTAGCTCTCACGACCCCCCATCTCCAGGAGGGAGTGGGGGCTGCAACTGGGATCTTTCTGGAAGAAAGTGTTAGGTCATTGTCCAGTCCACCTGGAACAAAGAGGTAAGGACCAAGACTGCTGTAGACTCTGCTCAGAGGATCTGGGCTGGCCTGCAAAGTAATGTGAGGTCACTGCCCCCCACCAGCCGCTGAGACCACCAGCAGGGTGGTCCAAACCCCATTGCTCTTCTCTCTGTGCACCTCTGGAAGGTTGGGATTAATATCCTTAAAATGTACAACCCAAAGGCAAAAAAACATGTTGTGGGAAACTGACCATGTGGGGACACAAATGAGTGTTCAGTGTGTTTGTTCTGTTACAGTTTGTCTTTGTTTGTAAGCAAGACTGCATTGCATGGGGCTAACACAACACCCACACCCTACACACTTCTGCTCCCTTAGAAGCCCGATTCTCCATCAGCCACCATGCTGGAGTTCTAAAAAAAATTACAAATCACTGAGCGACCCACCATTTCCCAGCAAGCCTCACTCTTAGCTCTCACGACCCCCCATCTCCAGGAGGGAGTGGGGGCTGCAACTGGGATCTTTCTGGAAGAAAGTGTTAGGTCATTGTCCAGTCCACCTGGAACAAAGAGGTAAGGACCAAGACTGCTGTAGACTCTGCTCAGAGGATCTGGGCTGGCCTGTAAAGTAATGTGAGGTCACTGCCCCCCGCAGACCATTCTCAAGCTGCTGCTTGTTTTAACTGTTTACTTGTAACTTGACTGACTTAGGTTTTGACTGTCTGAACTGAACTAACTCAAGAGAGAGATTGGAGGGCACCCGCCCCCCCCCCCAACTCAATAAATTGCACATTTGCATATGTTTAAGGATACATTAAACCCCTTTCTCCTTTCTGAGCCCAGGTGTAGCCCAGACATGACTGATGACCCCCCCCCCCACCATCTCTCAGACTAAGGGTGACCTCACATTAGTTTGCATGTCTGGCTGTATCCTAGAGTGAACAGGTTGGACATTTTCATACAGTCAAAACCTCAGTTAAACAAGGAAACAACTAAAACAAGCAGCGACTTGAGAAAGATCTGCAAAACCTGCAAAAGAATTTGCTTGAAAATGCAACCTTGTTCGACCAGCTCTGATCCACTAGTGGTTGAACTGTAAAGTGGGGTGCAAAAATCTGAGCACAAAATGGTTTAAATGTCTGTTACAATGAATCTGTATGTGATTGAAAGAAAACCTGAACTCTGAGTTAAACATGACACCTTTTTGCAATGTTAAAACAAGTGAAAATTTTACAATGCTTCTTATTTGAATTTTTTACTGTTTATAAATTATTTTAAAAAAGGAAAAGGGCCCTGTGCAAAAGTTTGGAAACCCTTTTGGATGATTCTTAGTTACTTTTTAAAAAGATGATTACTAAGGCCTAGACCCAGGTGATTTACTCGTTAAGGCTTCAATTAGTCCGTTGAGTATAATTTCAGGGCTGAACTTTTCATTCTGAAGTAACTCCATGCCTTCTAAAGTATCTGTTCTGAAGCTGTTCTGTCTGGTGTTAACAACCATGGGTTTCTCTAAACAGTTGTCCAAGGATTTCAGAATGAAGATCAAGAAGGAGAAGGCTACAAAAACTCTCAATGTTTCAAACTACCAGTTTCCACGGTCACAAATATTATTTAAAAAGTTCAGATAAATGGAACAGTTCAACTCAAGGAAAGGCCTGGAAGACCATGAAAGATTTCAGATAAATTGAGCCCTGGTGAGAAATGCTCAGAAGAACCCAGACATCACTGCAAAAGAGCTGCAAAAAAAGAGAAGCAAAAACAGGTCTAGCTGTTCACAGGACAACAATACAACATACTTTAAACAACAAAGACCTACATAGCAGAGCTGCCAGAAAGAATGACCTCAACACAAAATGAAGCATCTGAAGTATGCAAAAGAAAACAGTGAGAAGCTATGAGAAGGTATGTTCGGAGAAGAAAGGGTGAAGCCTTTGTAGATAAGAACATTATGCTTTGGGGTTGTGTGGCAGCTGGGGGCACAGGAAATATTGTGTGAGTGGAAAAGATAATGGATTCCACGAAATATCAAGAAATTGTAGAGGCTAATATTCAGTCCAGACATTGAATTTGAAGTGAGGTTGGGTATTCTAGCAAGACAATGATCCAATCATCAAAATCAACCATGAAGTACCTCAAGGAAAGACGGATGAAGGTTTTGGAATGGCCACCACAGTCCCCAGACTAGAATATTATTGAAAATATGTGGATCTCAAACATACCGTACATGCAAGGAGGCCAAATAATACTTATGAGATAGAGGTGTTCTGCCAGGATGAATGGGGAAAAATGGAAGAATTGAACGCAAGAAGTCCTAACTGACAGGGTTTCCAAACTTTTTCCTTCTTTTTTTTTTAACTGTAAAAAATTGTAATAGAAAGTAATCTTGGTTTAAAATTTAATTAAATGTGTCATGTTTAACGTTGTTAGAGGTCAGGCTCACTTCTCTTCACTTAGATATTAACTGTAAAAGGCTTTTTGACCAGGAGTGCCCCATCTTTTGCACACTACTGTAGCTATCTCAAAATGATGGCAGCCAGAGCTGGCAATCCCAATATTGATTTCCCCAAGGGCATATCTTGCATTATAGCCTCTGGTGTTGGAATTTTCAGGATCCCAATACATTTCTTCCACAGCTGGTACTGTGAGACCCTTCAATGACCAAATATTTGCACATTTACATCGCCAACAATTAAGCATGTTTTAGGAGAAAACCTTGCTAAGGAATGGATTATTATTGGATCATTTTTGTTTGCCCATTGTTTGTAGCACGTCGGAGCAGTCTTTGTTGATTTCCAGTGTGCAAGCCTAACTTTGGCCAACATTGGATCAACTGGTTTGTGCATATTGGGCTGTGGTGATGTGTGTTTTTTTTCCACTGGTGAATGAACTAAATATCTAAGAGAGCCTGCAAACACAATTTAAGAACTCCATTCTTTTAGTTAGGATTTGCAAGCTGCCAGATTAAATGTGCAATGTACAATTGTAATATCAGGTTTCAGTCAAGCCTCAAAGTTATGAGACCTTTGTTAAATTACTGCATCAGATTTCAAAGAAGGTGGACAATGAACTGATGAAATGATTAATCAACTTAACCTGGGGAAGCAAAGGCAAGCTGGGTATGTTTTAAGCAGTGACTGTGATAGGTTGATCACTATCTCAGATGAACCAATCATAAGACTTTGCTCCCCACAGAAGAATGCACCGGTTGGTTCAGACTAGTGAGTCACAGGTAATCCATGGTAGGTCCACCCATTTTGGATGTTTGATGCCTCAACTTCCTCTTTGTTGTTTTAGAAGGACCCCAAACTGTAGGGCTCATCCTAATCACTTATTTTTTATTTTCTTTGCTCCTGACCCGGAAATCATCAAGGTCCGCCATCTTTAAGGACATTCCAACCCATTAAATGTTCCTTCTAGAAGCTAGAGGTAGAAGTTAGGAACTCCCAATCTTGCCTTTGACCAAGCAATCATGAACGCTTCCTTTGCAGAAGTATTTTTTTGGTAAGCGTGGATCCACGATTGACCTGTGGATCCACCTCTCCCCGTCTGCCATGTGTGTAACTGACGTGGCTTCGAAACTGACGTTTCAAGGAGCAAGGACGTTCCGTTTGCCTGATTCATGTTTTCTCGATTTCCCCGTCTTCACTTATTTTTCTAGCCTCTAGAGTGGAGCAAGGAAAAGAAAAAAGAGGAGAGAAATAAGCGAATGGAATTAACCCGTAGAGTGATCGTTTGGGATTCGAGGCCCCAGCATACCTTGCGACCCTTCTTGTGGGCGTTCTGCAGGATGTCCCGGACCTCATCTGAGTAAGCGGTGGCAGGATCGGGGTGGTCCTCTCGATATTTCCCTCTGTAGATATCAGGGCTGGGAGCCTAAGGGACCAGACAAGCTCTTCTTAAAATCTGCCCCATTACACTCCAAAAAGGTGTTGACAGGGTTCAGCTGCCCCCACCGCAGACACAGGAGAACTACCAATCCCCCCGCCCCATGGCACTTTGCTAAATTCTGTGATTCATAATCTTCATGATGGGGGCAGCCTGTAGCCTTGTGGATAAGGTGCTTGACTGGTACCTGGAAGGTTGGTGGTTCAAGCCCCAGTGTAGCCGCAATAAGATTAGCGCAGCTGTTGGGCCCTTGAGCAAGGCCCTTAATCCCACATTACTCCAGGGTGCCTTGAGTTAGTCTAATCAACTGTAAGCTGCTTTGAAAAAAAGCATCAGCTAAATAACTAATGTAATGATGGTGAATCCCCCAACCCCGCCTTTTAAATCTTGGATCCTTCAATATAATCCAACATTACCACTCAGAGACACACGCTCCACTTTTTCCAAAACCTAGAGGGCAGATTTACTGTGAAGCACTCATTAGGACTTTGACCTTATCGTGACCAATATCAGCTCTTCCCTGCTTTTCTCTGATATGACGAGTAATAAAAACCTGCAGACAGTGTGGCCCTCCAGGAATGGAGTTAAACCAGCAGACACTGTGGACCTCCAGGACTGGAGTTAAACCTGCAGACACTGTGGCCCTCCAGGACTGGAGTTAAACCTGCAGACACTGTGGCCCTCCAGGACTGGAATTAAACCTGCAGACACTGTGGCCCTCTAGGACTGGAGTTAAACCTGCAGACATTCCGCATCCCTGCTATATCAGAGATAAAAAATGAAAAACTAACTCACAAAAAAAAACTAACAATCTTATGATTGACACACAAGTGTCAGCATGGTGGGTACCTTCATACGGGCTTTAGTAATCTGGAGGTCGTCACCTTGTGGTCCACAAAGAATCCGATACCATCTCACGTAAACACGAGCAGCGACAGGTTCCAGGAGAATACGCACCGGCCCAAGTAACAAACAGGGGGTGTTTTTTTATAGTCTTACAGGCATTAATAATTCACTGTGCCTCCAAGCCTCAGAGATTAGGACACAGACGTGTAACACAATAGAGGAGTCTCACGACAGCAGTATCGGACTTCCTTCTCCCTATATGGAAGACTACCGGCTGCTGTTTATGGCGTAGCCTCCTGCTGAACCAGTTTCTGGGCCCGCTCTGGAATGCATGCTGTCATGCGCTAACTAGCAGAGAGCGCATACTTTCACACAGCTGTGGCTCACATTATGCCAGGGTTCACTGTATTACAGTACATTTTAGGCATTCAGCTTACGCTCTTATACCAGCGATATCAACAATAGTAAATCTGTCAGCCCTGTATTTACCCCTCCTGCTGAAGGGGGATAAATCACACAAAAATAACAACAACAACTGCAGCAGAAATACGAAACAGTACAGCTTAAAAAAATATTAAATATATGTAGAGGAGGTAAATATTATGTACCTCATTGATATAGGGTGGAGGGGGAAGAGAGGCACAGCTCCAATAATGCATTACAATAAAATTTAAACATTTCTCCAAAATTAAAAACTCCATGGCTTTCAGTCACCAGTATTACGATGTTCAGTGTGTTTTAAAAAGTGACATTTCCAATCCCAGCCGATTCTGCAATGTCCCATGTGAACACACATGCAGGGAGAGAGAGCTCACCATATGAACACAATGAGGGGAGAGAGAGCTCACCACATGAACACACATCAGGGGAGAGAGCTCACCATGTGAACACACATGAGGGGAGAGAGAGCTCATCACGTGAACACACATGAGGGGAGAGAGAGCTCACCACATGAACACACATGAGGGGAGAGAGAGCTCACCATGTGAACACACATGAGGGGAGAGAGAGCTCATCACGTGAACACACATGAGGGGAGAGAGAGCTCACCACATGAACACACATGAGGGGAGAGAGAGCTCACCATGTGAACACACATGAGGGGAGAGAGAGCTCACCACGTGAACAGACTGGTCCCCGTCACCCTCCTCCATCTGGTGGAACTTGTATGGGCTGATGGCGATGAGGGAGGAGACATGGCCGTGGTATGCGCTGAAACCACATCCAAAAATGTCTTTTCAGTTATTGTTGAGATGTTAAAAACACCCATTATTCAATGTCAGAAAAAATGGTAGTCTAAGAATGCACTGAGGAAGGAAAATTTCATTCCTATATTTTAAAACAGTTTAAATACAAGGGTACGCACACCATGAATCAACAATGAAAACATGCATCATGTCAAACCAGCAGAGATGTTGTATAGAATACATTATTTCACTTACATAGGATGCATTTCCATTTACAGAGACATCTGAATAATTTCTGATTCAATAACACTTGAAAATATCAAGACTAGAAATCAAGCCAAAGTTTAGAACACAAAAAACAGAACAAAAACACAAACAAACAGAACAGACAAGTCTTGACTTTTTGGAAACAGAATTCCTGTTTAGCGCATTAACATGAAAACCAGTCCGCCATTGCTCCCAACAGACTGCTACTGTATACTGTATTTCACAACATTGTATTTTTCACTCAATATTCAATATCTGAATGCAACAATAATTTGCAGAACTGTCCATAATATTAAACGGTTTCACAATATCTCTCTCACCTTAATATTTTATTTAAATATATCACAGTATGTTCACTTTCTGAGTTATCGTCCCACTAAAACACTTCCTGCAAAGCCTCCTTGGTGTGGTTAGGTAAGAGAGGACAGTGCATGTGGCGGTAACACCACGTGAAAATACCGATCAGCTGGATTTGCATGTGCTGTGGAGAATGCTGGAGGCTTTGAGGCATGGAACCCCTGGAGCTGACATACAGCTATGACTACACGCTAAAGGTGGTGGTGAAAGGTGTTTTGCGTACTGGTTCAGGGTGATGATGTCTTTGTGGCCAGTGAACTGCCAGGCGAGCCTCAAGGCCAGGTCATTGGCTTCTGAGCTGGAGGGGAAAGAGGTCAGAGGTCAAAGGTCACAGGTTAGGAATAGGGGTGACAACAGTTCTGTATTAGCCGGGAACCACCAAAAAGGGTTTGTCGCCCTCGGTCCAGGATTTCCCTGCAAATTGTGCCTGCCGTCGATAATAATTACAAGAACGACGACGCAGATAAACAAAACAGGTGTCTGAAAACCTGACCAGCTAGACAGTTCACTCGTGCATAACCTACAAAATTTGAGTTGCTATTTCATTACACGGCCATTGGTTATCTCAAAGAAATGTTAGATCCATACAGCAACACACATTTTGTAGGCCGTTCACAAGAATCAACCGTTTTTGGGTTTATACTATGTGTTTGCCATTCGATTTTAAAATAAATAAATACATGTACATTTTGCAAACTTAAAATATATTGCAGTATATTCCATGTACATAAGAGGAGACATAATCTTCAGCCTGATTAGAAAGTCATCTGATGAGAACAGGAAAAACATGTTAGTAATGCTACACAACCAGCTGGTAACATTGTAAAAAAAAAATGTTTTTGTGCTACTGAAGACCACAGTCACACCCTTAAGGTTATGTTCTACCGAAAACGCATCCAGATCATTTCAGAGGTAAATATGTAGCTCATTTGCATACTTATAATAGATACAGTAAACGGAAAAAGGTCAATTTGACTGAACATTCGTTTTTTTCAGTGGAACAGGATCTTAAACACGTTACAACCCCCCCGCCCCCCCCCCCCGCTACTGCCTGACAAGTGTCACCAGAGTATCCAGAGCCTTGCACTGTCTGGTACTGTTCCTTTCTGTCTGCACTGACGCACTTGTGTGCATTATTTGGTACCGTTTGCACTGGTTTGTCTTCTACTGTCTTGTGTAGTTTGCTCTGCCTTTAGTGTCACTTTGTTTACATTTACAGTATATTGTTTGATGTATGCAAGTTACCCTGGACAAGGCAGTCTGATAAACAGGTACTAAATCATGTAATATTACTGAGGAAGATTTATGGGAGAGGGGCTATGCCTATTCTACACAAATAGAAATTGGAGAAATTCCGTACAGATTTTTTCACGCAGCGAGTGGTCACTTCGTGGAATAGCTTGCCAGGACATGTAGTGGAGGCAGAGACACTGGGGGGTTTCAAGACCAGGCTTGATACGGTGCTAGATACTATTTGGCTTTTAGACAACTAAGCAGTTGGTACACTTAGTGGTCAGAAAAAGGTGAGCACTGCTGGCCTGTTTTTGAGGGCTGACCACAGAAAAACAATGAAATCATATAACGTTAAGGGCAGAGAGAGAGAAGGCAGTTTATATGCCCAAAGCAAACTCAACAATTTAAAGCACGCTCCGCATGTCTGTCACTTTAACTGCGTGAAACAGACGGCGTATCTGTTGCATGGCGACAGATGTGACATTAGCCAGTAACAAAGTGCGTGGCGAGTGCTTGAGCTGCACAGCTGCCGTAGGAAGATAAAAATACAGCAAGCTTACATGCTGACTGAAGCAATATGATCCTGAGTGGACACACACACACAGACACACCCTGGGAGCTGAACTCTGCCCGAGAGGCAACTTTAGTTCCAGGGAATTGACTGGCTAGGCATTGGGCCATACGCCGCACTGACAGCAGTTACAGTACGTGACCGAGATCACTATCCCCAGACAGCTCCTCTGTCACTCTGAGAGGACACAGTCCAGAATGTTTTTCCCCTTTGACCTCTGGATGGATAAAACTATGTGATGAATATTGAAATAAGGACAGAACAATGCAGTTCACTCTCAGAAATAAAGGTACAAAAAGTGCCTAAAAAACCACAGCCAGGAATATAACATTCATTTGTACCTTTTTTTGCTTGGAAAACATACATTGTGCCCAAAGAGAACATTTCAGAAAATACATTTGGGGAAATTTGAAAAAAGTACCTCCACTGTGACTTTATTTCTGAGAGAGCACATGTCACTGGTTCCTTGGCGTGTTTATCTTTTGCATGTTTTCATGCGAATGCTGCAGATGTGGCCTGGGGCACACACGAGGTTGCCCGCAGAAAGACTTAGCTCACTTTGCGTAACACCTGCGGTATTCTGGGCTCCGGAGAGAGGGGTGGAATTCTTTCCCATGGCAGTGCACGTGCCGGCATTCCGCACGGGACATCTGTGTGTCAGGCTCAGCTCCCAGCCACACCGGTGGGTGTGACTTTGCGGGAGTCTGCGATTGGCTGTCTGCCCCGATACTGCAAAAGAACCAATGTTTTCTCTCTCCCTCAGTCACTTACTTTATCTTTACTGCTCTCTTTCTCTGTCTCTCTCCCTCCCTCTCCCCTCTCTCCCCCTTTCTCTCTCTCTCTCAGTGAAAGACGCTCTCTCTTCTCCTGCCGTCTGTTCTGAAGGGAATGACAGCTAAGCATCTGAACTGCGAGTCTTCATAAATCAGATCAGAAATCATCTTCCAAGTTTTTCCTCCCTAACTTCTGAAATTCTCCTCTGCTTAAACATTAAAGTTATGTTCAACCGATTCTAAATAAGACATGTTTGAAGATAGTATTGAACCATTTTCTTTTATCACCAGTTGGCAATAGTCATTTTTCTATAAAATTCTGATTTTCATGAAGAAAAATTACGAAATTTCAGGATCTAACAATGACATTCATGATGCTGTACCCGCCCCTAAAGATTATACCAATAAAATAATTGGCTCAAAGCACTCGTGGATATGGAGTAAAGGTTTGCAAAGTTTCATCATTACAGGAAGACTGAAGCATTTTTCTCAGTGCATAGAGTCCTGTAATATCGTCCAAAGGTTTAGACAAAATCGACTCCAAAAATAGAGATGGTAAATCATGCTGTAATCATTCAAAGGGTGGTATTATCCTAAGAGTTGAATACGTAGTTGAGGAACGATTTTCAGAAAAAGAGAACAGAAAAAGGTCAATTTGACTGAAAATGTGATTTTTTCAAAGTGGATCAGAACCTTAAATATGCCATTTTCACAAGCACAGAGACACACACACACACAAATGCACAACACACACACGTGCACACGTGCACACACACACACCCAAATGCACAACACACATTGCTTAGCAATGTTGGAGTGCATTTTTGTGGCTGAAATTTCGAAGGTTCTGTTTACATAATCCATGGGAATAGACTACAGCACTTCACTGTGTCTCTTTCAATGTGAGTAGTAATAAAAACTGAACTTCTCATTTCATAATTCACTTTCTCAGAACACATACCTTACCTCACAACTCCCTGTAAACCATTCACTTTGCAAGATGGCTAACTTTGTAGGTTATACAAATATTGACGTTGTGAGTGATTATTAATGGAGATTCCTGGGAAAAACAATGTATCAAGTAAATCCATAGACATCCGCCTCCCTGTATAAATAATATAAACTATGTTAAGCATACAGCAGAAGGCTGAATATCTAACCAATGTTAAATATATTACAGTGTTTCACCATAAATAATTCAATTATTTACAATTATTTACATTTCATACAATTTTGTACTTTCACTATTTAAAAGTCTGCTTAACCCCTGACTGAGGAGAAAAACAGGTATTTTAAGTATTTAATTTTTTATATACAAAAAAAAGTGTCTTGGATGACAAAAACATGTTGAAGTGAAAATATTTTTAAAGATATATTTTATTTTATTTTAATTGAATGTCCCTTATGCTAAGAGAAATACTGTTTAGAGCTCACAAAAATGCAAAATGTAATGTCCTCATTTGCATACCCAGAGTTGTGGCTGTTTTTTACAGTGCAAACCCTGAGTTGTGGGTGTTTTATAGTGCATACCCAGAGTTGTGGCTGTTTTTTACAGTGCATACCCAGAGTTGTGGGTGTTTTTTACAGCGCATACCCAGAGTTGTGGGTGTTTTTTACAGCGAATTCCCAGAGTTGTGGGTGTTTTTTACAGTGCATACCCAGAGTTGTGGCTGTTTTTTTACAGTGCAAAGAGTTATATACCCAGAGTTGACAAAGTAGCAGACGGAGAGCCGCTTGGGCAGGGTGGCCTGCAGCCGCTGGGCGTACTGGACCAGGTTGTCATGGAGGAAGCGGGAGTTGGTGTTGAGTAGCTCCATCTGCCTGGCGCCGGCTTTCACCACATCCGGGTGACTGTGGCCCACTGCGGAGCAGAAGATCAGACATTACACACCAACACACACCAATTTCAGACCTGCCACACACCTGCTACACGACCGCACACACCTGTACCAAACCTGCTCCACACTCAGTGCAGCACCACTCCACACTTATACACACACCTTCCCCACCTCTGCTGAACTCTATAACGCACCTGTTCCGTACCTGCTCCAGATCCATATGAAGTCTTCTACACATCTACACACACACTGACTGCTCGCTGAACGACACACACACTAAACACGGTGGTGAGGGAACTGGGTCTGTAGCTCAGGGATTGCAGGAGATTCCCAGCTGAGCTAATGCTGTCGTACCCTTGAACACAGCACTCAATGAACATCCACTGTGTCAGCAATTCTCCATTACATACATTACATTACAATTATTTAGCTGGTGCCTTTACCAAAAATGATTTATAATTGATTAGGCTAGGTAGAGGCCAATCCCCCTGGACCAATGTGGGCTTAAAGGCCTTGCTCAAGGGCCCAACAGCTGCGTTGATCATATTGTGACTACACTGGGGCTTGGACCAGCAACCTTTTCCACTAGGCTATAGGCTGCCCCCCGCTTCAGCTGTGTAAATGGATTTGGTAACACTTTAAATTACAGCCTGTTAATCACCTAGTAACCTGTGTAAATACCGGGTACTTCGGTAACTATTTTGATTTCAGAGGCAAGTACTATGAAACAGGATGTAAAACGTATTTGCATAGTACTTACGTATGGTGTATATTGACTTTGTTTCATAGTACTTACCACTGAAATCAAAGTACTTACCTAATAATTGCACAAGTAGCTGTGTACTTACCAAGTAAATATTAAGTAATTAACGGGCTGTAAAATAAAGTGTTACCATGTATGTATTTCATGAATAAGTCTGTGCAGTCCTTTCAATCAGGCAAAGATTATTAAACCAAACATAATGTGGGCATTGTGTAGCAGTCAAGGAGAAGGACTTTAAACCTGTAGGTTGTGGGTACAATTCTCAAGCCCTGCTGTTGCACTTGACCGGATCATGTTTATGCTGTGCAGACTGACCTTTGACCACTGAGCAGTTAATGATCATGTGACCCTTCCATTGGGAAATGTAGTCTTATCTGATAGGTGGGCATATAACTGCCGAGAGTTACAAGCCTAAGTTTGATACAGTGCTGGATACTCTTATACTCTTATGTTCAAATGTACTAGCAGTGGGGTCTCTACATTAGGGGCCGATGGGGTCTGGCCCCACCACTAGTTGGCAGTATTGCGTTCTTATCTCTCTTTGACTTTCTTAAAAGCCACTGGCATAGCCAAGTTCAGGGAGATCATAGCCTATTTAATGACTGTGTGTGGTAGCATAATATTTGAATGGATAATTACACCAGCTCTCCTGATTACCTTTATGTGCGATCAAATACTAAATTGGCAATGATAATGCCAAACTATGAACCACTTCATGTTCCTCCCGAATTTTAATAATTCCCAGGCCCCCGAGCATATACACTCGCTGGCCTGGGAATGTTGTTAACCAGGTCTAACACTAGCACTCATACAATTCCAGTGGTTACCCTTAAATTCTAGTACACTGTCGCTCTGGATAAGAGCACCTCCTAAAATAATGCAATATAGTTCTTTTCAAAGCAGCAGCAGGATGAATCAATGTGGGGGAGGCTGGTTTGGAACTACAGGATGTTTTGCCCTCAGAGTTCATCAGAGATGGCCAATAGAACACTCCCGTTCAATTTTGACATCAGCGAACAATTTTATCGTTGCAAAACTCTACTGCTGTAGCTACTACCTATTATCAGTGAAGCCTTCACACATATATACATATATTCAGGAGCTTTGCCTCTATCAAAAAGCACTGCAATTACTGTTAATTTACTATATACAGTTGTTAATCACATCTTAAAAAGCCTCCCTGGGATGATTCTGTGACCAAAAGATACCAATACAGAGAAAGCACAGTTCCCCACTCCTATTTTTAACACCAGTTTTTCTTTCCATTTGCCATTTGAAATGACCACTTGTAATTGTACACCTTGCATTGCTGCCGTGACCTATGTTAACAGCATACTGTGCAGGATTTTTTAGCCTAGCTGTGGTCCGGTGTTTACAAGAAAAGAAGCCTCCAAGAAGACGAGAGGACCAGAGTAAGACCCTAGAAGAGTTGCTATTGGGTGATTCGGTGGGGGAATGGAAGCTTTAACCAATTAGGAGTCTCCTTTGAGAGGGGTTCCCAGGCCACACAAAGTGTCTCTGGCACTACTGTACTGTATGTGCTGGCAAGGATGGAGACAAACCTGAGCTTCCTTTATAAGGCTAATTTCCTGTATAGGGGTTTCAGCCACTTTCAATGTGAAGTCAATGGTGCAAAGCGGTAAAAATATAAGTAAATAATTATTTACAGGAAAACGTAGTAATGTTTTTTTCTTGACCTAATGTCTCCCCCTGTGCCAAGTTATTGTGTTATTAGCTCAACGAAGTAACCCGTGATCATGATTTCCGTGGTTTCAAAATGCTTTTCACTAGCTCATGGATAGTCAGTGGGTGATGTAACAGGCACTTGGTCCATATTCTTTCTACAGGCAATGGTTGTACCACACACACAGAAGAAAAAGCTACTCGATATGGGAGCAGAGTTTACCTGTAACAGAATTCCCCCTGTGTCCCTACCAGATGCCCAGGGAGCATGTGTCAAGGGCCGTACACACAAATAACTATAACTATAAACAATGCCTATAACTGTATCATTTACATTTTACATTTTAGTCATTTGGCAGACGATTTTAATCCAAAGTGACTTACAAGTGCATAGGTTCTTCCACAAGTCAAAGCATCACATCCCTAACTAGGAAAATACATATGTTCTAAACATATAGTCATCAAACATATAAGTGCAATTCTTTTTTTTTTTTTTTTTTTGGGGGGGGGGGGGGGGGTTAGACAAGAGAGATAGGGATATCAGAAAGGGGGGCGGAGGAAATCAGGAGGGAGGACTAAGGTAGAGTATAGATTATGATGAGGGCATCCACACTGCTGAATCATAACAAATAAATAGTCTCTCTGCTTTGTCATCTGCCATTTTGAACATGCTATGATGATTGCATGATGAAGCATTTTGAATAGCAGTCAGTATTTTACCATTCACACAACTGGGGAAAAATCATTCTGAAAGTGATCCCAACGATATTGTTTGTCGCTGTTGTTGTCGTTATACTTGTGGTGTGAGCTCCGCCATCCACTCGAGCCGGTAGCTGGTATTTCAAGCTGGTCATAGCAGGGTTGTTATAGTTATTGTTGTTGGGGTGGATGGGCCATAAGGTGTACTCACCATGAGCCACATTGTTAATGCAGTCCAGATACCGCTCGCCGTTCTCATCATACATGTACTGGCCTTTGGCTCGGACGATTTTCATGGGATCCTGGCTAAAGAAGACCTTGCATGACGGGCTGAGAGGAAGCAGATCAAACCAAAGTTATGTGGGCAATAAAGTTAAAAACAGGCACCCAACACAGTGTAAAATGGGAGAAAGAAGAAGAGCAGTTAGCACTCCGGTTGTTTGTATCCCAAATCTGTGGAGAGATCTCAAACAATGGCACGCATACAAGGAGGCCAAAGAATATTTCGGAGCTAGAGGTGTCTGACCAGGAAGAAGACTTAACTGGCTACCCAAAATTCTTGTGCAAATGCAACTACGCAAATCCCCATGTTTCAACCTGCCCTGTGTTTGTTTGCGCCTCATTTTCCCCTATCAGTTGTTAGGCACCCATTTATTTTACGATGTATTTGGGGAAATTTTACAGTCACTTAATAAAAAAGCGCAGCTAAGTATCGCCCCTTTTCTTGACACAAGCTCAAAAATGACGTACCCAAAATAAAATAACGACTATTCTTGACCCCTTTTGACTACAGGCATAAGGTAACACTTTGGGGTTTGTTTTCCAAGTGTCAGAAAAACAAAGTTACAGAAGCTCAAACACAGTGAAACTTTCTGTTTAAAAAAGTAAATTAAAAAAAATCTGTTTTTGACTGGATACAGATTATTGTACCTGTGGTTTATGCACTTAGAATCACAATGGATCCAAGTCACAACACTGGACAAATCCCCTTTCAAATTTGAGGACAACATCGCCAAAAATGAGCATTCCGTATAGTTTTTTCTATTCAAGGTCTAGGCAGTGTTCCAAAAATGACATTTGGAGACTCAAAGAGAACAACTAAATGATATTATGGGTCTTATGAGGTGTAACATGCTGCATTTTACTTACTGAACTATACAACACTTTTTATCCTGAAAAAAAGTGTTTGCACTTCCCCCCACCTGTCACCCTCCCCCTACCGCTCTGTCTCAACCTCCCCTCTCCTTGCAGCTATCCTCAGACAGCAACAGGTCGAGAAGATGCAATTAATTATTCAAAAGCAGGCTGGATCCTTATATATAAGCACAATGAAAAATGTTTTTTTTTTCTATAGATATAAAATGGTGCCACATCACTGAAAATGCCCTCTATTGTGTTGTCAATATTGTTTTCACTGTCTTCACTCAGACAAGTGATTTGCAAGCATACAGACACTTATTGTTTTTTTGGAGAGCATTCCGGGATGACAGAGACAGTCTACATTCCGGATTTGGTTAGAGAATCTTACCCTTATTAGGCTAATAAGATTAACCATAACAGTTTCTGTTACGTCTGAAAATAAATGGCTGTTTTTGCAGGTTTGATGATGTGCAGTTTTGAGAGAAAGTGTCATATAAACAATATAACATAAACATAATATAAATCTACATAATAGGCTACATTGTTTCAATAGTAAGAACAATAATTATAACACTCGCATGATGATATTACATATGCATTATTATTATTATAAGTGGATTTCGAAAATGCAGAGAAAGTGAGGTTCCCCCACACTTGTTTTACCACCCACATGTTACAAAATAAGGAAATGTTGTTGCTAAAGCAATGGCATGTTAAAATAGATTGTAGCTACAGCTAGAACCGTCAGTTTGAACGTTTTCAAACAGTATATCCTGTTAGCATAGTGATCGAAAATTGCAGGCTGAAAAAGGAATGAATGCAACCCCCCCTTCCCCCCCAAAAAATAAATACAAATAAAAATAAAAACTCGTCAGCCCAGCCCTGAGCCGATGGGGGGGCTAAAAGTGTAGACCACTTGCGAGTGTTTGGTCGCGTCAAAGTTTTCCTTCAGATTTCCGCTCATCATCTGGAGTAGGTGTAGGTCTATGTAGGTCATTTCGTAGAAACGGGGTAATGCTTCCTCACAACACTGACAGGTTTTAGGATTGATTACATGGCATTACATGGTTTCAAAACAAACCGATGTAGACTACCCCACTTTTAAACATCTCGCTTCCGATTGTTGTGGTAACGTATAGGTTACTGGAACTATTTTCAGTCATAAAACTGAAAATAAAACTGTACAATCTTTTCATGATTAATGCTTATGATTAAATAACGGAGTACAGTACGGAGAACCTGTATAAACTATGGACCTAGTAACCTAACCAGAACGCAAACTTCATCCAACATACTGGAAATTAGACTCGAGTAACACTTTTAAAGAGAATCTCATTGACTGCAATCTCTTCTTACCCGACGTGTTTCCTCCTCAATTCGATCGTCTTTTGTTTGTCGTAAATTTCCGCCATTCTTAACGGGTGTTGTGGAGTTTCCTGTCACCCACGGTCTGATCTCGGTAGCTGGAGCGCATCGGCGAATAAAGCGTCTGAAGGCTGGCTTCCCCCTCCTCCCGGGGTCCCCTCCGTGTCATGGGCAGGTTAGGACTCACCTTCAGCGACGCAACACCGCCCCCTGCGAATGATTTAACTTTAGGCTGCTAAATAGAAAATAAAACCTCCCTTCAACGATCAGATCAGTCATCTTACTTGGACCGGTTTAACAGGTGTAAATTAAGTACTGTAGGTTGAGTGGCCAGAGGAGTCTAGATGCAATATAATACATTATTATAACAAAACTTATTGTAATAAATTGACTCGAAAATAATCATCATTTTGGATTCTAATATGAAAACAGTATTTTACCATCATTTGTAAACGGTGGTAAAACTGAAATCAACTTACAACTTAAATACTGATATCGTATTTTTCCTATAAACTCAATATAACAGAAAAACAGATATACAATGAGAAATACGTGAAAATGAACACAACATTGCAGGCAGCATCAATCACACTCAGAACAGGACGGGTATGGCACGAGATACTACCACGCAACTTCCACATGCCATAAAACCTACATAACACTGCCATATATGCCATAACACTGTATTGACTTTATCAGAAGCTCTAATATGCTGCCCAACCCAGTTAAGACAGCTGATACATCATGCGTGAGTGTACATTGTAGGTTTCATGATGTATAGTTCATGTCAAATGTCACCAATTATTATATTATATAACAATCATATGATTTATGATTATTTGCAGTCATGCATATATGATAAATAATTTGGTCCAGTCAAATCATGTTGGTTGAACTTTATTGAAACATCTCTTCTCAACACAGATAATGCTTTAATTGTTTTCCAGAAAGGAGACTTAAGAGTCCCAAAAATAAGGAACTGCTCTTTTGATTGCCAAAGCACAGCAATGAAGCACCCTTTTGACAATTTCATCCTGTACTGCCATCAGGAATACAACTAGACTAAAAGGCCCCAGTCACCTTAGAGCAGGGGTGCCCAACAAGGGCCATTTCAGGATTTTGTATCAACTTCAGGTTTTAATTATTGAATTGATTCAATCCTATCTTATCTGACGTGTATGAGTACCAGCTACAGCTGCTGACTGCAAGTGTATCCTAATGATTTTACTGTGCTCAAGTACAGATATGAACCAGGGTAATATATAGAGCCGTGAGCA
The DNA here is from genome assembly GCF_963514075.1 of Conger conger. NCBI lineage: Eukaryota > Metazoa > Chordata > Actinopteri > Anguilliformes > Congridae > Conger > Conger conger. The sequence continues at coordinate 40,385,893 of NC_083765.1, read as the reverse complement.
AATTAAAAACAAAGCAACTGGTTGGAACAAAAACCAGTACGCAGACCTGCCCTCGGGAACCACACCTCAAGGAGTTGTGCACCCCTGCCTTCGAGGAAAAAAATAAAAATAAAAAATTACAGTATTGCAAACTGGCCATGAATAAAATTGTATGGTTCACTTAATAACACAGATCCAAAACTCACAATACAACAAAAACCAGAAAGGGCTGAATCAAGAAAGTGTCCCAGCCCCCCCCAGTACCAACCAGCTCATCAGGAGCATTTGGGGGTTAGGTGTCTTCAGCGACATTTTGACACACCCAGGGCGGGATCAAACCGGCAACCCTCTGACTGCCCTTACCTCCTGAGCTAATGTCGCCTCATAAGGAACAAATGTTTAGAGACAGTGGCTGAGATTCAATCGACGTTTGTCTCTAAAATTTGACATTAAAATCAAGCATTATTAAATTCCCTCACAAACAATTTGGCAAGTTTAATGATCACTCCAACTTTCCATACTGAATTTGTGAAGAAAAGCTTCTGTTGACTTCTAGGATAAAGTTAAGGTCAAAGGTGACTGATGTGTTCTTACATGAGGTCACCTCACAACAAACACTCACAACAATATCTGTAAATTATTATATTTTGCATACAAAACAGCAGGAAAGGAGAAGAACAATGACAGTATGCTGTAAAAATTGAAATAAAAACATACAAACAGTTGCCAATGAAAAATGTGAAACGTCATTTGTGAGGTGCACGTATTGGAAATACACATACACAGAATAGCTTAAAACAAATACTCACACTTTCCCATGACAGTAAACCAAAACAAATTAGCCCATAAACGTAGCTATATTGTTCATTGGAAAGTTACAAGTGAAAACTGAGCAGACTAGTAACAAGACTGTATATGGCACAATATATAGACGTAAACACTCACTGAGCACTTTATTAGGTGACCTGTAGACCATGTGGCAGCAACTAAATGCATACAAGCATGCAGACATGGTCAATAGGTTCAGCTGTTTTTCAGACCAAATGTCAGAATGAGGAAACTGCTGATCTCCTTGGATTTTCATGCACAACAATCTCAGAGTTTTCAGAGAATGGTGCGGAAAAACAAAAAACATCCTGAGAGCAGCAGTTCTGTGGACAAAAACGCCTTGTTAATGAGAGAGGTCAGTGGAGAAGGGCCAGACTAGTCAAAGCTGACCGGAAGGTGACAGTAATGCAAATAACCACACATTACAACAGCGGTGTACAGAAGAACATCTCTGACCACACAATGCATCAAACCTCTAAGTGGAAAGGCTACAGCAGCAGAAGACCTATAAGTCTAATGAACACCTAATAAAGTGCTCACTGAGTGTATATGCACACTTCCTTTGAATGCTTATCAAATATATCATTGAAACACAAGTACATTGTTTCACCTATAGACCAACTGCAGGTAAAAGTAGACCAAAAACGTAACACTTTCCTTTTGTATTATCACTGTTTACAATACACATTTACAATTAATTCCTACAAAATCTCACATAGTCTTTTCTGTTGTGTCCTAGTCTGACCACTAGACTGTTGAAATTGTAGAAACAGAAGCCTGGCAGAGAAACACTGAATTTAAGAAAAGTAAAATAATGAAAAATGGTACAATTACAGAAATGTACATTGTAACTTGCTTCACATTCAAGAATGCTTTTTCCAAGAGCTGCCAAGATGCCTAATTTAGGGCTTTGGGAAATGTCTCAATCTGCAATATTTCTTAAAATAGAACATCTTTATGTCCATACAATCTGGCCTACAGTTATCTGGCCTTTTGCTTATTTGGCCATTGGCCTATTAGTCAGCTAGCATGGATTTTATTTTTACAGCAGTGGTTCCCAACCCTGTTCCTGTAGGTTTTCACTACAACCCTAACAAAGCAACAGCTAGAGCAGGGCTGCCCAACCATGTTCCTGCAGATCTACTATCCTGTAGGTATTCACTCCAATAGCTTGAGATCTGGTGGAGGTGCTAATAACTAGAATCAGGTATGGTTATGGTTGAAATGAAAACCTACAGAATGGTAGATCTGAAGGAACAGGGATGAGGACCACCACCTTACTGTCTGTATATAATATTCAGGGGTTATTAAGTCATGGTTGGCCATCATTAGTATGAAACTACATACAGCTCCAATCGACTTGACACAGCTGCCTGACAGACTATGAGGTGTGATGTCAGCAACATCATTGCCAGGAGAAACCATATTATTTTATTAGCACTGGAATGTAATGCTTGGTGGTATGTAGCCAGGCAGGGAAAACACGCTTTGAACTGGTGGAGCCATCAGGTGCGGTCAATCACCAACTGTGAACCAATCAGGAGACTTAACTCAAAGGCTAACAACTTGATGTGGACAGACTGACGTAGGTACGGTTTGCTCCAATGGCGTCTGAAAAGGCCATTCTGTACGTTCTTTGGCCTTTAAAGCAAAGGCACAGGTGCCTTTTCCTGTCTGACATCGGCATAAATATTCTATTGTTGACCGCTGATAGGCCTACGCCATTGATTCGGGCTACACCCCCGACACACCCACCAAACAGGAGCAAACACACCTGAAAGCCTGTTGCAAAATGTTGCATACCATTGGGAGGAAACCTATCATTCAACCTGGAAACCGTAGCAAGACGTTTTCCGATTGAACGTGCCCCAGGTGACTGGGATCTGTGGGAATGTGGGGCGGGTAGGGGCGTGAAGGGCTGGGGTTGGCCGGGGGAATTCTTTCTATCAGAAATACTACCCTTGGAACCACCTCCAGATCCAGCAGTGAACAGGAACAATGGGTTAACATACACAAGGCCGAAGTCTCAGCCTAACCACACAAACCATGTAATACATGTTTGTAAGAAAGTTCAAACATTGGAATGAAATAGAACATTTCATTCTCATTTAAAGACAAGAATGTTTTGACTGAAAAAAGATAAAATATTGTTGAATAAAAAAAAAAAACTCATACATGAACGTTGGACACAGACATTTGCATCTGGAAATAAACCATAGAACAGGAAAGAAACTTGGTTATATTCAACAATCAAAGACACCAGAAACAGGATATAATGAAACAGCCACCATGATGAGAGGGCCGACAAACTGAAAAACAAAACCACAGAAAAGTCACACAAAGTTTTCTCCATGGTTATTGTACATTTAATGACATTAATGGTAGTCTTTTTCCCTCCACTAAAAATATCTCGATGCAAAACATCCATCTGACTTATTTTACAATTAAGAAAATACCAGAATCTTTTGTGAATCCAGACAGTTATTGACAATACCTTTAGTAATTTTTAAATGTTTAATATTTCTCCACAAATATATTCAGTCCACATCAGCATGTATGTTTGCAGCACAAAATAACGTTAATGTCTGGCTACCATCAAATTTCAAAATATAATATACATGAAAATGTATAAAAGACAATAAAATTAACAATACTGTATGGCACAAAGCAACCATTCCATTAATCCAAAAAGACCTTCCCTCTTTCTCAAAGCATGTTAAAAAAAGTTAAGGTTTCCAACAAAGAATGACAAAAAAAAAAAAAACGAGGCACCAAGGGCGATGATGTATGCGTGGGGGGAAAAACAAACATTAAAGTCATGATGAATCCATTGGCAGCTCTGATTGGCTGCTTCAGAGGTCCCATCTTCCTCTCTCCCAAGCTCCTTCTGAAGCGGTTCCCCAGCGCATGTGCATCTCCTCCCCTGTCCAGGACAGCCCAAGCAGACCCCCTACAGCAGGGCCTGGGGCCTGGGGCCTGGGGCCTGGGGCCTGGGGCTCACACTCCCAAAAGTCCGCTCCAAACTGGCCCTGTGCAACTTCCTGTGCGTGCCGCTGCACTCGCGGCTTCAGGCCAGGAACCCGGCTGAGGTCACGGCGTGTTGCCATGGAGATCGCCACCGTGATAAAGAAACCGCTTTGCACATCACCTCTTTCTGGGTTTGTGTATTTGTCAAGCCACCAGCCATGGCGTAATTCCCTTTGAAGATGATGGAACAAATAGGAGAACCAATCAATGATCAGCTTTGCCCTTTCTTTTGGTTTTTTCCCATCCATTTGTTGGGGTAAGTTGCAATGAATAGCAAGTTAGTGTTCGAGGAAGCCACATGTTTGAGCACACCACAATGATTAAAATCCATCCACATATATTCCTAGTTGGACACAGTACCCATGCAGTTTTTTTTGTTGTTGTTGCATTTAGCATTTTTTTAAGGAATGAACGTTTTAGTCATTTGAGTTGCTGTTGTAGCATGGATGGGTGATGAACGCAGGTGCCACCATCAGTCGCCTCTCATTAGTGAGCCTGGTCCTGCCTCCATTGTGAACTCGCTTTCCCATGAGTCTCTGCTTTGGTCATGACCTCCAAAGTGCTGCTTGACCTCTGTCCATGCAAGCAAGCTAGGCCACAGCACCATGCTCTGAAATAGCTCAGCTATCGGCCGAGAAACTCTACTCAACGACGCTCACGTGATATTTATACATTTTTGTTATGGGAGACATCTACATTTTCATTTAAAAAAATAAAACAAAAAACAAAACAAAACTATAAATACAAATACAAAATAAAATGAAGCATTATGTACAAACTCCATGCTTTGGGAATTAAGAGTGATCACTGCAAGAGAACATGGGAGAGACAACACAGGTGATGTGGGTTAGTTCAGTGATGGGTCACTGAAGTTTAACAGAGGAAGCTTTAATGCAGCAAGGACCGTGTCTGTGTTCATAAACGCTCAATATGTTCACAAAGAATGTGTGTGTGTGTGTGTGTGTGTGTGTGTGTGAGAGAGTGTGAGTGTGTGTGTGTGTGTGTGTGTCTGTGTCTGTGTGAGTGTGTGTGTGTGTGTGTGTGTCCACCCAGTGAGAGCTACACATGGTGAAGAATAAGATCACCCCAGAAAGTACTGGAAATTGTATAAATAATCAAATTGTTAAGTCGCTAAATAGGCTACTCAATACATCCCTACTCTGACATTACATAAAAATAATGGCATACATTGGGCATAGACTCTTCATAATGAAAGTGAGACTCCCTTATTAACTTACCTTCTGCCAACATCCTGGCATCGGCAAACCATCTGGACCCTGGGACAGCAAACAGCAGAGGAGAAAATTCAGCCATTTTAAATCAACATACAGGAACCCAAACACCCTCATCCTCCATCTTAAATATTCATCAAAGCCCCTGAAAAGTACTGCAGTTGATCAACATTGTGCTGCTGTTGAAATGTATATCAGAGTACTACACTTTAGACAATACACTTTTCAAGTCACTAACCTTTCAAGTTAGTGTTAGTGTCCAGGCTGTCTTCAAATTATAAGTTAAGTAAACAAGTTGTTTACACTAATCCTAACATGATACCTAAGGCTGTCTAATTTTATTTACAGTGGTTCTGTTTAAACTCTTGACAAAAATCAGCAAACTGATTAAATATTAATTTATATTAATTCCTGCTGAAAACTACATATACTGTTTTCTGCACAACTACAAGGATGGTCTTCATATTCTAAAAAATTCTCAAGATCCTGGAATGGATAACTGATGTTGAGGAAGGCTAATATGAGCTTCTCTCATAATTATAAAATATGCTAAAACAGCTGATAAATGCGCTGGAAATGGGTATATGCTGAACACAATACCCCCGACAGCATTCAATTAAAAACTCATAATTTAGACATTATGGCTGATGCTTTAAAATAGCTTACTAATGTGCATTCAGTTATGAAACCAGCCAACCAGAACGTGACTGAAATGGTGCAATGCAATACATTAACGCACTGTGTGATGGTATTTGTCCTTACTCACCCAAAGGACAACTCTTTATATTTTTATATTTAAACTTAAAATTATTTATAACGTAAAACACCAGTTTGTTTTGATGGCAATGTATGATCATGACTCATGCTGATTCAGTGGCTTTTTAATATGAAAACTGAAATGGAAACAAGCCAACATGCAGCGATACGATTAAATACCTCTGCCGCTTCTCACTCAATGAGACCATAAAATAATAAAGGCTCCTGGCTAAATGTTATTTTTGAAACTGAATCTTATTACTTTATAATATACATGGTAAAGATTGTTGTGGGGTCTGAAAAGCCTGTGACAGGAGAATGTGTGAGACGTCATTGTTCTGTCCAGGTTGGTGAAATACAACATGCTCTATTTCATGCAGAAGTTTCATTTGATGAATAAAGTTGGTTGTCATTTACGACTGTGATGCTGATTTGCATGACACGCTCACCAAATTCAATTCGGCAGGCTACAGTACCTATTTACCTCAAATCATAAAAGAGCCACAACATTTTCCCTCTATAATCCAACAGAGATGTCAAATTATTCCCCTCTATAAAAAGCACTGTGAAAATAGTTTACAAAAATTAAAAATGGTTCAGAAGTTTCTTCTTCTGTGATAATGAGTGATTTCAGTCCAATTGGTACAGGGTGAAGGAAAGGAGAGGATTATGGGATTTCATTCTACTCTAGGAGGACAGTAACAAGGGGATAGAGAGGATAGAAAAACAGGCGGAATTAAGGATTTAGGTGCCATTGTAGGATTGGTAGTTAAATGCAGCAAAAGAGGTGTTATCCCAAATATGGTCCCGGGGGAATGCGGAGCACACAAATTTTGGTGCCAGCTGAGCCCTCAGTGAATTCGGTTTAATAAAGCCATTGATTGAATGCTGATCCAGATCACTTATCCTCGAAACAAGTGTTTGGTAGCACTGTGTTATTGATGTGTTTCTGTAGATGTGACTTTCTCTGACAGAAGGATATGAATGAAGTGTTTCTGTAAGAGGCAGCAGTGTAGCACGGTGTTTTGGGAACCAGAATTTAAGCTGGGCCGGTCACTCGCGATAATAGCGATAATGCTAAATTACTGTGTAAATGCGAACGTAAATTATATCTATTTGTTTGTGCCACTTAACACTTTGACGAGTAGGTAAGCTTTTTTGGAATGTGTTTTCTAAGTCAGTGTTCTGTAACTCAGTTGCTTTCAGCAACTGAACATTCTAATTGCATATGTGTGCTCTCACACCTTAGAGGGATAAATACATATAAAAGCAAAATGTAACTTGTACGATGCCTACACTAGTGTACTGCAAACTGACAATGATGAAAGGCATTACAGTGGTCAGGGAACTGGGATTATGCCGCTCAGGATAAGCGTGCTTGCTAAATGCCTGTATGTAAATGAAGACGTAGACTCCTGCTCTTTCCCGTATATAGTGATGCTCCGGAGAACAAATTCTTAAATATCTGATCTGACAGTCTTTCACAATTGAATGAAATGATCAGTTTAAATGTAGACACCACATCAAGTAATCAGGATTCAATGAAGATAGAAATCAAACCAGAGAAATTAACCAAGAGCTCAGCGTGCCTCAGAGGTCAGAGCTGGGAACAATAATATTTACTGGGCGATTAGAAGGAAAACGGAAACAAGTTAGAGAAAGGGCCTGTCAAGCCGGGATCAGCTTGTGTGGCCAAAATCTTTTACCTTATCAGGCCGCAATTAAAAGTGTTCAAGAAAATTGAACCAAAAGATAAATATGGTGAAACATTACGGGGAAGGGGATTAGCAACATGCCATTATCAGTGAATTTAGTTGAATCATTAACCTTTATACCAATATTAATATTTATAGATATCAGTGACTGTGATTAGAGATAAGTGGTTCTGTAAGTCTGTCAGAGATATGCCGTAGAGACAGTTGTGCATTATGAGAGGTGAGGTGATTAAGGAAGCACATGTTTCAGACGGCACAGAGTTTTACACATGCAGCTCCACAGATCCGAACCAGGGTCTCCATCCTGGCACATGGTGTGGGCAGTGAAAGGGGGGAGGGCTGGGGTGACATGCATAGGAGCAGGCAGGGAGAACGGAGGGGGGTGGTAGAGGGGGTTAGGGAGGAAGGAAGTAGAATACTGTACCAATTGGCACGGGGCGTCCAGCCCGTCCAAACCAGGCTGGCCCGGCTCACCCTTTTCACCTTTAAGTCCCCGGAACCCCTGTTCAGAGATTAACACTGCGGGTGTTACTGTGAGGGGGGGTACACTCTCGCCCCAGGGGGCACGGGGCAGGGGGCAGCAGCAGCCCTGAGAGAACCAGCACCACGCAGCCGAGGGGGGTTTAGGATATTTGGATTGCTGGGGACCACAGTCCTTAGAACATCACAGTCACCGCCTCTCTCTTCACCTGAGACAGGTGATGATGGCATGACAGGTTCGGGATTTTACGCTGTACCAAGTTAAAAAATTCATATTTCATGAAATGTATTTGAATAAGCATGGGACTAGATTTTGTTTAGTTTTTTTAACCAAATTATCCAACAAGTCATGCAAAAGGAAGGGGTGACAGTGAGAACTGATGGTTTTGTTTTGTAAGAGGTTGGCCTTTCATTGGCACTGGGCTGTATTCCGCAGTGTGCAGGAGGTCAAAGGTCAGGTATGAGGAATGTACAGAAAGTCAGAGGTCAGGACTATAGTGGGTGCTGATACAGGACTGCTGCTCTCCCAGATCCCAAACCGAACGCATCACCGTGGGCAACTCTCTCTTAGCTCTCAGCTGGGACATACCAACGGGCAGGGGGCATCTAACCCAGGGGCGCCCTGTTCTCCTTTCTGTCCCTTAGGCCCTTTTTTCCCCTTCTTCCCCTTCTCCCCCTGTGGACACAATGGTATGGTCAGAACAACAAGGTCTTCTCTTTCCTCAACTGTGGACACAATGGTATGGTCAGAACAACCAGATCTTCTCCTTCTCCCCCTCTATACACAACAGTACGGTCATAACAACCAGATCTTCTCCTTCTCCCCCTGTGGACACAACAGTATGGTCAGAACAACCAAATCTTCTCCTTCGCCCCCTGTGAACACAATGGTACGGTCAGAACAACCAGATCTCCTCTTTCCTCCACTGTGGACACAATGTTATGGTCAGAACAACCATATTGCTCCTTTCTCTGGTAGTGGAAACAATGGTACGGTCAGAACAACCAGATCCGACAAGGGTGACCATTTCACTATTTTATTTATTTTCACTAAGCTGTCCTGACCAGAAAAACTAACTAAATATATACAGGTGCTTAAATGCTTATCCAATTGGACTCATTACAGGGTCTCTTGGTTTATGGCGCAGTGTGGTTATCCACTGAAAATGTTGCCCATACTGAGTCCTGCAGACTCGGCATAATAAATAATTTAAAGTATTTGGTGTAATCTCGTTGGAGCTGGTAAGTGAAGCAATGTGATAATATTCATCATCTCATTCAGCTGAATAAATTGAAACACAGAGACTAAAAAGAAATTACCTCTGGTAGTTTCATTTAACCGCAATAATCTGTAAAATATCATGTTCTTGGTATTATAAAACAAACTGTATACATGCTGTGCTAGAATTGTTTTACAGTTTAATTTATCCACGGCTTAGGCATATTGCGATTCATTATTTATTCTTAGGAAAATATTGAGGCTTCCAGGTTATCCGCAATGGTCCCCCTCGTCCTGTCTGCACATTAGACAGCATTGGTTGTGAACGAGGGATGAGATTAAGGAGGAAGGAGGAAGGGAAGACACTGTTAAACAAGGAGGAGACAAATCCAGGGGAAAAGATCTGCAAATCTTTACAGGATTAGAAAATTGGAAGAGAGGGCAGGAGGAAAAGTCCAGAGCTCCAGTTTCTGAAGTGTGCACATTTATATTTACTGTATACTGGCAGAAATCTCTAGCTTTCTTGGACAATATCGTGACATCCACATTCTAAGCAGATACCAGACCATGGGGTCCATCTACACACTGGAACAGAGCCTTAACAGATACCAGACCATGAGGTCCATCCACACACTGGAACAGTGCATAAGCTGATTGATAGTGGGGGTCAATCCAGATACTAGAACAGTGCTGTAACAGGTCAAATTGTATTTTGATAATAGTATAATTATAAATATATATTGACAGGTTCTGGACTCCCATGGCCTCCACTGTAAGATGTTCTGTTGTACTCCAAGTTTCACAGGACACATGTAACAAAGCTGAACTACACATGCATAATATAATTTGCTATAATATAATACACTAATATCGCATTCCAATTTAATAGGCAAGAACACAACAAGATGAGAGAATAGCAAAGCGATTATAATAATTACTTCCCTGTGGCATGTTTTAGCCAAATTATGCTAAATTAACCACAGAAAGAGCAGAAAAGATGAGTAGCATGAGATAGAAAGGGACACTGTTTAATGAGACACAGCCAACTCAGTGTGCAGACTATACCATGATTCTATATTAAATATTACTGCTCCATTAGCAGCACTTACTGCTCTGCTGGTGATACATAAGTTACACAGTACATACACTTAAACATGCAATTCATTCACAACTTCAAATCCATGCTAAACACATATTACAGTATATAACCTGACATGGTTTACTAAAATGAACACATGCAGAAATCACACACAGACAGGGCAGGTAAAAGGGAACAACTGTCTGTCTGCTGTCAAAGGACAATGAAATTCTATGGCGGTATCAGTATATACGTATGACAGTACGTGTGGATATTCAGACATATTCAAAGGCACCTATCTGACTGTAGCTTTACTGAGCCTTCAATCTAGCCATTTAAAATGCACTTACTGTAGAATTTCAAATTGCAGTTCGAATTACAGTTGAATGATTCGCCCCATTAAAGGTGTACTGCTCATTGTCCATAGATAGCAGGCTTTGTTTTGTTTTTTGGGCTCTTATGAGTGTGGAAATTTCCGGAATATTATTTTAGATTACCTTTTCTCCTCTCTCACCAAGGTCCCCTTTCTCCCCCCTTAACCCTGGGATACCCTGTAACATAAAGCAAGTCATCACCGAATGACAGCAGACAACCCCCCCGTGGGTCCCCCCGCTAAGAAACCATTACGTATGTTCATGCTTATCGACAAAATGCATCTCAAATGAATGCATGTGCAAAGCCAAGTACATTTATGAATATAGACTCATAACTCATACTGTCAGACAGATGAAATGTATGCATTCATAAACACAGAAACACAAAGGCTCACTGCCTTGCTTTCAGCTGACTGGAGTGTAAGGTGAAGTCATTAACAGTTGATGTTCACTTTATACACACAGACACACACACACATGCATGCACACACACACACCTATACACGCATGCACACACACACACACCAAACCATAAAGCAGATATTCTACCATCAGACCATAGTTTCATTATTATGCAGTCTTTGTCCCTCCCACTCCAAACAGGAACAAAAACAAACAAACAAAACAATACTCACATCTGATCCAGGTGTGCCAGCTACTCCCTAAAACAGTGAGAGATCATTCACCCCTTTTACATTCATAGAGCAGCCGTATTAAAAATGTACCCTCTGCATGGTACCACACATGAATATGAAACAGGTCCGACAAATTACAGACAGATTCAAAGTATTTTACCTTACCCATCATGTAGGTCACACCTGATTTAGCGCAGGGATTATTATTAATAACATTCATTTCAATCTCAGTGAAAATTCCTCAGTACAAGAAGTTTGTGATGACTCACAGGAAGTCCTTGAGGTCCCTGGGATCCTGGCTCACCCTCGGAACCCTTTTCACCCTAAAAACATCCCCCAAAGGTCATCACACACTGCCATAGACTCACACAGCTCAAATATCCATCCTATATTCTTACAGATTAACAACCTTTATTTGTATAGTGCCTTTCTGAAACACCAAGGTTGCTTCACAAAGTGTGTATGTGTGTGTGTGTGTGTGTGTATGTCTGCACACATAAAGGTAAATACAATAATACATATAATACGAGCAGCAGAGTAAAGTCAGTAGTGGGGATAGAGTGTAGTATGAGGGGAATTGTGTTGCATGGAAAGGTGTGTTATTAATGGAGATCTGAACGAGGAAATGGTAGTAAAATCAGAGGTGTTGAGGGACCGCATTCCAGAGCTTGGGGACCATCACACTGAAATATCTGCCACCTATAATCTGGTTTCCTAGCACTAGCTGGGTCTGGTGATTCAGTTTTGGTAATCAACATCTGTGACATGGCCAAAAGGCACATATTGTGCTGCATTTAAAAAGACATTCTGGAACATTCCTCATTACCGCCAGTGCCACTATTGCACAAAGCTCAGGGCATCCCTGGTGGGATCCATCTTGTAACTCAATCATTTGATAAGTAATAAAATCCCCTGTGATCCTGAGGCAGGACGGCTTGCTTATTCAGTAACTGATTTACTGTTTTATTAGGTAAAACTATGCAACAACCTTATTGTAAATGGCAACAGCAACGAGATTGACTTACTATATAGAAGTATCATTGTGATTAAAACAGTTGTAACCCTTGAGGATAAGAATAGCCTGTCCCTTAGGAACAAGGATCGCTGCTGTGCCTACATCAGATGGGAAGACAATGCTGCACTGTCCACTGCCCACACCAGACAACGGATGAAATAGATACTTTCTAGAACGGCTTTAAAATGGCTTCCATAGTCGGCCGCCATTTTGGTGGAGGGCAGGCAAAGAGATAAGTGTTCAGCACTCACTTGGTCTCCTTTGGGCCCGGCTGGTCCAGGGGCGCCAAGAGGCCCATCCATTCCCTACAGACAGGAGAAAGGGGGTTACAGCATGTTACAGCACCCGGCCAAATTACACCTTCTCCACCCAGTTCCACAGCCATTCAAATTCAAATTCAAGAGATATGGTGTCCATTTTGGGTCCAATTTGTATTGTATTGGTCAATGAGGAAAAAAACAAAACAAAAAACTGAATCCCAGACAAATGACAGCCCTCACAAGAAAAAGCCACAAACAGCAGATGTTACATGTTTCTGACAAAGGTCATTAAATGGCTTTTCCTTACCAGTGGAGAGCACTCCAAACATGAATAAGCTATGGAGAGGGTGACTCAGCTAAAACCGTCTCATTCGAGTTACAGTAACAAGGACAGAGGCAAGGACTGGGTGGGGGGCTGGGGGGTTGTCATGAGAATGGCCAGCACTTCCTGTTTGAAATGATGGATTCTCCAGTCCTGGGGGGGGCACGGTAGACCGTAGGCTGTAGATGTTTGTGTGGACTCTTACCCTGCTGTAAAATCCAGCTATTGCCAGCTTGACAACTGAGCTGGTCAAGCTGGTCATAAGCTGGTCTAGATGGGTATGAGCTGGTCAACCAGCACGGCCAAGATGGTCAAAATGAGATGTTTCAAAATATAGTCAAACCAGGTCAAGCTGGGAGCTGGTCTGAACTGGCCAACCAGCTACCAGCTGTTTCAAAACCTAGCTTGATCTGTTTTTTTCAGCTAGGTCAGCCAGTTAGTACCAAAACAGACCAAACAGCAGTAAACGCTGCAGCCCTTCAGGACTGGATTTTGAAATCCCAGCTCAAAAGACACTGGGGAAGCAAAGAGGCATCGCTAGTGGGAGGGGTTGGAAGACACACAGCTGCCACTCACCCTGGCTCCGGGCCTGCCATCCAACCCTGACGCGCCCTGCGTGGTTATGGGCGGGGTGAGTGAGATGAACAGGGGATTAGTACAGGATGAACACATCACACAACAACAGACACACACTCACTACTGCTGAGGTTAAAAACCCAAAAAACATACATTGCAGGGAATTTACAGGCTCCTGAACAACAGAGACAAACGCACACAAACACGCGTACGCACACACACCCATACACACGGTCTGATATGGATATGCAAACACACCGACACACACATAGAAATACACACACGCACACCTCAAGGGTATGACTGATGCATTAAGACAGGGACAGGTATTATCACGTAACTTCTGGTGATAATTCTTATATTTTAATTAATTACATACAGTGATAAGGGGTACAGGGGTAGTTGCAGGAGCCATGGCCATTGCCATAGCTGTGAGTATATAGTTTAGGGTAGATTCATTTCATATTCCAATCCATTGCTCTGCACTCCTTGTGCCTGTGTTTCCCAATATCTGGTGTGCAAGTCCATTTCTTAGTTTTACCCTAAGGTTTGCTGGGAAGTAAAGTGTGGTGTTATAGTTGTAGTAACTCATTCACACATATCGATCACAGACATTCTGCTTCTGTTAGCCACTGCGGAGAGGCATCAGTCATATACCATACCGCCAGTCAGTGGCGCCTCTTGTAATGCGGGCGAAGGCCACTCCTTACAAGAGAAACAATCTTTGTGCTAACCAATCGCACTTTCATTTCTTCTCCAGGGGTGATGTCACATTTCTTAGTGGACCAACATCGGCGATGCTAACATACAGTGCACAAATCAGCACGGGGCTACACAACACACGGGATTGTTTTGAACACGGGTGAACGGCACAACAATATGAAGTGCCTCCACCCAAATCTAAAGGGGCTTTGGTTGAGAAAGTCAATAGTATAGTAGTCATTTTGTTTGGTTGAAAAGGTATATGGTCGAGAGGGATTTTGGGATTTGAAGGTAGTTACAGACAGCACTCTTGAGACTGAAAGGGTTCATTGTTCTCCAGGGGTAATGTCCCACTCATGGCAACTGACATCGGCGATGCAAACGCACACTGCACGAATCGGCACCAACCCTACCCGTCTCGAACAGGGGCGAATTACAGACGTAATGCAACAGCGGGAGACTATGGATGGTTCCGGAATCTGGGCAGAGTCTTTTAAGCCAGCGAAGGAGCCGTGTTACCAGAGGAGCAAACCAGACACGGGCGGGGTGTGGCGTGTACCCAGCATGCCCTGCTGTACTCACTGGGAGGCCCAGGGGTCCTCTGTCACCTTTGTGTCCCGGCTCTCCACGCGCCCCCTTCAGACCGTGCGTCCCTGTCTCTCCCTGTAAAGCAGAGACAGGTTTACAATCAATACAATACAACACAAAACAATACAGCAAAGAATGTTCACAAGATGAGAACATATCCCACTGCTTTCAACAACTCCACATGTCATGCAAGCTAAAGGAAAACAGATGATGGCATATGTACTTATGACATACAGTCTCCTCCAAAGGTATTGGAACAGATCCAAATTTCAGCTTTTATTTCCTGGTATTTTTATCTAGATTTGTTAAACAACTTAGAACATATCACTTTTTGCATCAGACCACCCAATTTTTAGGTGAGCAAAAGTATTGGAACATTTGGCTGACAGGGGTTTCCTGTTGCCCAGATGTGTCCTGTCAGATTGATTGGTTAAACACTAAATAGTTCTGAATGTCTACTCTTGGTTCTAGCCTTGGGTTTTGCCTGTGAAGACTGCATTTGTGTTAGAAACTGCTTGGGTACTGAGTAACTGACATTGAACAGAAGGAAGTGTCATGGCTTTGGCTTGCATGGCTGCTTCTGGAGTGAGTGGGCCTACTAATATTATTGATGATGTAACTCATGATGTTAACAGCAGGATGAATTCAGAAGTCTACAAAAACATTGTGTTTGCCAACTTACAGAGAAATGCGTCCAAACTAATTGGGAGGAATTTCATCATGCAGTAAAACAATGACCCAAAACAAACTGCCAACACAACAAAGGACTTCATTAGAGAGAAAAAGTGGAGAGACTGCCAAGTCAATCACCAGACTGTAACCTAATTGAGCATGCATTTCACCTCCTGAAGAGGAGATGGAAGGGAACCCTCCTCCCGAAACCAACAACAACCGAAAGAGGCTGCAGTAAAAGCCTGGAAAAGCATCACAAAAGAAGAATGCAACAGTTTGGTGATGTAAATGGATCACAGGCATGATGCAGTTATTGCAAGTAAGGGATATACTACCAAATATTAAGCATTATTTTCTTTCATTTACTGTAATAAATACTCTCTGTTCCAATAATTTGCTCACCTAAAAATTGGATGGTCTGATATCAAAGGTGCTATGTTCTAAGTAGTTTAATACCAGGAAATAAAAGCTGAAATTCTGAACTCTTGTGTCATGTTCATCGTTTTATCTCAACCCCAAATGTATTCAGTGTATTGCAAAAACAAATTAACTGAATTTAGAGCAGCAATAACAACAAAGAGAACTCATCATTCATAAGCTGGTGAGTGAATACTGCAGTGTTGATGCAATAGACAGCAGGCAAATACCATGTACAGCCAAAAGATTTTTATAACATGTTGAAATAAATGTTGAATATAATTTAATGAGTACATGTTTAACAACTTGTATACAACTTTAATTCATGTTGTGTGTCTTCATTCATTCCATTCATTCATAACCTTAAAGTGGATTCATGGATTTCAGGGTTTCATAGCTAAACTGCAGCGATTATGAGATTATCACTGGGTGTGTGTACAGGCATACTAATACTCAGACCATAGCCTGATATTGGTAATACCTTGATTATCAAAAGGTCATGTGAAAACATTCATCAGATTATCTTTCAGCATAAGGTCATTATTGGCATATTGATTACATTACAGGAATTTGGCAGACACTCTTATCCTGAGCAACGTACTACTAAGTGCATACCCATAACAAGGGACTGAAAACCAAGTGTGCTGATAACCCTAGAGGGAAGTACAGTTCCAAGTGTATTTGTGGCCAATCTTTAATTAATTTGGTGCATGTACAATAGAGATCACACTCCAATTTCTTTAGCCATTGAAACTGTCCTTATCCGGCCGTTGATAGTTGAAGTTGACGATCCTGGATGAAAACAAGTATGGCTCCCGTGTCGGATGAGCATATTCGGAATATGGAGAAGAATACTGCAAACACAGCTAATGGAATGACCGCATTACTGATATCCATGTGTATGCAAAACTCTAAATGCTGGCATAAACTGATTACTCCCAATAATCAGGTTATTGGATTGCATGTAAATGTAGCCAATAAGCAGTTGTGCATGATAATGAGGAGACTCCTTTGCTTGACTGACAACCCAACAAGCCGATAAATAAGATGAAGCCCAATCTTCATAAGCAGCACAGGTGAATCCATATATCTGTGGACTGCTCTATTTGCTGCTTTTAGGGTTTTTAGGGGTAAAATTCAATGTATTTAGGGGTCTGGTTCTGCACACTATCAGGTGCCGGTACCGAAGAACCAATCGCAACCAAAAACTTGGCAGAATATATGACTTTATTAGATGTCACGTAGATCAAACAGGCAGAGGTTGAATACTGGCAAACAGGTGAAATAGAGATAACTAAGTTTGTAGTCGATGTCACAGGCAAAAGATCAAACATGGGAACACAGTCAAAACAGGCAACGGTACAAAACACAATCCAAAAAGCAAAATCCAAAGAGGCAAGCAAAGTTCAATAACAGGTAGAGTGAGAAACAAAACATAAGGCAGATCCCTGGCAGAAGCCAGGGTACACGGAACAGGCAGGCAGAAAAACGTAGGAGAGTACGATCAAAACACAAAAACATCAGGCAAGAAACAAGGAAACTAGGCGGGTATAAATACACAAACAAAGTAACTGAGATGACGAACAGGTGTGAGTGCAGGGAAATGGGAAACGAGACACGGGCTACGGAAAGCGAACAAGGACAAGAGACAAGAAAACAAAGGCAGGAAACTGTAAACGCTAGGACACAGGAGCACGGAGTGTGAAACTAACCTTGGGTCCTGAAATCCCATTGGGCCCCTACAAACACATGGAAAACAAACCATTGGCACATTAGCTTCCAACAGAAACATAAACTTATCCCCATGCAAACCAACAGAGAAACACAGGACTAAGCTTTGCAAGTACTGACTTATTATTATTGATTCACAAGGGCAACAGATTGCCCAACAACCTATTTTAGACAAACAGTCAGCTATGCCAAAGAACAGAAAGGGGTCTGTAGGTATGGACTATCTGTTACTATGGTGACGTGACTTTAGATTGTTTATCGCCTACAGTGATGCACAGCGGACGATCAGATATGGGAAAATTTCAGGCGCGAGGACTATTCATTCCTGTGCTTAACTTAGCATAGCAGTATGTGGCATAGAGGGTAAAGAACATGCTCATTGGTCACTGAGTGGCTCATGCTGTTAAGGCTCTGTTCCAGTGTGTGGATGTGCCCCATGGTCTGGTATCTGTTAAGGCTCTGTTCCAGTGTGTGGATGTGCCCCATGGTCTGGTATCTGTTAAGGCTCTGTTCCAGTGTGTGGATGTGCCCCATGGTCTGGTATCTGTTAAGGCTCTGCTCCAGTGTGTGGATGTGTCCCATGGTCTGGTATCTGTTAAGGCTCTGTTCTAGTGTGTGTATGAGCCCAATGGTCTGGTATCCGTTAAGGCACTCTTCCAGTGTGTGGAGGGCTTCACAGTCTGGTATCTGGCTTTTTGTCTGATGTTTTTTATTTTATTTCAATAATTTCACCACAAATTTAACACTCAGGCCAAGGTGATTTCGCACCATCCACACCACAGGGCAGCACACTGCACAACAGGAGAGGCACAGCTGCACCAATTAGAGGAGAGGCTACACTGAGCATGCTCACAATGGGGGATATGGGTATTGTAGTTTGTGAGTGATGGCAGGCCCTGCACTGCAATAGTGCATTTCTGTTCCACTGAAATCAGTCTTAAAAGGGGAAACTCAGTCGACATTCACAGTAAGTGCTGCGTCATCATCATGGCAACCCTGAGCGCACATGTAACTGAGTTTCTCACATTCTCACAGGGCTGTTTATATGTCATTACAGAACATAATTTGCGTGTGTCTTTAGTCTTTGGCGGGAGAGCAGCTGGAAGTGAGCAACGTTCCCTACTCTTCCGACATTTGCATCGGCAGGGAAATGGGAACGAGAACGACCGGTTCGATAGGAGGTAAACACCAAGAGAAAAGCAAACTGCCACGCACGCCATCCACACCAAGAACTATACCTATAACTATAACTATAAACACTGTATATCCTTTTAACAGTTGTTCTAATATGAACATACATTCATATTTTTGTAGTGCATGGATCGAGCACCGAAAAGTATTTGAATCCAAAGCAGCTCGGGTGTGGACCTGTGACACTTTTACATTATGTGATTGCCTGACTCCAGGTACCTGCGATAAGATGTCTGTACCCTATCTGACTGAGCACAGGCAGAAAGTGTAGAGCTTTTTTAGAAATGTTGAAACGTCTACTCACCATGGGTCCCGGGGGCCCATGAGGGCCTGGAGCCCCAGGAGGGCCGATGATCTGTGGGGGAGAGACGGGGGGAGTCAGCTCTGTACGCGGTTCAGCCTGTACGAACACGTGAACTTACAGGAATCATACATCCTATATGAGCCATCGAAATACAGTGCATATATATGCATTTGCATATTTCAAAAAAATCCCCAGTGGGAAGAAATCACAGGACTGAATGAGCTGTGCGGTGCCCATCCTCGGACAAACAAGGTAAACGGTAAATTGATCAATCATCTCCTTCCAGAGCCAAAGGATTAGTGGTTATTGATAAAAAATAAGGACACCTGGTCCCCCGAAGAGCTTTCTGCTCAATGTCTGGCAGGGTACTAACCTCAGGCATATTTACACACACAAAACTAAGTGGAGAAAACAGAAATAGGTCATCTGAAAAGGCTCTTTTTAGACCATCCCTGGGAAGGAGAAACATGGTGGCTCATGTACACTGTTAGAGGAGGAGTGTACTTACTGAAGGTCCCTGGGCGCCAGATAGCCCCGTGTCACCTTTGTCTCCTTTGAATCCGTTCACACCCTGGCAACAGGAAGATCAGAAACATAGACGTTTACCATTCATCTCCATTTGTTGTTGTTATACTGCATGAACACACACACACTCACTCAACGACACACACCTCTTCCCTTAGTCACAGTGTTATGTTGTTGTTTTATATTCCAGTGCGTCTGATTGTGTGACTTTCTGAGGTTACTTAGCATTTTGTTGCAGTTAATCAACGACAGCAGCTGATGAACTGGTTGGCAGTTTTTCAGGTGAACGCGAATTACAAAAACTGGGGGTGTATATGACATCCAGGGCACACTCTGATAAATATTCACCAATATAACCAATTTGCTATGCCTACAGAAACATTTAGGGTCTGAAAATCAAACTAAAGTATTGATTAATCAAGAAAAGAAAAAAAAATTCAAGAATGGATATATCCCTAAAATGCAGTACTTCAGTGAGGTACTTGAGATGATCTTACAGGCAAGCCAGGTAGTCCCAGTGACCCCTTCTCTCCAGGCTGTCCCGGGGAACCCGAATCTCCTTTCGACCCCTTCATGCCCTGTAGGGAGTAGAGGGGGGCCAATCAGAATCAAGGGAGTGGATAAGTACTTGCAGTCAGTTCTGGCGTTGGCATGTCCATCAAACAAGCACTCTGGGTCAAACTTACTCTCTCACCGTCCAGTCCCGGAAAACCAGGTGCTCCTCGATCGCCCTGAAACAAGACCAATCAGCTCAAATAGGAACGTGGACTGGATAGTCATGTGACCAGTATTCTGCTTCCAAAACATTAGCCCCATTTCATACTCTCACAGCCACACACCAGTATGTCATTATGTAGATGTGATCTGAAAGAAGATTCATAACTTAATAGCTTAATAACTTTTAACATAATTACTGTTCAACACTACAGGCCGCCCTTGTACATAATGCCCCATAGAGCAAAAGGCTGCATGATTTTAAATACCTTTGAGTATGATCTTTAAGCTTGTTATGCGTGCAGGACAGCGAGTCATTTTGAATGTCCTGTTAGGTGACATTATGTAGTAGTTGTGTGGACATTGATTGTTATTCCAGAGTCATACAAATATGAACTGTATGTACTTTAGCTTGTTTGTAATAGATGTTGGCACTAAAAGCTGTAGAACCAGAATTTGGCAAGTACAGCAGCTACAGGCGGTTTTAAAATTATTTCACTATGTATTGGTTAATGGCATTCCTTAGGATCCTAGCTAGGTCTTCCTACAGCACAATGTAGATGTAGTCACAAAATCATAGCTCCTGATTTCTTGCTAAATGCTAAATTCAATTGGAGATTATCCATAAGAATATATATACATACATGCTTTATATATATATATATATATATATATATATATATATATATATATAAATAAACTGGTAATGTTTACATTGTTACATGAGTTACACATGAGTTCCTAATAAATAAAATGGCTATTTATTTTATCTTAGCTATTGATATATCAATGTACTAAAATACCAGACCTGTTGGCTCAGGTATGGTCGTTCATTGATATATAAATAAATTAATGAAATAACTACTGGAGTTAAACCTGCAGACACTGCGGCCCTCCAGGACTGGAGTTAAACCTGCAGACACTGCGGCCCTCCAGGACTGGAGTTAAACCTGCAGACACTGCGGCCCTCCAGGCACTAAAAGCTGCAGAACCAGAATTTGGCAAGTACAGCAGCTACAGGCGGTTTTAAAATAATTTCACTATGCATTGGTTAATGGCATTCCTTAGGATCCTAGCTAGGTCTTCCTACAGCACAATGTAGATGTAGTCACAAAATCATAGCTCCTGATTTCTTGCTAAATGCTAAATTCAATTGGAGATTATCCATAAGAAGCTTTATATATATATATATATATGCTTTATATATATATATATATATATATATATATATAAATAAACTGGTAATGTTTACATTGTTACATGAGTTACACATGAGTTCCTAATAAATAAAATGGTTATTTATTTTATCTTAGTTATTGATATATCAATGTACTAAAATACCAGACCTGTTGGCTCAGGCATGGTAGTTCATTGATATATAAATAAATTAATGAAATAACTAAACCTGCAGACACTGCGGCCCTCCAGGACTGGAGTTAAACCTGCAGACACTGCGGCCCTCCAGGACTGGAGTTAAACCTGCAGACACTGCGGCCCTCCAGGACTGGAGTTAAACCTGCAGACCATGCGGCCCTCCAGGACTGGAGTTAAACCTGCAGACACTGCGGCCCTCCAGGACTGGAGTTAAACTTACAGACACTGCGGCCCTCCAGGACTGGAGTTTGAGATCAATGACATACATTCATGGCTCTGACAATCACCCTCCTTGCATGAACCATCTTTCATTGTGGGCGGAGTCATAGCTGTGTTACCTTTAATCCCTGTGGTCCTATTGGCCCGGGCAGTCCTGGTGGACCCTAGACAGGTGAGATAAATGTTTGTTTAGGGGTTTCTTGGGTAATGCCACAAATGCACAACAATCGTAGCCATAAGCACTTTGGGAGTAACTTTGATTATTGAGGAGAAAAGGACAATGAATGACATTGAAAAATATATAATCCCATCATAACCAACCAAATATTGCAACATAAAGGCAAACACACATAAACACACACAGACACGTAAATTGCATGCAAGTATTTGGAATCAGTCTAATAACACCTCATGCCCACTGCACACTAGATTGCAGCCAACTTTACTGTTGAATTATTTTAAACATTCCATTTAGTTCACCACTGCAACAATGCCTTTTGAATAGAAATGGATGTGACTAGGTTCTAAACCATCCTAGCTACGCAATAAGCTTTTTCTAGCAGGTAGGAACAAATATTACATTGATTAAAGTGCATTATAACAGCCAACTTATTGTCAATGTCGTTCTCTCTGCTAACATTTGTGGCGAACAGAAAGAGGTTTGAATACGTTGGCAAACGTTAGCCCATCTTAGCTAACGTTCGCCGTCTTGAACGCATGTCAGGTCTCCATGCTGTTTGTCGGAACGGCATGCTTTAAAACAGACTGGATAAAAGACTCATTACCGTCACTGTGAGAGTGGTAATCTTCTGTTTGCAGGTGAGGGAGAGATCAGATAACTGGGTAAGTACAGTACTAACCAATAAGAACACAGCAGTGAGCCCACCGCAACCTCTCCACTTTTTCACCTCACCTGCAGTGCATCCTGGATGTTCCCGCTGTAGTCTATGATCTCCGTGGCACCCTGATCCCCCTTTGGTCCTGGGGGGCCCTATGGAAGCAGGGGGATAATGTCACTTTAAAATGGGGGGTTGGAGTTGAGGATGAGAATTATGTTAGGCAGGTTAGGCAACTGGATTTGCGAGTTTGATTCCCAGGTGGGGTGCTGCTGTTGTCTCCTTAACCCCGCATTGCTCCAGGGGGGATTGGTCTCTGCTCAGTCTAATCAACTCTAAGTCACTTTGGATAAAATCAGCTAAATAATTGTAATGTACGCAATGTACATAGCAACCGTAAAGAAACTGGCTTCAGAACCTTGCGGAAAGCAACAGTAGATGAAATTATACTGTATTAAATTACATTCATTTGGCAAACGCTCTTATCCAGAGTGACGTACAATAAAGCGCAAATCGTAACCAGGGACAAGTGCGCTGAAAACCTTCGAGAGAAGTACGGTGCTGAAGTGATCACATGGATAAAAACTTGAACTTGAACCGTAGATGCTGAGTAAGACAAGTAAGCCAGCCCGTGAATTTTTCATGTTCCTAGTAGCAAAGTGAACAAGGCACTGCAGATAGACAGCAACATCATGGCAACAGGCTGCAGTTAAACAAACAAGGGTGGTGGCTACATTCACTCCTATATTGCGCTAAGTTATGACACGTCGGGCAGACGAGATGTCTTATCTGGAGGAACTTTATACTTCCCTCCTCTCGTTACGGATACGTGGGGTACGAATGACAGCTGTTTACTGCCAAAATTTATTTACACGGAAAAGAGAACTGACGGCTGCTGTGTTCTCCGTCGTTGGGTCGTGGACCTTCTAGTGTTGTTACCAGGCATGGTTCACTGGACACTTGTCATGAAAAGGACATTGACATTAGCTCTTTTAGTGTAGTATTTCCCAAATGAAGAGAAGGTGAGGTCCCCACACACTTGTTCTTCCACCCACATGTTACAAAATAAGGAACTATTGTCGCTAAAGCGACGGCATCTTAAAATAGATTATACAGATATAACCGTGAGTGAACACTTTCAAGCGTTATATCCTATTACCATAGTGATAGAAAATTGCGCCCTGAAAAAAATAAATAAAATAAAATTTAAAAAAAACAGCCCAGCATTAAGGGGTTAAATACTCCTTTACTCTTAGAATGGTCTCTGTAGCTCATTGAATTATTCTCACTTAATTTTAGAAACATCAACATCTGACCTGGTGTCCTTGTTTAACTTGAAGCTTTTCTTCTTTATGCAAGTGACTCAGTCATTTATTTAAATGTGAGAAAGAAATTGTTTTTAACAAAGAGACAAAGGGTCAGTTTCAGCATTTAAAAAATGTTTCCTTTAATCATTAGATGCTTTTCGTGCTCAACTCATATGCGTCCGCCCACACGCTTTTTACATTTTAACGCACTGTTTCTCAGTGTTTTCATTAAAGACTAAAAAGGCTCAACAGAGCCTCATGTTTGTGCACACACTGCCTTTCAAAATGTCAGTGGGAGCAAATCAGTTTCAGAAAACATCAAAAGTTTGTTTTTCCTGGTCCCTTGAGAAATATAAATTACAATAATGTTTGTACAGTGCACATAACTATTGTAACTGAGCACTCTGCTACTCAAAAGCCTCCATTTACAGATTCTACAACTTAAAGATAAATGTTAATTTCCCATTTGTTTTCAATTATCTTCTAGGTGCTTTAGAATATCATTAAGCTATCATTTTGATCAGGGGTGTCAAACTCCAGTGCTCTTTTCTTAAGCTATTTAGGCAATGGAAACAAGGTGTGTGTGTCCAATCAGCGACCTGAATGAAGCACTACATGCTGGAGGCCGTCTGCCAGACCAGGGTCAAATATTGTTTTGGATTAAAATACTTTTCTGTGCTTGATTGATCCTGCCAGAGTATTTCAGAGTATTTCATAGGTTCCAATACACCACACAAGCTTGGTAGAGCATAGAAAAGTATTTGAATCCAATTATGTATTCCACCCAGGTCTGCTGTGCATATTAATAGCATGGCTACATTAATGGTACGGCCCAGTACGGCCCAGTATGGCCCAGTAAGGCCCAGTACGGCCCAGAAAGGCCCAGTAAGGCCCAACACGGCCCAGTACGGCCCAGTACGGCTGAGAGTGGCCCAACACGGCCCAACACGACCCAGCACAGCCCAGCGCAGTTTGGGTGCCTGGAGCAGGACAGGAACGGTCCTCGGGACCTGTCTAAACTGGGAAACGACCTCCAGCACACAGCGGGTAATCAGTCAAGACAGGCAGTGACCACTCACCCTGGGCCCAGTGGAACCTGTCTCTCCGGGGTCCCCCTGAAACACAGAAACAGCATTCATCACACACAAAGTCCCTGGAGCAAGGCCTGCTGTGTAACCCCTCTACTGAAGGCACTACCTGCCAATCATCACTGTTCCAATGTCATAGCAATGTGACAACAGCAACATAATAATATATAATAGGACATTGTTATTATTATTATTAGAATTATTATTATTAGTTTTTTTGCACACCCTGCCTCCACCCACACTGGCTCACAGGTGTGTCTTGGCACAATATAAATGTGTATTTTACAAAGCACGGTGGATAAAAGGACAGCGATAATGCACAAACGCATGCGCGCACACACGCACACACACCTACACATGACTGCATTCCAGAGACCTCCCATCTCACATATCAGACACAAGATGAAGAACAAGACAAGCCTCGCACCCTGGAAAACCAGGAAGAGAAGGCTCATGTGTGTGGGTCTTTAAACTGGTGTGTGTGGGACTTTAAACTGGTGTGTGTGGGACTTTAAGCTGGTGTGTGGGTCTTTAAGCTTGTGTGTGTGGATCTTTAAGCTGGTGTGTGTGGGCTTTAAGCTGGTGTGTGTGGGGCTTTAAACTGGAGTTTGTGGGGCTTTAAACTGGTGTGTGTGGGGCTTTAATCTGGTGTGTGTGTGGGGCTTTAAGCTGGTGTGTGTGTGGGGCTTTAAGCTGGTGTGTGTGTGGGGCTTTAAGCTGGTATGTGGGTCTTTAAGCTGGTGTGTGTGGGGCTTTAAACTGGTATGTGGGTCTTTAAGCTGGTGTGTAGGTCTTTAAGCCGATGTTCTGGTTTGACACTGATGCACGGATGTATCAGGCTTTCCTGACCCCGCCCGTTTCAATAACCTTTACTGCTGGACACACAGCCTGTAATTTGAGTCACTGACCTTTGACCCTCTGAGGCCTGGATTCCCAGACTCCCCTTGTGTTCCCTGGCAGAAAGAGGAGTAGCAGAGAGGGACAGAAAAGAGATAAGGCGCCCTCTTCAGGCTGAAGGACAAGTGCACATCAGTATTAATAACCTAATTCCACACCACACATTTGGATAAGCAAATACAAGTCAAATAATTAGCTTTGCATTGAAGTGTGTGTATGTGCCTGTGCTTATCACCATAAGACAATAGTTTTGTGCTTCTTTAAGAGTTTCAGGTACTTTATAAACTTTATAGTTCCCAGTCGAACAACTGCAACAATATTGTTCATAATATACATTATCAAGGGAATTGATATTCATAAAATGTTTATGAGGTGGAAATATACCACTAAAATGTACCACTGTACCATTATAAATACATTGGTACATGTTAGTGGTATATTTCCCCCTCCTAAACATGTACCAATGTACCATTATAAATACATAGATACATGTTAGTGGTATATTTCCCCCTCATAAACATTTTATGAATATCAATTCCCTTGATAATGTATATTATGAACAATATTGTTGCACACCATTATAAATACCTTAAAGTACGTCAGCCAGCCACTGACACAATCCAGATTCAACACCAGCCCATGGGGCCCATCCACACGCTACAACACAGCCTCAACAACACACTGATTCATGTGTTGTGACAGTTCCTCAGGTATAGTTACAGGAACTGTTGGAGAAGTCCCAGAGTTCAAAGTGGGAAACAGAGAATAGGGTAGAAAAGCAAGGAGCTGGTATCTGGTATCTGGTATCTGGTATTGGGAACGGGAAGACTGCCTCAGACATATTTTCTCACAACGCTACCACTGTGACCCATTTCCATAAAAGCATGTCTCTCTCCTTTTCAAAACCAAAGGGTTTGGAAACTAGTCACAACATTGCACAAGTTTAAATGTTTATATACTGTATACCAACCACAGGAGGGTGCCAAATACTCACAAAGTCGAGGACAGAAGTGGAAACATCATAGTCGGACCACCACAGATTTTGACTGACTACTCTCATCCCAAATGATCGCAATAAACTAACGCACAGGTGCTTGTTTGTTTCTGATTTTGATTTAGTTTTAATGCAGGGACACCATGATTGTGCGGAACGTGCTTCTTAGTAATGTCCTCTGCTAATGACATCTCTCCCTCGGAATTCCATTATGACATCAATTTAGCAACTGAAATGGCTCGTGTTAAAATATTCTAATGCACTCAGAGTCAGATTAAAAAGCTCAAAGTGTGCTAAAAACCCACAATGACCAAACCATTGAGATACAAGGTTTTTGCACAATGTCAGCAATGTGATTCTGCGTACGTTGGGATCTTAATTAGCATAATTAACAGATTAAGCACAACTGGTGACCTCTGCTTTCTCATCCTAATTTAGTCAAGTGTTTCCTTTTTAACTTATCTGTACAACTCACTTCAAACCCATGTAGAGGCCTCCAAAGTAAAGTTTGGCATATTTTTAAACCAGCATTGTCAAAACTAATCTGAGAAGTGCCAGTGTAGGTGCAGGTTTATGTTTTAGCCCAGCACTGAGTCACCGGATTCTACTTCAAGGTCATGATTAGTCCATTAGTTGAATCAGTTATAGTACTGCTGAGCTAAAACAAAAACCTGGACCCACACCGACCCTTTCTGGATAAGGCAGGACACCCCTGTTTTAAGGGAAACAGCACCTGAGACCTTAGAATTATAAGGTTCCAACTGACCATTTTTGACAAAAATGTCATAAATATGTTGTTTATAGGACAATTCAATAGATAATAGATTCTGATATTGTAGATTCAGTATACTTTTAGGATGTCTGTCATTTTGATCGAGAAGAACTGCCCTGCATTTCAGTTTTGCTGTGTTCGGATGTGAAAGCTTTGAAGCTCATTATCCCAAAACTCAGAACCTTATAATTCCAAGGTCATGACGTTACATCATAGCTTTGCCTCCCTGTAGTGTGAGCCGTGTTGGTTGGAGACGGAGAAACCAACCTTCTGTCCCATGGGGCCGGTCTCTCCTCGCGCCCCCTTCCCTGGGGGGCCCTGCTCCCCCCGCTCCCCCTGCAGGGAGAAGAGAGAAGTGCATGGAGATTTGAGCAGAGATTTACAGTACAGTTACATTACAGTGGAGAAACGCAGTGACAGCAGAGATATGTGGTAAGACTGGAGACATTAGTACAGTGGTCTCAAACTCAGTGCCATGGAGGGCCGTGTGTGTGTGCTGGTCTCAAACTCAGTGCCATGGAGGGCCCTGTGTGTGTGCTTGTTTATTCCAGCCTCAGATCTTGATTATATAATTAGTTCAATTTCAAAAAGGATTAGGGCAGTATAGGTTATGTGATTTAATGCAGTTAAATGCAGCATATGGCTGAATGAGTCATTGGAATGGATTAAGGCAGCATTCATTGTATAGGATGAAAGCACTGCAGAGACAGGAGTGTGGCGTGTGGAGCAGTTTGGGTGCACATAGCTTAACTTCTCCAGGACATAAGACCTGTCTCAGATGCCTTACAAAAGCAAAGTTGGACCTGTGTCAGGGGTTGGACTTCATTATTTTCGGCAATGAGGCTTAGACCCAAAATGGAGCACTTTCATTTGAATTATAATTAATTTAATCCTTAATTATTG
The DNA here is from genome assembly GCF_963514075.1 of Conger conger. Taxonomy (NCBI): domain Eukaryota; kingdom Metazoa; phylum Chordata; class Actinopteri; order Anguilliformes; family Congridae; genus Conger; species Conger conger. The sequence continues at coordinate 40,357,163 of NC_083765.1, read as the reverse complement.
TCTTTTAAATTTTTCCTTTTTGTGTCTTCTGTGTCTTCGGGCCTCTCTGTATGAAGTTTGCATGTTCTCCCCGTGTCTGCGTGAGTTCCCTCCGGGTACTCCGGTTTCCTCCCCCAGTCCAAAGACATGCAGGATAGGCTGATTGGAGAGTCTAAATTGCCCGTAGGTGTGAGTGTGTGAGTGAATGGTGTGTGTGCCCTGGGATGGACTGGTGACCTGTCCAGGGTGTATTCCTGCCTTTCGCCCAATGTATGCTGGGATAGGCTCCAGCCCCCCTGCGACCCTGTTCAGGATATGCGGGTTAGGATAATGAATGAATGTATTTCTTTCCTGTTTTTACCTCCTTGTACAGCACATTGTGTTGCAGATCTGTATGAAATGTGCAACACAAATAAAGCTCTGCTTTTGCCATCTCCTGTAGCTCCACAGATTTCCCAAGGGGGTTCTGTACTGACCCCCCGCCCCCGCCCCCCAGCTCTGCTGTCTGCCGATAGTATCCCTGGGGTGTGGGATCCCACGCCTGCCCACCCCTCCGTCTGACCACACAGAGCCCCTGCACTGACGGCTCGTTCTGCACTGCTGGCTTTCCAAACCAGCCTGGATTAGGGCCTCACCACAGGCATTCACACTGTCAGCGCCCCCTACAGGCAGAAACCCATCACATCCATTCGCACTGTCAGCGCCCCCTACAGGCAAAAACCCCCATCACATCACCACATTACATTACAGGCATTGATACGGTCAGCGCCCCCTACAGGCAAAACCCTATCACATCATCACATTATATTATAGGCATTTGGCAGATGCTCTTATCCAGAGCAATGTACACCAAAGACAAAAATAAAAAGGCAAAAGCAGGTACAACTGCACTAAAAATGGAATAGAGTGCTCAGTGTGAGAAGTGACCACACAGATAAAAACATAGATCCTATAGATTAATAGTAGATTGATGAGAACAAGCAAACAAAAACAAACCGGCAAATATAACACTAGCAATAGTAAATCAAGTATAGACAGTGTGATAACTCATCACCTCCTACTGCTCCACCCACAGTTCCCAGACCTGATTTTCCCCTTGAGAGCCCCCATCTGTGATTCTGATACAGCCCATCTCTCAGTCCCACTCAGAGGGTTGGGGAACCCACAGGGCTGTGGGTTCGAAAGCCCAGAGCGGGGGAACTTCAGCAAGCGTAATTATGTTACATCGTCTAAACCCTGAGTTAGCAACTAAATGTAAACGAACAAGCAAGGCCATCCAATACGCTGGTTTACCCAAAGCCAAGCCTGCTGAGACCCACATAGTGCATCTCCCTGTAAGTTTGGGGTTTTTCCTCCGCGGTCTAAACAGATCCATGTTGTTTTCCTAAACGCCATGTTTTCAGGATTAGTTTGGGGACTTCATAACTGATGTTTTTCTATTACAGTACATATCATATCTGCCTCGTTCATTTGTGGCCTTGTGCTGCTGGAAAAGCCAAGGGCTACAGCATGCAGTGGAGCTCCGCCCCCTCTGCAGCAATTTCCCTGCCCACTCCTGCCCCTCGTCCAATCCATGGCCAGATACACCAGCCCCCGCCTCAACTTTTATAGACTGACAGATGCACATCCAAATTTACCAGAAATGTTATTCAATACATGCACAGTGTTGCGGTACACTGTAAACCCCCCAAAAATAACAAGTATTTTAGGCTTATATTGAGAAGTAAAATCTTATTTATTTAACTTTCTTGCTAAATGAGAGGAAAATATTGGCAATGAGGGAAGACAGTTTGACTTATTCTAAATTCCAATGGAATAAGAAAATTTCTGCTGTCAAGCAAACATGAATTTAAAACAAGCTCAGATCCCAAATCTTATTACAATGCTAAAACATTTGTTAAGAGTCACTTTTTGCAGTGTACAATGCCAGTCTGAGACTCTGAGACTAAATTGTGGCCCTTTGGCCAGAGCAGCACCTCTGAACAGCCACAGTGGGGCCGCTCGGTGGCCCTTGAGGGCCCCCCTGGATATCCACACAAATACAATTACAGAGGCATTTGAATATGCAGGGGCAGGTCACTTGGAGATTGCAGATTTTCTTCCAAGCAGATGGACTCATCGGCTGAGGAAAGCGTTTGCATGGACTATTGGATAATGCACAGATTACCATCCAGATCTGTTTTACATCATATGCCCCCATTTTAAAAGCATTCGCATTCTTGGTTATTTGATTAGATTTTAGAAATTTAAATGGTGTCCAACTTTCCGCAAGTTTCTGCGAACACTGAATGCTGATAACTATTCTTTACTTTATAAACTTACAGAACATTGATGATAACAGCTTTGTCTTTTTTTAACTTATAGCAGGGGTACACAACAAGGACCTATCCATTTAAAGATTTTCTGCCAACTTCTGCTCTTAGTTATTGAATTAGTTCAATCATATCTTGATCTGACACCTGTATAAGCACTAGCTACAGCCACAGACTGCAAATGTGTCCTAAAGACTTTACTGCGCTCAAGTACAGGAGTGAACCAGCAGTTTGTAGTGTTGCCAGAAAACTGGTTGGAACAAAACCAGCATGCAGACCAGCCCTCCAGGACCAGAGGGGGCATCCATGACTTAGTATTGATGACAACTGTACTATGGTATTGATCGTATGTTGATGGTTACTGTTCTACAGTACTGATGGTGTGTTGATTGGGATTGCTCTACAGTAGATCTACATACCTTGGTTCCAGGTAGCCCAGGTAGACCGGGATCTCCTTGAGGTCCCAAGTATCCTGGCTCCCCCTGAAAACAAGCAGGCAGAATCACTCACAAGAGACTCACATAGACACACTCACATGCATGCACTCATACACACTCAAATGTACACACTTGCACGCATTCACATACTTACATGAACACACACATGCAATGCAATCACATAGATACATGCACATGGACACACACTCACAAAGAACATTCATACACACACTCCCATGCACACACACACACACACACACACACACACACACAGTGTTCAATAGTGTTTTTTTTCTTTTCCTTTTTCTTTTCGTCCCTGAAACGCAAAGTGCACATGCCACAACATATTTTCTTGGCACAGAAGTACCCTTTACTTCAAGGTGTTTCATATGTTAAAGTGGTTAATGATTAGGTTTAATCGATTTAGCAAGATTATACGTTCAGTATGTCACCCAGCTAATTCATTCCCGGTTTTTAATATCCCACAGCTGGAAGATTAACTTGATTGCATTTCCATAATGGGGTTAGTAAACCGGTCCCAAGTTCTTCCCGTTTAACTGAATTATCCTTTAGTACTCTTATTCCCACTGGAAAGATGCACTCAATGCCAATTCTACTGTAAGCGGTGCCGCAGTCATACTATATTGATTGAAAATCAACGGCACTTGAACTCCACATTCTTTGCTGATTATAAGCAATCACGTCTGCTTATGTTTGACAGGTATAACAGCTGTAGAAGATTGCTGGCAGTTTCTCCCAGGCCATTTCATTAGCATGTAATAGCACAGGACCGCTACACTGTACCAATATTCCCTTTTATATACAGCCTGTCAACTGTTAGATATTCAGGCAGTAAGTGTGGCAGCTTATTGGTTGAAAGTTAAAAGGACCCTTTGGTCAACAGGATCATCGTTAAAAGCACACGCACAAAAAAAGTTTAAATCAATAATCAATTAAACTGTATGTTTCTCTTAACACTAATACCTCAGCTTGTATACATACAGCAATCCAAAACATTTTCTTCAGCATTGATTAGCTTCAATGGAATACTCAAACAGAGAGAACAAATGTATTAAAGAACAGGGGAAAACTCCAAAAAAAGTTCAGGCCCTTTTCCCAGAGAGCTGTCACACGCATTAGGACAGACACTTTGCTCTGTAATTACCATTTATCTTGGACTGTCATGTTTTAATTTAAAGGCTGACTGCACAGACACCATTACAGAAAGGGTCTCAGACAACCCAAGTGTCTTTCGAAGTCAGTCCGTTAAGGCCATGTACCATCAGCACACTGCAGAACGCAGTAATGGGGAACTCAACCGACAAAACTACCTTATTCTGGCAGAGATACATGATACATGAGATCAAACAGGTTCCAACTGTCATTATATCTGTCATCTCTCTAAAAGATAGCAAACTGGTTTGGTAAAAGAAATGTGAGTGACGTGTACAGAGTTATGGAATCTTAATAGCTTTGTTCACGCAGGAAATATCAGTGTTATGGCATATCCAAATTTTATCCAATTCTTTTGTCACCCATTACAGATAATGGGAGGCAAATTCATGGCTCTGTAAATGCTCGCTGTGTAGAAATGCATCCAGAAAATGTTAAAATCTGTGAGTACCCAATACAGGAATTGAGCTGTAGGGAGAGCATGCAAGCATCACATTAGTGCTGCATCACAACACATGAAAACAGCCAGAATGAAGACTGGGATTAGAACTGGGAAAGCGTTTTCATAAACCTGGCAGTTTACAAGTGCAAACAGAGGTAGGTAAACAATCCTAGGGTGCATCAAACCCATCTCATGCCAATCACACCTAAACTAGTGCAAACGGCATTAACACTGGGACTTTGCTTATTTATATTTCACATGGAGGCACAAAGACTTCATTTTTTGATGTTATTTTGAAAATACACACACAGATGCACATCACCACCCACAGAATTGATGGTGTGTTGAAGGGTTAGAATGGGGGTGGGGCTGGTGGTGTGATGTCACAATGCTAGTTACCTTAATTCCAGGAAGTCCAGGCAGTCCAGGAAGTCCTGGCTCTCCCTACAGGAAAAGTTTGTGCCGTTACAGTCCAGTTCTACTGTACCCGGTACCCTACTGTAGAGTGTGCAGAACTCTTCCAAAGCAAAAACTTAAATCGAGAAACCTAATGGACCAGATCGTCTTCCTGAAACCAATCATTTTCGACAAGACTCAGGCTTTCCTGCACTCAAAGAAAACATCAATCACTCAAAATGTTTTGTTGTTGTTGGGGGTAGTCCTTTGATGCATTCTGTAGACAGGGAAATGTTTTTACTGAGGAGTAAGACGATCAACAAATGCACAGACCAAAATCCAAGTTGAACTACAAGTCCCAGAAATGGTGTTAGGTTGCATAAGCAACTGGTGGGACCTGCTATAAAATATACAATTTGTTCTGTAATTATATGGTAATCAACCAGTTCCTTAATAACAGCATTTTCTAATTTCAGCATTGTATGGAACCTGAGAGAAATACCGACAGAAGTCTCAGTGTGTGCTACTGATGGTATGATTAACACCATAGAGTAAAAGAGAGGGGGAGAGAGAAAAAGAGAGCATGCTTTCTGTACCCTCATCCTTGTGTGATCAGCCACAACGACTTCTCAAAAACCCCATTCTCGAAACACCAAGTGGCCAGCACCAATCGAGTGTGTAGTCACCCAGCAAACATTCACTCACACTGCCAAGACAACTATAAAAAAGTCTCCAAACATTGCTACAAGAACATGGGAAATGTTTTGAGAGCATCATGTACTGACCTGTAACATCAGTCAATAGTGGAAAATCAAACAAAGGAGAACAAGTATTCAGAGAAAAGTAGAGTGCCATGTAGAATGCCATGTTAGTTTGTTAGGTCTTGGAACTAGCATAACAATCACAAGCAGTTTCATGCACATTTGTGCGTGTGTGTGTGTGTGTGTGTGTGTCCGAGTGTGTGTGTGTGTGTGTGTGTGTGTGTCTATTCAATCTAATAGCAGACCACTTGAGTAGCAAATATGGCAAAGTGTGGATTTTTTTTGCCTCTTCCACAAGTCTGATTCATCCTGTTTTTCCACAAAATTGCGAAACACGCTGTACAACAGAGAGGGATGCTGCAATGTTGCCTAATATGTCCTAAAATTCGACACAAAGGGCCCGTTTCACAGACACAAATTAAGCTTAGTCCTGGACTAAACCGAGTTTCATATGGAGGATCTACATTTTAATTGAGTTTAGTCAGTTATTTATGTCAGTTGAATTGGCCCATTCTGGCTCAGCTGAGTCTGGGCTTTAATTCTGGGGAGTGTTCCTAAAGTGGAACTCTACTGAGTTTGCATGTGGGAGGACAGGGGGGCTGTTTCATCAGCGCGCAGGTGCAGTTCTACGGTGTAGCAGTACCTTGCGTCCCTCTTTCCCAGGTAGTCCTGGCTCGCCCTGTGAGAGAGTGCATAAGGAGAGAGAGAGGGAGAGAATGAAAGAGGGAAAGAGCACACAAAACAAAAGGAGAGGGAGGAAGAGATGAAGGAACAGATGGAGTGAGTAAAAGAGACAGAGAGCAGGAGAGAATGGTGGATATAAAGAGAGAACGATTGGAAAGTGCACATTAGCAAATACATTTTTTTAAAAGGGATAATTTAACATATGCTATCATTTGGACACGCCAATCTGTCAGAGAGAGGAACATTTTCTGAAATAACGGAACAGGACCCACCTTGATCCCTGCAGCTGACGAACCTGCATCTCCCTGGAAGAGAGGGAAGACGAGAGCGTTTCAGCATCAACATGACAGCTGACACACATTTAAACAGCTGCGTCTGTAACCCCCACTGAGACCCAGGTCTCTCCACTCTTACAGTTCTGTAATAACCAGACCTGGATTCACATTTTAGTACAAGTTTTGGATTCAAATACTTTTCTGTGGTCAATTGACCTCGGTGTATTTGAGCCTGCAAGGAAGAGCAGGCGAGCAGGGTTTTTAGTTTCGGGATCATTTCATTTCTTTGAATGCACCAGGCAAGCTTGTCAAAAGCAGAAAAGTATTTGAATTCAAAACAAATACTATTTGGACCCAGGTCTGTTACTAACACATCAAAGCAATTTCAGTTAATTTGCTGGTGGCTAATGTAGCCCGCAGGCCTGTATGGCAATGCATGATTAGAATTAGCATTAGCACTGCCCAGGGAGGGGGGCTTGGCAGTTAAGGACTGCCCCATCCCATCAGGCAAGACCAATTCTGCTGGTCAATCCAACCAGACGAGTACATAAACGATTCAAATATTTTTTATACGCTTTTACTGCGCTTGTCTGGTGTACTGGAACCAATGAAATGCTCTCAAAATGTGCAAACATTTAGTCCTCTTGGTTGGCTCAATTGCACCAGGCAAGATTAATCGAGCACAGAAAAGTATTTGAATCCAAAACAATTGTATATATCTGAATCCGATATATGTGGCCTGTCAACACCTGTAAGGCAGCATGCAATTTGGAGGAGCAAGCCACGTTGCTGCCAATTTTGTAACACTGACGAAACATTCCAGTAACATTGAGAGAACATTTTGTGCGCTCATCTGCGCTCTCCCTAATCAGCATATATAAAAATAACGAAATAACACAAGCGAATCTGTAATATTCAAATATTCACCTCCGAGGAGCTGGTAACTGCTGTGCCTCCGTGATATAATGCGCACAAAACCATCTACCGCAGATTGAGAATGGGCCAGAGGGTGACTGGGCGGAGATTCTGTGCTGAGGAGAATGGAAGAATGCCTGCGCCCTCGCCTTTATGAGAACCATTAATTATAATTTTGGCGGCACTAAAACTGCATTGCCGGTCACATCTGGATACCGGATTTTTTTACGCCCTCGTTTACATTTTTATATGCATGTTCTCACAAAATTATCACTTGCTAGTTACACGAATAATACGCTCCCACGCTGGCAGCCAGCAGACTGTGGGAGTAGAGTGGTAAGGAGCTTCTTCACTCAGAGCAAATGTATCAAATCCAGCGCAGTGTCAACGTTGCCAGACTGGTGGATTATTACTTAAAATGTGTGGGGAAATTTACGGTTTACATTAATGTTACGATTAATATTTGGGGCAGAAAATGCCTGGCATCTGGCAAGCAACACTGCACACACACACCCAAATTAGAGCGCTTTAATTAATAAGATAGCTGCGAATGATCGGATTGGGAATCCATAACGCGAGAACAGATAACGATAGAGGTTGTTCTGCAATGCCAATAATAGTTTTAAACACCGGCCGTGGTAGAAATGATTAAACGGGGTCGACATAATTCCAAACGAGCCAACTGATCGCGCATACGGTAATAGGAAAAATCCATGTGGCGCGCGACTGGAATGCTACTTGTATTTATTTTGGTAACCAAGCGACGTTCTCTGTTAACTAGGGCAGCATAGTGGGTGAAATTCACATCACACTGACAAAAGTCTCAGCATATAAATCTATCGACAAGTGATTATACTGTTCACTCTTCCCGGAGTCTAACATGCCTGGGGGGATAATGTTTTAAACCACAAGGTTGCTGGTTCACATCGCAGGCCAAGCGCTGATGCGGCACAGTTAAGCACGGCACTAAATTATGAATCGCCCAGCTTTAGGAAGTGTACAGCCTACAGCGATGATGTGTTAAAAAAAACTGTTCCGCATAATAAGGCCATCTCTTAAGTTGATAAATAATGTAAAAAGCTGAGCAGCTGTTTCTGGGGGAACTGTAGTTATGGAGATGTACAAACCCCACTGCCAACGCTGATGGTTGAGCTGGGACAGGGCCAGATGGACTTCTGCACTCAAGAACTCAAGTACAGCACTGTTTTTAAATGGCCCACATTTTCACAGCCCAAAAAACACAGGCTTTTATTTGTTGTGGGAATTTGTGTAGTTCTTTATTCTTTTTTTTGTCGTTGCATTAAAATTCTGAAACTGAATTAAGCTCATTTGGACTGGCTTCGTTTGAGTCACACATAATTTCACACCCCCTTAAATATTTACACTTCACACACAAAATTACTCACACACTGGAGGGGCCCAGTGCCATGCGTGAACTCTGGATGGTGAATCCAATTGAAATTATGACAACGCCAGAAAGAAAACGAGCATGAATGCTGTCAATTTAATACGAGGATTGAGGAAGATGGTGGTTTGGCATGTGTGGTTGCTTATACAGAATATATTTTATACCCTGAGGCAACCCTCAAACACAAATAACTACTCTGGAGTGACTGTACAGTGGTTCATAATTAATTATATTGCCAGGTATATTCTTTCTGCCGTTGTTTTGTCAAGAGTTACACTATGCTACACAAATAAAGTTTATTATTATTATTATTATTATTATTATTATTATTATTATTATGACAGTTTATAGACCTGCATCTGAAATACAGTATCAGCCTGAATTTTAAAAGATGCTGTGCTACAGTGTGGTGACTGACACTGTGAAAAATGTTTTGAATTTTAGTTGGTCCAAAACTGACTATTCCCTGTAATCAATATTAATTCTGATATATTCAAATTGTGTGCAAATTGGAAAGTGATATGAGATGCTCTGATTTGGGATGATTACCAATGAGTGTGGGTTACAAAGGCACAAAATAAAAAATACTTTTGAATACACCCATGACATACAGTAGTCTGCTGCATGTTGGCAAAAGTGCAATTCATATGCAACCAGAATGACTTTGAACCTCTCTGAGACTAAAACAAAACCTCTGCCGCCATCAACTTCCAGACCTGGATAAAAAGCTCTGGATCCACAATGTTCACAAAATGGCAGACCTTACCTTCTCTCCCAACTCTCCTTTAGAGCCATCTTCTCCCATGTCTCCCTGCAGGAGGAACACAAATAGCACATCAGACCGCCTCTACCTCCAGGAGAGCAGCCTGGAGGACCACACTTCTCTCCAACACTCGCTTCCTAGAGATCTAACATCCTGTAGGTTTTCACACCAACCCTAACAAAGCACACCTCATTTAACAGCTAGAGATCTTATCAAGCTGCTAATTAGTGGAATCAGGTGTGTGAAATTAAGGTTGAAATAAAAACAAACAGGATGGTAGATCTCCAGGAACAAGGTTTGGCTGCCCTGCTCCAGCTGTTGAATGAGGTGTGCTTTGTTAGGTTTAGAGTGAATACATACAGGACAGTAGATCTCCAGGAACAGGGTTGGGCAGCCCCCGATAGGCAGGATAAGGGTAGGTCTTGAACACTGTGATATACTTTCGGATCATTTTATCTGTGTCTCCAGATGCACACCTCTATCATCATTGCAGCTACTGTATGTGGTAATGTTGCAACAACGTTACTGGGAGGTTGTGAAGTTCTCGTTGGCATTTCCGCTGTGCATGTGCACTTTATAATGTGTTACTTTCACACCAATATGGAATGTCCACCGGCATTGACAAAGGGTAGAGGTAATTAGGGGGAAAGTTAATTATATTAAAGTATCTGTGTAATGTTTTGCTCTTCAGCTGCTTCTCCCTGGAGGCCGGACTCCTCTCAAAAATGATGCGAAACGGTTTCCACATGCTATTTATAAACCTCTGTGCTGCTAGATGTTGGAGATGCAATATAAATGTATGCATAAAGCAGATGCCTTCTTAATGCAATAGCTGTTGCTTACGGTTCTGTCACCAGAGGGAGGTAGGCTGACTCTCTGTAAATGTGCGTAGACCTGTACACAGTTATTGATGCACCCTTGACACGTTGAAGAAAAGGTTGTTCACGTTGTTCAATTGAGTTATAAACCTCCATTGCTTTCAATTACCAGTAGAGATTGCTATATCAGCATTAGAATGTTGAGTAAGAACATTCTAATCACATGTTTGTGACCTCACACCTTAAGGGGTTAATCTTCTTAGTGCTCAAAGAGCCAAAAGTATGTGTACGGAGGGCTGCATTTGAGCTCCTCTCTGCCAATCAAACAACCCTGTTGTATCGCAGAAGCATCGAGCTGTAGCATATGCCCCAAGCCAGGGTCTGTGAATTCCCCCAATGAGCCTGCTTTTGAAATTAGGAGGGGGACTCCGAAAGAGTCTGGTTTCACTGATACCTGCATGGCATCGCATGTTGTGGTGGGGACCCAACCTTCTCCACTCAGGAGCAAGTAAAGGTCTTTTGTTTCTCCAGTTCCTTGTTCAGTACGGTAAAACTGTTATTTCAGGATTACCGTCTGCTGCACAAAATCTATTTTCCTGTTAAGCCAGAGCTTGATTTGATGAACTTAATTAAGGTTTCACCTTCTCGCCTGGTTCTCCCATTTCACCCTGAGAGAGAGAGAGAGAGAGAGAGAGAGAGAGAGAGAGAGAGAGAGAGAGAGGAGGTGTAATTTTAAACAGTACTTGTGATAAAAAATAAATAATGAAATTACAGTCATATGGGATCAATTTTTACTTATGACTAAATTCATATTAAATTAGAATTGGAGCTTCTCACATTTCTAGTTTTCCAATAAAAAAAGAAGAGAAAAGCCTATGGGACTCGACCCTGAATAATTCAGTAGATTTAAATAAACACTTTCCCACCCAGACAAAATGAACAACACAAAGTTAGATGACGTGCAGGCAAGTCAAGAGCCTTCTTGATTATTAACTTTTGCCTGAATGTGACAAAATATTAAAATAACACTGAATAAGTAGCCGATCAGATTAACTCACAAGCCTCCAATACTGCAAACCACAACCGACCACCAAAAATAGGATTGAGTTCACATTTTGCTCCATAATGAAGCCAGGAAGGCATATGGTCCGATAGATCTGCAGAAACCTGATTTTAGGAACCACTGGTGGAGAGAGAACTTTTCTTTCATCAGACTAGATTCCAAAATTCCACTGGAAATTCAAAATATTGCCACAGTCTTAACCAGAGCGGTCTGCAAGATAAATCGTGCCTAAAATAAGAACTGAGTGGCCACAATAATGAAACAGACCTCGGTGCTATCGGTTTAAACTAATGATAAATGACACTGCTCATAATTCACACAGATTTCTATAAATTGACATTCTTCAAATTTTTTTTTACCACTTTCTCTTTAAAAATGAGCAAGGTTCACGAGTACAAATCCCTATCTGCGATCAGTCATTCATTTTCTCTTGTTCCCTGAGCTTTCCTTATCTTCATCCGCTTATCCGTGAATAGAGATCAAACCGATAACCGCTTCCATTGTAGGATATTTTTTACATTTTGCTTTACAAATGAAAGGCAGTGTAACCCCTTCAGGGGAATGTTGGAGGGGTTTAAATTAAGGTTGAAAAGTAATCCATTAGCCAGTGCAAAAATAGTCTGGTTACTTAACACAGATCCTAGGGGGCCATAAAAAATTATCTTTTTTTGGCAGGGCGCTAAAGGAAACTGCACATTTCCACCTGGGCCCCAGAGAGAGGGTTCTAGAGTGAGAGTGAAGCATCAGTCAGGCCTAAACCTGAAGTGTTGAGCCCTGAGACAGGTAACAGTCACCTCTGGTGTGTGTGTGTGGGTGTGTGTTACCGCTTCTGTCCATTTGGAATAGCATGGAGCAAGTACTGCACGCACTGTCCTCCGAATCAGTACGGCTGTACGATATATCAAATCACAGTATTTTTAAGTGATTTGGTCTATCGTAAAACAATTTTAATAAGAATAAACGCCACTGTGGAGCGTTTAGGCGACTTTAATGTAGTAGTAAACAATGTGAAACGCTTTTGGGGGAAAAACAACACTGATATCCATTGGGTATTGATAAAAAAGCCGAACAGTACTGAACAGTGGAACAAAGCCTTAGCAGGATGAGCCACCGAGCATCTCTACAGATACCGTTTTAAAGACTTCTACTCACCTTCAGTCCATCGACACCGGGTAGTCCTGGGGGGCCTATCAATCCCTGGAATCAAAAAGCATCAGTTACAACGTTCATACTGTTGGTGGGATTCAACGTTCAGAGCATAGCGGCTTCGCCACCGAGCTTTCCTAGTATTCCAACCAAGCACTGAGCCAGCCGCCATTTTAAAACGACACAGCCCGCACAGATGGAAATCTACCCCGAGAAGGACCTTCCCTCATGCCTTGCAAAAGCAGGTTTTAAAAAGGTGATTAAGTGGCAGTTTGGCAGGTCTCTGCTACTTTCACACCAGGGGTTTGGGACCTCAACCAACTTTCCTCCATTTCATCTCCCCCTTCTCCATCAAGTTATTTATTTGCCCACCATTTTACTCACCATACAGGTGCTTTCCACCATAATGAAGGTCCCTTATGGATACAGTGTGTATTAACTGGTTTCATGTTATTACTTTTTAATGACTGTTTGAGAGAATATTTCAGCCCTCAGAAGCCTTCCGCAATAGCCTGCTGACTGATGAACACATTTTGTCTGAAATGAAGTCCTTTAGTACAGAATAGTTTTAAACAGCAGCGTACAGCATGATGGATTCTGCTTGGCTTTCTGTCAACTCTAACGGCCCCTTAAAGAATGTTTTTTTTGTCTGGAGCCCCACTAATTATTTCTCCTTTTTCACCATTTTCCCCAAAAAGCCATAAAAAGGATCCCTCTGTGTGACATCGACCTGTGAAAATGTTCTGACAGTTTATTAATGATTATCCAACATTAACATACAGTAAGAGTCATTCATCTTCATTACTAGACACTGATCTCGCTATATCATTGAGATTTATTTTTCAAAATTGAGTGAAATTGGCCATCATTTTTCTCATAATTTGTTGGCAATTGACCTCCTTTCTAGCACACATCAAATAAAAGTTTATATGACCTCTCCAAAACTCTTAAAAAGTCAACCAGTTCAGGCGGTGTGTGATGCTTAAATCATGCTTAAAGCATTGCCATTAAACGAGCACTCATATTATATATAATATCTTTGGGGCCATTACTCTCAATGAAGAGTGCATGGAGGCGAAGCAGGATGGGGAGATTGAGGAACAGGCTCTTGAGGCAGATCAAAGGCACATTCACACTAAGAACCATAACTATAACCATGACGATGTGACCAACCACACTGATGAACGATAACGTTCTGTAAATAGTCTCTCGACCGTTTCATCTGCCATTTTGAATGTGATGCCCTGTGAGTTCAGATGGATATTGATTGGCAGTCAGCATTTTATTGTTCATGCAGCTGTAAAAAAAAGAAAAAGAAAACAAAAAATGCTCTGGAAGTGATCCGCAGATATTGTTTGTCACAGTCTTTGTTGTTATAGCTGTGGAGTCCAGTTGAGTTAGAATTTTTAAAACAACATATTTATAGTGATTGTTATAGTTATCTTTATAGTGATTGTTATAGAGATTGTTCTTGTTGTGGACGAGCCTGAGGCATTAAGGGTATGAACGATGAGAGTAACTGTAAACCAAGGGAAGGGGGGAGGATATCTGTTGCGTCTCACAGACAGTGAGTGGATTGACCTATGACCCCAGACTCACAGGAAACAGATAACAGCCAGACAGGAAGTGTCTGATTGGATTCACTAATACAACCCAGCTTGCTACCGGATCTCAGCCCGGAGAACAGCTGCTGATCACATCATGAACAAAGAGCCTGTGTCACATCCTCTGTGTGTATGTGTTTGTGTGCATGTACACGTGTGCATATGTGTGTGCATGTGTGTTTATGCATCTGCATGTGTGTGTGTTCGCAGGGGTGTCTGTATGTGCATGTGTGTGTGCTGTTTCTGTGCTTAATTGATCTTGCCTGGTGCAACTGAGCCAACCAAGAGGACCATAAGGGAGGGGAGTATCTCATAGGTTCCAATACACCAGATAAGCTCAGTAAAGGTTTTTGAATCAAAAACAATTTCATATTTTACCCAGGTCTGGTGTGTGTGTGTGTGTGTGTGTGTGTGTGTCTGTGTGCGATTCTACATGTGGTCACTGTGGGTGTCTGCTCCTCAAAAATCCCAAGAACTACCTTGAAAATCTAATTTTCCATGGAAAGATGAAGATGGGGTCACATGGGGGTGCTGTGATTGTCCAGCTGCAGATGGGGGTTAGGATGGGATGCGCATATTCTCGATGACACCCTATATCCTACGGAAGTACCTGGATTTCACATTCAGCACTGACACCTGCCACGGACTGAGACTAAGCTCCGGCCCATAGGCACAAAATGGAGTCCTGCTGGAGCAATCAGGAAGTGATCGCTGTGCACTCCTTCACAACCTCCAGCCTGACAGTGAACAGGTTAGCGCAGCATAATGCTAACGCACTCGCGCCGGCAGACGGCAAAATTAACAAACCATACCTTAATTCCTAGGGGTCCTTCTGGTCCCTGTAAAAAAGGAGAAAAGATGAAAATAATTGTATTACTGTACCTTCAGCAGAGCTGGCTATATTAAACCCATTCCTTTCCATTCTAGCTAATCAGCACAAATCCAACGGGATGCTGGCGTCAACTAGGGGAAATAATCCACCTTTCCCCCTCAGGAGAAACTGTCAAACCGGCAGACATAACGGAAAGCTTACTTAAAACAGCCCAACGCAAAACTAAATGGCTTACTGGTTTCCGAAACGTGGATTTAGCAGATTGGTTAGCAGATGGTAATTCATAGAGCTGGTCGGTGCGAATAGGGGCTTTTTGCTCCATTGCCTCTCTTGCCTGCAGAATGGCCAAAACATTGCTAATTCACTAGGCCACCCAATACATTTTGCTGGGTCATCTCTAGTGAGATTTATGCAATGGGTAACTGGTAGTAGCTGGTATTGTTCCCTGGTGTGCGATGGCATTTGATGGGCAATCAACAACAGGCTGCAGGACTGCAGTGTCTCGCCAAGAAAGAAAATGACAGGCTTTGAATGAATCAGAGCATTGGATAAGTGCACATCGCTGCTTTCACTCTCGACTCAATGAGCTCAATCACCTCATTGCCTCTCGAAGACGGTCAAGAAGTGATACGGTCCTTCAACGACAATCAACGGCACGCCAATGCTTAACTGTCAACTGTCAGAGATCCGTTAAACTGATGCCTGAAGTGTTCTGTCATTTTGACAGGGTAGTTCTTTAATACTGCAAACTTATGCATATAAACATATGCGGAATAATATGTGTATTTTGCTGCTCAATGATATGCCATTATCTAATATGTGCTGTTGTTACTGATGTGCTTTGTACATTATGCACACATGTAAATGGAGAAATATTGTATAATGGTGTGCTGGGAGGCTGAGTTTCTTGTGTGTTGTGTTGACAGATGGTCTCTTCTCTCCAGCACCAGAGACACCATGCCTGGGGATTAAGAGGGAACAAGAGGGGGGCACAGATCCGGGATGTCTCGTTCAGGGACCGGGCTGGAGAGGCGGTGAGGAACCTGGGTCTGAACCCTGGGTCCGGCCCAGGAGCGACGGGGGAGACCCCAAAAACAAAAAGGGCCACGCTCTGACCGGGGCCACATTTCATGTTTCATGTGTGGTCTTCAACATGCAGCGCTGTCATCACCGGATGTCGGGGGGGGGGGGGGGACACGCACTGTGTTGTTATGGGCAACCAACATGGAGGGGGATTCTCAGCGGTCGGTTCAGGAACTGGAAGATGCCATTTGGCACGTCTTATCTGTTTGGGTGAGATCTGGCAGTGGGGGTCTCCCATTCTTCAGATCAGGTGCCAGGCATTTATCATGAGGGGAGGGGTGGGGGGGTGTGGGGGGGACTGCTAAAGTGCCAGAACATACAGTATAATGCAAAAGTCTTTGGAGCAAAAATCCATAGAGCAATGATGCTTTAAAAAAAAAAAGAAATGCAAGGTTTCTTAATATCAAAAAGTTACATGAGCAGTAAATGGTTACAAACTAAATTAAATGAATATTTGTTGTGACCACCCATCACCTTTAAAACGGCATCAAGTCTCTTATGAAGCGGCAGGGCAGTGTACCTAAGAAAACTGTCTGGTAGGTTGTTCCAAACATATTGGAGAACTTGCCTCAATTATTTGGCTGTCTCGCTTGTTGCTGGCTCTCCAGGTAATCCCAGACAGCCTCATTTTTATTGGACAAGTGCTCTATTACATAATATGTTACTTTAGTTAACAAAATAAAAAATAATTGAAATTCATATAGAAATCTCAAATTTGACCTTTTCTTTTCCTGTAACACTAATGGAGAAGAAAATCTAGACTTATCAAGACTTTTGCACAATACTGCATATATACACAGTGTTTAAATTACAACCTAATTGATGCAGCCGCCATATTGGATTTTATCAAAAGGTTAAACAAATTCACAGGCCACAAAGCTTGCCCAATCTTCACCAAATTAGGCTGAGATGATCTTTGGACCAAGCCTCACCATGGATCAGATGGTTTTTTGATTTTCAAAAACTTTTACAGTCAATCAAAATTGGCGGTAAAGCCACCAAACAGGAAGTGAGGGCATATCTCATGGATGTGGAAAAAAATACATGATCTTCGGACCAAGCATCATGAAAGCTATCAGATGGATTTTTGATTTTCAAAAACATTCATCCATTGCAGCCAAATCAAAGACAAACAACCTAAACAGGACATGAGCTCATATATCAGTTACACCCAATCTTTGGTCAATTGACATAAAACTTGCCATCAGTGCTTACAGCCACATTTTTAACATGATCCGATCAAGTTGCCATGGTGACCCTGCCCTGCAGGACTGCTTGGCCCCCTTCAACCCTGCTTTCAGGTTTAATTCCATCTGATTTTCCTCTTGGATTTTATAGGATTTTATAGGCAATCGCTCACCAGTTAGAATGAGAGATAGCCCAGGCCAGAACTCTGTGCAGATGGAGAAAGTTGGAACTGCATTTCCTGTAATCTGATTAGCCAAACCCAGATGTCACATCATTTCCGACTGTATTACAGCTGCTTTGCCCATACAACAAAATACTCATAGTAAAATGTAAAAAATAAATGCACTTCGCTCCTTCTTACAAATTCCTTCTCTCTTTTCAGGTAAACTTTATGACACAATACATTGAGGCCTGTCTCTCCGCTTAAATTGTTCAATTTTATCACAGCAATCAGCTTCAACTCCAACTGGTCACCCAGAAACGGGCTGCGACTGCAAAGACATTCCAAAACCACGAGGATGAGCCAGAACGGCTGTCTCCTTCAGATGTGCCTGTGATACAGGTCAGGAGATTTTCATTTTCTCATCCAAACTAATTTCACACGGCACAGATGAAAGTGAAATCTGTGAATAAAATCATTTTTCAATTATTCTTTCCTGAAAGAATAGTCTCCAGCCGAGACCAGTTTTAAAAATTAGTCATTGTTTTTTTATTTGTTTTTTCATTATTATTTTTTAATCCCATTGTTGCTCGACAAACACGATTTAGAGATAAAGAAATCACTCAAGTGGAGAACTTATCATTGGCACAAAGTGCACAGAGTACGTTTGGTCTGTGTGTCTCGCGGCGGGTGGTGACAGGGAGTCGTAAAGCTTGGCTCCGATACTGGATGAAAACCACAGGTCCTCTTTTACCCCGACACGCGAAAAACAACTCCGAGGTGAAAGCGGCTGCCGGCATTTTTGGGATCAACGGATGGGCGTGGGATCCATCGTAAAGCTTAAATCTCACATTCAGCTCAAAGAAACTAAACGCACGCGCTTCATCCCGCTAAACGCAAACAGTCTCTGTGGTTTGCCAACGGCTGCCGATAAGCGAGACATGTCAATGCAGTCATTTAAAAAAATGAAAGTAACTCCAATTGTAAACATGTGGCACGGATGAAGCCACACTGTCCAATTTGCACTAGGCAAATAAATGATAACTTTGTTCTAACTAGTTCCAAACTGCTGCGGAATTAGTTTTATTTTTCTGTAACAAGAGTCACTACGTCAAAACACTGTGTGGTTAAAAAAAATAAATAAAATACAATAAAATAAATCAAACAAAAAAGAGGGATTATTTACCCTCTAAAGTCACATTTTCTCAGACATAGTTATGCATGCCATGAAGAATGTTTTTATTGTGCTATATTGCAAACAATTACATAAAACAAGGTCACATTGTTTTATCAAATGGTAGACTGACGTTAATCAACGGGCTCCAAATTAATGCAGGTTTGGCTCGTTATCATTTGCTTTGTTTCTGACATTTTATAATCTTCCACGTGGTTGGCTTTAGTGGCCAGCTGTCCACAATTTCACCACTTAGGAGCCTATTGATTCACCTCAGTTATTAGTTTGAACAGTTACAAATAAGTTGCCTTTTTTATGCAATTGCCTGCAATATAGCACAATAAGCACAATATTCATTCATTCATTATCCTAACCCGCTTATCCTGAACAGGGTCGCAGGGGGGGTGGAGCCTATCCCAGCATACATTGGGCGAAAGGCAGGAATACACCCTGGACAGGTCGCCAGTCCATCGCAGGGCACACACACCATTCACTCACACACTAACACCTATGGGCAATTTAGACTCTCCAATCAGCCTAACCTGCATGTCTTTGGACTGTGGGAGGAAAACGGAGTACCCGGAGGAAACCCACGCAAACACGGGGAGAACATGCAAACGCCACACAGAGAGGCCCCGGCCAACGGGGATTCGAACCCAGGACCTCCTTGCTGTGAGGCGGCAGTGCTACCCACTGCACTATCCGAATAAGCACAATATGAACATTGTAATTTTATTATTCATCTGACATGGTGACATGGTGTAAGAGGGTAAATAATCCCTTAATACATAAACAGCACATCATTAAGAAAAATTATCAGTTTGTTAAAGTTCTGGCATTGCAATTGTGGTAGGAACAAAAAGCAGCATACACAGGGGTCCCCCAGGACCGAGTTTGGGAAGCAGTGCTTTAGAGCCTACTAGTGAAACTGGAGCACCTTGTCTCTTTGATGTCTTCAGTGTGTGGGAATAATGGTTGGGGACCTGGATTTGGAACTCAAAGATTGTGGATTTAACTCAGTCAGTTGCACTGGTGCATCTTTGCGGAGTTACAATCTTTTTTATTCTGTGTCTGCTGAAGAGAAATGAGAGGAAACTAAGAAAACCGACTCATTAAATCCATGAAGCAGTCCGCCCTGGACTTTTGTTAAAAAGCTTGCTTATTGTAACGACTTCCAGATCATTTCCATATTTGTTTGGAGCCGGACCTTAAATGACCCGTGGCATTGATCGGCCATGATGGAAAACCACTGCAGTGGACCTGGATACCTGACAGTTCCCTCTGAAGGAATTTCCATTTCCCATGAATTGCCATTACTATCGGGAACGCTGGCGTTCCAAACCAGAGATGCCGGTCATTTCAGCCCTGGCACAACGCACGGTGGGAAGACTTACCCGCGGTCCGATCTCCCCCGGCATTCCTGGATCTCCCTGTGAAAAAAAGGAAAAATAAGGAACAGAACAGGGTGTGACATGATCAAAAATGGCACTCCCCAGCTCCAGCTCCTGGCCATAGGGCTACACAGCGTAGGATGTCCGGACCTCCATTCCAGACCTCAAAGCAGTCTCCCCATTGGGAGCTTGACCTTCCAACTTCGTATTGCATGTCTCATGGCCAGTAAATGGTCAATGAACTGGATTTATAAAGCACTTTTATCCAAAGCGCTTTACAGCAAATGTCTCTCATTCACCCATTCACACAACAACGGCAACCATGCAAGGCACCTATTGGGGGTTGGGTACTTGCTCAGGAACACTTCGAAACTTTGAACCAGCAACCTACCGCACTCTCCTCCTGAGCTAATGCTGCCAGTAAAGCAACGGGTTTTACTGCAGCTTACCGCAGTTATTATAAAACATAATGCAGCTGCACTTATCTCCAGATCTAACGGAGCCTTTCCAGTCTAGTTAAACGCTCCTTCTTTATGTCACCTTGGAAACTGAACACAGCTCAAATGCAGATTGTCATAGGCTGACATAAGCTGACCATAATGCATAGGGCCTGTACTGTATTTTCTTCTCCAGAAATCAGTCCTGATATTCTGCACATAAAGATTTTGTAGGTACAGGTGTTATAATTTCCACAGTGATGCAAGTCAAAATCTAAGACCTTGAATTTCAGTATTGTGTTAATTTTGTTGTTGTATTTACCGTGAGATACCAGAAGACTTTTTGTAGTTTTCATCATAATGTAATACATCAGTTCAAACTGGCGGGTCCATTTTGGGGAGTGAACCTGCCCCCCCCCCCCCAAAAAAAACCAAAACAATTCTGAACCAAAACTGCCACAGTCCCTTACCGACCATCATGGGCTGCTAACCTGACCACAATTTACACCATTCAAAACTTTCTTGAAGGTGACCCCAGGTGAAATTCTGTATCTGCCCATAATGCAAGCAGGCCAAGAATAGTATCCACATTTTGTAACATTTTGTATGTTATTTTAAAGTTTCCTAAAAAGAAAAAAAAGAAAAAAAAGAAAAAAAAAAAAGTTTTAGCGAACTCCCCAGAAAGACCACTTCTCCTGGAGTCATTAGTGTTTAAAGGCCCTGTACGATGATGAGTGTGTTTCAGCCCCCTTTAAAAGCTTTATTTGGATGTGCACAGAACCGGCCTTAATTAAAGCACCACCGCTAATTTATTCATTTCTCAGCGAGGCTCGTGTCGTGAGTCAAACCAGGACTCAAGACGTGGTTCGTTCTGTCACAGAACATTGCCGCTCATATTAAATATATCAGTGTCTGGTGATTCATAAAGGCTCTCGCTCAAGTACTAAGTGAAGTCTGCGATAATAAAGCAAGAACTGAAAAATCCATTTGAAAAATGGAAAGGGCTCACACAAGCATCTCGTTTCATTCTGATGAATGCGACCACGTAGCGAATAAAATCGATATGACTCGAGGCAGAACACGAACAGTATGAACAACATGTAATGTGTCTCTGCATCTTAACATGATCCTTTCCTCTGACAGTATTCGGGAACTTTTCCTTCACGTTAATATATTTTGAAATTTCACAGTTCAGAGGTTTTCCAGTAAATTCAAGCAAAAAGGGGATCTTAAAATAACATGCTAAACGCTTATGTAATCGACTCACATGAGGAATACATTTTGCGGTGAGCTGAGGGGGGTGGGATAGGGGGACTCTTCTTGGCTTGTGCCAAAAAAAAGAAAATCCGATATTTGATGATCTGCGGACAATCCATCACCCTGTTCCTATTCTGGGAATGTTCCTTGAGGAGGCTGTTACGTGCGCTTCCCTGCCGGATGAGTCTGTGACCAGCAGGGCCTGCCACAGCTGGCAGCCCAGCGGGGAGAGGCAGGACCGGCTGGAGACCCGCCCAGGGAGGGAGGGCTTCAGTCCCACTGGGATCACAACCTCTCCCAGTGCCGCACGCATATGGGGTATGTCCCAATACAGGAAAAATCCAGGACACAATACAATAAGGTTACATTAATTGGAATGAACTGATGTAGCTTTTAGCTAGCCAACCACTCCCACACGGTGCAGGCTGGGGTTTTGGGATAGACTGCAAAAAAATACCATCTTTACAAGCGTTTTAGTCTCATCTAATATGATCTAATAACATCTTGTTCTTCTTTTCTCATATAGAAAATAACTTAAATAAGTGAACTTATTATTCCATTTCCAAATCTTGAAATGGGTCAAACTGCCTTACCTTATTTAGCAAAAAGGTCAAAGAAATAACATTCTAAGTCTCAATGCTAAAGAACTCTCATGTTTTGGTTTTTACAGTGTAAGAAGTGGGGGCTAAGTTGACTGTCTGCGCTCTCCATCATGTGTAACCCTGTGGTCATAGCAGAGGTTGCAGCAGTGAGCACTGATGAAAATATGACTGGGGCACTCTGAATTGGGGAGAGAACAGGGCGTTACTCACCATCAGCCCTGGCAGGCCCCTGGGACCATCTTTTCCTGTGTCCCCTGGGGGGCCACGGGGCCCAGGGGGGCCTGGAGGGCCGGGAGGACCTGGGGGGCCAGCCTGGCCCTGATCACCCTGAGAGAGAGAGGGAGAGAGAGAGAGAGCGAGAGGGAGAGAGGGAGAGACAGAGAAACAAAGAGAGAGTGAGAGAGAAACAAAGAGAGAAAGAAAGAAAGGGAGAGGGAGGAAGGGAGACAGAGAGATAATGAGAGAGAGAGACAAAGTGAGAGAAAGAGAGTGAGAAAGAGCGAGAGAGAAAGAGTGGGAGAAAGAAAGAGAGGGAGAGAGTCTCAGCTTGCTGTAAAGGCAGGTGTTATGGGGTATGACATTAAGGTATTAAATGGAAGGAGAAGAATGCTGCAGGTGTTCTACAGGCTGCACTGGTGTGCCATGGATGCTCTATCAGGGCAATGGGTCCCCAGTTCTGGTCCTGGAGAACCACAGGGCAGGTCTGCAGCCAGGGCAGATCCAAATAACCCAGTTACAGGGTTCAGCTGCAGTGAAACCAATTACAATTAACCCGATTAAAAGTTTAGCATCCGCTCGATGACAGGGTGCGCTAATGGAGTAATCTACTGCTGAAATGCATCGGTTAAGTTCTGAGTAACCTCAAGAACCAGCACACACTGTGATTCTCCAGGAGACTGGGAAACCCTGTTTGAGGAAGAGAGTGGTCCAAACCTGGTGAAATTTTCCTGAGATGGGTTTAAACCTCACAGAGGGACCGTGAGTCCTGTCCTTGCCATTAAAACCAGTAATTATAGACGGGTTAGCATGCTCTTACACGTTTTCAAGGAAATTAAATGCGACACCAGAATTGAGCATTTCTTCCATTTTCTGCATGGCCCAAAAGATGATATTTGAGTAAATGGAAAGAATATAGAAACCTGGTATATTCCAAAATAAGCAGGCAAACGGAGGACAGGAGGGGAGAAGAGGGGAGGAAAGAAGGAGGGAGAGAGGGAGGAGAGAGAAGAGAAGGGGAGAAGAGGTTAAGGATGAGCACTACCTTAATGAGCCGGCGGTTAATGAGCTGCTGATCGGCGGAAAGAAAGCCATGATTGATCTTAGGGAAGACCATCTGAGCAGGTGCGTGAGGTCAGAGGTCAGATGTCAGAGGTCGAGGGTTGAGAGGTGAGAGTCGGGAGGTTTGGGGAGGAGATAGTCCAAGGAGGTCCCAAAATGCAAAGGGCAAAAGGCAAAAAAAGGAGAACATTAGGACATTAGAAAAACAGGAGATCAGTGCCTTTATTGCTGGGAGAAACCCTGGCTTTTCCATCATGGAGGTAAAACAAGAGTCTGGACCTGATCTTTAGCACCTACCTAATGTTGACATCGCAGTGGGAGGGCGAATTTAAGGAGAAAATAATGAATTTCTCCGCAATTAAGGCACTGCTCCACACAACGAAAGCCACGGAGTCAAACCAGACCACAAAGACAGCACAGGCTGAACCTGACACCAGGAGGGGCATAGCCAAATCCCTGACTTACAGCGACCTCTTTCCACCTGATAAATCATAAATAAAGGCTATTTAATAATGTAAATATAGCAGCCAGGGATGTGCTCTTCTGATATTCAATGCACCGCATCGTTAGATGTACCTAGCACAAACTAGGTATTTGGCATACAAATACCACCTTATAAACTGAAGGCTTTTAATAACGGCCATGAACTGTGAACATCTGGTGTTCTTTAATTGATGCGTCATATTAGATTATTTACTTCTCATGTCACCCAATTTGCTGATTTTCCTTTAACATGGCACACTCAGTACCAGCCAAACAAATCATTGGTTAAGAAAATGTAATTACACATTCCTGTTTTTGTATTTTTGTTTTATTGAAACTTGTGCCCAGATCATGTTCATACCATCTGGCGTCTTGTGTGGAAAGGGAAGGAACAGCTGCAACGTGAGATGTGTTCACAGCCCAGGGCCCTGTTCCACAAAGCAGGATTACTGAGTTAACTGGATAACTGTGCTGAGCAAAACCCGGAACAGCTCTTTTACTTCAGTCCATGTTCCAGAATTGGGAGGGTTCCGGGTTTTACTCAGTGCAGTTGTCCAACAAATTCAGTAATCCTGCTTAAAGCCAGAAGACTGGAGGTCACAGGATGCTGTTGCATCTTTGAGTGACATACATTTTATTCAACCATTACACTTTTTAATTAACTTTTTAAATAATTCTTTCAGTGAGCCGAGTCACCCTGATGGAGTACGTTGGTTAAGTAAATAATAATAATATCAATATTTATATCATTAGTGAATGACCACAACACAAAACCAGAATCAGAGGTCTGTCAGGTATTTGACTGAGGTGTCTCAGGGTGTGCTGTGTCTGATTGGCTGGCCTGGTTCCGAGACCACACCCACAAACCTTGACGGTCAGGATCTGATTGCTCTGCAAAGCTGCCAATGCAGGGAGGCCCGGGAGCCCCTGGGGACACACACACAGTCACACCGGAAAAGCCACCAGGGCCCCCCAAATCACAGTGATCCCACAAACCCCCTAACCCACAAAAAAGTGACCCCCACAAAACACTATGTCCCCACAAAACACCACAACCCCACAAATCATGGTGACCCCACAAACACCCCGAACCCACAAAAAACAGTAACCCCACAAACCACTATGTCCCCACAAAACACCATGACCCCACAAACCACCCTAACCCATACACCACCATTACCCACAAGCCAGCTATTGCTTCAGCATCGGCCTTGCTGCTTGTCCGCCAGCATTTTGCAGAAGGGCTCTCCAGTGGGGCCCTCTACAGTGGGGCCCTCTACTCTACAGCGGGCCCCCTGGAAGACAGCTAAAGCACGGCAGTGCAGTGGGTAGGATAAGCTTCCCCTCTGACTTCTCTGGCTCACTCAATTTTTCTTCCTATCTGTCCCACCGATGGAGTCTTTCCTAGGCTTGCTCTAGGGCGGGGGTGGGGGTGGGGGTGGGGGGTTTAGGCCCAGGTCCACTATACAGTGTATAGTGACAAATGACTGGAGAATTTGCTGCACAAACAAAAAGTTGTTTCTCATTTGGATAGTGCACCACTGCTGCTGGCCACAGTCCGATTCCAGGACCATATCACATATGCTATTAAAAAAAGACCCCTTCCCCACCCAGAATGCTTATTTGCGACAGTATATAAAGAACATCTGGGCCTCAGCCGTGTTGTTAACACCCTTCACGCTTGAGCTCAGCTGCTGGCACAGACGGCGTACGTCTCACTACTCAGAGAGGCTCATAATCCAAGCCTGAGCAGAAACTGCTACAAGCTATTATTATTTTCAATTAGTCTTATTTTCAATTAGCAGAATCATCAAAGCTCTGCTTTTATCGAGCCAAGTCTCGGGCAAGTCCTCAAACCACTTTGGAGTGAAAGCAAATACCCAAAATACTTGTTTTTAACTTTTTATTTGAATGTCCGTAAAATTCAACTCAATTGATCAGCTGACCGACAGCATACATGAGGAACCCTGGATACCATCACACGTCTTAAGAGGAAAGTCTGTCATAAGAACGCGTCATGCCAACTTTAGCGCAAATGCCGTTCTACCAAATTGCAGGTATTCCTCTATGCTTGGAAAGGCAGCCTACTAACCTATAAACGGGCCCTCCCCACAGCACGTTCCTCATATTCCTCTACCTAAATAGACAAAAATAGAAACAATCCTAGGCACCTGTTTAATACTGTTGCAAGACTGACTATGAACAATGTTGATCCCTGTGTTAGCATTCAGTAGCAATGACTTTATGAATTTCTTTGAGTCTTGTCCTTGATTTTTATCATTTTGTCATCAAAGTCATTCTACCACATCTCTTATAGATCTGCCCTTCCAATTCCATCCACCCAACAAGAGATCGAACCGGCAACCCTCCGACTACCAGACGTTGGCTCTGACTGTCTGAGCCAATGTCTTTTGCTCCAATAGATCTCATTGAGTTAATTATTCATTCTTGTCTTCTAGACCTGATCCCAACAAAGCCATTGAAGGAGCTACTAACAGTGATTGGAACACCACTGTTACATATTGTCAATGCTTCTTTAGCATCTGGACACATACCACAGACTTTGACACCTAGTTGTATCTATCAGTCAAACCTGACGAAGCTTTGTCTTAGAGACATAAAGGAATGGATGACCCACAACTTCCTCTTACTAAACTCTGATAAGACAGAGATAATGGTAGTGGGGCCCAAGTCCCTGAGTTGCAAATTATCTAACTACATGCCAAACATTCATGTAATTCCCATCCCAAGTATTGTGATCAAAGATCTTGGTGTTAATCTTATTCCAGATCTTGCCTTTCATACACATATTAAAAACATCTCTTAGGTTGCCTTTTATCACTTGAATATTTAGAATATCTCTACAATTCAGAAAATACTGTCCTTACATGACGCAGAAAAGCTAGTCCATGCTTTTGTTACTTAAATATTTGATTACTGCAACGCTCTTTTGTCTGGATGTGCAAATTCCTCTCTGAAAGGGCTCCAGCTCATTCAGAATGCAGCAGCTCGTATTCTCACTAGAACAAGGACATTTGAGCACATCAGCCAAGTGTTAGCTTGACTTCACTGAATTGCGAATTGACTATAAGATACGACTTCTTACCTTTAAAGCCTTTCATGGGCTTGCCCCTTTGTACTTAAATTATTAACTTCTTCCTTATATTCCCTCATGAATGCTCCATTCGCAGGGTGCAGGCCTCATTATTATTAGAAAAACGCTGAGGCTTAAAGGGTGCCTCGCAACTCCAGAACAGTTGAAGACGTTTTGACGCAAGACTCGAGCCTTACCGCCTTAACGCTTGTGATTGCACAAAGTGTCTGAAGTTATATTACTACCCAGTAAAATACGGAATACCATAAAAAAAGAAGAGTATTTTAACCCATCTAAAGCTGCTCTGCTGCCCACTGAACCAGGAAATATCTTCTTTCTCCGATTCATATTTAACATCCGCCCCTTTTCTGATGTAAGCATTGTGCCTAGTGTGTCAATCTATCCCCCGGAAAACACACCAATCTTCTCATGGAGATAAGTATCCTAAAACAAGAGGCCCACGACAGGCTTGTACCTCGTTCTCTATAAGAGGATCATCATAAATTTGGCTGTGACAAACTTGTACAACTCAACTGTACAGGCTCCACAGCCATCAAAAAGCATTCAGCTTCGAGTTTGACACTTACATTATCTGACCAATGAGCCAAACAGTTTTGAAAATACTTTCTGTGTGCAAAACTTTCGCTTTAAATTTCTCATTTCTATACAGTGACGGTGGGGCGTGGGCGGGTGGCGGGTAACACCAGTAACACTCGTTCTGTAAATCTCTAAACATTTCACTAGACACCCGGCTCAATAAATCGATGGCAGGGAATCAACACAAATAAATGAGTTGGGGAATGTTTATCCTCGGAAAGCTTATGCGATCAGAGCAGACGGGATCCATTACACTGCCCATAATCCCGACTCCGGGCCAGTGATTTTCCTCAACAGGCCGCGCATTTTCCAAAACATGAGAAACGGCAAGATGAGCAATCTGACAGCATCGCATCTTCCCCCTCGCGCTCCAAACCGCGGTTAATTCCAGAGACCTTCATCAATGATGTATGAGAGGATAAGGGCCTGGAAAGGTGTTTGAAATGCATATGTTTACGATACAGTTTTTTAAAGTTACAAGGAGTGATGAGCCAACATTTCTGGACAACCTCTGCCGAGAGTGCCTACTGTAAGCCCTGGGTAGAGGCCTATGTAAGTGCATACATTATTAATATTACATATTAATATAATATTACACATCACCTACTTCCTCCTTAGTGCTTATTTTAGCCAGGTTTAAACACTGGCTTTAAAAAAAATTTTTATTGTTGTTTTTTTTTTACGCTGGATCGATACGATCAGATTTAAAACACATCATTATGCTGAAGCTTGACTTTCCTGCCTGATTAGGGAATGCGGATCTCTGTCAGGAGATGTAAATCAAGCTGAACAGAGGCCTTCCGGAAGGTTCTCATATTTACAGGCGAGTGGGAAGTTCTTCTTTCTTCTTTCAAAATGCTAAATTCATGAAGATGACCTGGTGATCTGTCTTTTGTGAAAACATAATAAAGCTTTTATGAGGACCTCTGGAATGTTTATTGGAAGGTTCCTCGGCAGTCTGAAATCACTGTGTGCATCACAAGATTAAACACAAGAGGCAGGCACGTTCAACTGACTACCGCTCCCCCCAAATAAATATAATCCCTGAAATCTCAAGGGCTTTACATGTGAATTTTAATTCAAACTGCACCCCCCCTCCCCCCCCCCCTTTCACCACCACATACAGCACAGCGTTAAATAACATCACTATGGACAAGCGGAGCAAGATAGTTATGTGGCTGCACTAATGAAAACACTATAAAAAGAAAACAAACGGCAATAAAATAAACACAAACCACAGACACCCCACACAGACCTCGGTTTTTAATTCTACCTCATGACGGACCAGTAACTCAATATAACTTTTTAAATCATTGCACAGTCTAAACAGAGTCCTATGTGCAGCTACCTGGGGGTTGTACAATGTGGGGGGGCTTCTCGATAATTGATGTTTTTCTGACCTTTGACCCCACCACCAGCCCTACACAGCTGGTGCAGGTCAGTGACCTTTTACACAGTGGGTAGCAAAGGAAGTACCACCCTGGTACTTAGGTTTAGACATGCACATGCACCCCCACAGTTCTGCTTGTATGATATGTCAACTCAGATTGTTAGCAAATTTTTGCTCTGTAGAGATTGTGAGTTAACACACGACAGCTGTTCGCATTGCTCACACTATGCAAATGCTTGCACGACCAACTACAAGGACGATTACCGGGCCAGGTTTTCTGTCAGAATTTTACCAGGATACACAAAGCCCTTACTCTTTTTAAGGAAGATCTGTAATAAAGACCTTGCTGTAATGTCTCATCTGAAGTAGAGACTAGTTCCAGTTGCTATAGCTACCACACAGGAATAATGAGTTATGTGCAAAATGTAGGGATATAAATTGTAATGTGAACTACCTATAACAAGAGTTGGGCTAATGGGAGTACATGACAAATGAGTTATTAATGAACTCACCCCCCCCCCCCCCCCCCCACTCTTCTCCTTGCAATCAGGTTTTAAAAATGAAGATGCGATATACTAAACTACACTAAACAGTTTGTGAATAAAGCTGGTGAACAGACATACACCTCTATTAAACTGGAGCAAGAACATTGCCTCTGAGGTTTGAAACAAGCACAAGAATAAAAAATAAAAATACCCAGAAGTGAAGTGATCATGGGCTTATGAAAATCTGGCAAATTGCTTTAGAAGTTTTCTGCATCTGCTCAATAACGAAGTTGTATCGACAATAATTGCTCAGATGCACTCCAACAGCAGCAGGGTTTTAGAGAGAGACCTTTTTGCAGCGCAATTAAAAGCAGCATTGAGAGCAAGCAGCCCATCTAATTACAGCTGCATCAAACAAATCTTTTCTGGCACCCTTCCATCTTAGCTCCGTTAACACGTTCCCTGCTAATTTATCGCAAAGCCAATATACAATTTTCTGAGGCCTGATTCAATTTGGTGGCGATGGCGCCTTTCGTCAGCATCCCAACGGTTTCCTGGGATGGCGGGAATGCGCGCTATAAGTTAATTTAGCTCACGGGGTAGCTCCCTTGCAGGGTGGGTAACGAGTTTGAAAGGGATTGCAGGGGCAGCTTTGCAAGGCCCAGACCACAAACTCGATTCCCCCGTCGGGTCTGAAGACCGGTTAAATCCCTGCGAGACTGCAGCCGTAATAAAGCAGACTTTGCCTTGTGCTTCACTCCACAGCCCTCTCTCTCTCATCCACACTTTTTATTTTAAGCACAGATGACCATCCTGCCCTTTTGTTCCAGGTAACAGTAAAGTCTGCTGTCAGGGAAGTTTGGCTAAAGTACCAGAGTCGAGAAAGTGAGTCACGAAACTGACACTAAATCGCTTAAGTGTGACGTCTGTCAAACATACTTATTTTCCTGCAGTCTTTTCTTTTGCTTGTCTTCTGTGGCATGGAAGTCAGTTATATTTTTTATATTTGAAGAAACTGATTCCCCACCGAGGTAACGCATTTTGGCAGATATTTCCAGCCCTGAACTGGACAGATTTTAATAAATTGCATCGACTGAGACATAACCTGCACATATGATTGTTCCACTTGCTAAACGCCTCCAATGATTACTCATCATAACCGCAGTCTCTTACAGTAACTCACTCTTAATTGTTATCAGCTTTTAATGTAAATTAAATTATAATTCCCCCCTTAATGCCACATTGTCAGAAATAGCTATGCACTGCATGCCAATAGGAAAAATGTCCTATATTAACAACCCAAGACTATTAATTAGCCAGATCAATTAATGCATTCGTTTGTAGTGTGCTACCTGGCATTTCTATTTTTTATTTTTATGAGAGTTTATACTTTACATTTTAACTGATTTAATCATGGACTGAATTATTATTAGTATTACATTACAGTTATTTAGCTGGCACAGTTTTTTATAGTTAGACTAAGCAGTGGCCAATCACCCCTGGAGCAATGTGGGGTTAAGGGCCTTGCTCAAGGGCCCAACAGCTGATCTGGAGCTTGAACCACAGACTTTCCACATCCCAGTCAACCACCTTAGCCTGAGGACCTTAACTCTGGCCCTCCAATCCAAACCCAGCCCTGGTTCTCTTTTCTCCCGGGTAATTTGTGCTACGGATTAGCCAGACTGCCTTCACTCCTGACTCCCAGGTAAAGGGAGGGTGGAAAACCAGCAGTTCTTTGACCAGGAGGACTGGAAGTTCCTGATCCCAGCACTAAGCCAATTAACCACACCTAAGTGGTGTTAAGGTGAAAGGAAAAATCACGAAAGAACATGTTTTCCATAACTTTAGCTCAGTAACAGATTGGATGTAAGCAAACACAGCAAGTTCCCAGCACAGAGAAAACCTGGGGGCTGTTTACTTGAAGCCTTATCTGCTAATAAAGGAAAAGTCAGATTGAGACTCAGATCTACATATTGATTTCAGTAAGAAATGAAACCAACCAGCCTTTGCTTTTATTGACGATAAACAAACAGATTGTCCATGACTCATCACTTCAACAGAATCTCAAGAAGTCTCATCAACCGGTAGTGCACTTTAGTGCAAAACAAGCTTTGTGTTGAATAAAAATATATTACCTATGAAATCACATAACTGTACACACCACATTCATAAGCCAACATTACGCAGTTCGATATCATCATTTAAAAATGCTGACATGAGCATTAGTCCACCTGTATACTTTCTGTGTGCTGACACTCAACTATCACACTCATATGTTTTGAAGCAGCATGACTCACAAGATAAAATAAGTGATTTTTATTCCAGGTCCCTGAAATGACTCAGGGAATGATACATACCCGAGGTCCTGGGTCTCCTGGATCGCCCTGGAGGAGGCAGGGAAAAGGGTTATGAGCAACGGGAAGAGCCAGACACAGTTCATGGGGGGGGGGACCAGCTTGTGAGAAATAACTCAAACCATTCCACTCAAACCACGCAAAGAACACCAACACCGCAGTGGTCAAGAGCAGAGTTTTATGAAAGTCTTATGATAACACAGATCGAGGCAGGGGGTGGGGGCATTATCGGCCCTGTGTGTGTGAGTGTATGTGCACGCATCATGTGCATTTCTGTGTGCACACAGCCTGTGTGTGTATGGTAACATGGTGAGTGGTGTATTTGTGAGCATGTGTTTGTGGGTGTGTGTGTCCACGTGTGCCCACGTGCATGTGGGTTTGAGGGGAACATGTGTTTGCAAAACATAGTAATGACACACTGAGTGTTAATGGATCAGAATTGAAACGGGGCACACAAAATGAGATGTGCTGTGCATATTTAAGAGTTTTGAGTGCTAGCGCGATGTGAGCGTTGAGTGCTAGTGTGACGTGAGCTTAGAGTGCTAGTGCGACGTGAGCTGTGAGTGCTAGTGCGACGTGAGCTTTGAGTGCTAGTGCGACGTGAGCTTTGAGTGCTAGTGCAAAGTGAGCGTGCAGTGCTAGCGCGATGTGAGTTTTGAGTGCTAGTGCAAAGTGAGCGTGCAGTGCTAGCGCGATGTGCGTTTTGAGTGCTAGCGCGATGTGAGTTTTGAGTGCTAGCGCGATGTGAGTTTTGAGTGCTAGCGCGATGTGAGTTTTGAGTGCTAGTGCGATGTGAGCGTTGAGTGCTAGTGCGACGTGAGCTTTGAGTGCTAGTGCGACGTGAGCTTTGAGTGCTAGTGCAAAGTGAGAGTGCAGTGCTAGCGCGATGTGAGTTTTGAGTGCTAGCGCGATGTGAGCTTTGAGTGCTAGTGCGACGTGAGCTTTGAGTGCTAGTGCAAAGTGAGCGTGCAGTGCTAGCGCGATGTGAGTTTTGAGTGCTAGTGCAAAGTGAGCGTGCAGTGCTAGCGCGATGTGCGTTTTGAGTGCTAGCGCGATGTGAGTTTTGAGTGCTAGCGCGATGTGAGTTTTGAGTGCTAGCGCGATGTGAGTTTTGAGTGCTAGTGCGATGTGAGCGTTGAGTGCTAGTGCGACGTGAGCTTTGAGTGCTAGTGTGACGTGAGCTTTGAGTGCTAGTGCAAAGTGAGAGTGCAGTGCTAGCGCGATGTGAGTTTTGAGTGCTAGTGCGATGTGAGCGTTGAGTGCTAGTGCGACGTGAGCTTTGAGTGCTAGTGCGACGTGAGCTTTGAGTGCTAGTGCAAAGTGAGAGTGCAGTGCTAGCGCGATGTGAGTTTTGAGTGCTAGTGCGATGTGAGCGTTGAGTGCTAGCGCGATGTGAGTTTTGAGTGCTAGCGCGATGTGAGTTTTGAGTGCTAGTGCGATGTGAGCGTTGAGTGCTAGTGCGACGTGAGCTTTGAGTGCTAGTGCGACGTGAGCTTTGAGTGCTAGTGCAAAGTGAGAGTGCAGTGCTAGCGCGATGTGAGTTTTGAGTGCTAGCGCGATGTGAGCTTTGAGTGCTAGTGCGACGTGAGCTTTGAGTGCTAGTGCGACGTGAGCTTTGAGTGCTAGTGCAAAGTGAGAGTGCAGTGCTAGCGCGATGTGAGTTTTGAGTGCTAGTGCGATGTGAGCGTTGAGTGCTAGTGCGACGTGAGCTTTGAGTGCTAGTGCGACGTGAGCTTTGAGTGCTAGTGCGACGTGAGCTTTGAGTGCTAGCGCGATGTGAGTATTCAGTGCTAGCGCGATGTGCGTTTTGAGTGCTAGTGCGATGTGCGTTTTGAGTGCTAGTGCGACGTGAGCTTTGAGTGCTAGTGCGACGTGAGCTTTGAGTGCTAGTGCAAAGTGAGCATGCAGTGCTAGTGCAAAGTGAGCATGCAGTGCTAGCGCGATGTGAGTTTTGAGTGCTAGCGCGATGTGAGTTTTGAGTGCTAGCGCGATGTGAGTTTTCAGTGCTAGCGCGATGTGAGTTTTCAGTGCTAGCGCTGTGCATCCATTTTTCCACAGCGCCAATCTGACCTTAAGTGCCTTGACCTTGAACAGCCGCCTCAGACTCAGAGACGGGCTGGTATCTCCCAGAAAGGAGTGTGGAAGCAGCACAAGGCAGAGTTTCCACAGGGAGCTCAGCATTTGTGTGCCTTTAATCCTTTCCAGGTGACGGGTATCTGTAAAGCGTGCGCGCGCTCACACAATCTCCAGGCCGATAATGACTTTCTGTTTCTGTTTCTTTGTGTTTCCACCCCCGCCAGATTCCATTTCCAAACTCTCTCCCACGTTCTGTATTAAAGTCTGTTCACTGGAGCATATTAATGCAATATCATTAATGCGGTTCACCTTGGGTTTCTACACAATGAGGGGATTTTCAATGTTTCCAAACAAGACGGTCCCGAGTGGCAACCAGAGAATGTCATGCAAATGATATTTCTGAAGACATTATTATTAAAATTATAGAAGCCTATGGAATGGGGGGGGGGGGTAAATATGCACAGAATTCAGTTGTTTGGTAACTGTACCTTGTCTCCTTTAAGACCAGCAGCACCCTGAAGAGAAAAAAGAACAACACAAAATGACAAGCACAGGGGAAAGTATTTATACCTTAATTATTTTGCGCAGTAAATATTCTGTACGAATGCGGTCACTGTTTTTTACAGTTACGTTTCTTGAACGTTGAGTCTGCCACTTCCAACCTTATTGCAGCGCTATACTCTCTAGCGTTGGACTGGCTGAAGGAGGAAATTTCAAGGACAAAAATGCAGCAATATTTCTGCCTGAATCACACGCTTTTAATCCGCCATTGACTGAGCCGACCACTCAATAAAAGGAATGCTTTGTGCCAAGAGAAAATTGAATGAATTTAAATCAGATCTCAATCAGAGAATAAATGGCTCTTAGATAGACTTACCTCAGGCTCTTGATCTGAATGTCTGTGGATACGCAGAACTACACAAGTGTTCTTTAGACCAGAGATACTCACGATTCTACAGACCAGAGATACTCAAGATTCTACAGACCAGAGATACTCAAGATTCTTTAGAGCAGAGATACTCAAGATTCTTTAGAGCAGAGATACTCAAATCTATCCCTCGAGGGCAGTAGTACTGCAGGTTCTCTTTTCCACCGGATAACTGATCGATTGAGATTTAATTAAGATGTAACTCCAGTGTCTCAGGTTTAAATCAGTCCTGATTGGAGGGGAAGAAACCAGCAGTAATAACAACCCCCGAGGCCAGGTCTGAGAATCCATGCTTTAGACTCAGATACTGTAGTTCCTCTGTTTATCTATCGATCTACTCTAAACCAGCTTCTGTCTGTCTCTCTTAAGGCTGAAGTACCGCAACAGTGCTGCAATTTCCATTGTGAAATGCAGTGTTGATTCAAACCTTACAGACTGGCACCAACACGGTCAAAATCGCTTAGGTCACATTTCTTCCTCATTCTGACATTTGGTCTGAACAACAGCTGAACCTCTTGACCACGTCTGCATGCTTTTATGCATTTAGTTGCTGACACATGATTGGCTGAATAAATATTGGCATCAACAAGCTGGTGTACAGGTCTACCTAATAAATTGCTCACTAAGTGGATTTGTCAACCAATTACGTTTAGCTAATGTAACCAACTAATTTTAGGTTTGCTAATGTACAAACATTTGTGGAACTAATACATTAGTTAGTAGTTCAGAAATGCATTAACTAATGAAAAGTTAATTCAATTCTTAATGAATGTATTTGTACGTCATTAATTAATCATTAACAACGCCATTAGCTAATGTTAATTCGTGAAGCTAATAGTGAAGTGTGACCTAACTCTCTTTATGAAGGACAGGTATGCACACGTTGGCATGCTGGACATATGGACATATGGACGTCTGGATGGTGGCGGTGTAAGCTAGCGGCCGCAGTCTGTCAGGCAGCGAGCCGTGAGCTCTGTGCCTTCGGGGGGCGCACGCTTCCGCAGGCCGAACCATCAGTTAACCTCGTCTGGGGTGTCCAGCAGGCCTGAACACAGCCTTCCAGTTGTTTTATGGCTTTAAACTTCATTACACATAAATGGCTCAGCCGGTACCTTTTGGAAAATTAACTGCAAATTGAATAACCGGCGCTGGTGTATTTATCCGTCTCCGCTGATGGATGAGCGGATGAGCTGTGTGCGTCCGCCTACGCTGCAGATTGTTCTGGAAACACTGCCACAGAAGTCGCTTATATATGCACCGTCACTTTTTATGCATATCCTCGCACGGCGGAGCTCAAGAACAAGACAACAGCTCTCGCACTGCAGACCCAGTGCTTGTCTCCGTTCTCCGATTCTCTGAAGAAACCTGGACACATCCAGGCAGGAGCATGGATTCACTTAATATTTACTCAGTCAGCACTTTATTAGGTAGACCTGTACACCAGCTTGTTAATGCAAATATTTATTCAGCCAATTATTTGCCAACAACTAAATGCATAAAAGCATGCAGACATGGTCAAGAGGTTCAGCTGTTCTTTCAGACCAAATGTAAGAATGCGGAGGAAATGTGATCCAAGCGACTTTGACTGTTGAATGATTGTTGATGTCAGACAGGGTGGCTTGAGTTTCTCAGAAACTGCTGATTTTCACACACAACTCTCTAGACTCTACAGTTTGTAGAGAATGGTTTGAAAAACAAAAAACATCCAGTGAGCAGCAGCACTGCAAGAAGGTGACAGTAATGCAAATAACCATACATTACAACAGAGGTATGCAGAAGAGCATCTCTGAACACACAACATCTCAAACCTTTAAGTGGATAGGCTACAGCAGCAGAAGTCTAATAAATACCTAATAAAATGCTCACTGAGTGTATATACCATAAAGCTGAAAACACTGCCATAATGTTGTATAACACCAGTTGTTATAACCAGTTATGACAGCTTATTACTAGTCAAGAGAAATGTAGTAGCACTTATTATGCATACAGTACATTTCAGCATACATTTGATAAAATATTCATTGCATGCATTATGCCAGTGTTATGACATCTGTCAGAAGACATTCCCAGTCATGCCTATTTATGAAACTTAATCACCACATCATAGGCTTTATGATGTAGAGATCAAGTGAAGTGGCATACTTCCAGGACATGCTGTTGGATTTGGGATTACAACCTGCCTGAAATGAACCAGGTGCAGATCAAACCTTTCCCTGTCAAAACTCCTGACAATCACGCCCTGATCACCTGAACGCCAGCCACCACTGCAATAATACAGCCGAGTTGCCAGGCAACATCATTCCTGAGGCCTGCGCAACAGACTGTCAGATTACAGCTGCCAATCAGAACCCTCCCTGCCCGACCAGTTATCCAATCAGAAGGGCGGTCCTGGCCACAGCTACCATGTAACGGGGCACGATTCAGTGGTGGCTCCACGGCGGCCATTTTGACGAGAACATACCACCCAAAATCCCTTAATGCCACTCGCTTCTTTATTATAACTGGGTTGTAAAAACTAAAACACCACGGAAGAAACACAATCAGCTCGTGTTCATTGGCTGTATTGAAATTGATGTACAGATGCACTGTACAAACACACGGATCGATATTGCATGTGGATCTGCTGATACAGTGGGCCTGATCAATAGGATGAGCCATTCCGTTGATTTAAAGATTAGCGCCAAGCCTTCACTGAACTAATCTGTAAAAATATATGCAGTACACTCAGTGAGCATTTTATGAGGTATTCTTAGACCTATTTTTTAGACTCAAGTCTTCTGCTGTAGCCTATCCACTTAGAGGTTTGATGTGCTGTGTGTTCAGAGATGCTCTTCTGCATACCACAGTTGTGTGTGGTTCTTTGCATTACTGTCACCTTCCTGTCAGCTTTGACCAGTCTGGCCCTTCTCCTCTGACCTCTCTCATTAATAATACATTTCTACCCGCAGAACTGCTGAGGACTGGATGCTTTTTGTTTTTTAGTAAACTCTAGAGAGCAGTGTGGATGAAAATCCCAGGAGATCAATAGTTACAGAAAGACACAAACCAGCCCATCTGGCACCAACAAACACAGCATGGTCAAAATCACTGAGATCGCATTTTCCCCCATTCTGAGGGTTGAGGTGAACATTAACTGAAGCTCCTGACCCGTATATGCATGATTGTATGCACTGCATTGCTGCCACACAATTGGCTGATTAGATAATCGCATGAATAAGCAGGGGTTCCTAATAAAGTTCTCAGTGAGTGGAAGTACATATGGATATATATGGATGACCTAGTATGTACCCCCGCAAATTCCACTCAACTTTGTTTTAAGTTAGGTTAAAGTTTTCAGCAAGTTTCTGCTCACAAGTATCTCTTCAAATGGTTTTCACACAGGACAGGGGCTTCCAGCTTTATTCTTATAGTCTGGGTGAACACAGGCGTAGATCATTTCTGTGCAGGCAGGAGTCAGCCACAGGCACTCAGACTCCAACACAGGGGAAAGTAACAACACCCTTTGCAGTTTAATGCTGTATTATATATTCATAGGAAAGCGCCTAAGCTTGTCTTCTTAGTGCATGAAAGGGTGTGCTGTGTGCAAGCAGTGTGCCATTTCTGCAGTACCAGTTACTGTTCACCTGGGGGCAGTATACTTGAGTTAATCAACTCTGACATAATGGCCTACAATAAATCATCTTCAAAGTCCTTGAAATGTTTCCCTTTACACAAGCAATGAGGTCTCGTCATTGAAGTGGCTTTGAAATATTATCCGTTTTCTGGAAGAGTGTAACGGCAAGCCGATAATGTTATCAAAATAATGCAAGAACACTGAAATACCAAAATTGATCCCAAGAAAAAAATAAAAAACTGATAACCCGACACTTTACCAAGCACTCAGCAGCAGTTATAAACCTCAGATGACTGAGGCTAAAATAAGGGGCTCAATTTTGGTTTTTAAATTTCAAAGACACATTTTTGCAGAAACTGAATCCTTCCAGGCTTCTGGTGATGTCATCAAGGATAGGCTCTTGAGTTTAATACAATTTAATCCCACACCCCATCTCAAAATCCGGGAAGGCCACCACCCCTCTGATAACTACTGAAGATGAAAAGAAATTCAGGCCACGCAGTCACTCTGAGCTGTACAGATCTTCTCCTAGGAGGTGACGGCACTCATAACGGCAATCTGAACCTCCACCTCCCATTCTGCACATACAATCTTACCACCCCCCCTTTATTAATCTTAAAAAAAAAAAAAAAAAATTCAACCCTTTTTGACTTATAATGGGGGGATCCCTGGGTGGGGGTCCCGGAAACAAAACTGGTTAAACCCCCTGCTCTAAACCCCATTTTCTTCTAAATTTCACTTCTCACTATGGGCTTAAATCAATCCTTCATAACGACCATGCCACCCAAA
The DNA here is from genome assembly GCF_963514075.1 of Conger conger. Taxonomy (NCBI): domain Eukaryota; kingdom Metazoa; phylum Chordata; class Actinopteri; order Anguilliformes; family Congridae; genus Conger; species Conger conger. The sequence goes on along the minus strand of NC_083765.1, from coordinate 40,317,776 downwards.
GCAATACGACCCTTAAATTCCCCATTCAAGCCCGTCTCTTAAACCTGGCTCTCAGTGTCCATCACACACAGCCTGGGAGCGTTTCTCCAGATGAGCTCTTAATAACTGGTTTGATTGAGCTCATTAAATATTTACCAGGACATGAAAGGCTGAGACTATAACAGAGAACAAATGTGGTTCAGTAAAATGTAAAAACATAATTCAGCCCATAATAACTGAATGTGGAAAAGTGAAAAGGCCTTATTCCCGCAGACACGGGGCTGAGATGGGTCCTCTGACGGGGGAGGCGTCCAGATAAAGAGCCTGAAAAAAAGAGTGATTTGGGTAATGACAAGGACCTGGACAGCAAGAGCTCCACAGTGACTGGACAGATTCCACCGCTCGCTGCGATTGGCTGTTAACGCCGCTGAGATTCCGTGAGCCGTTCCGGCCCTGTGATGCTGAAAGCCACAGCCGTCTGCAACGCTAAACACTCCATCAATCTGCACTTTTTGGAAGCAAAGCCTACCCCCCCCTCCCTCTTCCTCTCAGGGCTCAGAATAATCTACACTGGTCTTCTCCGCGGAGGGCTGCAGGGGTGTGGGGTCCAGCTGTCAAACAGAGCCCGCAGAATGATCCGGAACCATCTGGACGGGCAGCGGACGGACGAAAGGGAGCGGGCCTCGCGGAACCGGACGCCCTCTCCCGGGGTGCAGAGGAAAGGGCTGCGGCGGGTTAACGATGTGCAGTTTTACAGCCCGCCTCCCAAGACAAACCGCGGCGGAGAATATCGACCCGCGGAGAGGATGGATGGGCAGGAGGAGGGGGGGGAGAGAGGAGCAGCGGGGCGATAAAGGGAGGAGAGAGGAGGATGCCAGGCGTTTACTGCCCTGTCCACTGGAAGAGCTGCTGTGACTGGAGGAGGGGACTGAGATACGAAGAGTGTGTGTGTGAGAGTGTTAGAGAGTGTGTTAGAGAGTGTGTGAGAGAGGGTGTGAGAGTGTGTGAGAGAGTGTGTGAGAGAGTGTGTGAGAGTGTGTGTGAGAGAGTGTGAGAGAGTGTGTGAGAGAGTGTGTGAGAGTGTGTGAGAGTGTGTGAGAGAGTGTGAGAGAGTGTGGGGGAGAGTGTGTGAGTGTGAGAGAGTGTGTGAGAGAGAGTGTGAGAGAGTGTGTGAGAGAGTGTAAGAGAGAGTGAGAGAGTGTGTGAGACAGTGGGTGAGTGATAGTGTGTGAGTGTGTGACTGAGTGAGACATTGGGTGAGTGTGTGAGACAGTGAGTGAGTATATGAGTGTGTGTGTGTGTGTGTGCATGTGTGTGTGTGTGTGTGTGTGTGTGAATGAGTGACACATTGGGTGTGTGTGAGTGTGAGTTTGTGAGACAGTGAGTGAGTATGTGTGTGTGTGTGTGTGTGTGTGTGTGTGTGTGTGTGTGCTTGTGTGCATGTGTGTGTGTGTGTGTGTGAATGAGTGACACATTGGGTGTGTGTGAGTGTGAGTGTGTGAGACAGTGAGTGAGTATATGAGTGTGTGTGTGTGTGTGTGTGTGCGTGTGTGCATGTGTGTGTGTGTGTGTGTGTGTGTGTGTGTGTGTGAATGAGTGACACATTGGGTGTGTGTGAGTGTGAGTTTGTGAGACAGTGAGTGAGTATGTGTGTGTGTGTGTGTGTGTGCGCATGTGTGCATGTGTGTGTGTGTGTGCGTGTGTGTGTGTGTGTGTGTGTGTGTGTGTGTGTGTGTGAATGAGTGACACATTGGGTGTGTGGGAGTGTGAGTTTGTGAGACAGTGAGTGAGTATGTGTGTGTGTGTGTGTGTGTGTGTGTGTGTGCGCATGTGTGTGTGTGTGTGAGTGTGTGTGTGTGTGTGCATGTGTGTGTGTGCGTGTGTGTGTGTGTGTGTGTGTGTGTGTGTGTGTGTGTGTGAATGAGTGACACATTGGGTGTGTGGGAGTGTGAGTTTGTGAGACAGTGAGTGAGTATGTGTGTGTGTGTGTGCATGTGTGTGCGTGTGCGTGTGTGTGTGTGTGTGTGTGTGTGTGTGCATGTGTGTGTGTGTGCGTGTGTGTGTGTGCATGTGTGTGTGTGTGTGTGTGTGTGAGAGAGTTTATGGGGCGGGCTTACTGTGCAAATGAAAGCACCAATGAGAGCGAGACACATCAGTGATGAGAGAGGGATGAGGGCAAGAAACTGAGAAGAGAGGAAGACGGAAAGGAGAGAGGCAGGAGGGTCTCTAAGGCCCATGCAGCCTTCTGCTGGTTGAGGAAGAGGGAGAGGAGGAAGATGGATTTCTGTAGATAAAAATGGGAGAGGGAGTGAGCTTCAGGCTCCAGAGCCAGCAGTTTCAGCGACAGGCGGGCCGGCCCCTCAGACTTCGGCCATTTCATGGGTGCGTCCGGGGCGATTGATAGCAGATGCTGGTTACGCGCGCGCCATGTTGACGACAGGCTGTAACAAACGCTCCGCTAACATAAGTTGCAGCAGTGGCAACCCCTGTAAAACATGGTCTTAAAATCGAGGGGTGCATTCCAACACCCCCGTGGTTCTGGCTTGGAGGCCCCCGCCCCCCTCTGAGACTGGTCTGAGGTTTCGGTCTGGCTGAATCTGTGCCTTGACTGCGGCTGTTACCAGTGTGTGTGTGTGTGTGTGGGTGTGTGAGAGATAGTGTCACAAAATGGCCACTGGAGGGAGAAGGAGAGTTCAACCAATAGGACCAGTCTTATTTATTACACATATTAATGTTTGTACATATATAGTACTTACATAACATTAGCTTTGCTAAAACTGCCAAACTCTAATAATGTCCATGGTCCACCATCAAGGCCTTTCAGTGAGGTCTATCTTCTGGAGTGTGGAGATTCTCTCACTTCAAAATTAAAGTCTGACTGAAAATTTTTAGGCCTACTTTATAGACAAGCATTTAGTCAAGGGGTCGGGAACCCTGGTCCTGGAGAGCCACGGGGTGTGCTGGCTTTTGTCGTTACTCAGCACTTAATTTATCAATTAAAGCAGTTAATTACACCGTTAACTCGCCTCACCTGGTTTCATTGGTCTGAATTGGTTGCTGATTTTAAGGCGAAAACAAGAACCAGCACACCCTGCGGCTCTCATGTGATGAGCAGTGCAAACATGAAGCAGTTCACCGCACAAATGACTCCGTTAGCAGACCCTGTGCCAGTTGGGAACCTGTAATGTGAGAGAGGGTGTTTGGTCTCAAAACTCAAATGTGAGTTTTATGCAAACGAAACATGAACATAAAACCGCTTTATTGCCATAAAAAAGACACCAAAATGAATGTGATGCTCAATTTTCAGCTCTTTTGTTCAAAAAACGTCTCTCGGCACAATAATGATTCACTGAAAGATGATTCCGCCCAATTAAAATGCAATTTTTCTGCTCTGAAACGTTATTATTTGGACAGGAGAAGAATGGTAATAGGTGCTTGTATTACAAAACAGTACAGGGTTTTGTGTTTGTTTTTGGCTATAGTGGGTGTTTGTGGGATTAAATTATGAATAAAACTGTCAGTGTGTCACAAGTGTGTGTGTGTGTGTAAAAGCGAGAAGCAAAACTTGTTTCTGAGGTACCATTGCAATGTAGTGTATGAATAATCATGGGCACATCCAAAGATAAGGTTCTGGGCTAAGAGGATACATGAATTAAAAAAAGCCTGTACACTAAACACACCTTTATCCCAATATCCCAGCACCACCCCCTATCCACCTCCCAATATCCCAGAACCACCCCCTATCCACCTCCAAATATCCCAGCACCACCCCCTATCCACCTCCAAATATCCCAGCACCACCCCCTATCCACCTCCAAATATCCCAGCACCACCCCCTATCCACCTCCCAATATCCCAGAACCACCCCCTATCCACCTCCAAATATCCCAGCACCACCCCCTATCCACCTCCCAATATCCCAGAACCACCCCCTATCCACCTCCCAATATCCCAGAACCACCCCCTATCCACCTCCAAATATCCCAGCACCACCCCCTATCCACCTCCCAATATCCTATGCACCACCCCCTATCCACCTCCAAATATCCCAGCACCACCCCCTATCCACCTCCCAATATCCCAGAACCACCCCCTATCCACCTCCAAATATCCCAGCACCACCCCCTATCCACCTCCCAATATCCCAGAACCACCCCCTATCCACCTCCCAATATCCCAGAACCACCCCCTATCCACCTCCAAATATCCCAGCACCACCCCCTATCCACCTCCCAATATCCTATGCACCCCCCCCATCCACTTCCAAATATCCTATGCACCCCCCCCTATCCACCTCCAAATATCCTATGCACCCCCCCTATCCACCTCCAAATATCCTATGCACCCCCCCCTATCCACCTCCAAATATCCTATGCACCCCCCCCATCCACCTCCCAATATCCTATGCACCCCCCCCTATCCACCTCCAAATATCCTATGCACCCCCCCCATCCACCTCCCAATATCCTATGCACCCCCTCCTATCCACCTCCCAATATCCTATGCACCCCCTCCTATCCACCTCCCAATATCCTATGCACCCCCCAGTGGCCATCTACCCCGCATTTCATAAGGAGCCTGTTCATATGGACTGTGACAGCTTTTTAATGACTTTATTAGCCGGTGTACATAATGACATTATCATCAGATCTAGCACCAATGCTCGCAAAAGAGCGAGAGAGAGAGAGAGAGAGAGAGATCAACTCATCACCCTCCTCTCAAACTGATCCTATGAGGAGAGGCCCTGGCATCAAAACTCTCTTAAAGGCAGCCATGTTCTTCATAAAAAGAGGATAAGGTCACATTAGGGGAGAGAAAACATGGCTTTAATGACACAGACTAATGATAGGTGATGCACTTCCATTCTACTCCAACCTCAGAGTAAGATGATAAAAAAAACCCTGTGCTTCAACACAAATAGGTTTTTTTCTCACAGGTCATAAAAGCACAGAACAATATTAATACATGTAACCCTATATTTTACAGATTTATTTTACAGATTAGTTACTTGCCGCTATGGTTCCTGTAGCTCACAGTGCCAAATTACACTGAACCGACTTGGAATTAGATCACCTTACAGACATTCTATACCAAGAGGATCCTCCATTAAAGCTTATAACTCATTTGTCAAGTATTAAATAAAATTACATGGGTTACATAACTTGGGGAAAGATGATGAATTGGAGATTCTATGCCGAAATATTGCTGCATTTGACCAAATCCCCCTTACAGCACCCAGGTCTGAAAGTTGCACACAGTAGTACAGTACCACTCAAAGCAGAAGTGCAGATCCAGAGTCTACCCTGGCCTGATCTGGATCACGGTGATAATGAGGGATCTTTACCTGCTGTGATGTCATACACACGGCGACACGCTAAGGCGGAGCAGCAGCGGTACTTACGGAAGGTCCTAGAAAAGAGAAGACGGAGGATACAATGAATATAAGACATCAGAACAAGAATGAACACTTTTGTATATTCAGTACAATCTTTCATCATACAGTACTATAGCATGCAGACTATAAATAATGCAAACACTCCAAGGCTTTAGAAGTATCCCAGTTTGTTGCTGATTACATCCTACTGTTTCATTTCAACACAGTTGCAAACATCTCAGGTTCATTTTTTTGACCTGTATCATCCAACTCTGGAACATCATGATAATCCCACTCCATCACATTCAGAAGCAGTATACTCAGGCCAGCCAATCACATTCCACTACATTTGAAGCATTTAGCCGACGCTCATATCCAGATTTAGAAATAGATTCTAAATTCTAGATTCCTTAAAAATTTTAATCTGTTTCTAAAGCCAGATATCTGCCAAGCGTTTCAGGTTCAGTATGTCCCTCAGGGGCACAGCCACAGAGCCACGGCTGGGAGTGAAACCCGAAACCTCTGCATGGCAAGCCCAGGTTGACCGGCCCTAAAGCCTGGTTTACACTTCATCATACAACACTTGCAACAAGCATCACACAACGTTTTGCATTTATACTTGTGGTGAAGGGTTCTGCACTCACAGGTAACAAGACATTAAACAGCTGATGCTTCACTTTTGAAAACATGGCGTAGCCTGGTGTAGCCTATCCATGGTGATGAATTTCAGTGTTGCTGTCCAATCAACGCTGTGCAACAAAATTCCACAGGTGCGCGACACTGTACAACACTTTTCGCTAGGGTTGTGCGACGGAATATAAATCAGGCTTAACCATTGCACTAAAATGTCGCCCCACACCATGTGTATTTCCAGAAGCATCCACCATTTCCTGGCTACCGGGCTTGTGCTGATATAATAAATATGCCTGAGGTGACACAGCCATGTTTTTCCCATTACTGACACTCAGAGGGGACCAGCGTGTGCGCTGAACACAGAGTGAGCTGTCTGAACCGCAGCCAATCATTAGCCCTCGTTAGGACCAGGCCACCACACACACCCCAAACCACTGCGCTTTTATTTCACAGAAAAAGACACTGCGCTTTTATTTCACAGAAAAAGACGCTGCGCTTTTATTTTACAGGAAAAGACACTGCGCTTTTATTTTACAGGAAAAGACACTGCGCTTTTATTTTACAGGAAAAGACACTGCGCTTTTATTTTAGAGGAATATTATGGTTTCCCCCTGCATCTGCACAATCGCACAGCCATTAAGCGGTTAGACGCGCTTCAGACAAACTCGAGTTATAAACTCGCCACAGTATGAATAGGTGGAGGAAAGCTGGACATGAGGGCAGAAAACATGGAACCCGTTGAAAAAGGCACATTCTGCTCTCGCTCAGGTGTGGATTTGCAGTAAGGGAATAATCTACCTTGTCTGTATACCTTAACACACACTTTGATATTTTAGTCAAAAAGATTTGGGAAAGTGATGCTCACTGTAATGTGCTGTCAGGATTCTTTTGCCCTTTTCCATGGAATGAAAACTTCCCAGGGCAGCCTTTAGCCTAGTGGCTAAGGTATATGACTGGGACCCAGAAGGTTGGTGGTTCAAGCCCACACAGCTGTTGGGCTCATGAGCAAGGCCCTTAACCCCACATTGTTCCAGGGGTATTGTCCCCTGCTAAATCTAATCAACGAAAATGCTTTGGATAAAAGTGTCAGCTAAATAACAAATTATTATCATTATATTCTCGCAAGAGAATTTAGGCTTATTTATAATATTTCGAAGGAGAGACAAACTCAGAGACTGAACATTCAGACAGTCTGAAAATCTCTCTGAAAGCTAGTATGAGCGGCAGGTTGTTACAGTTCATGGTCATACATATCAAAGAGATGAGCTGAGTGGCTGGCACAAGCTCAATTCAATTCAACTTTATTTGTATCGTGCTTTTTACAGAATACCAAATATCACGAAGACGCTTTACAGAGTAGCAAATGGTCTTGCTCCTCTGTGAGAGCCCATGCAGCAAGTGTGCGTGACATCCCTTACACAGAGACATGCACATACACACAACCTGCAGGAAATGGTTGTCAGAAAAATAATGCCACATATTCGTGGTACTGATAAAACTGGTGATAATAAATAAACGATTTAAAAAAAGGAAATCAGTGTCCATTGAGTCCAGGGGCGGCCTGTAGTGTAATGGTTAAGGTAAATGATTGGGACATGGAAGGTCGGTGGTTCTAATCCTGGTGTAGCCACAATAAGATCCGCACAGCCGTTGGGCCCTTGAGCATGGCCCTTAACCCTGCATTGCTCCAGGGGAGGACTGTCTCCTGCTTAGTCTAATCAACTGTACATCGCTCGGGATAAGAGCGTCTGCCAAATGGCAATAATGTAATGCAATTGTGCCATTGTTGGTAATTGCCTTCACAGTCCATCTCAAGCTTCAGTTCTTAGAACAGGCCCTGTCTCACTGCACTTTTCAGAGTATTGGACTGTACAGTGCAGTCCATAAGTATTTGGACAGGGACATATTTTGTCATTTTGGCTGTGTATTCTAATGTGTTCAGACTAATCAGAAACAGCTGAGAAGCCAACTGTTAAATTGTCATATAATGGGGGACTATGTTTAAAAAGGTAAAAAAAATGTTTTCATTATTTAAAAAATGTCTTTCCAACAAAGATCAGCGAATTAATCATATTTTACACCACGACCGATTCACTCAAATTATACACTACAATAAAATGGTACAAGACAACAACATTTATCAGCTGCTGATGATATCATGGAAAATGGCCAAAAATGACAGATCATGTAAATGATCTATTATCTACCGAAATAATTCAGAGCAGAAGTTGGTCTGACATCCAGAAACAGATACGATCCTCATTACCCATCCCTGCACCACACCAAAGACCAAGGAGCCCAGCTCAGGGGCCTAATCACTCTCTTCTACTGGGGTACGCTTCATTTGCCAGCAGACTTTCCAGTTATAACTTGTGTCTGAAGTCAGCTAAGTCTGCTCCAGCTCCATATTGTTTCTCTTTCCCATTGTATATCAGTCTCTGAGATTAAATTCAGGAGCATGCTGGATTTATCCTCACGCCTGCAGCATTTTGATACATTTACTGCCTCCGCCGTTACAATCCACCCCCCCTCAGCGGCTTCTTTCATTTTCTGACGGCAGACTTATTCACGATCTCATCAAAATTCAATAAAAAAAAGTTTCTATAACTTTCAATACTGGACAGCATTGTGCTCAAGAGCACTTCTGTCAGCCTCTGCTGAATGTGCAGTGTGTAATATAGAAGGTTTGCAGAATTAACTTGTGACTTTCAGATTTTTGTTACTCTGGTCCTTACCCCCGGATTGTATTTGCATACACTTTCTGTGACAGTGAAGGAACATTTTTGTTCTTCAAGGATCAAATTTCCCAAATGTACCCTGAAAGTACACTCATTTTCTCTTTGTACCCCTAGCCAGTAATATAGAATTAGTTTGAGTACACTTTCCGTGCAAAATGATTTTACAATTTTATTGGATACTGCCCCAGCAAAACCTTTCGTACCTTTATTTCTGAGAGTGTATCATAAGTATGATAGAAAAGTGACTAGAGTGGATCTAGAAGCTGGACTTTAGAGACCTGCATCTGAACTTTCTAAAGACATCCTTTCTGCAATATCTTCCAATGTGTAGCGTAAGACTGCTGATTTGCTTCAAGCGTTTTTCCTCTCTCTCCCCCAAATGGGAACGGCGAGCGGTATTCTCCAGTGGCGGTTAATGAAGTTGGGGGAGCTCAGAACATGATGTGCTCTCCTCAGAAGGAAAAGGTGTGATGTCAGACCAGCGCGGTAAAGGAGCAGACGTGAGTCACAGGAACTGCCTCCATAAGCAGCAGCCTGCTAAAATAACTTTTGGGGAATGGGGGTGGGAGCTGCTGGTGAACAATGACACTGAGACATGGTCATTCCAAACAACTGATACCTGCTCTCCCTGGGAGACACGGCACTCAGACACATGACGGCCTGCAGGGTTGGCCAAAGGGGCGACTTACTGTCTACTAACAAGCATAATGGCAAGCTTGCGTTACTTACTATTCCATGCTCCTTGTACGGCATCTCATGTCATTTAAACATCACTTAATTTGCACCAACACCTTACTACAGTGTCTATGGTTTCTGCTTTCACCTTAAATCCTAAAATTACTTTGGGGAGTGGGGGAGGGGTGAGTCACTGGTGAACAGTGACAGTGAGACACAGTCAGCTCTATCTGCTCTTATCTCCCTCCAACATTTCATCTCCATCAAGCATTTGGGTTTAGGAGCTATGCACAGTTTGCTATAGAGCCAATTTACAATTATACCAAACCTGGAGTCAATTCTCAGTTCTTGTGCTAAGTTAGAGTTAGAGCTCATCATCTCAATGGAGGCCATGCCCACAAAATTCATTTTTTAACAAAGTAACTTGCTGATTTTGGAACAATCTAGCTGTGGTGAACGCATGCAGAGAAAAGACAGCATGCCCCACAGCAAAAGGAGGGACTGCTAGTCAAAATGGATGCCAATGTCAAAATCAATGTGCACTGCACAGACCCAGTTAGAAAACGCTTTTTGGAGTGTTTGCCACTTTAAGTGTTTTCCCAGAAAACCCCTCACAGGAGTCAGTAAGCCTTCCGTGGAACACTTGTGGGGCATTTACATCCGCTGTTAATAAGCTTGGGTTTTATACGGACGTGTTCATCTGCCTCGCAGGGAAAGAGACCGAGGATGTGAGACAAACATAAAAGGAGGAGGAGAATACGCAGCGGCCGACTAAATCGTCCACATCGCCGCTGAATGTGCTGATCGATGAGATACGGAGCAAACAGCCGTAAAAACACATCATCCGTCTGTCTGCCGTGCTCCTGTGGAAGACCGAGGAGGGAGGGATGGAGAGTTATTACTGCTGGAAGCCCCATTCACACTCCCCTCTCAGCCTGCCGCTATTCCGCCATAAACATCTCTTTCTGACGTGGAATATAAATATATTTACCCAGCATTTCAGACTCATGCACACAAGAGAGTTTGATTTATGAATATATTATTCCTACACTGAGCATTTCAGACTTACAAGCATTTGATTTAGGAACATATTATTCCTACACCTAGTATTTCAAACACACACACACACACACACACACACACACACAAGAGTTTGATTTATGAACATATTACTACAAGTACACCTATCATTTCAGACTTACACACAAGCCTGTGATTTATGAACATATTATTCCTACACCTAGCATTCCAAACACATACACACAAATGCTTTTAATTTATGAGCATATTATTACTACTACACCTGTCATTTCAGACTTACACACAAGCCTTTGATTTATCAGCATATTATTACTACGACACCTGGCATTTCAGACTCATGCACATAAGAGTTTCATTTCTGAACATACTATTCCTACATTTCACACTTCATTTGATTTATGAGCATACTGCTATTACTCTGAACTCTGCTATTATGATGAACATAGTTTTGGGAATTTGTACATGCATAAGTATTTGAATAATGATGAAACTACCACCACTGCCAGTAATACCAATACGTTCACTAATATTGATGTAAATACTTGTAGTAATATTTATACCAATACCTGTAGTAATACTGATAGCAATAGTACTGCTGACACTAACATTGATACTAACCTAACACTAATCAGAGTCAGAGCCTTCAGCCTCTGAAGTAATGGCATAGGCCAGAATAGCCTCGTCAGTAGAGGATAGTTTCAAGGACCCCTACATTCACCCCTCACAAATTATTCTCCCCCCTATAAGGCCCCTACTACACCCTCCAACACTAATCCCCCTCACACACTGCCCAGTTTTCCACTTCTAATCCAGGACAATACCATTCACATTTTGGATGCAATCTCCGCTGTCAAACATCTCAAACTCCAGTCCTGGGGTGGGGGGGGAGGGAGTTTGAGCAGGGATACAGTACAGTGTTGGCTGCTTTTAGCGGTGCAGTCCTTAAGTGCTTAATTTAAATGAGGTGCTGGCTGATGAGTCCACACACCTCGTCTCCAAGGCCCTGACTGCCTGCTGATTGAGAGGAAACCACAGGAGATCCCTTTCATTCCAGCGAGCGCTTCCACCTGGGCCAGAACCGTGTGGAAAGCTTTTGGACTCTGCGCCGGCCACCCATCAGGTCACTTATAAACCGGCAGTGTCTTCACAGTGGAACTCCAAGGACAAGCTGCCCAGAACGGTCAAGTTCAATCGCACATTTACAAACAGACCTTCAGCCGGTTTGTTGGAAAAACACCAGTGTACCAGACAGGAATTACTTTGAGTATTCCCCCCCGGGTAAACACCTGAGCGATTCCCCCGCAGATTTTCCCTTCCTCGCTGTACGTCCTTGGCTAGCGGGATTCTCGGAGCGTTTCTAAGACGGGATGAAAGTGCTCGCCGCCCTGGGCAGACACCGCGTTTGGGAAGGGTTTGTGGGGTTCTCTCACGTCTGAAAACACACGCTTGAGTGTCTCTGAGGTCCGAAGCCATGATGGCTTTTAAAAATAACCATCATCCCTCTCTCCTCGTGTACACACGCATTAATGGGAGGGAGGGGAGGAGGGAAAGGGGGGCAAAGCACACTTCAGGAGAGGAATGTAATCCTCACCATGAACTGAGTCACAGAGGTGCCACAGTGTCCTCATTCATATAGAGAAGGGCTTCCTAAACTATCAAAGCCTACTTCCAAAGTAAATGGCCTACTACCAGAGTTGGATGAAGGCTAGCCTTCCTGCATGGAATCAAATTAAATTACATTAAAGTTATTCAGCTGAAGCTTTTATCCAAAACGACTTACAGTTGATTGCAGGGGGGATTACGGACTCAGTGAGGAACTGCAGCATCAGACCCAGCCGTGCGGTCACATTAAAGCACACAGAAGCCCCCTCTCAAATTAAAATTGATTAAATTCCATAAGCTAAAATTGATTAAAATCACTGCCTTTCATAGCATGTTGACCCATCCAAGCATTCCGACCGCCCGTCCTAGCATTCTGACAATCCATCTCATCATTCTTACAGTCTGTCCTAGCATTCCAAATGCCTGTCCTAGAATTACAACTGTTTGACCTACAATACAGATTGTCATAGCATTCCGACTGCCCATCCTAGAATTTCAACTTCCCGACTGCCTGTCCCAGACCTCAGGCAAAGCCACTATCCAGGCAAAGGACAAAATTATGAACACGTTCTCGGACTGCTGTGCAGGCAGCACGTGTGGTAATCGATGTCATGCCAGAGAAAAACCCAGGATAGGCACTTTTCTATGAGTAACCTGCTCCCGCTCACACTGTGCCATGGAGAAGAGTGGGAACATTCAGATTAATGGATTCATTGTAATATAAACTACGCTCTTTGGCTCCTGCTGGGGTGCTTTCACATAAGAAATAAGTCACTTCTCAGATGACTGGCCAGATACATATTTCTGGGGTTAAAACAATATAAAGAGTCTGATTATGACAGTACCAATCCATCATCTCTCAGGAGTGGAATATCGAGCTACTGGCCAAAGCTCTTCTCCAGTCTTGACTAAACAAGGGAGAATACATCAATGTTCCATTGCTTCTGCCTGAAACCCAAAATGCACGCTCAGCACAATATCAAGTATTCAAACCGTGTTGGTTTTAATCAAGGCAGCGCGCACAAACAAGCAAAGTTGTGGTAAAACTGTGGGGGTACATTCATCCATTTCAGCTTGTATTACACTGAAGCCATTAACATAATTAAATACCGTGGCAAAAATCTATTTTAGTAACGGCCGAGTATGCTGTTAGGAAAATACATTCAAATTTTGATTAGAATTTTTTAAATAAGTTTGTGACATTTCAAGAAGGAACACTTGATTCACTTTAAATCACAGTGCGGGTGTGAATTTTTATTTTTTTTCCTGAATAGGCTGAGGGAGGAATTTGTTGTTCCTCTATAAAGGGCAAATGTAGTTACTGTTAATTTTATTAATAGTACTACTTTTATACTGCCTATAAAGTCAGCAGGGGACATGATTCCTAGTTTATACTCCCCAAAAACTGTTGGCATTATGGATACTGGAAGATGGCACAAACTAGGAATGCTTTCATTTTTTTTCTTTTAATTTGGCTCAATCTTACGGACAGTCTTCACAATAAGATCAGTGCAGGTGTTGGGCCCTTGAGCAAGGCCCTTAACTCCTGAGGAGGATTGGCCGCTGCTTAGTCAACAAAGACGTTTTGGATTAAAGCATCAGCTAAATAACTAATGTAACTTGTGCATTGTCTTCGCAAAAATCACCATACCGGCAATGCCAGGTAAAATGAGCAGTTGGCCTCCGTATAAAGACACTTGTTCTTTTGTACCTTGCGACTGGACCTGGCATCCTAATACTCAAAAAAAGACATCCTCCCTTCCCCTCACTGGCCTGTTCCCCCCATACTTCCACATAGGAGGGTGGTTGTGAAGGAAAGGAGGATACATTTTTCATGTACTGGGTGTTCAAATCCCAGTCACGCCACTGCTGGCTATGACTGGAGGTCCGCATGGGTGAGACAATTGGCTCAGCCTCGCCGGGGAATGATAGGCGGCAAGCCGGAAATTTCCATTGGGCTCATCACTCTCTAGTGGCCACTGCTGGTCAGACCAGGCAACTGCGGACACATAAACCAAGAATATGCTGCCCTCGTTCTCCTCCGAGGATGTGGGCAGTATACGATTGGTGGCGCGTCTGCCGGGTGGAAAATAGTGAGAATAACACTTGTTGGCTTTGAATAGGGTCATTGGCAGAAGATCAAAAAGTTCAGTTGAGTTTGGGGTTAAGGAAAATGGGAAAAACAAATCAGGGATAAAATAGAACTGAATAAATTATATAAAGAAAAGAAAAGTTGAACAGTAGCCTCTTGCAGATTAATTGGCAGTGAACGGTGAACTTTCACTGCTCACAAAAGTAGGAAATGAAATAATATAAACATCGTTGTAAGAGCTGGGCCTCTCCAGGCCAGCGAGCCAGCCAGACGGAGGAAGCTGAGGCAGTTTAAACAGACAGTGACGGACGGCGTCTGTAGTCTTCACAAAGGCCATAAATTCAGGAAATGACCGCATGCGTCAGACTCCACTCTTTAAAATTCAAGAGATAACCATTCCATACCCTCGAAACCCTGCCTATAGACTCTCAATTAATTTGCAAGCTTGTTGGAAAACACAATCCCTATAAAGACCAATCTGCATTACACCAAAAATGATATGAGAAAGGTCGAAAGCACCCACCAATGAGCGTCATGATCAATGCGATGGATTGTGTCTCGTCTTTAGGGAGCAACCCCTTTCCCCTACACACGGGACGGAATGTGGAACGTGAAAAGAACACGTGTCGAAAACGCCAAAGGTGCGTGCGTGAGACAGGAAGTAGGGACCGACACTGTCAACGCGGGCGAGGAGCCCCACCCACCTGCTTCGCCGTCCTTGCCTCTACGCCCTCGTTTCCCTGGGGGTCCTGGGGCAGGAGAGAAAACACCGTTAGCATTTTTAATGTTTGACGTGCACCGACTCACGGCGCAACTGTAGTCTAAATATACTTTACCAATTTCAGATCTGTTTCATCGACACAGATGAAGCCAAATCCTAAACGTAATTCAATTTTGAATGGAGATTCTCATTTGAGTCCAGGATTAAGCTTAATCTGTGTTTGTGAAGCTGGCCCTCAGTGTGTTCTCAAAAGGAGAGAGAGAGAACTAAAAGGTAGAGATATAGCCTGGCTACGTCCTAGCCGTCTAAAAAACTAACTTTTCAACGAAATGTAGCCGGGTTTTCACCTGAACAGCGTGCCAGTGACTTTCCACAACAAAAATGTTCACTGGTGTCACTCTCCTGGTTTCACTTACACCTATCTGAAGCGGGGTTGTTTCGGATCAGAGACTCATTCCTAATTACTTTTTATTACAATGGTCATTTTTCGCGATGAACACGCCCCCACACACTTTCCATAAGCTACGATCTGCTGGAATTCAGGGGGAAAAGACTAAAGCAATTATACGGATTGTTAACTTCCACATGCTGGGAACTTTACCTAAACCCTGGAACTACTGGAAGTCTTCAGTGTTGTCCAATTACTTATGAAACGACACGGCCAAAGACGTAAAATTACCTTCCTCAAGGGGCACGGAAAGCCATTTTAAAAACCAACAGCTGTCAGCTGTGAGCCTTTGGTGTCGACTTGAGTATTAGGGCTATGGAGGAGGCCAGGCCGAGCAGGGAACCGAATGGCCCTCATCAACACTAAGTGCCACAGACTCCAGCCTAAAAACTATAATCCCAGCCTTAAGTGCCAAGTTTTTTGTACACTGCTCAAAAACTATTTTAAAGACAAAAACCTGAGTCTCAAAAGAACAAGGCAATTAAAGCACGCACATAAGTGCTGAAATATGGCTGGATAGAGAAGAAACTGAATAGAGTAATATATATTTTACAGCTTTAAATTTATATTTGAAGGCCTGGTGATCTTTAGCACAAGGGTATGATGGAGATTTTGCTATCACCTTTTATTAAATCTCATGGTTCTCTTCCCTTTATATCACCATACACAATTTCTAAATTGCCATCATCCATAAAAAGCTTAAAAGAAATATAAACTGGCAGGCTTATTTTGTGTTATATGATGTACTCCAGGTCCCGTAGAGTAAATATTCATAACAGAACAGGCCTGTATCATGAGCACACTCGCCTTATTCTCATCAATTCACCCAAAAATGACATGTTTCACATCTTTGCTGACAAATGTTCAAATAATCTCCACAGACAAGAACTTAGCCAAGGTGTCATACAAGAAAAACTACTTTCGAAAATGTGAATAAAAACGACTCCTGAAATTTGCACTGAACATGAAAGGAGCAGCTGTAAAAATGTGTGGGTTTGAAAATGTCTGAACAACTGGTGATGTCCCTGTTACAGGAGGCAACTTGAACCCCTTGAACCACCAAACATCTGCCATTGGGTGCTTTGTTGTGTCTCATTGTGTGTCTAAGCAGAGTTGCCTCAGCAAAAATCTATTTGCGTGAAGAAATGTGCATGTTGTTGCACGAGGAAGCCTACTGAGAAGAACAGGGTGAAGTGGTGATGGCACACGCTCTGCCGAGCATTAGCGATGTTGGTTATAAACATTTTGCGACATTTCCCCTGGGTGGCTGCAGAACGGGGCAAACCGTGTCCTCCCTTCCATCTTTAACCCCGAACCGCAGCAGCCTCTGGAACCACCGCGGTAAAGAAGACGCTGTGCGTCCATCAGCACTGTACGCGTGCCGGTCGGTAACAGCGACCGAATACTCCTCCTCTGTTTGAGAAGCAGCGGGAGAACATCCGAGGGGGGAGACTGCGGTTTCTCACAAGCGCGCTGGCCATAAAGGCCCCGTTTGTGTTAGAGGAGGTGTGTTCGGGGTTCAAACAGGCCGCACAGGGAATACATCAAACATCACAGAGCGACCTGCAAAAACAAGCAAGATCTCCCCTCCCTGGCTCTCCGCTCATGCGGCTGTACCGACAGCCTTTTCCTGGTCCCTACAGAGCGCAAGCTCACTTGTTTTGGAAAGTTTCGCTTCTTGTGTATCATTTAATACATGTGCAATAGGAAGTTTGGCCTGCCTGTTTGAAGCGTGTCCAGTCTGATTAAAAATAAGCTCTCCAAAAAGGTAAATTCAACAATAAATTAAATGCACTCACAGTGCAGTGTTTAAAAGATCACAATGCTTAGAATTTAACCAGAACTGAGTTTTTGCCTTGCAAAATTACATGCATTTATTTGGTTGATGTGTTAAATGTTTTTCATTTCAACACAAAATGTACTGTAAATACAACAATACCAATGGAGATGATGAAGGCCCCACACTGCTGCATCGTGTTTAAGAATAGTTTCCAGCACATCTTTACAGTGTGGCAGTGCAGTCAGACGGTTAGGGGAATAGTTCCTCGCAGGGGTTGCAGGTTTGATTCCCAGCTGGGACCCCCATGTATTCCTGAACTTCCTGCACTTATCCTGAACCACCTCAGGAAAACATCCCGCCTCATTAATGGACTGTCAAGACCAGGGCTATAAGGCAGATACGCCGTCTGCTACATGCAATAAATCTGGACAAAGCAGCTAATGTCTTAAAACCTGTTTGATTTTGGGCCGAGCCCGATTCCCACGGGGCCACACAGAGGGACGTTTGAGTGCACTGACCGAGGGTAATGGGACAGAGGAAGGGTAAACTGAGGCCTGGTGTCCATGGAGCCGCACACCTTTCCCATTACAGACTGCAGTCGCTTCCGATGGAAGCGCACGGCTGGTTCGCATTAGTGTAGGAAGCTGCCACGGCCTCTCTCTTCCTCCCTCTGTCCAGAGCAGCCAGCAGGTGCGCCTTCATCCATTTCCACAGAGTTCATTACGAAGCCCGGTCCAGGTGCTAATTATTGCAGTGCGGAGACGGCCCATTCAAATCTGCTGTCCGCCTACGTCGACCGTTCCAGCCTGAATTCTGCCGACCGCCCCCTCGCCCCTGTAAACACACCCCACACTGCACACCTGTGGTTCACACCACCTTCGGGTGCTCAAACGCAGCCTCCAGCCCCTGCACCATACTACCGCAGCGTTCCTCACAAACCAAGTCTCAAAACTAAACGCTAAGCAATATTATAAATAACATACAGTATGCCCAGTTTGAATATAAACCAATCCACACACATTCCACACTTCTGATTTGTTTCACTGGAAAAGTCATATATATATATATAATCATATATAGCCTACAACAAAGATAATATCAAAGCCAAAATCAAAAAAAAATATGGCAAGCTACATAAATTGCACTGTACGAGAATGAAACTCCTAAAGACACTATGGAAAGGTGATGGAGGGGAAAGTATTTGGGGCAGAGAATGTGACAGATAATGTACAAGCAAATGACATAGCACCTAAGCACACACACGACTGCCAGCCCTGTCTAAACTTACTCCAGACTTACTACGGAGTAAGACTAAACAATCAGAATAAAAAATGTGCTTCTCTAAACACAACACACTAAACACTAAATTAAACACACACTTGCACACACAAATGCACACACACACTGGCACTCACAATGGCCTCTCTATATACCTCATACACTGTGAGCCACAGGGGCAGAAATGCCAAACATGGCTATATTAGGAACATGTTGTGATTGGCTGGGAACATCTCCGGTGACCCTGCCCAAGTTCTGCATAAATACCACCATCTTATGGCACCAGAGTGGAACTAATCGACACAGTTTACACTCAGACTGAGGTACACTTCTATTCCCCCAGTCTGACAGAATTAAGACTACATTCATTAGAGTTCTTTTTTTGACTTATTGGTCTTCGGCTGCTGTAGCCTATCCACTCAGAGGTTTGATGTGTTGTGAGTTCAGAGATGCTCTTCTGCATACCACTGTTGTAATGCGTGGTTATTTGCGTTATTGTCACCTTCCTGTCAGCTTCAACGATGCCCCAGATTCTAGACTCATACTCAGCTCCTGGGTTTCATCATCATTGGTCCTTAAAGGATAATCACACTCTCAATCAAATTTTTTTTTAGCTGCATGTTTCCATGCCGACTAAATAGTGAAACACTTTAATCAATGCCATTATAAAAGTGTGTTCTGCTGCCCTATAAGATACTTCCTGCTGTCCGCTCTGGCCCGACCCCAATCATAATGGCAGCATACCTCCTTGTTTTCAGTGTACCTCCACATTATGTATAGATGTCAATCAAAGATAGAGTCAATAAATTGTTGATGCCCACAAAAATGCCTAATTTTCAAAGTCGGAAAACCAGCCATTAAGGATCAACACTACATCGAACACTGCTGGCACCTGACTGGTTAGAGAATACTCAATGTAAATTAGATTAACACACCTACTCCACCCACACCAGAACACACAATTTTCACATAACTAAGAGATGTTCCCGTTGACCCTAAATGACTTTCATATCACTATATAGTGCTTCCCCATAGCACATCCCATCCAATGGCACAGTTCAGCTCTTGGTCACTCCCCCAAACTGCAATTTTTGACCTGCATTTCTGAAGTAAACATCCAGACTCCAGCTGTAAAAGTAGACAAAGTGCCAAACACAACATGATAGAAACCTACATGGCCTGTCTGTGTGAACTCTAGTCCCTGCTTCTGTATAGGAGCGATCCATTTCCGTAAATCATGCTGAACATCCACTTTCTGCAACACATCAGAGCCTGAAATCAATCTGAAGACACAGAGCATGCTTTATACTTATGTTCAGGATCCTAAAGAATGGAATATCACAGGAACGCATTTAAAAAAATGTGTTGTGTGTGGAGAACATTTGAGGTAGCGACAAGATGCATTTGTTTCGTATAAACCAATCATTATAACGGTAATTCTTTTCAAAAAACATAAAAAGCATTAAATTACTCCTGTAATAGATGCAGTGGTGCTGATATTACACGTAATTTATTCATTACTGCTTTAATGGAGTTTTAAATATTTAAATGCTTTCTGAAAAGCATGCAATTTCCTTGTTCAGATTTATATGCCACACTTTGATGAATTCACACATTACCATGACAACGTGGAACATTGTGGTAAGAGGAAGAGGCATAATTAAGTCGGTGACAAAGATGAAGTCTGTGTTCAATTAGGATTTCACCCCCTTTTGACAGGAAGCAGGGAGTGTTTAAAATGAGTTTGGGCATTTCATTTGCATGATGATGATACAGTCACTGTATAGGGAGACTGAAGACTATAACCGCACTGGAACAGCTCCACGACCGTTTTGACCTCAGTCATACAGAGTAGTTTTAAATTATAGGCTTCCATATTTGTTTCTTCTGAAACTTTTACTGTCCAATTCTAATGGCCAGAGTTGTCCAAAGCAATTCCACTTACTCAGCCCGCCAAATGCAATGAACTGCATTAAAGCACAGAATATAAGCAACAACCCTTAGACAACTGAGACAACAAAATAACACATTTCACTTTATATACATTATGTACAAGCCTACAGCCCTAATTCAGCAAGTAAATGAATTAATTATATAATCAAGATCTGAGGCTGGAATAAAAACCAGCATACATGTACACACGGCCCTCCATGGCAGTGTGAGACCACTTCTCCAAAGCAGGCAGATACTCATTTTCACTCTGGGAGGAGTTGGGCATGGCTGTGCCCCCTCCAGAAATCAGAGGAAATGTCTGGGGGGCAGGCCTAATTCACCATCTGAGTCCGGGACACGGCTAGGCAATGAAATAACCTGCACAACACGCTCTCTCATTGGGAGATGATACGACCAATCACACAACCAGACTCTCGGTTTAAACTGACTTTGTTGTGGTAAGGAGACAGTATGACAGTATGCCTGATGGTATCCATTCAACTCTTGGTAACACTTTACAATGAGGTTAAATGCATTAACTAATGTAGTTAACTAACCAACTAAATACCAATAAGTTAATCTGTGCCACTTAACCGTGATACCATGTATCATGTTACCTATATATTAGTTGATACCGATTCATATTGGAATTAAAAAATTTAATGTATTTGTTCATGGATTACTAATTATCACATGGTTCGCAAATGCATAAATATTGGTGTAACTAATACATTAGATAGTTAACTAATACCAATGAATGAATGAAAAGTTAATTCTATGCTTAAACAATGTATTTGTACATTAATTGACTCAGGTTAACAACTGCATTAGTTAATGCCAATTAATGTACCCTTATTGCAAACTTTGACCCAGTTATTTATCTTTGCATTCACTCTTGCATTGTTGCAAGTAATTCTGGATAAACCTTAATTTTCTTTAATCCTTGAGTTATTTCTCTGAATTTTGCCGACAATGATACAGTTCAAACTAAATTAAAATAAAAACCACTCGGCAGTGAAAGGCTCTCTTTTGAGGATTGAAATCCCAGAGAGCCCTCTTTTGCACAATACCTTCAGACGCATAATTGTGTTTTTTAATTTCTTGTTTATGGTTTATTCTCCACTTAAGACGAAAGACGAAGAACATTCAAGGGCAGTGACTGTAAGTAGGTAAACAACCCAACTCCCTTCGCGCACATTGTAAAACAAACAGAACCTGAGTGCACTTGGGGGGAAAAAATAATAATAATCAACAAAACATTTCTGATGCACGCCTTTGAAAGTTTGCTGAAAGTAATGAACACTTTATGAAGAGTTTATTTTGGGAGGGCATTCGGAAGAGTTTGATTATGTGAAAGAAGCAATTTGTTAGCGCATCGTAGGAGGCTTTCAATCAGGACTATAATTATCACCAGCTTGCAACATCACAGCCACAAAGGATGCTAATCCAAGCAAGCATATGCCTGAAACCTGTTCACAAGCAGCCACAGTGAGTTACACTTCAGCTGAACAGTGTAATATACTGTGGAGAAGGGGAACAGAACATGCAGCTAGCCTGCAGCCTGTAGCCCAGAGCAGGGCTAGGAGCACAAACACTTCTGGTATGGTTGTTGCTGAAGGCAAGGCGAGTTTATTTATATAGAACATTTCATATACAAAGATAATTCAAAGTGCTTTACATAGGCATAAAATGGCACGGTAAAATGGATACAATTTTAAGATTTAAAAAGAAAATCATATTTAATCAAAAATAATAAATGTAATAAAGGGTTTAAAAACATTTAAGAAAAGACAGAAACAAGTGCAGTGCAGCGCAGTGCATAACCTGATCAAATCAGCCAAATGCATGCAATCTGGATTTAAGAGTGGCCACGGACAGGGAAGATCTAAGATCTTGTTCCAGAGTTCCAGAGTCCTAGTGGCTTGTGTTCTCCTCTCTTCTCTTGCCTGTAGCCTAGTGGTTAAGGTACATGGCTGGGACCTAGAAGGTTGGTGGTTTAAGCCCTAGTGTAGCCACAATAATATCAGTGCAGCTGTTGGGCCCTTGAGCAAAGCCCTTAAACCTACATTGCTCAAAGGGGGATTGTCCCCTGCTTAGTCTAATCAACTGTACTGTAAGTCGCTTTGGATAAAATATTCAGCTAAATTATTTATTTATTTTTAGATTGATAACCAGCAGGCCAACAGCTGCCAAGGGACCTCCTCTCAGTGTATCATTCTTATTAAGAGGGACTTCTGAAATATCTATTTATAGCAGGCAAAATAAGCCTGTCTTAATCAGTCTTTTAGTCTTGTAATGAGATTTAAAAGCTTCTTTTTTTTCTCTCCAGTTGGAAATTAGCTTGTTTAAAGTTCCTTTTTTTTGCTTAACAGGTGAAACTTTCTTACCCCATTGGCAAATCCTGAAATGAGTCAAACGTGTACATCACTTTGGATAAAAGCTTCTGCCAAATAAATGCAATATAACTCATAACTCAGAAGCAAGGCATGGCCATTGTACACTGTAGAGTATTCACCATCCCATACAATATCCAGCTGTGTAAATCGATAGTAATGTAGAAAAATATAAGCCGTGTTAAGCTATTCTGGGCAGCAGCGTTTGCAGACGGCTGAACGGAATGTTTAACTCAACTGCCAATAACTGTCAAAAGCCGTGCAGACATGCTACAGAATGACAACACTGTGATAAAATCAAAACGGATGCCTTGTACAGTTACAGCACCATGGATGAGCCCCATAGTCCCCCAAAGAATCTGGACCGTGCCAGTGCCCACTGTGGTCAGTAGTTCCATAGGGCAACTTGCACTTGGCAATTGCATCGCCCAGGGGAGTGTTCAGTTGGTTCGGGGCCCACGTTTAATCTCTCTGGGGACCCCTGCTGGTGAATCTGAGACCTGCAAGTCAGAGCTCTGATTCCACTCTGCGCGCTTGGCTAGAGAACCTCAGACGTCTGCAGTCTCCCATATCGGCTTTGGAGTTTGCGCAAAAAAACGTGAGCATTGACCATCAGTGCCTTATGTAATGAAGCAACATTTCGGCTGATCGCCGAGTCCAGGAGTCTACTAGCCTGTCATTCACTTTTATACGTGATCCAGAAATCCAGCCCTCCACTGAAACTGCACAGGATGAGTGTCCAGCTAAAGGGAACAGCTGTGCCCCACGCTGGGATATGAACTGGCACCCTACCACCAGGGGCCATGGTGGAAGGCATTGGATGTGATCAGGGCCAGAACAGCCACACACCCACCACTGCAATAGAATGGGGTCACTGTGCTTCTGCTGTGGCCTGTCAATCAAACTGAACAAGTCAAAGGTTAAATACCATCCTGTGGAGCAGACAAGAGCTGCAGGGGCATCAGTGGAACACACACACACACACATTATGTGCACACACAGGCCAACCATTACACATATAGGCACAAAATCTGCACACAAACAAACAAGTACACACACAGGCACAAGGTACACACACACACACAGACAGGCGCCCACGCGGCCATGGCACACACACTACTGTAAATGATACTATGTAAAACAATACTGTGAAAGAAAAGTTTTGATAGACACCACAAAGCTAGTCATTAGGTCACTCAACTGACATGCCTCATGGTCGGGTCTAAATGCAACTCTGTGAAATATCTGCCGTTAATCCCGGTCTGAAACTCCCAGCTCCCATTTCCACGCGGCTACTGCACTCGCGATTCCCAGCTGGGACCCGCTCCCGCTCCGTAGCGCTACCGCAGAAACGGACACCGGCCGCAGGATTCCCGAAGGTGCGGCCGCGCGGATCTGAAGCGCCGACGCAGCGTCCCGTAAATCCGCGGAATCCGGACCGCGAAAGCGGAGACTTTCCCCGCCTGATTTACGGCTTCTTTTATCCCCGCGCAGACCCTGCAGGAACGCCGTGCAGTTTCCGCTTCTAAACACGGACAAACCGCCCGCTTCCGCAATTCCGGATCGGATTCCCCAGAGTTAGAAGCAACAGCGCACAGGCACGCACGCACACGCACACACACACGTCAGAATCTCCCACTCGCTCAACAGCCGGCCCTCAAGGTGCAGTGCAGCTCTGAATCGCTCGTAATTGCCTGAAACATTAGACACACTGAAAAGCAATGAAGATGGCCATTTACAGTAATGATATTGCTATTTAACTGCAATTTAATTACTTTTAATGAGGCGCCATTTAATTTCTGCAAGAAATCTTACATAGGCATAATGCAGGCATACAAGCATTAGTTTCTGTTGTCTCAAATAATTAAGCCATTAAAGGTCATTAAAAATCATTCTAAAAAACAACAGCCATTGCTGAAGGATGTGGTGCAGTGTATAGATGCTATATTCAGGAGTGTGAACCGTTTTTTATTTGGTTCTATGGGTTATGGATCAGCAATTCAGAATGGGAGACAGATTATTAGATTAAAATTAATACGAATCTGACAACCAAAACAAAGGACCATCACATTACAGGCATTTGTCAGACGTTCGTATCCAGAGCGACGTACAACAAAGTGCGAAACCATAACCAGGGACAAGTGTGCTGAAAAACGTAGAGGGAGGTTCCAAGAGCTAGAAGTGACCGCATACTGTTGGTAAAAACTTGAACTCTTGAAGATTGATGAGATAACACGCAGAGACCGCTGAAAGAGCCTCATCTTGATGACACAGAGGCACAATTTTAAAACCCGTCCAATCAGCACAAGCTTTGCATCAGCGGCACAGGGCCAGTGACCAGCGAGGGAGGGGGAATTCAGAAGGGGCAGAAACCTAATCGCCCCCCTGTATTAGGACAAACAGCCTTCCAACATCAAGGCATTCTGCTGCACCGCCACATGTATCTCTGTTAGTGACCACGGCGCAGGGAACGCCGCAGGGATACCACGTAAACGCTCAATTCACCCTCCAATCTCAACCATCCCGTAATTCCTGAGCACTCAAACAGCTGAACGTTCGTTTTTAATACAAATACAGGAATGGAATGTCCCATTTTCAAACAATCACATTTTATGATGTTATAGATCATTTGTAAGATGTTATAGATCAGGTATAATGACAATATATTTCATTTACAAAAAACACCTGAGTGAATAGCATGACTGAAGGATCATAAATCATACTAGACATGACTGTCTGAGGTAAACCAATGTGAGGATTTGGTGGCCTGGCTAACAGCTACTTCCATATTGACCCTACTCAGATTTAAAATCCATTCTCAGAGCTCAGGAAATGATCATTTTTCTCAGACAGAGCTAACTGTCATCACCATAGTGACCACAGAACCTACCAGGCAATCTGTGAGTAAGGTTTAATTTCATTTCCCAAGTTTGATATTATGACTTTTTTTAGTCCATTAAGGACTAAAGGTTCTGTACCATTAAGCCCATTTCTGGACCAAGGCCCAAAGAAATGCCTAGAGTGACATCTACAGAACTTAAATCACACATCCAATGTCAACACAGGCCTTTAAATGCCAGCAGGGAAATGCATCAAGTTTATATACTGTCACACATTTTCAGACCAAAAATAAAAAAATAAAACAATGTGCTGACCGTTAACCTTTTCCTCATTTGTCAGAAGCACAAAGACCTTTTTTAAAAATGTCTCCCAGTTTTTGGATTTGTCAGTGGCATTTATTGGGCACGTTTAGCTAATGGAACAATCACATGGAGCAACAATGGCTTTCCTGTGCCTGCCTCAGAGCGGTGACATCAGAGCCTTTAATGATGGGCCATAGGGCTCCATCATAAACACACTGGAGACACACCAAGGCAGAAGTATTAACAAGAACCACCCAGTCTCCACCTCAAACCTAAAGAACAAGCCTAATTTTCCTCACCTTACACTTCATTCCAGTACCGCCAGAGATAATTACTTAAGGGCTGGCCAAAAACAGATCCTGCCAAATCCTGTCCCCCCCAGCCCCTGCTACCTGAAATGGCCATTACTCAATCTCCAGTTTGCAGATTCCGTTCCCGCCTCCTGTAGCTCGTGGCAGGTATTACCCAAGTGATGTCAGACGAGACAGAGTGCTGACGAAAGATGAATAAGACTTCAGTTATCCGGTGAGGCCGTTTCGGGTCTTGGAAGCCGCAGGTTTCAGTCACAGTGAAGAAAGCGAATTCTGCAATGCAAGCCTTTTGAAAAGGGCAGTATAAAACGATCTTTGGTCAAATTCTATTAACAGGACTGTGCTCGAGGGGCTATTAAGAAAGAAAAACAACTTGATTTAAATGTTGTTTTTATGCGTTATCCACAGAGCTGAGAAATTAAACTCAATCAGAATGCCCTGTGGGTCTTTCTCAGGGCTCAGGGGCGGGGAAACCTGGTGTGTATTTGTGTTGCTCGACGAGGGAAAACTCTGTCCCTCCACTAAAAGCTCTCTAAACACAAAAGTGCCCGTGCACTTCCTTTGTGGCCTGTCAATCAAACTGACCAGGTGAAAGGTCACATGCCATCCTGGAGATGGACACACACACGATTTGATGAAAAAGGGCAAATTAATGTTAGTATACATGTTAGTAATGTCTCAGTCATGGGTGACAAATCATGTATTTCATTAGTTACATTGTGTCCAAGACAAATTTGGTGGTTTGGCGTATTGCAGGAGTCCTGACTTGAAAGTCTCTCGTTCCCTCAAAACCGAGATTGAACATCAGCCCAGCAAATACACAAGTTCTCAAGCAGTCTCTGTCCCTCCATAGCTCTAATGGTGGTATCAAATGAGTACTTACTGGTTTCTATCAATATCCATGTTCCTGCAGGTGTTTTTTCCTGTAAGAGGCCTGTTCAAGGGCTACTAGTTCTTCATTGAAATCCAGACAGAACACAGAACTAAATCCAGAAGGATCAGAAACCATGTCTGTATTCAAGGGGAAAACCTAAAAAGGGTTTGCAGAACAGCAAGCCTGAGTTCCAAGCTTGAAGAACGGAGCACTGTCCTGTACAATTCAGGCAAACATGAGGGAGGGTAGTATTGGAGAAGTCCTGACATATGAACTTGGCTGCGAATTCATGTTGCTCATTATTGCGTGCCGAGTCAATGATCATTACATTACAGTTATTCAGCTGACTCTTTTATCCAAAGTGACTTACAGTTGATTAGACAAATCAGGGGCCAAATGTGGGATTAAGGGCCTTGCTCAAGGGCCCAGCAGCTGCACTGATCTTATTGTGGCTACACTGGTGCTTGAACCACCAACCATCCAGGTCCCAGTCAAGCACCAACCACCCTTAGTTTCACCCTTAGTTTCAGACAAAGGAAATTATCTTTTTTTGGAGGAGGGGGGGTGGGGGTTTGGTTAAGCATTAACGCCAATTACAGTTGCCATGGTTCCTGTTAGAACTATACTAAATATTGCAGATATTCAGCCTGTGCTCAATTGAATTGCACAAGGTCACCATTTGAAATGTGAAGGGTTTACCATACAATAAAAATATAAAACATCTCGAACAACATTTGCTGAACTTCCTAACTAAATGGCAAAAACAAAACAATTCCAGTTAGGGTCAACCTGGAACACAGACTAACAGCAGGACTAAGGATTTTGTATAATATGCTGCACCTCATTCATTACTTAAAAAGACAACTTCACAAATCACAGTAAATCTTGGATGCATTACTAAAATAACACCCAAATTCAAACAGGGTGTGGATGAAATTTTGCTTCCCTTAAACAGTCACCAACATACAGGGTTTCACACACCAGTGGAAAAGGCGTGTTTCCAGTTATTTCTCCACCAAAGTTTCCAGTAACTGCCTTGAGGAGAATACAAACACTGGACATGGACAGACATCACACTCGCTCACTCACAGTCTCTGGTCAATAAGGAGTTTGTTTTTTGCCTCATCCAGAATCATGACTTGGATGAAATCTCTTAACATAGAGCTACAGTAAGTTAAAATATCTTCACTGAACTGGTATAGCTATGTATAAGAATTAAGTTAAAAACCAAAACGTTTCGGCCAGAAAAATCTTCATCAGGACGTGACTTCACACTTTTTCTCTAGGTTTTCTCCAGGTATTCTGGAGTGCTTAGAAAGCTACTGAGCATCCTTACAGCCCTGCTAATGTGAGAACAGGGCTGGTCGCTGTGTGCTCAGAGCAAAAATCACGACTACCAGGTTCAGAGATGACCAGCTCTTTAATGATAAAGATGAACCAGGAAGTAAAATAAGTAATATTCGTATAGAAGTGTAGATGGAGCAGACCCCGAACAAAACCAGACAGAACAAACAGGCATGGCTGGCGCGCAATTAGATGTTAGGAAAAGAAAATTAGCACCAAAGACAGACAATTAGGGAAAATTGAATCCTGTGCCAGCAGACGATGTTGCTTAAATGAGCTTTGGATATATGAATACTGCGCTGCCTACCCTCCACACCTGGTAATTTACAAAGTGACATGAAAAGCGTGGAGTTGAGACAGGCGTTTATACACAATGAGCCAGCTCGCTCTGGCGTAGCACAGAGCAATTTCCAAACTAATCTTCTTGTTTGCTTGAGAGCCCTCTGTTTCTGTTGATTATTTTCTCGCACGCCTGTTATTACTTCCAAAAAAAGAATTGCATAAAGAATATTCTGCCGGCGGTCCCGAGACATTTATTGCCACGACCTTCTGAATCACAAAATTGCTTGCCACCTTGATTTATTATTATATTCATCATTATTTTCCTGCATTATTATGTTATAGTTTTGCAATATTCCTGGCGTACACAAAAGCATTATGATGCATTTTATCAGTAATTTACAGACAGCGAGGGTTTAGAGGAAATATTTACAAATACATCATTACAATGATTAATAGTCCATTTTGACATCATTTTTAAAGTTTTAAACTGAAAGTGCTGACCTTGAAGGAGAGCTTAAGAGTTGAAACAGGCTTTACTTTTTTAAGGGCTCCCTCTAGATCATGTATGTGCTAATAAACTAAACAATGAATAATGCCTGTGCCAGTGTCTTGGACTCGATTTGTTTTTAAATGTTACTAACAATTAAATGGCAGCATTCTTTCCACAAACTCAAACACTATTTTAAAAATGTTGCATAAAGATGATTAAATACAGACTGATCTTTCCAAATCTACAAAACTGTATTTAAATGCATTGTCAGTGTATTGATCTATACTAATTCAATGTGGTGTGAAATTTCTCAGATCGTAAGAGAAGAAAATAATGTGAAGAACAGTTCACATTTAAGTCATCAGTAGTCTGTACTCTAATGTTCGGAGATTATGCTTATCATACACTAGACTTCCACCAATCCTATGGCACTCACTTTAAGTACGGCAATTTAAGTGTTGAAATGGCAGTTTAATCCGACTGTAGCTATCACTTACAGCATGCACGTAGCACTTAGCTGCTGTTTGGCATCACGCTAAAGGAATCAGTAAAGCGGTTTAACCAGACTGAAAATGATCAAATACATCCATCATCCATCATTTTAAATACATTGAAGCGTTCTGCATACTATACTTACTGTTTTTATTTATGTGCTGTAACTTAAGTCAAGGTTAACGATGTACAAAATAAACACTGCACAACAGATCATTGCCCAGTAATACATTACAGAATGAGCTGCAAGAGCCACATGCACAGCATTTTAATTACATTTAATAAGCATTGCACAAAATGGCAGATATTAAACTGCAAACAAACCCTTCTGGCATACTAGACTAATATTGTCAAAACGCTTATTTTTTCTACTGGGAATGATATTTTCTCCAGTATTACTCTCGGTATCTACTTACATCACTGTAAACAGAGGACACTTTATGGTAAAATACTGCCAATGGGGTTTCCAGAACTTTACTGTATGAATAACTGCAACAATGTGAATGATACTGCAGCAGGCTATGCATCTAATAAAGGTTAAATGTATTATAGCATTTCGCAGTAAATAATACAATGCTATTTCACTTCTTTTTTTTTTTTTTTTTTTTTTTTTTAACAGAATAGCACATTTCTCTGCCGGCACAGTCCGGTCCAGAAGGTACTAGAATGGGTTCTGCAGCGCCAGCCTCATGTTACCTTCTTCACAGCTTTGTTACCACACAGGGGTCTGAGAGCAACAAGGTGGTAAAACAGGGTCCCGCGAGCATATGGGTAATGAGGCCCCCACAGACCACTCAGATCTCTCCCATCTCTCCCTCGTAAAAGCAAGGCCTTTAAAAGCAGCCCTTTAACTACAAGCACAGTGAGGAGGGCTTCAAAAGCAGCCCTATAACTGCCCAGCCCAGTGAGGGGGCCTTCAAAAGCAGCCCATTATCTGCTAGCCCAGTGATGGGGCCTTCAAAAGCAGGCCTTTACCAGCCTACCCGGGGAGAGGGCCTTCAAAAGCAGCCCTATACCTGCAAGCCCAGTGAGGAGTGCTTCAAAAGCAGACCTATACCTGCAAGACCAGTTAGGAGGCCTTTAAAAGAAGCTCAAAACTGCCCAGCCCAGTGAGGAGGGCTTCAAAAGCAGCCCTAATACCTGCAAGCCCAGTGAGGCTCTGCTGGGGAATGGACTGTCCCTGGGAGAGGCCTTGAGAAACGGGAGGGGTCCAGAGGACTTCTCTCTGAGAAGCTGGACTTCACCTTCTCGTGTTTTTTTTTTTACTTAACAAGTTGGCATGTGTGTTGATCATGTGGCAGCCACAAAATGCATAAAAGCATGTAGATGTGGTCAAGAGGTTCAGCTGTTTTTCAGATTATGGATGTGATATAAGTGACTTTGACTCTGGAATGATTGTTGCCAGACAGGGTGGTTTGAGTATCTCACAAACTGCTGGGATTTTCATACACGGCAGTCTCTAGAGTTTGAAGAGAATGGTGCAAAAAACAAAAAACATCCAGTGAGCAGCAGTTCTGTAGGAAGAAGCACGTTATGAGAGAGGTCAGAGGAGAAGCTGACAGGGAGGTTTAACTCTGGTAGAGTTAAACTAACAGTGGACATTTTACTGTTTAGGGGTAAACTCGACAAAGATGGTTACAAGGACACGGCTGATAATTCTAACAAGAGAAATAAAAATGATAACCGGTCAATTACTCTTAGTTTTATAATTATGAAAAAGACTCAAAAAAACAATAAAAAAATATAAACTGCATATAAATTGGAAATAAATGTATATTAACAAGATAATAAAAACATTTAAAATAAAATATGCCCACACGGATTATAAAGCCACGTGGGTGATAGCAATTGGCCGTATTAAAGAAAAGCTGCTGAATTTCCTTCCTGTAATCACGGGATAGGCACAGCCACCCTCATCCTGCCTGACCTCTCCACAAAGGGGGGCTGCCAAAGCAATTATTTTTGGGATTTCATCGGCGGTAAAGACGGGAATAATTGGGCCGGAAGCGGATTTCGGCATAATCACCCTTACGGACGTTATCGGGATTCGCAACGACGGAGGAATAATGACGAGCGGATCTCATCCGTTGGTGCGTGGAAAGGACACGCGTCGGCGGAAGAAGGAACATTCAGACGCAACGGAGGAATCTTACCGGCCGATTCCAGGCAAGCTCAGAGATGGTCATTACTAGCAGAACACGCCTAGGACAGAAACCACAAAACCCAGACAAGTATAGATGTACTTGAGAACCCGATGGGGTAGTCTTTCCTCGGTATTTGACCAATCCTAGCTACTTAGGGGCAGTGGGCAGCCACAGTGTGGCGCCCGGGGAGATAAGGGCCTTGCTCAAGGGCGCAACAGCTGTGCGGATCTTATTGAGGCGACACCAGGGTTCGAACCACCAACCTTCCGGGTGCCAGGCATGTGCCTTAGCCATGAGGCTACAGGTAGCTAAGTAACTTCAAATTACCCTGTGTAAATAAAGATTAAATAAGTAAAAAAGAACATGCCAGGGATATACCCAATCAGCATTAAAAATAGTGTAAAGCAGACAGCAATAGCAGCACACTAAAAACATCCCTGTACAGGGGAGCAGGGCTTGTTTGCTCCTACTGGTGCACCAAACCAACTGCAGCAGAACCAGTGCTTGGATGGGGATGTCTCCCATCCAAGCACTGACCACCCCACATCTTCCGTTTCAGCCATCCCACAGGGGAAGGGTGTGTATTTTAGGACATAGAGGCACTTCGTCCTGCAGAGGCCCCATACTAAGGGCCCCAGAGGCCCGGTCTGCCCCAGGCATGTTGCCGCCGGTTACAGCCGGTTCTGTCTTGTTTTGACTGGGTCTGACCCGTAAGAGGCTCAGCTGGGCTGGTGCTGAAAGCTTGGGTGGTGCAAGCGGGATCAGCTTTCCTGACCCCCTTTCCACACCCCGTTCCTCTTTGATGGACCCGATCCCTTAGGGGGAATGGGGGGTTAAATATGTTGCTTAAATTTTGTGAGCCTAAAATGGTGAAAGGGCCATCTAAGGGCCAAATTTGTAAATAAAAGAAAGGTCAGATTCTTCAATAAATTCTACCCAACAATAAAAATAAAAAGTTGAAGCACTAGACAAATATTCTAATATTTCATATTCAGTACACACACCATATATAAAAATATATAAAAAATGGCTGTGAAAGACAGTTCAAATGTATGTTCATCCTCTCATCAGATTAGTAATAGCCCTCTCCTGTAGTACTGTGCATACCACACAGAGGGCTAGTAGAGTGTACAATAGTCACTGGCTCTCCTGTAGCACTGTGTGGGTCTGCTGGCTGTAAAATAGTCACTGGTTCTCCTGTAGTACTGTGTGATGTGCAGGGTATAACCTAGTCACTGGTTCTCCTGTAGTACAGTGTGGCCTGTAGGGTATAAAATAGTAACGGACTCTCCTGTAATACACTCTGTGGCCAGTAGGGGTCAGTGCCCCATGGGAGAGTAGACCAGAGGGGCACCCTGCCCATTTGGGGGCCAGATTCTGAACTGCAAAAAAAAAAAAAAATGAGTGGAACCGTGGTGAATCAAAAAGAGGAATGCAGACGCAGCAAGAAGGTAACATTGAAAAGCCATTTAAGCGTAATCTTACACGCGTTCGGTCTTCTGCGGTTTATCTCCAGGAGCAGATACGCAGCGCTGACGGCTTTTACAGCGACTGTGTCATCACACAAAGCCTCTCCACACCGCAGTGCACTCACCGTTCACTGCTGATGAGGGAGATGGGAGTGCGCCTGAACGCAGCGCTTTCCTTCCCGAGTGACTTCAGCGGACGCGTCCTGCGGAAGTGTCAACGCCTCACAGAGCTCTCCAGACTGAGCTCCTGATGCTCATCGCCCAGCCTCCACGCTGGGGCAGGAGGACCGCAGGGGTCACTTCCAGGGGAAACAGGATCTTTCAGGGGGCTGGTATCCCCCCTAAACAGAGATTATGATCCGTTTTCGCAGGGATAGAGATGGGTTTGACCCCGTAGCAACCCCCTTCAGAGTGCTGAAGGCTCTAATAACAGAACCAGGTGTTCCGTCTCCGTCTCTAACCGCTAAGAAGCGCCGCTCCAAGAACTTCCATTTGCGCCCTGAGAGTTTGATCCCATCATCGAAGCGGCTTTAAAAAAAAACATTAAATTACAAAATAAAATAAATAAAAGATTCGGCAACGCGCCAGGGAGGCGTAACCAACTCCTCGGGGTGGGGGTGAATTCGGCATGAATCACGACCGCGGTCCATAATGCAGTGCGTCATGCAGATGTAATCCTGCGTTCCTGAAGGGGCAGTAACCGCTCACCTGTTTGAAGCAGGACCAAGTCAGGCAGACGTCGTAAATTTTGAGCGCACGGGAGACCGCATTAAAACGTTCACATTAATATGTAGCCGTGTTCCCATGATTTAGACAGAAGTACACTGTATATACACATTTCCCAGCGGGAAAGTCGTTTCATTTTGCAACACATTATAACTGAAAATGTACATTTCAAATCTAGTACAAGCTACGTTTCTTCTGCCTGAGAGGCTCCGTATGGTGCTCAATGAAAATGTATCTCTTAGGAACGTGGAGTCAAACATATTTTTTGATTGGTCAATACATTTCTTAGACAGACCAGTTGGTAAAATGATTGATTAAATGGAAGATTTAGACAACTTCTCTCACTTTTCCCAAAATTACACACCAAAGGTCCTTTTCTAATTTAATTTTGTTTAAGTTAATGACAGGAGAGGGAATTCAGAGATTAAGCTGTTGGAAATGTTCCTAGCTTCCTAGCTCCTGGCTACTGATAATTGTAAATAAACCAAGTATGTTTATCACATTTTATCACCTGAGAAGTGGTTTAGTATCTACCGTTTCTATAGGTATTAATCTTAACAAACCACTTATTTATTTATTGAATATATTGATTTGACTTATTAAAGATATGATTAGATATTAGACATTGAAGAGGACCAAGCTTCCCAATAGGAGTTTGTTATTGATGCCTTCTGGGAATGGCAAACTGCTTTCCACTTACAAATCTCAATGTCATTCTAGAGGAGAGAAGAGCTCAGCTCACCCAGCCTCGATACACAGCTTCAGGCGTGATTGACACCTCGCAGTAATATGCTTTCAGAGATGGGTTTTCCATCACCATGGTGATATGATGATATGATGAACTATCAATTACTGTAGCAAACCAGCTCAGACTGACAGCCATTCAAAACTCCATCTGAAAACTTGGACTCAAATAGTGAGACTGAGTTCTTATTTCCTTTTTTTTTTTTTGGTCTAGACAGTGAAATACTCCAAAGAAGGCATGCTGTGCAATGACATTTAATGCAGATTCCCACGAAATATTAAATGTATAAATAAATAAGTCAACCAAGAAAAGCACACAGCTACGGTGTCCAGCACTGAATCGCATCCTTTCCGGATCACTACCAGAATAAAACAGGTTAGATAATTCATACAAAGGTCTCAGCGGTAGGATGTGGATTTGGCCAGGTGTTGAACACAGGTGTTCAGGGTCTTTAGCCACCATTTCATCTGTCACAGGTAGTCACACACAAACACAAGCATTAGCTGAGGAGGTAAGAGCAGTTATCTGGCAGCCGAAGCCTCAAAGTGTCCCTGACCAAGACACCTAACCCCCAATAGCTCCCGACGAGCCAGTTGGTGCCTTGCATGGCAGCCTTTTGCCGTTAGTAACCTATCCTCTCACATACACACTGAGAGACATTAATTGTAAAGTGCTCTGGATAAAAGTGCTAAATAAATGCAGTCCATTTACCATAAGCTTGCTGGCAGAAATATATTTGATTCACAATCAATCATTTGTTGAATGATTCTTTGAAGAAAAAATTAATTAGAAGGAAAATTGCTCCATTTTATAGAGCCAGGAGTTCTTTCTCCTTTCTGTGCTGTAAGATCAAACACTCAAAACAAGCCTGAATGGAACATTAACAACAAGGTGCTGGAATAGGAGCAAAAAAACTCAAAAAACTCAAAAAACCTCAGCAGCTGAGAAAAATGAAATCATTCAACTAACCGAACAGTCACTTTGAACAGATAATGAAGGCAAGTCTCGCCAAGTCACACAAATGGCGGTAAATAAGAGAGTCTGACGCACAAAGTGTGAAAAACTTTGCATCGTGGGTCCCGTCACATTCAGGACGACAGCGGCATTCCATATCGGGCTGTCAGTCAGCAGGAACGCTGACTTTCCGTATCCATTAGGAAAGGGCCCCTATTGTGACTGCGGAGAACAGGGCCCGGCGTTTCATTAGTGCCACTTTTACACCCCAGGGGACAAACCAACAGGAACGGCTCCTAATTTGGCCCTCCTCTGTAGCTCAGGAAGTTTAGATCCATCAGTGGTCAACCCCCCCCCATCCCATCTCTCTGGCACCACCCTTTCATCGGCCCCATATCCCACGGATACTTCCCTAACATGGCTGTCGGTCTCTCACTGAAGTTCCCAAATGATAGAATGTGAACGAAACAGGAACCCGGGCTGCTTCCTCACTGCACACTTTAACATTAGTAAACCTCTCCATTTAAAATGTTTAAACCAGTACACGTGAGGTGCCCATCCATACAACGGATAGTGACTTCTTACATCCATTAGTGTTACAGTAAATCCCTCAGTGTTAACTCAACTAAAGCAATGTATACCCTAAATTCAACACAGACTGAACAGTCACCTCCTCAGACTGAAACATGGCCCCTCTGAAGCCTTTTTCGATGACTTTCCTTTTCCATTTATATTACTGCATTTCCCTCAGAATAACTTTAGTCATACATGTGTAAATATAGACATGGCCATTTTTAGCTACAATACAAATCGTTGTCAGTTTGATTAATAGTACACTTATTACTAATGGGCCTGTGTGCCTTGGTGATGTCACATTTCTGTATTCCTAAGTGATTCTAAGTGATTCTAAAGCCATGCTCTAATGAGTCCAATAATGACAATATGCTATTACTTTAGAGTTGAAAGTGCTCCATCAAAGTTTTTCACACTGAACACTTTGCCATCTTGCTGATAAAAACCTTGTTCAGCTGCTAACCCGCTGTGCATCGCTCCTGCCAGCAGACCCGTGTAATTAAGCTCACTTCATCGCTCTAAAAAGCGCTCCTGGCCAAAGGCCTCGCCAATCACAATGACACTGATAAGCACATCGGTCTCATGCTGCATGCATTAGGTCTTTCGGCGCTAATCTCCCATGTCAAAAATAAAATCATACGAAATCATAGAGTGCCACGTATTTAAATGAAAGCTTCAATTTCCGGTGCCGCTTTAAATGGAAATGTTTTAAACTGTAATGTGCCCTCTTATTGGCTTTCAAAATTATTACAATAATTATTGATAAAAGGGAATTTCAATTTAAATGCTGCAGCACTTTTTAAATCGCTTGTCTCATTACTACAAAAAAAATTAATTCAGTATAAAAGTTTCAGTCAGTTTGTCACATTGACAGCAGTTCGAGCGCCTGACGTATTCGAGAGCGACAGAATGATCCCATCCCATCAGGACACTGAAAGCAGGCCTGTCATATTAATTGCCTTTAATGGAGTGCTTTGACACATTTGGGGAGAACGTGATAATTGCGCTGAAGGAAGAACGTTATAATCTCGATGAGCACATTGAAGCACTCTGCATAATTGTCGGAGCCTCTCATGCTTAAAATCGGTTGATTGCAGGATTGGTACGTCCGATCGAGAGGCAAATTCGTGCTCGACAAATTACCGACGGCCCAAGTCCAATTCCGCAACATTGTGCTCCGGGCAATCGGCCCGTGGCTCTTCAGAAATGGACTTCAACACCACCACTCAGAGCCTTCATTAACATGCAGAATATTAATAATTTATGAATAATTTTGCTGGGACGGTCAACGCACTTCAGCACGAGAATGTCAAGCTGAAGTCGAGCAGGGCGATGGAGCTGCTTTTTCAGAGTATGCGTGTACTCCAGAGCTTAATTAACACTGCGGCATTTTATTAACTGATTTTTTTAACTGATGAGGTCAAGAGTCCAAACACTAATCTGTCGGCTGACTGTAGGCAGCAGGTTTCATAAGTAGGGAGAAGGGCCAGGCATTTCTATTGGCTGTTAGGGGTGTAGTACTGAACTCTGGGAAGGATCCAAACCGAGGACAGGTGCCGCGTGTCTGTGCGATACTGAAATGGAGTGACAGGTATCTGAACTGGAGTAGACACAGAGGCCAGGGGTGGCCCAAATACCATTCTGCACATTGTCCGCTCTGGGACAGGGGCTTCTGAACAGCCCTGAGGGTCTTCATGGAGCCTCACAGTCCCCCCCCAAATCCCTTTATTTATGTCTGCAGGACTGACGGACGCCCCACCTGTTATGTTACTGTGTCTAAATAAGACCATGCTGAACACTCTCAAAGGCTGGTCTCCCCTTGTGCCTGGCTATGATTACTTTACATTACATTTTATTTAGCAGACACATATATACAAAACAATGTACAATAAGTACATAACGAAGGTCATTAGAACTACAGAACAGGTCGGATGAGGTCCAATTCACAAAGAATCAGTGGTTCTACAGCCATTAATAACGAGTCTAGTAAATAAATAATAAATAATTTGTTACTTTGCTGATGCTTTACTTACAGTAGCAGGTGTTATGTGTTAATGCCCTTGGTCAAGGGCCCAACAGGATTGTGGATAGTATCATGGCTACAACGGGGCTTGAAGCACCAACCAAACAGGTTGCCCTAGCACACATAGTAACTAGGCCAAATCAGTCATAAGGTAAACAACTACAGTATCAAGATACAGTAAATATAAATGCAACAGTTATAGATTAAAATACAAATTAAGTATCATTATAAAAAATGGCTAGTGATAGCAGATTAGGGCACTCTCGCAGAGTAAAGTTCCGCGTGTTAATGTATCATCGCCTTCCCTTGTTCTGCCACCATCTTGTGAGTCGGTCATATGGTAACATGCCAAATAAAAATAAAAAAAGGTAAAGAGTGAGAGAATGTATATCTCCTCTTCACTTCATAAAATGGCCATCTGCTCCAATGACCTTCACCGCTTCGTAAATTAAGGACAGCACCTGTGCATTCTTTTGCAGTTGACCCTTGACCCTTGACCCCCTTGTTCTAAAGCCTATAATTGTCCAATGAGAGGGCATTTCCAGTCTGCAGACAACATCGGTGCTGAACCCTCAATGTGTGGTCAACACCCCCAGGGAGCTGAGATGCCCGTTTTCATTCAGGCCAAGGAGGGGCACAGTCATAATTAATCATAGTCAATAGTTACTTGTCCTCTTGCTATCATTCTTAACATTTACATAAGAAGCATCTGCAACTTCCTGAGGGAGACATATCCTTGGAAACATATTCATTACACTCCGATAAAGATAACTGGTTCCACAGTTTAACTTAAACTGTGGAACCAGTCAGTTCTAATGATTTCACAACTGCACAAGCCACCTCATGCAATCCAAAAATACAGCATTTCAGAGGTAAAACACTTTATACTATTAGTTCTGTATTCAGACATCGCACTGATGAGAATTCCATCTGTATGCTTGCCAAATTTTTAGACCTAACCATGTGAAATAAGTTATGCAGAATCCTTGAATGACTGTCTCACTGTTAATATAAACTACCATGCTATGGATGAAGAAGGCCTTTGACCTTTCATGTGTATCTGTCATTTCTTTAAAAACTGCATTATAGAGTGCAATGAGCTTTCAAATTACAGCCAATTTTTTAAATACACCATGAATGAAACAAAAAGCTTAAGCAGGGCTACCCAATCCTGCACCTGGAGATCTACCGTCCTGTAGGCACATCTTATTCTTCCAATTAGCAGCTCAACAAGATCTGTTGAATGAGGTGTGTTTTGTTGGGGTTGGAGTAAAAACCTACAGGACGGTAGAGCTCCAGGAACAGGGTTGAGCACCCCTGATCTAAAGCTTGGGTTCGGATTTTGAGCACGATCCGAAACCCAGGACAGGAAGTCCAAACCAGCTACCTGCAGAGCTTGTTCCTCCCGGGCCACTGTGAGCTGTGCGCAACAGCTAACAAACTGTGAAAAAGCGCATTAACGGCCCCCTCCACATCCCGGAGGTGGTCCGTTTATTTCGTCTGGCTTTATTCACTGCAAGTCTGGCCCGGTTTGTTTGCTCAGTACTTTCCCCTGTGTTCGAGTTACTTTTTGTAGTCGACTGTGGACTTTACATGCCAATGAATCTGTGCATAAGCCCAGTCGTCCGGAACAGATTTTAATTTTGGTTCCCGTCACAATTCATAATTACTTTACTTTCTGAAGAAAGGCAAACTACTGGCCGCAAAAGAAATCATCTGCTGATTGTGGCCAGTGTGTGAAAAGTAATTTCCGTGATTGACACCGGCGGTATTTATGCGAGTGAGCCAGGTCTGAGCGGAATCCATCAGGGCGTTCACATCAACACAGAACAAGAAACCACAAGGGTAGAGCAAAAATATCAAATGAAACCTAAAACACAATGAAATAAACACACAAATTACATAAACAAAAGCAAGCAAACAAAAAGTAAATGTTGATTCAACTGTCCATTTCGCTTAAAGGATTGAGATGGAAAAACCGATGAGATTGCCTCCTATTTTTTCTGCCGTTTCACATTTAAAATGGTTTTATAGGGATTGGATGTGACTCCAGAATTTAGCTCCCATTTAAATGTCCCAATTT
This sequence comes from Conger conger, assembly GCF_963514075.1. NCBI lineage: Eukaryota > Metazoa > Chordata > Actinopteri > Anguilliformes > Congridae > Conger > Conger conger. The sequence continues at coordinate 40,277,437 of NC_083765.1, read as the reverse complement.
AAAGTCTAACTTGTATGCATCAACCACCGAAATATACATAAAGGAGTTTTATTACAGCAGTCAAACACTGAAGATGCACTGTAAAGTTTGTAAACTAACTATCAGCTGAGCTGTTTGTATTGAGTTAGTGCAGATTACAGCATGAAATTCAGTTTATCATATTTCTACAACTGACCATGTCAAATAAATTATGCTGAATCTCTTCTTACAATACTTGTAAGAAATGTTGCTTGTTTTGTTAGAAACATGAAAATCACAGAAAAGCCCATTGAGCTTATCTGTTAGCTGTTTAGAAAAAAACATAAAAGCAACAACTAAATTCAACGTCAACGTGTTTACCAGTACTAATTACCCAATTGCTATTTGCCTGTCCTCATTTAACATCAGACAAATCGACTTCCCGCCCTCCAAAAATTCTCCCCGAAAGATCCGTTTCACTCAGGAAGCTAGTGCTGCCCTAACATCCGTTTCAGCTGGTCTTGCAGAGTCTGTAGAATCACAGAGCTTGTAGAAGAGTTGTGTAATGGAGTGTGTGGGTACACAAGCTCACAGAATGCCAGCTGCCGCAGCACAACCATGACCTTTAACCCAGAGACTTCAAGTCTTCACATTTGCAAGACCAAATCGAGAGAGAAGCTGTCATCTGTTTCATCCAAGTACCATGAGTGAAAAGGAGGCTGGGAATTGTAGTCCCAGAGTGTTAACAGGTGCCAGGTCTGCAGAGCATGGAGGTATGTGGGTCACTGAATTGATTGACAGGTCAGATGGGCAGGATGAGACAACAGAGCATTCCATCTGACGGCAAACTGGGCAGGCGTGTGTGCATATGTGAGTGCCTGTGAGTGTGTGTTTGTGTGTATCTGAGGGAGAGACACAATCCAGTACACACCGTCCCTCAATGATCCAGAACACACTGCTCCGGAACAATCCAGAACCTCCAGCCCAGCCCCATAAACCTGCTTTTAACAGGTCTTTAATTACAGTCTCCTCTCGAGACTAGGAACTTGGGGGCTTGATGTCTTTTCATTCATCACCAAACTTTAAGAGGTAGGCAATGCACAGTTCTGCCAGTCTGCTGACGCCATTTTCTTTCATAACCAGAACATCAAGAAAACGGAGACCAATTTAAACTTAATTGGTTGTAATCGGCTCTCTAGGAAATTTTCCAAAATATGGCATCCCACCATTGTCAGCAAACTTTAGTTTCCTAATTTGTGGTGCACTCATTAACAGCACAGAGTCTGGCTCAATCAGGCCTCAGGCAGAGAATCAGCCTCCTCTTAACAAGCAAATTACTGGCAAGGGAGAGAAAACCATCTCTGTGTTTCCAAGTCGCACCCATACACACGTGGCAAAGAGCCTGACATCACGCCAGAGCTTTCCAACACATTTCCTCCCTAAATGACAGAATTAACAGGTCCAAAGACAGATAATTCTCTCACCCCTGGGCAGATCATGTACAGATAACACTTTAGAACAGGGATCATCAACTCTGGCCCTTATATCCAAATCCAGCCCTGGTTCCCTTTTCTCCGGGGATGAAGGTGGCCAAAATTATTAGAACCCTTGGCATATTTAAGAGGTTTCAGTTGTTTTTGTTGAATTGGCCATTAAAATACCCATAAAACAAATGAAATATCTACAAAGTCATCATTATGTTCTATAAACCATAGAATAGAGCCATCATAAGGAGATTTACGTCATTTTCCATACAAAAAACAAGCTAGGCCTATTTCACTGTCAATGTCACACAATCATGTTCCTTCACAGAAGAAGCCAAATTACCTGTTTCAATCATTGTCAGGTGTGATCGTGGTTAAATTGATGGTGATGCAAGAGTCTTAGGACACAGCTGTGTGATTCTTTTGAATGTACAAGGCCTATCCTGAACATCAGGGTTTTGTCACTGAGGCCACACCACCAATTGGTAAAAATTCAAAGCCATGAGAAGTAGTCTTGAAGCACATGTTGCTCTTTGAACATGGCTAAGGTGAAGAAGGAGCTAACAAGTGAGCAACAGGTTGGAATAAAGGCCCTTTTTGATGCTGGCTGGAGTTACTGCCGCATAGCCAAGGACTTGAGATGCAGTCCAAGCACTGTAAAGTACACTTTAGATCATGATGGCACCAATTCACACCAGAACCGAAAGGGGAGAGGTAGAAAAAATAAACTTTCAGACAGACAAGTGAAGCATCTCAAAATTCTCAGTCTTAAGGACCGAAGAAAGACCTCACGAGAACTGCATGACGAGATCAACACCACAATGACGAATGGTGCAACAGTGTCTTCAAGAACAGAATAGCAGCAAAGAAACCAATACTGAGAGAGAAAAATATAGTGAAATGCCAGAAATTTGCAAAAGAACACAAGAAATGGACAAAGGAAGATTGGTATAAAGTGTTGTGGACTGATGAGTCCAAGTTTGGCAACAAGCAAAGAGTATATGTTCGACGGAGGGAGGGGGAGAGATATAAAAATGAGTGTCTCTTGCCAACAGTTAAACATGGAGGGGGTAGTATTATGGTGTGGGGTGCCATTTCAGCCTCAGGAACAGGTGACTTAGTGAAAATTGATGGCATCATGGATAAGAAAGTATACCACAACATTCTGGTGAGGCACGGAGTACCATCTGGGAGTCATCTTATTGGGCCTGGATTTATTTTCCAAGAGGACAATGACCCTAAACATTCTTCTAACTATTGCCGGAACTACCTGCGACAGAAGGAATCTGCTGGAACATTGAAAATGATGGACTGGCCCCCTCAAAGTCCGGACCTCAACCGCATCGAGCAAATTTGGGGTGGGTTGGACAATAAACTGGACAGATCCATTGTACATTCAGAGAAAAGCTTTTGGCTTGAGTTGCAGAAGGCATGGGATAATATTAGTGTTGAAGTTCTCAGGAAATATATTGACACTATGCCAAATATTAAAGTTAAAAGTGGATAAAAACAGTAGGACTCACTTCATCTGATATTTGTTGTGCTCAGAGCAACCATCTGCATTTTTCATGAACATTATGAAATTAAATCATGTTTTGGAGGCAAGAAAAGGTCAATATTTTCAGATCTGTCAGGTATTCTAATAATTTTGGCCACCACTGTAAGTGCTACTGGCTTCACACCTGACTCCAAGGTAAAGGGAGGGTGGAAAAGCAGCAGTTCTTGGCCCTCGAGGCCCATGACTTGCTGTTACCTGCTGTAGAATTGAACACTTAAGGAGTTATAAGCAGTAAGAAAACATTTATAAATCAACTACTGCTGCTACTACTGCAGTTGATATTATAGTAACTGCAGTAGTAGCACACAGTGATGTAGCTCAAAGTGCAAAGTGCCTTAGAGTGCAGAGCACAGCGATACTGAATGTGGCTTAATTTTAACAGCAACACAAAGAGACCAACACCACTGGGTCTCCACAAAATGACAGAGATGTTTTATTTGCTGTGTAATGGCTGGCAAACACTGGAGCCACTGGAACTGTTAACACTACACCCCCAAGAGCCAATCCCTATGGCAACAACTGCACATTGTGCAATCAGACACTTGGCTTCCTGTTCGTAATTTAGCTGCGACTGTTTTGCCTTTGTTCCAGGAAAATATCAAAAGAAGCTGAAACATTGCCTCGAAATATTCCCATCAATATTCATCCAGCATAGAGCTTTCACTTGGGGGCCCAAAGAGCAGGGAAGAGATTAAAAAAAACTTCTCCTGTGTATAAAACCAGTCTCAGGGCAGGCGTATAGTATATACTTTTCTCACAGGTTACAAACTCGGGAGCCTGGATGGTGTCTCACAGATTGTGAAAACCAATCGGATGATAGCAGAGACAATACAGGCTCCTGACTGGATCTGAGAAATGTCATAAACGGAAGCACCTCCAGATCGGTCAACGGGAATCAAAACACAGAATCGGCGCACAATACCTCATCTCACACAGAGTGCGTAGCAACGTTTAACATAAGACAATTCCATATTCCACAAAACATAGGTTTTATTTGGTTATGGTGATTATTTTCTGACTTGTGAATTGGCAGCTGCAGAGGCCAGCAGAGGCTTGGCAGTGAGTGCTGTAATGGTGAGTGATTAATGCCCACGCCCCACTCTCAGCACACGCCTTCAGACTGCACCAGACACACCGCACAAATAGCCTGGAGACTTAAAGACAAGCTGAAATCAAAATTCACTTTCCTCAATTTAGTCAATTCCAAGCCCTACGAACACATCTTGAAGTATACTCAATGAGCACTTTTAGGCATTTTAGATTTATTTTTCTGACTTATTGGTCTGCTGCCGTAGCCTACCCACGTAGATAGGTTTGACGCATTCTGTGTTCAGAGATGCTCTTCTGCATCCAACTTTTGTAAAGTGTGGTTATTTGCATTACTTTCACATTCCTGTCAGCTTCGACCAGTCTGGCCCTTCTCCTCTGTCCTCTCTCATTAACAAGGTGTTTCTGCCCACAGAACTGCTGCTCACTGTTTTTCACACAATTCTTAGGAAACTCTAGTGTGTGTGAAAATCCCAGGAGATCAGAAGTTTCCGGAGATATTCTGGCACCAACAATCATTCTACAGTCAAAGTCACTTAGATCACATTTCTTCCACATTCTGACATTTGGTCTGAAAAACAGCTGAACCTCTTGACCATCTCTGCATGACTTTATGCATTTTGTTGCTGCCACATTATTAGCTGTAGTTTCCATGCTTACTGAAGTAATTTGGGTTAAAGTACCTTACCTCAAGGATAGCACTGCCCCGACTGCAAGTATAAGTGCATCTGTTAAATATAACCAAACACTGTGTGTGTGTGTGTGTGTATAGTACATTGTATTAAAAATAAAAAATAAAAATTAAATGTAAGGTTTTAAATTCAACAGGGTGACAGAACTTCAACTGCATCCACTGTTAGGTGCTGGAATGAACTGGCAAGCCCCGAGAAATATTGAAGTAAACTGAACTAAACAATGACACTTCAATGTCAGCCAATGACAACGCTGGCAGAAATCCCTTCTGTTCCGCACGGTCCAAAGCATTCAGAGACGGGTTCAGAGAATGTCATTTGTCGGGCGCCGGACCACTGGAAACCGAAAACACAATCGATGGACAGCTTTCAATAAAAATGAATTTGAGTCAAAGCCATGAAACGTCTCTTTCCTTTACAAACACAGTGAAGCAGGTTTCTTACCGATTGCTCAACTGTTCCTGTGAATAGCAGTTCTAAGTGGATCTGTGCACATTTGAAAACTGAAGACCAGTGATCAGAGACAAACTCAACTTCACTTACTTGTGTGCTTACTACCTAACTTTCTATTCAGCAAGGGCAGACTGTAGCCTAGTGGCTAAGGTACACGACTGGGACCCGGAAGATTGGTGGTTCAAGCCCCGGCATAACCGCAATAAGGTCCACACAGCTGTTGGGCCCTTGAGCAAGGGATTGACACCTTGAGCAGGGCTTGACACCTGCTTAGTCTAATCAACTGTAAGTCACTTTGGATAAAAGCCTCAGATAAACAACAAATGACATTATTCTAAATTAAAAGTATAACATTGATGACTCATGCGCCAGCCACACTGCTAAAAAACCATTACAACAAGCGCATGGCAGCAATCAATACACTGTCACAGAAATCACTGGCTCAGATGCTGATCTCTATATCGCACACCCAGGCTAAATAAAACCGCACCGCTGCACTGCTGAAGGGACGGTTCGCCAGTGATCCGAGTCCTCCTCTCATCCATCAAGCCTTACGGAGAGACTCGTTAAGCTCCTGCCATTTCAAACACTTTTTATTTGTACTGAGGAGCCAGTGATTCTCTACAGCAGTCAATAAAACTAATTTATATATAGCGCACTTTACAAAGGAGTGTGCCTGTGTGCGTGGGAGGGGGTGCACTCACAGAAATAAAATTTAAAAAATGTAATCCTTGAAGGAAAAAAATACAAATAAATTACCCACACTGTCACTTCATTTCTGAGTGTACTACACAGGGGGGCATGGTTATTCATGGATTTAATATGCTCCTAATCATTTCATTCGATGGTAAGAAGGCTAGAACCACAGATTCATTCTGAACCTGTATCCCCAGTGAGAAGGTTTGACTGGTGTAACACAGAACCGGATCAGGCTCTCACACTCACACTCACACTCACACTCACACTCACACTCACACTCACACTCACACTCACACTCACACTCACACTCACACACACCTTTGATCAAAGGGAAAGTCTCTGGAAAGCCATGAAACAAAGGCTGCTGTGGTCAATAGAGCAGGGATCATCAAATCTGGCCCTCAAATCCAAGCCCAGGCGCCTCTGGGGTAAATAACCGTAGAGTTAGTACTCCCCATTGGCCAGACTGTCTTCACACCAGGTAAAGGGAGGGTGGAAAACCAGCAGTTCCGAGCCCTCAAGGACCATGATAAGATTATCCCTGTACTGAAATAACTGAAAAGGGGCAGTATTTCACCCAAATCTTCTAGGCTGCACTCGCTTGGCATGCGTACACTGTGGTCGGATTAAAAAAAACTACATCCAAGAGAGATTGCTTGGCTGGAGGTATAAAGCCAGACAGCATCTTATTGTGAGGGGCTTCATCTGACAGAGAACTTGCAGTTCTCCTGTAAAAATAGTTCTACAGTAAAAAAGAATTTTGAAAATCTTTTACAAACACCTGCACCTGCACCGGCACCTGCAATTCAGAATGGACTCGGAATTCCACATTCTGCACACCTACAATCACCCGGATACTAAAACATACTTTCTAAACTCCCACGAATCAAGCTCAGTAAAGCAGAGAGAGCGAGCGTGAGAGAGAGACAGAGAATGAGAGATGGAGGGGGGAGAATGAGTGCAAATGAGAGTTAGGGAGTAAGAGACAGGAGTGAGTGAGGGAGAGAGAAACTGACAGAAGACAGTAGTAGTAGAGATGGTAGAGACAGCGGTAGCCCTGCTTCTTTCACAGTGCAACTTCTCCATCTGCCATCTGCTGCACTGGCCTGAGCCAACATCAATCATGAGTCTGAGCTTCTGTTCCAAAAGGAAACGGAAAATAAATAAATAAACAAATGAAGGGCTCGTCCGGCGGCCCCCGACTGAGAGCAAATACCCCAATCTTCACCCCTGCCCCCCAGCGATGACACATCTGTGGCCCCCTGCCAAATTCCCATCATCTTTTCACACAAACAGGCACCAGACCCCAGGGCTTCTGACACAGACGGAGCGAGTCAGCCCCTCTCCCCTTCCCGTAGGTGAGGGGAGAGAGATGAGCCAGATCTGGGCCCCATCCCAGACATTTCAAAGGTACACAAAGAAAATGGTGGACACCTTGACTGTGGACTATACCTGCGGCCCAGGTGAGACCCTCTACAGGTGAGCCGTATGCTCTACAGGCGAGACGCCCGCTCTACAGGCGAGCCGTATGCTCTACAGGCCAGACGCACGCTCTACAGGCGAGACGCACGCTCTACAGGCGAGACGCACGCTCTACAGACGAGACGCACGCTCTACAGGCGAGACGCACGCTCTACAGGCCAGACGCACGCTCTACAGGTGAGACACACGCTCTACAGGCGAGACGCACGCTCTACAGGTGAGACACACGCTCTACAGGCCAGACGCACGCTCTACAGGCGAGACGCACGCTCTACAGGCGAGACGCACGCTCTACAGGCGAGTCGCACGCTCTACAGGGGAGACGCACGCTCTACAGGCCAGACGCACGCTCTACAGGGGAGACGCACGCTCTACAGGCCAGACGCACGCTCTACAGGCCAGACGCACGCTCTACAGGGGAGTCGCACGCTCTACAGGGGAGACGCACGCTCTACAGGGGAGACGCACGCTCTACAGGCGAGACGCACGCTCTACAGGGGAGACGCACGCTCTACAGGCGAGACGCACGCTCTACAGGGGAGACGCACGCTCTACAGGCCAGACGCACGCTCTACAGGCCAGACGCACGCTCTACAGGGGAGACGCACGCTCTACAGGGGAGTCGCACGCTCTACAGGGGAGACGCACGCTCTACAGGGGAGACGCACGCTCTACAGGGGAGACGCACGCTCTACAGGCGAGACGCACGCTCTACAGGGGAGACGCACGCTCTACAGGCGAGACGCACGCTCTACAGGGGAGACGCACGCTCTACAGGCCAGACGCACGCTCTACAGGCCAGACGCACGCTCTACAGGGGAGACGCACGCTCTACAGGGGAGTCGCACGCTCTACAGGGGAGACGCACGCTCTACAGGGGAGACGCACGCTCTACAGGGGAGACGCACGCTCTACAGGCCAGACGCACGCTCTACAGGGGAGACGCACGCTCTACAGGGGAGACGCACGCTCTACAGGGGAGACGCACGCTCTACAGGGGAGACGCACGCTCTACAGGGGAGATGCACGCTCTACAGGGGAGACGCACGCTCTACAGGCCAGACGCACGCTCTACAGGGGAGTCGCACGCTCTACAGGGGAGACGCACGCTCTACAGGCAAGACGCACGCTCTACAGGTGAGCCGTATGCTCTACATCAAGCCTGGTCTTGAAAACCCCCAGAGTTTCTGCCTCCATGATCTGGCTAGCTATTCCACACAGTGACTACGCTGTGGAAAAAATACTTCCTACAAATTAGATTCAAATAAAGAAATTAAGTGTCAAAACTTTTCTAAATGACTGCAACATTAACCACATGGCCTTCTGAAACAATGAATATGGATTGAAAAAAATAGTGGTTCCATTCCATTTTCTCTGTGCTCTCTTCCCCCTCCCCCAGCTGGGCCCGGGTTTTATTTGTACTCAATGTGTATGTTTTCACATCCTATACAGCATGTGTGATGACTTCACCTTTTTTATTTTTTTATTTCTGTACAACAAAAAAGTAATATAAAATAAAAATAAAAATAAAGTATAGGATGAAATCTGCAGTGAGGGGCCCCTTGGTCTCAGTAATTAAAGATAGGAACACAATCAGCACTCTCAGCCCGAAGGGCCCATCTGTAACAACGTATTATTTAGTTTATATAACATGATGTCCAAGATCCAGTGGTAATTAAGGTGCTTCTGTCCTGGAGCACTATGTTTAGAGTTTCAGATTTAAGTTCAGTGTTCAGGGAGTGCCCAATTATTTTCTACACAACCCGACTGATTTCCAATACAACTAAGGACCACAGAGAGCTCATAGGCGCTGTCATGCATGTCTCTAAACTAGAAACTAGGCGTGCCCAAATTTCTGTTCAAGCCCAGCCCAGCACAAAAACACCTGCTTCATCCAATCAAGTGATTGAAGACCAGGATGAACCCAGCAGGCTTATGTAATTGAGAATTATATACCACAGGTATAAAACCAAAGCATGCACCTACGTACAGAAGATTTTCAGATATGTCTGGACACACCTGGTATAAGTCAATAATGAACTAAAACCAGGAAGGTGCTGTAACATGTGGATTAAGTGTATTGACCTCTTAGCTGTGGAGGACAGAACTACGGGTTCAAACAGGAAGACCATGCTGAAGGAAAAACATCTTAAAGCCTCCCCCACCAAAAATAAGGCACCATTTTATTTTAGTCTTTTTTTTTACTTTTTTTGCTTTTCTTCCATCAGAATGCCTTGAGAAATCTCCCTTTGAAGATGAAACGGTGAGGAACCAGCATTGTGATTCTGCACAAATGAAAGGTATGCAAGGGCTGCGACATCAAACGGTCTTCCCTCCCCTCCTCGGGAGGCCTGAGGATGAAGAGACACAGCAGGACGGGCCAGAACGCGAGGAGCGAGGAAGAGTTATTCTCCTGCCAAACAGTCCCTTTTGTCCACATAGCTGTTCCTTCTGATATATTTGCACGCACACACACACACACACACACACACACACACACACACACACACAGACTTTAAAACTCAGGGTCACCCAGAGTGTTAGTTCGAAGCTTCAAAATAATAAACAATAATAAAAAGAAGTAGGACTCTGGAAACTTGCGTTTCTGAAAAACGCAAGCATCATCCATTCTATACTGTCACCGGACTGTGTGCATGTGTAAATGTGTGCACACGCAAGTGTAAATGTGTACACACAGGTATGTGTGTGTGTGTGTGTGTGTGTGTGTGTGCACATGCGTATTTCTGCAGGTCTGCACTCCTCCAAGCGGAACTCAAAGTCCCTAAAGGGGCTGCTTCCATAGGGGCTGTCCCACAGTAAGGGTCCGTTCTCAGTGCACAGCTGGTATCAACCCTACACCGCACAAACGCTTTAGCATATGCCGACTCACTGCGCCTACTCAATACATGCAAGCTACTCTGGGCAAGCTAAATGCTACATTTCAAATGAAAAGTACAACCGGAATCAGAAAGGGAAAGCCGTTCACCAGACCATCTGGTGCGTCTAATCCAGGGGTGTCAAATTAAATTCCCAGGGGGCCACAGTGTCTGCGGGTTTTTGTCCGCTGCCAATTAAGGCCTTGAACAAGCCAATTCTTTAGACAATCAATGACTAAAATTAACTACTGGTGTTGAAAACAACTCTCAAAAACCTGCAGACACCGTAGACCTCCAGGACTGGCGTTAAACCTGCAGACACTGCGGCCCTCCAGGACTGGAGTTAAACCTGCAGACACTGCGGCCCTCCAGGACTGGAGTTAAACCTGCAGACACTGCGGCCCTGCAGGACTGGAGTTAAACCTGCAGACACTGTGGCCCTGCAGGACTGGAGTTAAACCTGCAGACACTGCGGCCCTGCAGGACTGGAGTTAAACCTGCAGACACTGTGGCCTGCAGGACTGGAGTTAAACCTGCAGACACTGCGGCCCTGCAGGACTGGAGTTAAACCTGCAGACACTGTGGCCCTGCAGGACTGGAGTTAAACCTGCAGACACTGCAGCCCTCCAGGATTGGATTTGACACCTGGTCTAATCCGATCGCACACTTTTAAACTGAATATCCCCTGAAAAGTGATAGAACGTGGCCATCCATCAATTTGGGTCAGCGAAGAGGCCGCACTGAAGAAGGTCCCAGTTCCAGCTGTGTGAACAGAGATAATAAGACTACAGTAACGGGGAGAGAAGGCACGCCCGGTAACCGTGGAAACAAGATACGGCACATCAGCCAGCTCTGTTCAATTATCACCTCAGGGGCCCGTGGCCACACTCTCACAGAAGCCTGACTGTGTAAGGCAAGAGTGTAACATCATCCGATGATTCATTTCCTGAATGAACGATGTGACAGCCATTCTTCAGAACAGGACAGCGAGGAGATTAGTCATTATGCACTGCTGCAATACTTGTATCTTTATTCATTTAAAGAGCTTTGGACCCTTCACTGTTAAAGCAAATGTTCTTCTTTTGCTTAGCCATGCGCATTAAAACAATGGCACGTTCATACTGATATGCCAAAAGAAAAAGCTAAGTCAAGATCGACTATTCAATAACCCAATTAACTTTTCATCTCGGCATGAATGTGCACTCGGAGAGAATGTAATATTAAACATATTGCATATTTATTTGTATATTTAAGTTCTTCAGGGTTACACTCTCATACCATCCACTCACAAGCAAAGTCTGATTTCTTAAACTAAATCTAAATCTGTCAGATTAGATTATTGTACCCCCAACACAAAATAAATCAGATATGGATCAGATTGGGCGATTTCAGTCACATCTGGAGCTGATCAGGGCCTGTTGGTATCAGATGAAAACGTAAACGCTCCAGTGTACATTACCAATGTTAAACTGATGCATAACATCCCATAATAAGCACGCAGGAGTTGCAAAACAAACAAACATTGACTTGCATTTGAGAGAGCAAACAATGTGTGGCTAACTAAAACTTGCATGTTTGGTCATACTAGGTGTATACAACCGTGCGTCCATTCCAGCAGATTTTTTTGATCCAACCATGAGTGAACCACACTTGGGTCCAGATTCATAAAAATCGTCAGTTGGGATAGACTTTGATCAGAACCTTCCACATTCCCTTTGAAGGCAAAACCTGTACCAGGTGAAACCTATGCAGCAACTCAATAGCTATTCTACACTCAGTGAGCAGAGTATTTATTAGACTTATTTTTAGACATATTGGTCTTCTGCTGCTGTAGCCTATCCACATCGAGGTTTGAAGCATTGTGTGTTCAGAGATGCTTTTCTGTGTACCGCTGTTGTAATGTGTGGTTATTTGCGTTACTGTCACCTTTCTGACAGCTTCGACCAGTCTGACCCTTCTCTGACCTCTCTCATTAACAAGGCGTTTTTGCCCACAGAACTGCAGCTCACTGAATGTTTTGTTTTTCGTACCATTCTCTGCAAGCTCTAGAGACTGTTGCATGTGAAAATCCCAGGAGATACCCAGCACTTCGAGATACTCACAACACCCTCTCTGGCACCAAAAATAAATTCCACAACCAAAGTCACTTAGATCACATTTCTTCCCCATTCTGACATTGTCTGAAAAAGTATGGTCTTCAGTATGTTTGCATGCTTGTATGCATTTTGGTGCTACATAATTGGCTGATGAAATATTTGCATTAGCAAGCTGGTGTACAGGTCGACCTAACTGATCACTGAGTGTACATTTTGGATTTATGTGCTTTTCAGATCTTTTCTAGAGCTTTCACCCTTCACTAAGACGGTGGGTGCCATAAGGTTTCCTCTATGGAATCAAGCCAAAGAACCATTTTAGAGCCCTTTTTCTAAGAGGGGAGAGCTTTACATGCAGTTTGTTTTCAGCAGTTAAGGGTACTTGGAATTTAACTCAAGGGAACGTCTTTAGGAGCACCTAAAATCGATAGCCATTTCCTCAAGTTAGCTTTATAGATACATCATAAAATGTTCAATTCAAGAGAGCCAAAAACTGTCCAGTATATTTAGTATAAGCTCGTAGATTCATTTATACGAAATGCAATATTTATATTTATAGGGTAATGCTTGATATAAATGTGATTGTTTATTCCCAGTTTTCTATTTTATCCCCTCTGACTCAAGTTTCTCATCTAATCTGACTCAACATCCATTTCTGAAAACATTTGCAGTTGGTTTGCTTGCGTGCAGCTTTAAAAAGGAATAGGAATCAATTACAAATGTAGAAACAAGGGCATCCGTACACAGGACAAAAACATTCAAGTAAAGTGTCTGGCTCCATACCTTCATTGGGTGACCTTTCTGTTCCATAAGTGAAATTAATGAGGTCCCAGTAAGAGCCATTCCGTCCAAATGGAGTTCATTTGAAACCGTGGTGAATCTTCCCAGGAGTGGCCAGCACAGCAGCAACTCAGCCAGGAAATCACCAAAGATCCCAGAAAAACATTAAAAGAACTGCAGGTCTCTCTAGCCTCAGCTAAAGTGCGCTTTAGTTTACTTGGGTTTACTCAGCTTCCCTTACTAATGTTACATTTTGTCTAAAGATCTGAAACAATTCAATGTTAAAAATATAATAATGATAATAATAAAGGAAAGGGACCAGGGCACTGTTGATCACTGATGGATGGATTTATAAAAGATTGATTAATAATGACAAAATGGTTGGATGAATAGATTAATGATGGGCACATGGATGGGTGTTCTTCCGTTTAAAAATTCAGCAGTTACAATTCCCTGTACTTTCAGGATTAATCTAAAGGCATCGTTTCCATTCTGGGGTCCAGTCTGTTGAATACAGTTCATAAAGTAGGAAAGCGTGAATGCACGACTCTTACAATGTTACAGTTGGAGCCGTTATCTTCGCTCCTTATCCAATCAAAGCCACAAGCAACCAAAACCCTGAATAATCTGCATTCATCTTAAAATGAAAGCCTATGAAAGGGGTTCTCTTCCCCATTTAAACCAGAAAAGCAAGATGATTTCAGCAGATGCTGAAGCATAAACCATACATTTTTGGTTTTGGAAAATGAAAGCATGATAAACGACAGAGCAGATTTCAAAGGGGCCCAATATTGACATTCTTCAGGTCGTTTAGCAGCTTCACAGAGGACACTGTTCTTCACTTCAGAGCCTCAGCTACTTTGCTTTCTGACCATGAGTTGGAAATAACAGGAATTGGTACAGAGGCATCCTGGGATATGTAGTCTCCACACACATTGCAGTTTGTAGTCCATCTTAACCACTGTACTCGTCAGTCTTCCATGGGCAGTTTTCCCCTCCGATGCACTCGTTGAGAGATTGATCAGGGATTCCTCTTTTTCACAAGGAATTTTGTGACTGGGTGGTTACTTGACCCCGACAACAAGTCTATGGTTCCTTACCACTGAACACATTTCTTCCAGGAGAAAACAGATTGCATTCCAGGGACACTCATCCCAAACATCCATACAACTCAATGCATTTCCCACTACAAAACTCCCCCTAAGAGGAGTTGGCACGTTCCAAAGTCTCCCCAGTCACTGGAGCTTGTCAGCCACACAGCCTGTGCCAACTTGGGGAAGGGAGTGGGGGGGGGAAGTGGTTGGACATAAACAGGAGCCTTCCTTCCGACAGGAATGGGAATTTCCAGCTTCCCAAAGACTGGCCATGCTCAGCGGATGCCATTCGGTGGGAAAATTGAAAAGGCCCATACTTTTTATTCTTCCCCATGACTTTGTACCCAAAATGATGTGTGCCCATGTGTGCCTTTATATTTATAACCCTGTATTTTTATCGGTTGGATTTTGAATGGGGAAAGCAGTGTCCCTGAAAAAAGGGGGTTCCTAGAAAAGTGTCCTGGTAAATCCACACATTTAAACCAGCGGAGTGACATAATAAAAAGTAATCCTGAATAAGGCCACATGTAATGCAGCATTAGGTTCAGATAACACAGGGCATGCGGAGAACATACATGGGACTAAAATGATTATAATCACATAATCTGATGATCATAATTATAAAGTGAAATGATTATAATCTGGACCTGCAGTCAAGACACAACTGGCATAGAACCAGTCAAGATATCCAGCAGTGTAAAAGGTGAAAAATGCTATTATTTTATTATATGTGCAGCTAATTTTATTTTTATTTTGGTGGGGCGTTCCCTGCTCTAGATCTGATCTCGGTTTTAAAAACCTCAAAGCAATCAATAATTTTGAAAATGTACCAATATTGCTTGCATCCACACACCCACTCTATTTATTTTGCAGAAATTATTTCTACAGCAATCATGACTCAAAGTCAGTTGAGGAAATGAAAAAAAAAATACCAGGCTGGACTCGTCCCCTCCGATGCCTGAACGGCGATGGAGATGGAGCGATATCTCTGACTGACAGGATGTTCCAGCACACAACCGAGAAACAAGATCCTAATCTGCCAATTCGTTCTGGGTGCCGAGTCAAGATTAAGCAATCTTCACGTCAAATCGGCAACTTTTCTGACCCCACGTTGGAATGGCCGATTATATCTGCACTGTAGCATCTCGTCCTGTCCCTGAACCATCTTTGCTCAGTTCTCCATACAACGGCCTTGTACAAACGTCCTCCAGAACACTGAAGCCTGATCTATACTTCCCCACACAACCTTTTCGACCAGTGTCATGTGACAAATGAAAGCGTTGCAGGACGGTTTGCATTTACACTTTGCTGAAGGTCTGTGAGGATGGTTCTGTTGTCTCTATGGTAATGCCAAATGGCTGATTTTTACACTTTTGAAAACACAGTGGTACCTGGCATATAGACTATCCATGACAATGAACCTGAGTGTTCCATCTGGCTGTCCAATCAATGCTGCTCAACAAAGTATGACTGTATCCCCGTCCCAACAAACTTCTACAGGTGTACAAAACACGTCATCATTGACATACGACAATTGTCGCAAGGATCTTGTGACAAAGTATAAATCAGGTTTATGAAGCCTCTACCTTCTGCTGTCCACTAGCTGAAGTGCACAGGCAATAGCAATGGAAGGTTATTCTTCAAGTCCAGCTGGTGTTGACATCCAATCGGCCCGGATTGCCCGATGAGACTGGCCACGCCTCACCAATCAAAAATCTCCCTCTCTAGCAACTTGTTCACTGGCCCTGTGGAACTCCTGTTCACTGGCATGCACAAGATCTGATTCTAGAACGTGGACTTCATCTCTCCAGATCATGAGCCTTCCATAAGCTATGAGTTCTTGGCACCAATTAATGACATCACAGTTTATCAGAACACCTATTCTGATAAACACCAACCTAGACTCGATAATGGCTGAGTTTAGTGGACTGTAAAAATTAAGAAGAATTACATCCCTCTCTCTGGACCATGCAACACCATGAACTCGGAAAACCGCATATCCGCATGATCGCTCCTACATCCACGGCCACTATAGAGTGAAAGCCTGAGCTGGATTCGTCACTCTGGAAGGCCAGAGTGTGCGAGGGGAAAAGTCTGTAAAAACCCCCCAACCTTCCATGGTCAGGAAAGACACCAAACCAAATGGCCCGGAATCATCCACTACGACACGGCCAGCCAAAACATGCAGTGTGTGTGTGAAAAAAAATCTCAGAATTGACAGCCCACTCAAGCAGATGGCTGGCTACTGTGCTCAGAATGTGATCTTACAAGATGCGCATAGGTCAACACAACACAGGTCAGACAATTCTCCTTGTGTATGTGTGTGCGTGTGTGGGTTTGCATGCGTGTAAGAGGAGGCATGTGTGCACATGTGAGCAAGTTGAGTGCACGTGCGTGTGTGTGCGCACACATCTGCATGTGTGCATTCACATGTGTGTAAGGCAATAGTGGGTAGACTGCCTTTAACACAGAAGAAAAAAAAGAAAAAAACAAACCCAAATTCCATTCCCAATTTTCCAATTGGGTACACCACCTCTTTATCTCCATTCACTGTGGGTTTCTGGGGTCCCCCATTCCGGCTCAAATTGGCTCAGAGGCACAACTGGTTTCCATATTCCGTAACCGTTTAGTGTGCCGTACATGCCCCTAAGACACAGGAATCCGTGCTAACCGTGGGCTCGTTTTCACCCCCAGTGCTTTTCATGTGCAGCGCCTCATCTAATCATGTTGACAGAGTGCAGATGGGCTTGGCTTCCAGTACGGAGGGCTGGGAGGAGGTTGTGGGCGGGGACATGAGGCTGCCCAGAAAAACACAACTTCTCAGGAATTCGGAGGACTTTGGAGGAGTTGCATTAGACTACATTACAATCACTTGGCAGACAGAGGAACAAACAGTAGTGGATGGAGAACAGCGTTACTCTCAGGAATACAAAAATGTGAGGTCATCGATGACTGGAGTGTGGTTCTGTCCCAGAAGTAGCACTGCCAATCTTTATTATTATTATAACCCTTGGGCGGTAGGAGAAGCAAAATAAATAAAGTGCCAAAGAATAAATTTTACGAGATGCTGGGTAACCATGCAGGAGGGAGTCTGGAGCCAGAGGCAAGCCTTCTTACTGGCAGCAGGGTTACCCAATGAAACAGCACACTGAACTGTTGGTCTGGCAGATAATTTTTCATGTGCTGCTCTATCCTAACTTTCTATCCTGCCACAAACTATGCACAGAATTCTGATTTCCACAGCTTTTGTTTAGTTATCAATAGCATTCCTGCATCCATCAATTAGTTTGCCACACACACACGCATTGATTTCAGGATAAACATCTCCCTTCTGCTGCAAAGAATTGAATGTACATCTTGTGTTATCAGTAGAAAATGACAAATCAGCACACACACACGGCAGCAGTTGACATTTGTCATCAACTGGAACAGAAACACAGTTGGCAGTTAAAGGTCCCATATCTGACCACATCAGCTCATTTCCAAACCAGTGGAGTTAATGAGCTCAATATTCAGGTGGAAAAACCAAAACACAAAGCTCATTTCCCCGACCCCAGACCTAGTTGTTTTAACAAACGGGTCAATTTGAATGGGAGCAGAGGGACAGCCCTTTTTTAATGGGACTAATCGAACTGTCAATAAACACAGATCCTTGCTAATCAAGTATTGCCTTAAAGCCATAAATTAGATTTGGTGCTTAACTGAAATAACCCTTCATTAACATTAGTCATTTTGAATTTCAGTACAAACTTCAGACATATAATAATACTCCTCCTGCCAATAAAAACCTGTTCCATAAGATTACAGTCCCTCATGTGGAGTTATACAGTAGAGCCGACAGTGTACTCCCAATACCTTTTAGGGACATTCCAAATCTGAATGTGAAATGGCAAAGCCTTTGGGACCCGTGTGGTCCCAAACTTAAGACCACACTTATCCTGGGCTGTCCCTCCGTACTGCATCAGAAGATTCATGAAAACCTGCTCCCACCGATACTTTGACAGCATTTTTATTCTATTATAATTATTCATAGAGACACGGAGCATATTATCACTCCCACGGATGTGCAAACGCAAGACCGCCAGACTTAACTAAAAAGCCAATTCTGTTTTTACTTCCTTATTTTATACATGTCTATATGAATTTGTGTATATGATTTGTATATCATTTTATTCTGTTCCTTGTAGACCCCATGTAGAATAACTGCTGCAATAAACAACAGCTAACGTGGATCCGAATATCCCACCCTCCATCTCCCTCTTCCTCTTCCTCCCTCTCCCTCTCCCTCCCTCTCCCACTCCCTTCCTCCCTCCCTCCCTCCGGAGCCCTGCCAAGAAGCCCCCAGCAGGGCTCTAAAGAGGCTGGTAGACAGCTATGACAGATCCCCCGCCCCCACCCCCCAGCCCTCTCCCTTTATACTTTAATGCAGTGGACACACTCCAGCCCCCTCGCGGCATCGACTGTAAATCAAACTGCATTTTCTGCCCAGAACCCAGAGGAACACACTTCAATGTGTGTGTGTGTGTGTGTGTGTGTGTGTGATTGTTCCACAGGCATACAATGACGCCTTGTCATTTCCATGTTTTTTATTATCATTATTGTTTGGAAAATTGCCATTTCTGAGAAAGTTTGCTGTATAGTTTGCAAACTGCTATAATGAGGCCCATCAAATGCCCCCTATGTGGCTGTATAACAGGAAATCAGACGCAATAACATTACATAGAAGCAGGGCCATTTATGGTGACGAAATGTAATAAAAAAAATAATAATAATAAAAAATAAAAAATAAAAAATTCTGAAAGAGGACTTGTGCATTTCTGAAATTTCATTCAGGTAGCAGGGCTTTTTTTATTTTTTATTTTGCCAGGCAGGTCAATTAAGATCGGAAACTTCTGTACAACTGAGTCTTCCCATAACGCACCTCTGGCGGTGATGGAAAGTTCCGGAAACCTGAATTCCCACCCCGGACTCCCCTCTCTACGGGTGCAAACTGCCGGGGCTTCCCGTTAAGGCTTTGGTCTCTCGCCGATAACTACAAGCAGACGGCCTTCTGGGGGTCTGGTTAGCTTTCCTGCTCACTGTCTAATGACAGGTCCGTCCCGGGCCGCGACAGAAAGCACACCAGCCATGAAATCAGAGCCCTCGTTCCTCAATTAGCCCCATAATCCTGGGAGAGGGGTCACGGCGAGTGGCCAGCCCGGCGTTAGAGCTGTAATGAGCAGGTCAGCAGCAGAGGTGGAGAAGCTCAATTAACACCGTTTGGAAGCCAATAATAAATGTGCATAACAGAGCACTAAAAAATGCATCTATTGAACAAAAACCCAAAATGAAAACCCTAAAATTTTAAGAATGCTCACATCTTTGCTTCAAGCTGCGCGTAGAGTCATCAACCTTTCCTTGCGTGGATAAGGGGGGTTTATATTTTTCCACCCAAACCCATTTGCGGCATTGAGGAACCACACAGTGACCCCATTTTGCCGGGTTATTCACAGAAGCAATATCTGTCGGTTCAGTTTTTCCAGTCAGCCGCTTTCTTTATCCCCCCCCCCCCCGAGTGCCGCGGTGATTTGATTTGGGGTGAAGATCTGATACAGGACAAAAGGACAAGCGCACCTTTGGCTGAAATGGGCCGTCCTGGCTGATACAGGTGACCCTAGAGGCAAGGCGGTAACAGCGGTGAATAACGACATCATCTCCCTTCAGTGCTTTTCCAGAACCTCTGCCGGGGGATGCTGCTCACCTCAGCCAATCACAACCGGGCGCCCACTGGGAGAATCAGATGTCCCCGGGCGAGGACTGCACAGGTGCTCAATTTCAGATAGGACACCACGGTCGATTAAACACGGACTCAAAGAACCGGAGGGATGGGAAATTGAGTTTTGATTGTGCTCTCTCTCCTACACCTTACCCAGGAGTTCCTGTCCACTGGCACCCGGAGATAAAGAATTAGCGCTGACATCCTGAAGACAGGGAACGTTTTCACTGAACTGCGGCGCAATGACTATGCCAAAGCACGCTCTCCCATTTCTCCTGTATCGTTAGCGACTGTGGATAAGAGCATCTGCTAAATCAGGGACACTCAATCTTGCCCAGAAAGGGCCGGTGTGAGTGCAGGCTTCTCTCTCAACCGAGCGGTTACACCCGGACTCCACAAATCAAGGTCCTAGGCAAAGACTCAAATGGTTGATTTGTAGAATCAGGTGTGTAACTACTTGGTTAGAATGAAAGCCGGTACCCACACAGATGCTTTCTGGGAAAGATTGAGTATCACTGTGCTAAATGAAGGCAGCCCAATGCAATGTGAATTAATGTAAAGTCAAGGGCTTAGCAGGACTGGAAATAGCCAATGCAACAGCCTCCCACACAAATTCCAACTGAGCCCAAAGTTAATGATTCAGTGAAATCGACTTGGCCCAGACTGACCCAAGGCACAGCAAGTAACAAATTATATTTTTCTAAAGTATGAGTTGCCCTTTCAATAATCATGAATCAGGGCACTGCTGTCAATCATCTTCTCTTGGCTAGAAGCCATTATGAACAAACTAGAAAATACTGGGCAAGTAGGACAGAATAGGACATCCAAAAGTACACCAGCCATTTTGATCACTGCATTTTAAATCATGTTCTGGTTTTGTCACCACAACTCAGCTATGTACCAACTTTCATATCTCCCGAGTAAACAAAACATTATGTACTTTTTCTGGTGGTTTCTCTGAGTGAGAATCACAACATTGAACCAACAATAATGTGCAGTTTATTGAACAACCACATGTACATAAACCAGAAAAGATGAAAAGTGTGTGCATTTAGGTGCCAGCTGTGAACCACAATGTACACAAGAGGAGCCAGCACACTTACCACTGCTGAGAGGGAAAAAATAAAAAATAAAAAATAAAAGTCGCCTACCAATGCTGAACACCGTCATAGGACATTCATTTAACCCTCTCCCTTAGTGGGGGGTTTTTCAATGTTCTCACAAACAATATCACAAATCATGTGCAGTGTTAGATATCTCATCCAATTTGCACATATCTAAAAGAAACACCACCATAATTTTCTGAACACAACTCACACTGAAACAGAATACATATTGCAGCACTGAATAGCCATCCAAGGCTAACACAGGAAATATGATCATGCGATTCTCTGAGGCACCTACATGGCTGTCAGATCCAGTCTCCAGAAGTACATTGCAGAGGATCTTACACAATGCCTATTTGTGTATCAGCTGACTGATGCCTGGAGCAACTGGGGCTCAAGATGCCATCGAACCAAACATTGGACCTCCGCGCACGCAATAAGGTCTACACACCACAAACAGAATCCTTTCAGTTAGAAAACACTTATTTTAACCAAGAAATGTGGTAACATTGTCCTTGGTTTCACCCATAAATAAACAAACATTCTATAGTACACATTATTTCTGTGGAAATACTTGTCCTAACAGCAGGACATACGAAGTACATAAATGGTAAGCACAATTAAATGCATTCAAAGCATTGGCTTAAGCAGTTGTATTGCACAACAGATAAAGGATATTACCCACAAATACGTTTGCTAACTCTAGGTACTTGGAATCATTTTCCTGGAGGGAGCATTTTCAAACAGGTGCAGTGAGAGGAAACGGTCAGCTTTGACCGTTTTGTCTTTCTATGGACTGGAACTGAGTAGATAGTTGTTCATCGGAAAAGCTGGAAAGTTGATCAATTAATACATATTGCCATACTACACACGACTGATCTTCATGGTCTCCAAAAATCAGAAAAATTATGGTCAGGCAGACATTGTGCCAAATGCGTTTGCTTTAATTATTCTATAGTTTTAAACAGGACCATAAGGATGCTTTTATATATCGTCATGCTCCTGACGTATCCCCCACAAAGCAATACGTGTTATTTCGGTTGACAGATTCCATTTTAATGGCAGAGGAATATTCCAAGAATCTGCGCTTCCATCTGCTGGTTACAGACCGTAATTTCAGTTAATTTTCTCGGCTGAGCGGGATTAAATGTTGTGTCGATTTTACAGTTGGGTGCTCACATTAATGACTTTTTCCCCCTTATATTAAGACGATTCTCTCCCAAGCTCGCGTGGGGCATTTCAACTTCACGGACACCTCGTCAATCAAAGAACGCAAAACTCTCATCCCAGATCTACAGTGCATGTTGCAGGCTACAGCACATTTTCAGTCCAGTCAAACTGTTTACGCAGTGTGGTAACCGGAATGGAAGATTACGCATTCACAAAATTGTCCCAGAATTAAAAGCAATCCGTTTCAGAAGTTTGAGTTTGGAGGCTATACATTCTAGGTGCATGTTATGGCAAATCAATACGCATATTAGTTACTGGAAGACCGGGCAACATGAGCTCTTGATCTTTCTCAATAGTATAAACTACATTCTTTATAAAATGTTACCACTTTGTCTTTCATAACGTACCCGTTTGATCGTAAAGGAACGGGATACAACCCGAATATATAAACCCTTCTTTACACAAGCTGGACAAGAGGCGTATCGTTGCGCACCTCTTCGTAGTTTATTCTTGCCAAGTGTGTCACTGAGACTTGGCGAGCAACTGAGATCTACAGTATAGCTGCGATTTATCGGGTCCAGGAAGGAATCTTTATTCTGCACAGCACCATTTACAAACAGTTTCACCTGATAGCTGCTGTGCATATCACCATCAGGAGACCGACGCAATAATTGCCAAAGCACACCTTTGCAAATATAATCTATTTGACATTGGCTCTGCAATGGACAACATCGGATACACTATACGCAGATAAGGTCCTTCTCTTGAAGACTATTAAATGGTCTGGTTACACAGGGAATTATTCTTCCCACTAAAAACGGTGCTATGCATTAGTACCATATTTGACATGTGGGGTCACGCCTGTTCAGTTCCACTGTTGTGAGTTTGATGCAGTGCAATATTTGAATTTACCCAAATTTAAGACTCAGAAAATGCGCTTCCTGAACAGTTCGGCAATGATTAGGCTACAATGGCAGGACATAATTTCAAACAGCTGTAAGTGCAGATATTATTTTCTGGGTTTATTATATCTCTCGGTGAACACGCGCGATGCTCCAAATAGTACTGTACCTGGTGGACAGTTGCAATCAGCCGGCGCTTGTCTCGCTATCCGCATCTTGGCAAAATGTTCATAGGACCTCTGTCAAGGGAAATTAACATGTGGGAACAGTTTTGACAGAGAAACAGTTGGCTTGTTTATTTTTAATACTACGTATACCATTTTCTTAAAAGGTTTCCCCAAATGGAACATTTACAATTTTTAAAATATCTATATTTTTGCTACAAGTAGGACAGGTGGGATTGAAATTATTAAGAGAGGGAACTCTGCATACCTGTGACAGAAGTTGATCGACTCGGTCATGGATCATTGAATTTAGTTTATCCAATGCTAAACCAGGAACCGGGCGATACAGAAGCTCGGCATTGCCGTTTTCCAATTCCGCCACACGCTCTCTAATCTCGGATGTTTGCACACTTAGAAACACGCAGTAGGCGAGAGACGCGACTGAAAACAACAACGAAAGGACGCTCGTAAAAGTCCTGCAGTACGGCCGTTTGTGAGACACCACTTTCCTCTCCATGTCTTCCGTGCACCTTGCGAGTCCGTTTCTCTCCAAAGCCTTCATAACGGATTCTCCACGCTGCAACGCCGCACACACTGTGCATGCAGTTCGGGCACAGAAAGCAAAGGCTTGACTTGAGGGTGTCTCGCTGTAAACTGGAGATGACGGGTGATACCAGCACAAAGAGCAAGTCCCAGCTCCAAAGCCGTTGATCCTGCCAGGCAACCGCGCACCCCGTGGAGATTTAACCTACGATTTCAAGAGCGAACAGATTCTAGGGCAAACCTGTTGCGCACCAAGAAACATAAAAGCCAATAAATCTTCAGCACCCGAACCAAAAACGGAACCGGCTAATTAAATGGTCGAAAAGTACTGCGAGAACGGAGAACTCCCACCGTGGGCGACCGCGTTTAGACACAGCACTGATTGACTGACGTTACAATCTCGGGGGGCACATCGGCTTCCGCTGTACGCCTTGAAATCGCTGCAGCAATGTCTGATTAACATAATTTATTGGTACCATCTGGTTGATGACTATGACATCAAATAAAGTGTTAATATGCATAAACCGGGTAGCCTATTTCCACTGTTCAAAGGTAGATAACTATAAGAAGATTACGCGAGCCGTGCTCAGGATGAAAAGGCGCATTAAGTTAAACCTGTCACTGAGAAGGTTTTTGTCGCTGAAAAGTTTGGAATCTTTTAAATTAAATTGGGCGGAGAAATTGTCTGAAACATCTCTTGAAACGTTTGCTTTCATTTCCGAAAATGAAGATGTTTTTCACAGCACATAATCTGTATTTACTGAAAAAATATTGCCTGTTTATAAACTGTTTATGGTTGTCGACGTCAACGACTGCTGACCAAAGGCTTACTGAATTCCAGCAAAATCTGCCCATTATTATTATTTTTATTATTATTATTATTATTATTATTATTATTATTATTATTATTATCACGAACGGGGTACGGGGGTACAATAGCTCAGGAGGTAAGGGCGGTCATCTGGCCGTCGGTGGGTTGCCAGTTCGATTACTCTCCCTGGGTATGTCGAAGTGTCCCTGAGCAAGATACCAAACCCCAATTTCTCCGACGAGCTGATTGGTACTTCGCATGGCAGCCTTTCGCCGTTGGTGTGTGTGAATGAAAAGCATCAAGTGTAAAGCACTTTGGATAAATGCACTTTGGAGAACTTAAGGAAAATGTACATTTTATTAGGTATAATAATACAAAATGACTCATCAATACACACACACACTCTCACACACAAACGAGCATGCACCCCACACACACATGCACAAAGCCTTTGGGCTCAGCTATATCACAGTAACCTATCAGGAACAGAACTCTCTGACCAGCAGGGTGATGAAGTTGGCAGTAGGCCAGAGTGATAGTGCTCCTTGTAGCAGAAGCAGAGCCCCACATGTGTGCAAGTGTGTGTTAGAAGGGAGGGGGGGTCACTCAATACCATGTGTGATCATTCTTAACATCTGCAGTAACCGGATCTTATAAGACTGTCCCTGTAGTTAAACGCACATGGATTTACTTTGAGGGGTTTGGGTAGCAGTGTGGCCACAGTGCTAATATGTCATAACACGCCACCTAATACTAACACTGGGTAGGGTCTCCCTTTTCTCTGAAAACAGCCACCATTCTTTGTGCATTGGATTCCACTAGACAGCACGACAGCATATCAAATACTGCTGAGGACCCTCAAAGGCTAGGGCCAGCACTGGCTAAGCACACCAGCTTCATGGTGTCCCAGAAATATTTAATGAACATAATTAATTTCACATTAAACCTGGTCTGGTTAAATCGGAGATCAATCTTATTTAGAAAATGATTTTAAATTAGAGTAATCAGAGTTTTGAAACACTCCTTTCTAAATAATATTTTTTTTTAAAACATTTGATGACAGAAAAGAGTTTTGAAGCCACAAATGTGTAACAATTAAGACATTGGAAGTAAGGATCAAAGCGGGCTCGTTTCTTCAGGATGAGTTGCTAATGAAAACCAATGTTAATTTGCAGCGCTCCGTCGCCACCTAGTGGTCATGCTTATGGTAACGGGCTGCACTGGCCTTTTGTAACCTTTGCGTCGGATTATAGCAACACAAGCACATTTCAAATACAGTAATGTGTTTTTTAGTTTACTCAGTTTCCCTTTGTCTAATATTACATTATATTCAAATAAATGAAATAATAGAGGAAATCAGGAAGGGGCAAAAGCTTTTTCACGCCGCTGTACAAGTTCTGGGTCTTATTGATTCCATAAAAGCAGTCAGAACTGGGTCAGAGCGCGGAATGTAGAACATTAATGTAAATGCCGCTATATAAAGGTTAAGTGTATCTAGGATTAATCACAAAAAAAACGATGTTTTAAGTTAAATGTTTGCATTGGCTGAAAGCCTCAAAAGACAGGAAATTAAATAGATCAGCCCTAATGCTAACATCAGCCTGCTCTCCATCAAGGTATCAGTACAGATCTTTGACAACAAGAATTGTACATATTACATCCAGCATTATAACATTTATTCCTACAGATAAGTGATTTGTGGGTGACACTATCATTGAGTTTTATGTACAATGACAAGTTTGCAATAAAAAAATAAATAAATAAATACATTAATAAATAAGTAAGTAAATAAATAAATACATAAATAAATAAAATAGCTTTCTTACGAGGATCGTTTGATCTTACCAATTTATTAATTTAAGGACTATTCAAACTGTAATCTTCATGAATGTACCAATTTAGCCTAGTACATTCATAAATTATCTGTTGTAATTTACTATACTGACACTGAAATCATTTCCCAGCCGTCCCAATGAAATCTATGAAATCTTTGACAGCGTGTGAAAAAGGGTTAATGTTTGAACAAAATATATACTGTATCCACGTTTCTGGATACGTCTTATTTGTCTGCTCAAATGAAATCTTCCGCGCACATTTATTCATCAGGAACTAGGCAGATAGCGATTTCCTGTCCGTCCGTCACAAGTGGAAGCCGATGCAAACAGAATAGCTGAGACCACCGGGTCTGTCGAAACTTAATAAGGTAAGTGGTCCTGCGGAATTAATGCTTTGTACTTGAAGCAAAATAAGCACTTTCCTGGAACCGCGCTTGTGGCTTCTTTGCGGCGCTCACGATTAGTTTTCATACGGAAGTGTTACGTATTATTACTGCGTTAGAAGTATAAAACAAAGAATCTCGGAAAAACTTCTACATACACCAGGGTACGTCCCTTTGGTTCTTCATGGAACCGTATACGGTAGGTCTAAAAAGCGTGAAAGCTCCCAAATATGAATGTATATATATATATATATATATATATATATATATATATATATATATATATATATAGAACTAGATAGCTTTTCTCTGTGGAGACACAGATGAGCCTTTTGGAATCTTTTCTTCTGAGAGTATTTTCATATCAACTCCAGAATATTAATAAATGTAGCTAAATGTTCTTACTCATGTCATGATAAACCATAGTCATGTGTCTGGTATACAGCATATCTAAAGTTTATGCCTAAAATGCACTGATCCACACAGTGAAATGTTCCATTGTAAACGATAGAGTGAATTTTCCTCCGGTAGGGTGCACTTTCCTCTAATAGAGTGTGCTGCATATGATCCCTATTGGACTCTTAGTAGAGCTGAATGGACTCAGAAAATACTGAACACAGTGTGTGGATTAACATAGTGATCATTTTGGGTATCAAGTTTAATTGATGATGGCCAGATGGCTGAAACAGGATTTATTTCTCTCTCTTCCCTATTTACCCGTGGCCTCTGTTTTCAGGAGTGGCCAGTAAGCTAACTGCACTTTGTCCTTTTATGATTGTGCACAGGGCAGATACCCTTACGTACAGATTCTGTCATCAGCCATTAACCCAGCGTAGCCCGACCGTGCGAGTCGCCGCGGGGAGCCTGGAAAAGCCCAGGAAACATGGCGGAGGGGTTCACTGCTCCGCCCGGGAATATGGGAGAGACATTCCCTGGGAATATGGGGGAGGGATTCAGCGGTCCACCGGCAAATACGGCAGACGGATTCACCACTCCAGACGGGAACATGGGAGAGCCATTCCCTGCTCCTCCTGGGAGTGTGGCAGAGGGAATCACCGCTCCGCCTGGGAATACAGCAGAGGGATTCCGCGCTCTTCCCGGGAATACGGCGGAGGGATTCTCTGTGCGCTCGGAGCCCCTGTGCGGGGTGTGCCGCGGCCCATGCCACATCCCTGTCATGCTGTCCTGCTGGCACCCCTTCTGCCTGGGCTGCATCGAGCGGGTGTGGGCGCAGACCCCGGGGCTGGACCACGGCTGCCCCGTGTGCCTGAACGTGCCCCTGTCCCAGGACGGCCCTGGAGGTGCCCTGCCGGAGGTGCTGTGTGACTTCTGCCTGGGCCCTCGGCTGCCCGCCTCCAGGACCTGCCTCACCTGCCTGGCCTCTCTGTGCGAGGCCCACCTGCAGCCTCACCTGTCCGGGGAGGCCTTCCGCGGGCACCACCTGGCCCCGCCCAGCTGCGACCTCAGCGGGCGCTGCTGCCCCGACCACGCCAAGCCGCTGGAGATGTTCTGCCAGGAGTGCCGGGTCTGCGTCTGCAACGTGTGCCCCATTCTGGGCCGGCACCAGGGCCACCGCATTAGTGTTCTGGAGCACGAGGCAGCCGCGAAAAGGGTACGACTCTCCGGGGGTCTCCAGGCCTCTCTCTCGCTCTCTCTCCCTCTTCCCTCTTTCTCTCCCTCCTCTCTCTCTCCCTCTTAAATTTAAATTTAAAGTGCTTTATTGGCATGACAAGATACAGCTCACAGTATGTTGGCATAGTACAGTATAGAACATAAAAAGAACATACACCATTGAACACATGAACTAATGCGTATACAGAAATAGGCTCACTGGTTGTTCCTCTGTTTATGGCAAGTTGTAATGTAATTTGCCACAGGTTTGATATATTTTTTGTGTTCTCCTAATAAATAGGGGAGGTTTTGGTGGGCATTTAAGGCTTCATCAAAAATAGGCCAACCCTGGAATCTTTATTTAGTGAAGGTCTGTAAAAGGTGAAAGGTTAGAGGAAAAGAGTGGATTTGCATGGAGATAAAATGTACATAAATGGTAAGAACTGTGCAGAGAGTTGTCTGGAGTTGTAGAGAGAAATTGAGAAATGAAATGACACAGGAGAAAGACAGACATGCCACTGTTTTTCCACAATCCCTTTCATAGAGAAAGTGCTATAATCTGACCAGGAGTAATCAGCAAATGACTGCTTTACAGGAGCTGACAAAGTATAAGTAGAACAATATTTTATCTCCACAGTAAATTAACAGCAAAAGACTAAAATGTTTAGAGTTGTCAGTGTTTGTGTCTCTTCCTGTATGCAGAATCTGCTGAAGATTTGTCTGAACAGACTGAGCTGTAAGAACAAGCAGGAGAACGCCAACATTAACAACATCCAGAAAGCTGCAGAGGAACTCAAGGTATTGGCTCGCAGCCCTTAGCTTTCAGATGCTCTGAGTTTCACTTTCCCGAAACCGAAACTTAAGCCTGTGACCCGTTTACAAGCCAGACAATTTAACCATTTAACCCCCTCAGACTCTGAGCGCACAGTTCAGCTTCTTATGGTTGCTATGGTGATTACAGTACTGTTTATTGTGTGTTTCCTATTTCCGTTTCATGCAAAATAGTCAGAAGACAGAATTAGCCTCCCCTTTCAATAGAACTGACTTATTCAAAGGCAACTCATTTTAAATACTGGCAAACTTTGACATTTAAGTTTGGCAGTATTTCAATACATTCCTGTGAAATGCGTACACTGGCAGCCAGAGCTGGGTGAAGTATGTAATTGTTTTGGATTCAAATATTATTCTGTGGTTGTTTGAATTTGCCTGGTTCAACTGAGCCAACCGAGAGGACCAGAAGGCGGGGTTTGCACTTTTTGAGAGTATTTCATAGGTTCCAGTACACCAGAAGATACTCAGTAAAGTATTTGAATTCAAAACAGGTACATATTTGAGCCAGGCCTGCTGTCAGCGTCCTGTCCCCTGCTGAAATAAAAAAACAAAAACAGCTCAAGCTAGGTTTTGAAACAGCTGGTAACTGATAGTTTCAAATTGGTCCTAGCTGGATTTTACAGCAGGGTCTAGTGCAGGGATGTCAGGCCGTATCCGTTTCTGGATTTCAGAACTTCTGCTCTTAATTATTTAATTAGCCCTAGCATTTACATGATCTGTCATTTATAGCCACATTCCGTGATATAAGCAGCAGCTGATAAATGATGTTCTCGTCTTGTGGCATTTTAATTTACGAGTGAATCGGTCGCGGTGCATCATTTGGCTAATTAGCTGATCGAGCCAGGGTGGCAGCAGAACCCTGCATACACACCGGCCCTCCAGGACTGGAGTTGCCCGTTCCTGGTCTGATGAAATAAAAAACCCTGCCGTTCACAACAGGCCCTGGCGGGGGAGAGCGCCTCCTGGCTCTCCGCACGTTTCTCGGAGATGCGCCTCCTGCTGGACGAGGAGGAGCGCGCGGCGAAGGCGATGGTGGAGGAGGAGATGCGGGCGGCTCTGGAGGTGTACGAGGGGCAGGTGCTGGCTTGTAGACAGCGGGCAGAGGCCACGGACGCCTTCGCTCACGACGTCAACAGGATGTACAAGCAGGACGACGGCGTGCAGCTCCTGAGGGTAAAACTGCCCCCAGCTGATCTTTTAGCAATAATCTCACGCTTAGTTCATAATAATAACAATAATGAAAATAATTACTTGCATTTTTATAGCACGTTTCAAACACTCAAGTTGAGTCACCTCAACCACCCTCAATGTGTAACACCCACCTGGATGATGTAACTGCAGCCATTTTGAGCCAGAACGCTCACCACACATGAGCTGAGGTGGAGGGAGAGAACCATTTTATTGCTAAATAAATCAGGGGATGATTAGGTGGCAGGTTGAACGAGCCAGGTATGGAACTTAGCCAGGACACTGGGGAACCCCCTCCTCTTTGTGATGTGTGTATAACCACAGTGAGTCAGAACCTTGATTTAATGTCTCATCCTGAAGACAGCGACCCCTACAGCACAGTGTCCCGCTCCCTGCACTGGGGCATTAGCGTTTATTTGACAAGTATAAAATTCTGACTCAGACAGGATGTCTCATACACACTTGATCTGGTGGCTGAGAAGGCCATTACTTATGCAATATTAAACACTGTTATTCATTAGTCCATTGTCCATGTGTTCACCATGATGGGCTGTAAATGGTAGCGATCTCTCTCCAGGATTTCATCGCGGCAGAAAAAGACCTGCAGTCTCACCAGCAGCCTGCAGACCACATCCACCCTGTTCCCATAAAGTTTGACCACATGCAGAGCTACGTCAGCACCTTCCACAAGGCTCTGAAGACCATCCTGAGGAAGCCCATCGAGAACCGCGTCAAAAACGGCATGTTCCCTCGCCCTCCGCGTCATTCGTAGCTCATGGCACGTAGAAATTGGAGAAAGGCACTTCCTGTTGCCTTTTTGAAAGTCGCTGTGCGCCACAAGGTTTCCGGAACTGGGTTTGTAACTTGGAAGGATCTGGTTTGATCTGCTGTTAAGAACATTCTTGTTGTGCCCTTGCGGAAAGGCTCTTAACTTCAGCTGCTCCAATGAAAAATATCAAGCTGTATAAATGGAGTTGGTAAAAATGCATAAATTAAAGTTGCTCATGATAAGGGCCGCCCAACCCTTTCATTCCTAATCTAACAAAGCACCCCTCGTTCAACAGCTTATCTTCTGAGATCTTGCTGAGTTGTTAGTAGAGAATTAGTAGAATCAGGTGTGGTAAATCAGAGTTGAATTACAGCCCACAAAACCTCCAGGGTGGTAGATCTCCAGGAACAGAATTAGACAACCATGCTTAAGATAAAGGCACCTGTTGGCTTTAAGGAGAGCGATGTTATTGTAAATGTTGAGAAGCGTGATGTCAGTGTAAGTGTACATGTAAATGTCAATGTAAATGGGTGTTTAACTTCACTGGTTCTGCTTTTAGGACTGATGAGTCGGCCGGATGCCAAGCAGGTGCAGACCCTGATGCACAGAACCAAGAGCCTGGGGGACAAGCTCCTGTTCCTCAGATGTAAGAGCCACTTCCCCACTCTCTCCATGCTGCTAACATTTACATTTTACATTTTAGTCATTTGGCAGATGCTTTTAATCCAAAGCGACTTACAAGTGCATAGGTTCTTCCACAAGTCAAAGCATCACATCCATAACTAGGAAAATACATAGGAAGTGCTGTTTTAAACATATAGTGATCTTAAGTGCAATTTTTATTTTTTTATTTTTTTTTGGGGGGGGGGGGGGGGGGGGAAATCAGGAGGGAGGACTAAGGTAGAGTTTGAAGAGGTGTGTTTTTAGTCTGCGTCGAAATAGGGGGAGGGATTCTGCTGAAAGTGGTAGGCAAGTCATTCCACCACTGAGGTACCAGAACGGAAAACAGGCGTGAACATGCAGATCGACCGCCAGGTGCTCGTAGTGAGGGAACCATAAGGCGACCAGAGCTGGCAGACTCCGGTCTGGTCTAGCTGGGGAGTAGGGAGTGATCAAGGATTGTATGTAGGGTGGGGCAGTTCTCTTAGCAGCATGAGCCTCAGAGGCTGCTTATCCCTAATGAGAATCACACATTCTGCATTCCTGACTAAATCAGGAATCTCAGTCCTGGAAGGCCGCAGGGTCTGCAGGTTTAACTCCAGTCCTGAACGGCCGCAGTGTCTGTAAGTTTAACTCCAGTCCTGGAGGGCTGCAGTGTCTGCAGGTTTAACTCCAGTCCTGGAGGGCCGCAGTGTCTGCAGGTTTAACTCCAGTCCTGCAGGGCCGCAGTGTCTGCAGGTTTAACTCCAGTCCTAGAGGGCTGCAGTGTCTGCAGGTTTAACTCCAGTCCTGGAGGGCCGCAGTGTCTGCAGGTTTAACTCCAGTCCTGGTGGGCCGCAGTGTCTGCAGGTTTAACTCCAGTCCTGGAGGGTTGCAGTGTCTGCAGGCTTAACTCCAGTCCTGGAGAGCAGCAGGGTAGAGAATAGATATTTAAACTCAAACCAGACAGACAGCTCCTGCATTCCATCCATCCTCTGTAGTCCCTCTCTGTTGGAAGGACCAGCCTAAGAGGAAGTTCTGGTTTTACCACATGACCTCTGAGATATTCTGTCACACCCCTGCAAAAAATACTATCAGTCAGAAAATCGGAACTCCTTGAGCTTGAGCCATGGTGGAGCCAGAACTACAGGTATTTAGCCAAGTAAAAATTTACCTTATGATGGGGTTTGATCCTGGGTAGGGGTCCCCGGATCAAAAGTGGCAGAAAGCCATGTCTTCTGCCTCTGGTTAAAAGAATCTGCCAATTGGCCCGATCAGCTCTACGCACGACAGTTCACTCATCATCAATATTAGACCACAGTAAATAGTTTCAAAAGGGACACAAAAACCGCTCATTTGTGCGATTGGGTTGATTAATTAACAGAAAATTGTGTGAAAATCAGAAAGTGCTCTCCTTGCTTAGCCACTGCTAGCTCAGATTGTTGGGGTTTACCATTTCTGTTCCTTGTTCCTGGGATTTTCATTGCTGGGCTGGCAGGAAAGGAATTTTGTGTTGGGAGTAGTTATATTTATTTATCACTCCTTGACAGTTATGTGTGGAATCATTTCAAACATCAGGGTGGTGTGTTAATGTGAGCGCAGAGTCTAGTGCAGGATGGGAAAGGAGGGCCGTATCTGTTTCTGGACTTCAGACCAGACTTCTCTTAATTATTTAACGAGCGCAATCATTTACACGATCTGTCATTTTTAGCCACATTCCTAGATATTTTTAGCCACATTCCGTGACATGAACAGCATCTGATAAATGTTCTCGTCTCATAGCATTTTATCGTCATGGTGCACATGGCTAATTAGCTGACTGAGCCAGGGTTACTGGGGGAAGCAAAATCCTGCATACACACCGGCCCTCCAGGACTGGAGTTCCCTTCTATTTAATACTATTTTATTTTTATTTTTAAAAGTGCTTTTTAAGCATGACTCGACCCTCTTCGCCCCGTTCTCCAGACGCCTGCTCCCCCATCCTGGACGTGGACACTCTGCACCCGCGCCTCCGTCTGTCGGAGACGGGGGTGACCGTGAGCAAGGCGTGGCTGAAGCGGTCCTACCCGGACGGGCCCCAGCGCTTCGACCGGCTGCTGCAGGTCCTGGGCCGCGAGTCCTACTTCTCCGGCCGGAGGTACTGGGAGGTGGACCTGCGACAGGTAGGGGGACCAGGGGTCCTGCTGTACGCTGCACTGCGCTCAATCTGCTGTTTTTACCCTCTACGGCACCCCGGGGGCAGACGGCCACGTTTTGCTCGATGTCACTATTAATGCAAACTCCGTTCCACCCTCTAAACTGAGAGTTGCTCCAATGGACCCATTGCAGTTGAGATTGCCTTTCCCCAACCCCCCTGGGCTGAGTTGAAAAATATATATTTTTTTATTTTATTTACATTTTTATTTTTATTTTTATTTTATTTTTATGAGTGAAATAAAAAAAATTAAAAAAAAAGAAACCACTGAGCCTTGAACCCTGATCTTCTGCATAAGATACAACCACACGCTCCACACCACTAAATCTTCCTTTTCAGTATACAAGGCTGCTCTCTTTTAATTGTTTGCTTTGCCTGATTGATTAGCAAACATGCAGGTGCGAGATTACAATGCAAGATTACCCTGTTGCCATGACTGCCTGTCCCCACAGTGCTGTTGAGGGCAAAAATACAGCTAACCTTGCACTAGCATTTTGACCCTTTGTCCCGTCCTACAAATTGGAGCAAAACAAAAGTACACTTTTCTCCACTTAAATAATAATGAAGTTTACTGTTTAATTGTACATTGGATCTAAATTATTTATCAATAAAATTATTTTGTAATCTGTTAGTTATTCAAGCATATTATACTGTGTGTGCCGAGTAGTGGGCAAGTATAAGCGGGATATGAGTCTAAGCCCAATACACATTATATGAAAGTTATGTACATTTCGCATTGGTAACCTACAAAGCAGCGCTACTCAACTCCACGTCCTGCGGGCCGCAGTGTCTGCTGGTATTTGCTCCTAGTAATGTTGCGTAGCCCTGCTATAAAGAATGGACATTATCAATCTGTCCTGCATTAACCCACACGATCTTACGGTTTGCATCTGGTCACCCTACCTCCAGGCGGAGAAAGGCTGGTGGGTGGGCGTGGCCTACCGCTCGCTGGGTCGTAAGGGCGATTCGGAGGTGTCCCGCCTGGGGTGCAACAAGGCCTCGTGGTGCCTGAAGCGCTACGACCTGGAGTACTGGGCCTTCCACAACGGGAGTCGCACCCACATCCTTCTGGAGGAGGACCCCGAGAGACTGGGCGTGTTCCTGGACTACGAGGCCGGGACCCTCAGCTTCTACGACGCCCTGTCGGGCATGAGGCACCTCTACACCTTCCAGGCCAAATTCACCGAGCCCCTCTACCCCGCCTTCCGCCTGTGGGAGGGGCCCATCTCTCTCTGCAGGCTGACTTGATGTCCCACAATGCCTTGCGCCCTTCCCCGTCCCGTGTGCCGGAAACTCAAACCTGGAACTGATCTCTTATGAAGGACGTGGTTCAGCGTTTCAGGAAATGTAACCACAAACTGCATTACATTTTACTGTTCTTTTTTTGTCATTTCTTATTTTAACACACTAAATCTGAGAGAAAATCTGA
Organism: Conger conger; assembly: GCF_963514075.1. NCBI lineage: Eukaryota > Metazoa > Chordata > Actinopteri > Anguilliformes > Congridae > Conger > Conger conger. The sequence goes on along the minus strand of NC_083765.1, from coordinate 40,241,891 downwards.
TATTTCACTGCAGTTACGAGTGAGATTGAAAAGTACTAGACAAAGGGAGAAACTCAACACAACGGCATACTGCAAAAAACACTGAATTCGCATTCATTAGACATTTCAGTGCTAGCATGTGACATTCTGATGAAGGTCTAGCACCAAAACATCAAGTAAACACAAAGTCACAAAGTGTTTTCTGCAGTGTGCAGTTTTTGCATTAAGCTTCTTCCTTCTTCTGTTAACACACTAATATCATGGCTGAGTGTCCAATGACAGATTCCCTGAACCTGGGCACATTAAATCACTTCACTACTCACAGGTCCCAGTCAGACACAGATTAGAATGTAACAAGCTTAACCAAATAACAAGGAGGCATCAAATGCCCCACGATAGTTCTTCAATGGGTCCATTTCTTTACAGTGAATGGAGAGGTTTGATCACCATGAGGGAAACTTTACATGGCTTCCCAGTGTTGCTCATGAAAAGTCATGAAAACCTCCACTGCTGTATACTGAGAAATACTCCTCCGTTAAGAGCAAATATATATATTACTCAGCGCGAGTGTACTACACCCCATCTGTGGGATCTGCCATTGGTTGCATGGCTATTCCTTCCCTCCTTTTCTATTGGTGGATCATAACACTGCAGCTTAAGCATTGGTTTTTCATCCAATGAAAAAGCAGATTATTTTATTCGGAAGCTGAACATAAACAAAACCTCTGAAAAAAGCAGGGAAATTGCACTAAACAAATGGTACTTACCTTTTTAAAGCTACTTGATCTTTCTAGTGTGTTTGTGCCTTTCAACTTTTTCAAGTATTTTTGCTGCTTTTGATTTGATTCAATTTGATTTAATTTTCTGCACTCATTCAGAGTTCAAAACTACAAAATTGTAATAAAAAAACCCTAATTAAGCAGAGCTTTAATAAAAATGTATATCAAAGTTATGAAGTTTAATTTGCTCAAACTCTGTTTGTATTGCGTATGTCAATTTATCCAATCTCATCAATCGAATGGTTGACTTCATGAACACAAAAGCACCAAAGCCATTTATGTTCAAGTTTCTGCTGTATTTGACAACATTTCAGCACATGTAAACAGCCTAACATGTTGGCACGGTTTTCCAGTTGGCAACCAAATTCATCACATTCTCAATGAACACAATTCTGACAGTGATAGCGATTATCTGTGCACATTACATTACACATTAATTCATCTACAGTCTCATGACTTAACCCCCCTCTGCCAAGCATGCTGTAGAGATAACCCCGTTCTTGTAAACAAACAAAAAATGTGAAAGGAAAAAAAAATCTAATCTTACAGGTTCTGAATATATGGATCATCTCTGTGTGCCTTCACCATTCTGTAGTGCTCTTTGACTGTCGTCATGGATGCGATTTCTCCGGATTAAATCAGGAAATACTGAACGTGAACAGATACAACGGGGACACCCTCTCCTACTATCAGCTCCGAGACTGCGAAAGTGTGCAGTTACGACGTACCGAAGGCCTATATTATCTCTGGTTGAGACTTTTAAGGTCGAGGGGAAAAACAAACAAACATACGTATCAGTATTTCCTGATGAACCGCGGGAGAATGGCTTCCCCGGAGCTCAGCTCTTCACCTTCTTCCCGTAACTCTCCACCAGTTCCTCGGTGATGCTGTCGTCAGCCGCCACATCGGCGGAAACCGTTTTCCCCACCAGCTGGTAAATGTCCTCGGGAGGCACGCCCTTCGGCTCGGCCACCTTCACGTCCAGCATCTCTATGGTGAGGGCCGCGCCCTTCGGGATGTCCGTCTTGGCCACCACAGACTTACCCAGCTGGGGAAAGAGAGAAATCAGGATCAGGGGCCTAGCTCTGGAGCATTCTGGCCGGACCTGGGGTTATGACCAGCAACACCAGCTGGTCGCAACATAAAATGGGAAAACATTTATAAAAAGAGATTAATATATTTTAAAAGGTCCCAAAATAGGAAAGATTGGCATCCTCATTTGAGGTCCCTCTTCATTTGACGTCAGACAAATAGACTCTCCGCCCTTCCCCGAAAGATCAGTTTCACTCGTGTATATGTAATATCACGGAGGCTACTGCTGCTCCAACTTCTGTTTCAGATCATCTTTGAGGCCCACCTTATCTTAAAGACCAGGCTCTAGATTGAGGCCTCCCTCATCTTAAAAACCAGGCCCTAGATTCAGGCCTAGATTAAGGCTCCAGATTGTGGCCTACCTTATCATGGCAGGCCTTCTCGCAGGGCAGCATCTGCTTGATGCCGGTGCCCAGGGCTCTCTCCACGGTCCGAATGGAATTCACCAGCTCTGCCAGCTCCTCCGGCAGCAGCGAGGCCTCGTGGTCGCTGCCCTTCCAGGTCTTATCCAGGGTCACGTGGCGCTCTACCACCTTGGCCCCCAGAGCCACCGCCCCCACCGTGATGCAGATGCCAGACTCGTGGCCGGAGTAGCCAATGGGAATGTCCGGAAACTCCTTCTGGTACTCCTTCAGTCAGGGAAGGGAAACGGTTACATGAGCAAATAAAGCAAATGAGGAAATGAAATAAGTTAGTCATTATGCACGTAAAGTAAGCTAGTAAGTGCGGAGGTGTAATAATTACTGCAAAGTAAACAAAATGAATACAAACTGCTCATCGTCATTCAGTAGTAGCCTATGGGGGGGGGGGGGGGGGGGGGGGGGGAAGGCCCGAGTGGCCAATGGCAATATGTGGAAACTCCTTCTGGTACTCCTTGAGTCAGGGAAGGGAACAGGTTACATGAGTAAATATGTAAAGTAAATAAGCCAGAGCGTATGCTTGTAAAGCAAGTAAGTAAAGTAAATAAGCCAGACAGTAAGTAAAATTAGTTAAATAAGTCTATCCATCAGTCAGCTAAAGTGATTGTATATGGGGTATATTGTTAATTGGGTAGTTAAAGTGATTATTGTGGTGTATAAAAAGTGCTACTATACAGTACATTCACAGCCATGTCAACTGTTCCCCTTGTTTAAAAAATCCACAGTATTTTTTTTTTCCCCAAATCACACTGCAGTTTGATAAAAGGGAGGCCTGAGTGTGATTTTTAGGACAGGTTTTTAGAAGGTGTTAGAAGGTCTTACAGTGATGACCCTCAGGTTGACGTCCTCGGCCTCCAGTGGATAGGCGCTGGTGCACTGCAGAATGCAGAAGTTCTGGTTGTGCTTCTTCACAGTCTGGTAAACGCGGCGCATAGTCTCCATCGACTGCATCCCACTGGAGACCACCATGGGTCTATCTATCACAGACACACAGGACCGAGGTGATGAGTCATATCCCAATATCCGACTGGTCTGTGTCAAAGTCTTTTTCTGGTTTCAAAAAAGTAGTTTGGTTTTGCACTCAAGAATGAATTAAAAACCTCCTTTATTTCTTCTCCTGATATAAATATCTGGAACACTTATTGTTCTTGGCCATTTTGGCCAGGAATCCCTTGTAAAAGAGATGTAAATCTCAATGGGACTATTTCCTGGTAAAATAAAGGTTAAATAAATGATGGTTTGGAGAAACTAACGCAACAGCGACCTGGTGTTATATGATTGACTGAAAGCCAAGTTGGTGTAAACATATTGTGCCCCATTACTCAAGGTTCCCAGTTACAGCGGGCAAATTACTGTCCCCAGCTCAAACCCTAGCTGCAGTATAGCTCACCAACAATACCATAGATGTAGGAGCAAACCGTTCACAACATTAAGTGCCTTTAGCAACCCAAAATAAGTATTATTGTGGTTCGTAGATTCAGCCCTGGGCAAACATAGGCAGATATTCAACCTGGCTTACTTTTCTTGGCCGTCACCTCCAAGTAAGGGAAGTTGTTGGTGTCCCCTGAGCCAACCTTGAAAAACGGTACATCAAGCTCATGGAGAAACTCGACGGCCTTCTGTTAACACAGATAAGTACCTTAAGTTGCATCAACAAATAAAGTGCAATTAAAAACAACGTTGTTAAATAAAATACAATAAATATAAAAATGTCACACTGACATAGTGCCGCTGTGACAAATGACTGGAGCCACATGCCTGTCTGAATTATATCAAGAGCTGAGGTATTGTGTTAAAAAAATGCATCTTGGAGGGTCCTTAAGGTTGGCGAGAGGGAGACTGGCTTACACACTCTAAAACCATTGCATTAAGCAGTTATTATGCACATTCCTGCTTCAGAAGAAGATATTATCAGGCTTACAAATGGCAGTCCAAATTAACTCTTACAAGTTAGATTCCATAATAGCTACACTGAATCAGGCGAAGACAACGTCGCACTATTATTAAGCAAAGCGTTAGGCGGTTGTTTTATATTTAGCAGAAGCATGACGAGCAAACAGTAAAGCGCACATAAACAACGCCCATTCATTCATACCTCGTCCATTCCCGAAGCCGTGAAGAATATACCAACTTCTTTCGCATATTTTTTCAGCTCGCGGTATTGCTCGTGACTGAACTCCAGGTGGCGCTTGTGCTCCCCATAAGTCTTTCCCCAGGAGTTCTTGGAGGTGTAGGGACGTTCAAGGGCCCGCTTGTTAAACTTGAACTCAAGTTCACTCTTCTGAAATTTGGCACAGTCTGCTCCACAATCCTGTCAAAGATTACATATAAGTGGCCTACACAAAATAAATATAAAGGATATGACAAAAATACAATTTAAAGGGATTCTCTTCGCCAAGGTCCCATAGGCTACTTTCAGAGTTTGATTTAGCTTCCTGTAATTTACGTTACTGATTGCATTTAGTTATCATATCCTTTTGCAAACATCCTACAACACATACAACCTGAGGATAGTGGAAATCGTTAGTGATGTAAATCGTTAATTGATCAGTTACAATTGCCTTGTATTTTCCACATAATCAGGTAATAATGTAGTAACCAGTGGGTCTGCGCACGCATGGAATCAAGGTAACCATTCATTCGCATGTTATCCAAATTCAGCTTTCAAAGCATAATGGGAAATGACAACTAAAAACTACATCATGGGTAAATACGTATATTTCATTGAGCCCTGCTAATTCAGCTACACTTCTAGTTTTATATTGGTGCGTACCGTATATCCAATTATCTGCATTAGGCTATATAATACGCTGCCTAATATAACCAAGAATCCGATCTGTAGCCAACACTCAAACGATCAAACGAGCTGCGTTATTTAGTCAGCGTACCAATACAAATATCACAGGGATATGAATGGATTAAATTACTTGCTAGATAAGTGTAGCTAATAAATTGAACGTTCTTTACCGACTCTACGGACTATCCAAATCAAGTGCTGCATTTCAGCTTACAATTCAATTAATAAATATAATATTGACACTTCTAGCCAAACAATTTTGCTAACAAGCAATAAGATAGCCGGTTGGACATGCCAGCCAGTTAATTTTACCTTAACCATCTTGATCATTTTCTTGGCAATCTCAATGTCGCCCTGGTGATTTTGCCCAATTTCGGCGATAATGAAACAAGGGTTGCTGCCCCCGATCATCCTGCCTGGGCAAAGTTCGAATTCAAGAGACATCTTCGAGATACGCGTGGTTTGTTAATTTAGATTAAATGTACGTTGCAGTATTGTAGCAACTAACAAACACAGCGCATAGGAAGAACCGAGCCGACTGACTAACTTGACGAGTTGAAGAGGAAGTAGCAAACGCGGCCAGCCTACATGCATGGTCTGCGGGGCTTCTGAATGGACCGTCGTACCGTACGTCAGAGGGCGGTGCCTTTACATACAGAATAATCCTGTTTCTTGACTCGGATGGAACACGGGAAACACTGTATTATTCGCATATTTGTCGTCCGACCTGATCCCCCGTAATATATTTACAAAGGTTGATGCCCAGCAAGAGTTTCTCATTCCACTGTCGCAAACCAGTTGACACGTGGAACCGCAACATTTAAAGCGACATACACACATTTTCATTTAGTCTTTTCTTAAATAAGCACAGTTCACAATAGTTTCTTCTTACACTATAGTTTCTTCTTACAGTAGATTTTGGACGAGCCAATTATAAATCTTGGTTTTTGTATGAAAAGACAACGTGTATTTATTGGTCAAAATTTTCAGTTACAGTATGAAAAGACAAGTCGTATTAAAGTTGAAAACTGTGGTTGTTACAGTTGTTACAGTAGCAGTTGCGAGTCAATTGCGGGTCAGCTGTTGGGTAGCACCTGCTTCCTCCTTATCGACTAGACAGTACAGTACTGTACACCCCCCCCCTCTCTCTCTCTCTCTCACTCTCTCTCTCTCACACACACACACACACACACACACACACACACACACACACACGCACAAATTGCAATTTTCAATCATTTCGGTTTGAGCTGTCCTTAAATGAAGTAGACCCTTCTGTTTAGCTTCTTCTCTTACTTGACAGCACGTCAGGCACACATTTTGTGGTTCTAATAACTTTCACAAAAGTCTATTCACCAACATCTACATTATTAAACATTTGTTATAACCATGCCCTGTTTGAAGAAATATAATTAAAAATGCAAAGCGATATTTATTTAATACCGTAGGTAGGCCTAGAGCAGTACAAATGTTAATTCGTGTTTGCATTGAATGAATGTTACTTATTTCTCAAATACCTACAAATACGACGCCCTTGACTACGACTAATATTCTTTATTGGGCCTAAGATTATTCGCATAACACTGTTCATGAAAACCACATTTAACATATCTAGAATGACAACTTAAATCATACAGTCAATATCACCACAGCATATTTACAATTTGTTTTAATCAGATGTGCCTTATTGATTTACAATATTTGTTAGAACAGTCTATCACCCAGGAAACTCAAAACCTCTTAATCAATTTCTGAAGGCATAAGTAGCCTAGGGCCCTATATGACCCCACAATAACACATAACCTAAATGACAGTAATATTGCCCAGTCTCCAACCTAGTACATCTACCGCTGTGCATTGCTCAAACTCAGCATTATTCCTCTTGTCGACGTCCCAGTGCATATTGTCGGTCATGGGACACGTACGTGCCAGGTTGAAACATTTAATTGGTTCATCCGAACGTTAGATGCTGATTGATTGGTTAAGAGTTCCGTCCATCACCATTATGTGTATCTGATTGGCTATGGTCACGCTTCCGCTTCGTTTCATAGCCTCCGTTCTAATTTCCTTCCTCCTCCTCCTTAGCTCGTATTGACCTACCCTGCCAACAGTGTCCGCACCGAAAGCTTTTTTGTTTTCCCCTTCCCCTTAGCAGTATAGTTACTTTTAGGTAGAAAAACATGGACGATTTCGACATGCTGAGCGCTTCCCCGCCAGCCGCCGGGAATGGGGTCGGTACGGAAGAGGACCCCGCCGCAGCTTTCTTGGCCCAGCAGGAGAGTGAGATCGCAGGGATCGAGAATGACGAGGGATTCAGCATCCTGGACAGCGGAGAGGTCCCGGACTCCCTTACCAATAATATCGAGGTGGAACCAGATGCAGACGGTAGGGACCCGAAAACGATTTGCCAGATCACAAAATAAACTCCTATGCGTCTGCGAAAAGTTAGTCTAGTAACTTAGTTACCGTAAAGCACATGTACTGCGAACCAAAGAAAGTTCACGTCAGCCAGCTAGATTCACTGTATAGATTGGATCTGCTGACCTGCCAATTTAGTTTATCCTAAAAAACAGAAGGTCGGGGAACGAGGGTTTAAGAAGGGTATTTGCTGTACTTTGTTGAATTTTTTTTAAAATGTTGATGTGGGTTTTTTATTTAAGCCAAAGCCTATTGATATGTGCTGATAAGCGTAAACAGGAAATACTACTCCCGTCATTAGCCAGCTAGCTACTCGGTATCGTTATAGCTATTCCTCATAGCTATACAGTAGCTTGCTAAGAGCTCAATCTGAACTCCTAAATCATTTACGAACTGGATATCTATTAAACCCCAGTATCCAACATTATATTTGCGCGTTAATGGTGAAACGAGGATTATTATCATAAATTACATATGTTCTTGTCACTTAGCCGTGAGGTAATATTGCCGCAAAATAATAGCTGGCCAGCTGATACTTTGTCCCTGTGTATAGGTTGTGCAGAGTAAGCCATTTACGGCTTACTCTGCACGGATTGCAGTTTGAAGGCATTGTTCAATTCATTGGTCATGTGCATGTTTGATTTCAGGCTTGAGTGAAGAAACATAATGCATCGGAGCTGTTGACTGTATTTCAGACTCACTGAATGTTTATGTACGTTTTGCATACACAAAATCCATAGAATGTGTGTCAAATGCCTTATTTGTCAAACCTGGTGTACTAGGTAACGTCCGAGCCAACCACATCCATGTAGCCAGTTGTATACGGCAGCCGTCATGATGACCTTTGGACTGGGGAAGTGAAGGTGTTAAGTCTACAGGAAGTTAGGCCATTGGTGAAGAATGTCAAAGAAGCCAACTTGTTTAAAGGACTGTGTCGAAAGCAGTGGCTCAAGTACTCTAACCAGGGTGTTTTCATTGGTCCCTGGTGAATTATTTCTCCAGTTTGTGTGTGTGTGTATACTGTGGCTGGGAGTTGCAGTTTCCAAATGTAACGTTCAGATAATAGCTGTCCCAAAGTCCCAAACTCCCTGAAGCCGTTGGTCTTGTTGCCCTGCGTCACCGAGGAGACGCTTGCCCCTCACGAGGACCTTCCCTGAGGTTGCAATTATTACAACAACGTTCAGAAAATGTTTCCAATGATGCACTGTAATGAGAGAAGGACCTAAAAGACCACATACACCAAGAATATTTAAATAAGGGGGCCTTATTGACTGCCACATCTCAGCACCTGGAGACCAAGGGGGTATATCACAAAGCAGGATTACTGTGTTAGCTGGATAAATTCAGAGTAAATGCCTGAATAGCTGTTTTTGCTTCAGTCCATGTTCCAGTTTTGGAAGGTTTCCAGGTTTTCCAGCTAACTCGGTATAGTCCTGATTTTTCTTACATACTCCAAGAACAAGAGCATGAACTTTTGTACCAATTGCTTTTTTTAAAAAATTTTTATTCATTTTTTTTAAATGTCCTTGTTGCTGGTGTTGGCAGAAATGCAGTGTGCTCCGGAGGAACAGAACTGCAGAGCACAGCACCACTCTTCCTCTGGTGGAGCGGTGTGACCTTAGAGCGGCAAGAGGGGCCAGAGGGGCCAGAGGGGCCGGACACAAATAACAGAGCGGCAACCATGTTGTTTCCTCACAGTGCGTGCAGCAGAGATGCTCAATTTCCCCCTCGCCACCCGTCATTTGAGACCAATGTCTCTCCCTACCGCCAGGAGTGAATCTCAAATGTCTGCACCGAAACCTTTTCCGCGAACACAACGACCGCCACACAGATGCTAGGGTCTAAATTAATAATGAAGCGATATCTTGTGTCGGTTATGGGGGATAGCCACACTGAAATATGCCTGGGAGAGTTTCAGCTATTGTGTTTTGAGAATATTTGGCCAAGTTTTCTATAATCATGTATATAACAGTATAGGCCCACTGTGTGAGAACAATCGGGTTTGGTGTCAAAGGTCATTGCAGTTGGGGGGCATAGGCAGTGATTAACAGCAACTTTATATCACACACACACACACACACACACACACACACACACACACACACACACACACACACACACACACACACACACGTTTGATGTAGTTGAGCCAGAATGTCAACCTTCAAATTTACATTATGCTGTGAATGAAAATGCACTGAGGGTACTTCCTGTTTCTTCTGACCTATCGTAGGTCTGGGTATGTGAATATTGCGAATTGCGAAGATAACGCAAAACCATAATCTCTCATATAACCATAATTCAAATATGCTGCAGTACGCCTGTACTACACTACACCCACAGTCGCCTGTGCAGACAAGGCGGTCTGTCTGAATGCGTTTGCGTCCCTCTGTTGAAGGGCACTGCACTCTCGTAATCTGCTCTGAGGCAGAAGTGAAGTGAAGGGTAGGTTTCTTTAGGACTGCGTGGCAGCCGAGGGCCGTAGATGAGCCCCGGGCTTGCTGTGCAGAAGACTGGGGTGATCCACAGCTATCTGGCGCTGCGATAAAGCCTCGCTCCTGCCTTCTGCAGGACGGCCTTGCTGGAGCCTCCCTCCTTCCCTCCTCTCCTCCTCCGCTCCTCTCCTCCTCTTCCTTCTATGGCAGTGATCTTCATTCCTGGTCCTGTTGGGCCACAGGGTCTGCTGGCTTTTTGTTTTCATTTTAATATCGGCAACCACTTCCAATCCCAAGAAACCAGGGGGGTTTATCACAAAGCAGGATTACTGAGTTAGCTGGATAAGTTCACCGAGTAAAACCCGGAACAGTCGTTTTCTACTTCAGTCCATTGTTTCATTTTAGGAAGGGCTCTGGGTTTTACTCAGTGATTTTATCCAGCTAGGTCAGCATACTGCCTATTGATATACCCCCCAGATGAGGTGAGTTAACTCGACTGCTTTAATTGGTCAATGAAGTGCCGCGTAACAACAAAAAACGGCTCTGCAGGACCGGGTATGAAGATCAATGTTCTTTGAGGTTTCTTCCACCCATGCACTTAATTAATTAAATTAATTAGCTCTACCTCCTGGCTGAAGAATTGTGATTGGAACAAAACACTGGGGAGGACATTTGGTATAGTTGAGCCACAATGTCAATCTCCAAATTGAAATGATGCTGTTATTTCTCGAGAATGAAAATCCACTGGGGAGGACGTTTACTTTCTGAACCTGGATTTTACAGCTCTGCGTTTCACAACTTGGGCATTACCACCCTCAGCTGATCTGGAGTGTGAATTGTGGAAACTTCGTAAAACTGGCCTGTGCACATTCCATGAGCCTGACTGGTCTTTTACAAAACCAGGACGGTGTGCATCCCTGTGGACCATTCTGAAGCCAGGGGGCACTGTTTTGAAAGATGTCAGCTTTAACGCCTACTTTTTTTGTGACTCGTCTGCTGAAGAAGGCTGGGAAGGAACTTTGTATTAGTAAAGCATAGGCCACCCTCGTACTGGATCAAGCATTAGGAAACTACTGTGTGTGAAATAACTCCCGTTTAAACTGCCCTTTTTAGTAGTCGTAGTAGTACAAAGAAGTAGTAGAAGAAGAAAAATGATTGCATTTAATATACAGCTTTTCATCTCATGATTTCAAAGCCCTTTACAGTCAAAGGGGAAACTCGCCTTCACCACCAAAGTGTAACCTGCACCTGGGTGATACGCGGCAGCCATTTTGTGCCGGAACACTGAACACACATCGGCTGATGTGGAGAGAGAGGGAACTGGTGAACCAGTGAATGTGGGCAGGATACAGGAATGAAGTCCCCTTCGAGGGAAAGATCATTCACCCTGTTTGTGTCACATAGAAATGGTACAGAATGAGTCTTGTTTCGAAGGATTTTGCAACAAGCAGCTAAATTGATTTTATTTTTATTTTTTCCCCCTCACAGCTGATGCAGTTGATGCAGTCGATGCAGTTGATGCCATCGATGCAGTCGATGGACCAGTAAATGGAGAAATACACGAGGTAAAGTATCTTACCGCTTGTCCTCATCAGGGACGGCGTTGTAGTGGCTCGTGAGCTGATCTCAGCAGGGATTTGAAATAAAGATTTCAGGTTTTAATCTCCTTTTCAGTTATATATATGTGTACGTGTATATATATTATATATATATGTGTGTATATGTATATGTAAATGTGTGTATGTATAATGTGTGTGTGTGTGCGTGCGCGCAGGAGGAGGAGAGTAACTGCCCGTTTGACACGGTGTCTGTGCATGTGTGTGTTGTATGTATGTGTGTGTGTATAATGGGTGTGTTATGTGTGTGTGTAATGTATGTGTGTGTAATGTGTGTGTAATGTGTTTGTAGGAGGTGGAGGAGAGTAACGGCTCGTTCGACACGTACGCCGCCATCTCCAGCGCTGACCGCCTGCAGGCCGAGCCCGAGAGCCTGCGCAAGTGGAGGGAGGAGCAGCAGGAGCGCCTGGAGGCTCTGGGTGAGAGATCTACTGATTCCAGATCAGTCTCTGAGGGCAAGGCGATTGGTGCTGGGTGAGAGTGCTAGCCTTTTAGCTGATCTCAGATCAGTCCCTGACGGCAGGGTGATGGGTGCTGGGTGAGAGAATAAGCCTTTTAGCTGATCTCAGATCAGTCCCTGACGGCAGGGTGATGGGTGCTGGGTGAGAGAACAAGCCTTTTGGCTGCTCTCGGATCAGTCCCTGACGGCAGGGTGATGGGTGCTGCGTGAGAGAACAAGTGCTTTAGCTGATCTCAGATCAGCTCGTAACAGCAGGGTGGTGGGTGCTGGGTGAGAGAACGAGCGTTTTTGCAACAAGCTGCAATTGTTTAAGTTAAGAGGAGGATGGGGCTCTGTCAGGATACTCTGAGCAGAGTCCTCCATCCCTCCCTCCCTCCTTTCCTCTCTGCCTTCCTTCAACATTTCCCTGGTGTGAAGTGGGTCAGCTTTGAGCAGGTGAGGTTTCTGCCATGTCGTTTTCACCTGCACAGGCTCAGTAGATCAGGGCCCTGTTCCACAAAGCAGGTTTCCTGAGGTAGCTGGATAAACTGCACTTATTAAAACCCTGAACAGCTCTCTCCTAAGTCACAGATTACTCTGCAGGGTACATGTTCTTATGTGTGAAGTCACGTCTAGCACTTGGAACTGTACTTCCCTCTAGCGTCTTTCAGCACAGTTGTCCCAGGTTGTGGTTATGCACTTTGTTATATGCCGCTCTAGATAAGAACGTCTCTGAAGTGCCTGTAATGTAAAAATTACTTTGAAGTGACATCAAGAAAACCTTGTCCTCCTTTCTTCCTCCCCTTCCATTCTTTCTCACACCTCCTTCTTCCTTTTCCCTGCCTATCTTTCCCCTCTTCCTTCCTCCTGAACCTCCCCCCCCCCTCCAGATGAAAACTCGCGCACGCAGGAGGCTGAGTGGAAGAGCAAGGCGAAGGCGGAGCTGGAGGAGTGGCACAATCGGCAGAACGAACAGCTGGAGAAGACCAAAGTCAACAACAGGTAAAAGACCCGACCCCAACAGGAAGAGGACCCGTCAACTTCCCCTTCGCTCGCCTCACAGCCCACAGGACGGAGTGAGACCGGTGTCTACGCCTGTAGTGTGTAGTCTGAAAGCCAGTTTATAGTTTATGGCCAGTATAGCGTCAGTGTCACTTGACTGAAATCGCAAAATGTTCCGGAAACGTTCTACTGTCGTCATCATCCTTAGCAAAAAGTATTAATGCACTGTAGTTGTCCAGAGTATAAACCAATCCTTTCAGCGACCAGCCACATCCACTGCATGTCTTTGGTCACAGAGACACTCTGTCGCTGGACTGTAAACTGCCATTTCACAAATGGAGGATGAAACGCACTCGCATAGCAGTGAACTTGGTAATATGCTTAGACCTGGGTCAGATACACAATCTAAACAAGTATTTAGATGCTGGAGAGAATTTAAAGACATTCGGGACATCCCTGGGAATTTTTAAAAAACCATACAGTCACATGAAACCAGCATATTGTAGTAAACAGTGGTAAAAATCTGTTTCTTTGAATAGTGGGTTATAGTATTTTAAATGAATATTAACCCAGCTCTGATTATGCTTTGGTTATAGGAAGCAGAAGCATTTTTATGACAGATTAAGTACGTTTAAAAAAAACAAAAAAACTGCTGGCTGTCTTGCATTTGATCTCAGAACTTCCATTTTCTAGAATAGTTTTAGTAGTTTTAGATGTGCCTCTAATGATCCCACTACTCATATGAACCCGTTTGGTTCAGGCAGAAATTGACACCTGGTCATTGGCTAGGAGTGAGAGCCTTTGTGGTCTCAGCGCATAATTTACTGCTACATACTTAAGGAGTACAGACAGAAACTCCTTAGGCAAACCAGGGTGTAACACAGAGGGTTTGGTCTCCCGAGGGATAAACTGTCTCTGACGTTTGTGTGTTTGGGTTGTGTTGTGTGCGCATGTCCACTTTCTCCTGTATTTTTCTCTTCCTCTTTTTACCACTTTCTCTCTTTCTCTCCCACTTCCTGCTTTCCTGTGGGACTGCACTGTGTCCAGGGTGCTGGACGAAGATTTCTACAAACAGCCCTTCTCTGAGCTCATTGGTTATGTGTATGTTGCTAAAACTAACGCCCTTTCCGCTCACACACTGTTAACATCACATTATTTAACACCCTTTTCCCCCTTTTAAAAATCTTTATCTTTGGTGACGCTTTTATGTTGGAGCATAAATTAACTTGTGTTTACTGAGTTAAGTACACAGCTACTTGTGTGACCACTACTTTGAATTCAGTGGTAAGAACTATGAGACAAAAGTCAGTTGGTACAATGTAAATACGTTTTACAGCCCGTTTCTTAGTACTTGAAATCAAAATAGTTACCTAGTAATTATCTGGTACTTACCCAATAAATACTATAATTAATGGGCTGTAAAATAGTGTTACAAAATTTATCATTCTTCCGTCTCATATCAGTGAAATTATGTTAGGTCTGTGTAGCTAGTAGCGTCCATTTTGTGCTGTAGAAACAGTGCATCCAGGGACAGTGTGTGGCTGTGACTGATGTAATGGTGGTGGAGCTGTATTTAATCGCCCGTCTGGGTGCATTTCGTCTCTTTGCCCCCCAATAATTAGCACATACAAGCACAGCTGCACTAGCTCCAGTTTAAATATTCCTGTTCTATATTTAAACGCATGGTTTTAATCAACGCCTATCTGAGACTTCACTTATAGCGGCCCGTTAATGGAGCACTGTAAATCACAGTATTGTCACAGTATCCGTATTAAACAGTGACTTGAGGGAGATGCCCCCATCTTGCTTATTATAGTGTTAAAGTTCTTCATCAAGATATTTCACATTCTGTTCCATATTGTCTCATCTTTTATGTATTTCTCCCCAGATAAGTCACCTTATACCTTTTTTGAATTCAATATGTATTGAAATCTATTTGTTCTTGTCAAACTACATGACTGCAATTAGATCAAATGTATTGTACACTCTGCTTCTTTTTCGATGACTTGAGTGTTAAACTGCAGTATTTTGAATGCAGGAATATAAAAATACTAAGCAGTTTCCGACTAGCATATGCAGTTGTGATTTGATCAATGTTGTGATTATAAGTAGACCTGTAGTTTGAAGCAACTGTTTCTCTGCTCAACCTGGATGAACTACTCAAGACCATTGCTTCCAGCTAACATTGTTACATATTGTTAATATTGTTAATATTGTTACAATGTTCAGTGAAGAACATTCAAATCACATGTGATCTTACACCTTAAATCAGCGCTACTCAACTCCTCATCCTGCGGGCCGCAGTGTCTGCAGGTATTTGCTCCGATTGTGCGCTACACTCTTTTGCGATTTCACTCTTGGCCTGGTTCAGATAATAAGCGAGTTGGTGAAATCAGGTGGTGTAGTGCACAGTAGGAGCAAATGCCTGCAGACACTGCGGCCTGCAGGATGAGGAGGTGAGCAGCACTGCCTTAAAGGGTTCATGCACTCCCTTGGTCATAGAATAGCACTGATCTGGAATCAGTTTTCCCTAGTTCTAAGACCATGTCCATTTGTGAGCCAAAGGGAAAAATGGCTCTCGATCACCTTTCCTCCTCTCAGAAATATGAATATGGGTCCCCCGTCGTTGAAATTGGAATGCACATCATCGTAACACTGGGTACAGTGTGTGCACCAACCGCTGAACAGATCCAGTTGCGGGGTTTAGGATACACAGTTGCTTCAAACGCCAGGAACGAGATCATGTAGAAAGCACAGTCTGTAGTGGAGAAAAGCTTGTCGTTGGTTAATTAGCATTAATTAGACATCTGCTTCCTGCTTAGCCTTGCCCGCAGTGATACTGCCCTCACCTGTAATTGAGCTCGTTTAAGCCCCTCCCATGCCAGAACAGCACTTTATTTGCCAAATAAATGGCTCATTCCAATCGCTTGTTTTTCTCCTATTTTTTTTATTTTACTTGCTCCTGACCCGGAAATCGATCGAGCCATCTTTAACCCCTTAAATGTTCCCTCTAGGAGCTAAAAGTAGAAGTTAGGAAATCCCAAAAGGAAATCGTTTGAGCAAGAAAACCTCAGCGGAAGTATTTTATCAGAATGCCTGGCGTATAAATGATCGACCTGTCGATCCGCCTCTCCCCATATTCCTCGCGTCTGCCTCGTCTGTATCTGAACTGACATTTGAAATTTCCATTCAATTTGCCGAATTCACGTTTTTCTCGATTTCCCCGTCTTCATTTATTTTTCTTGACGCTTTTACTGCCCTCGCCCGATGGGCGGAGCCAGGAGTAGAAAAGGAGAAAGAAAAAGAAAAGAGTAGGGGAAAATAAGCCATTGGAATGAGCCCAAAGCCATAGCTGCAGACTAAGCCCTGTAGAAGCTTCCAGAACTGACCTGGGTTGGGTTGTAGGAGAAGGGCATGCCTGGCTTGTGTCATCTGCATAAAAGCTCATTTATTTTTCATTCCCTTCCTCTGGATCTGACCTCTGATCTATTTCTCCTTTTGTTTTGTCTTCTCCTTCGCACCCCTAAGCACACACATTAACCATCCTTGCTACCGCCTAGACCAGTTAAGTACAAACAAAAAAATAAAGTGAAAGAAATGTAACATATATTCATAACTGCCAAATTAAGGCGTGTTTCCCCCCCCCCCCCCACTTATGTTATTTTTTGTTTCCTTTTCCTGTCCACTGCCTAGTTAGGAGCTGGGTGTTCTCTTTGTGGTGGTGCTGTGTTGGTCCCGCGAGTCCTGTGCGTTTCTGTACTTCCTGTGACGTTGGATCTCCATTGGCTTCTCATTCCCATCGCTGTGTGTGTGTTGTAGTTTTAGAGCGCTCCTTTTTCTGTCTCAGAGAGAGGGCAGGGCAGGGTACGTTGGGACCAGATCTGGGTCTGTTACGTAATTGTTTTGGATTCAAATGCTTTTCTGTCCTCGACTGATCTTGCCTGGTAATTGAGGCAGCCAAGAGGACAAGAAGGTGGGGTTTGCACTTTGAGAGTATTTCATTCTGATACACCAGACAAGCTCAGTAAAGCATAGAAAAGTATTTGAATGCAAAGCGATCATGTAATTGACCCAGTTCTGATTGGGACAGGACAGGTTGGTAACACAGTTTGGTTTGTGCTGAGGTGTCTTTTTCGGTCTGTAGTTCAGACTGTTTAATTCGTTTAATTTTCATTGTCCTGTTGTCAGGGCATCCTCCTTTGACCTGTTGCGGTCAGCCCGTAAAAACCGGGAAAGCATTGTATCCGTCAACACCAAAGTTCACAACCTGTTCAGTCTATTGCGAACTTGTCATGGTGCTTTTGAACAACCAAACGGATATTTTACCTTTTGGACTGTGGTGTTCCCCACACTGTAACCACAGTGCACAGCATGGCGAGCTTGGCATCTAAAGGCCCTTTTTTGGTTGCTTAAAAAAATTTACTTGCCATGAAGTTAATAGAATATTCAGTACATTGTTTTGGAGAGGGCAGGGGGGATTTGAAAGAATATTCTATGCAAGTGCAGAGCAAGTTTTCAATCAGTTCTCTGACAAGAACTGAGTTTTTAACAAACCAAGCTGCTTCACGAACAGCAAGTCAGACCAGTACGACTCGGCTGTTTCTGTAGCTCTGAGAAGATTTAGGCAAGCCTGTTCAGAGGGTGGGCGCATGCTTTATGGAATATTCTGGAATTATCATTTTTGTGTTTTGATGTGGGTCACAACTGGGAATTCTGTATAGATGTGGGCATCCGTTCCTGGGGTTTGATTGGACTCCTCTCTCCGCTCCCCCCAAAGCAAACAGTTAAAAGTTAGCACTCAAAACCTCACTTGCATATTAAAATGTAATAGCAGGTACTGCTAGCCGCTTGGCGCAGACCCAGAAGCACAATGCAGTCTTACCCGGATTGTGCAGAAAACATTTAATCTCAGCTAAACTGCAATTTTTAATCAGGCTGTTCTAAATTGATTACTGAGCTTTGAAGCCAGGAGTCTGGCTTCAGTGAGCGATGGAGGGGGTGGAGCTGGGTGTGTAAAGGGGGTGGAGACGGTCCCCCAGGGACCGGGGGCCCGGGCCCTCTCTGACGGCGTCTGCCTGTCCCTCCAGAGCGGCGGAGGAGGCCATGGTGTCGGAGCTGGATGAGGGAAACCCCGGGACGGAGTGGGAGCGCGTGGCGCGACTCTGCGACTTCAACCCCAAGTCCAGCAAGCAGGCCAAGGACGTGTCCCGCATGAGATCTGTGCTCATCTCTCTCAAACAGTCCCCCCTGGTGCGCTGAGCCCGCCCCTCGGACCAGGCCCCGCCCATTCCCTGCACAGCCCTGCCTCTTCCCTGACTAGGCCCAGCCCACTCCCAAACATGCCCCGCCTACCCCATGAACAGGCCCTACCTCCTGCCTGCGCAGCCCCACCTATGTCCTGACCAGGCCCCGCCCCCTACATGCACAGCCCTACATGCAGCCCCACCCATGCCCTGACCAGGCCCCGCCTCCTCCCTGCACAGCCCCACCCATGCCCTGACCAGGCCCCGCCCACCCTGGAAACACTACAGCTGCTAGTTAATGCAATATCTTAACCAGCTCAGAAATGTGTGGCTGCTCCTTTGTTGGACCAGATCCCCCTCCATATTTTAAAGAGAGAAGGATTGAGTGTGGCTTTTTTGTTTTGTTTGTCTTCTATTCTTTTAAGGACCAAACTGAATAAATAGTGTGTTTTTTCCATTAGACTTGTGGAATTGTGACATTTTACAATCTATGCATTTTTCCCCTACTGAACATCCCAGGGCTAATAGTACACACGTGTGACAGGTTTGTGAAGCGTGTCTGTACAGATCATGTATGTACTCTGTGTGTGTGTGTGTGTGTGTGTGTGTGTGTGTGTGTATCTGTGTGCACACACGTGAAATAAGAGCTGAAATCCAGTGGTTATCCTGATCAGAACTCCCTTGTTGCTTCTAGTTTTTTCTGTCACATCGTTAATCTGAATTTCATCAAGAATAAAGAATTATGAAGCCCAGTTCGGTCTGATCATAGTTTGTGAACGAGCCCCTTGTTTACATGTATTAATTCGGCAGACAGTTTTATCCAAAGAAACCTACAATGAATGCATGGCAAAGGTCAGTGGAACGGCTACAGAACCCAGGTCAGATGAGGTAAGCGCTATCCATAGCCCTGAACTCCAGGTCTAGTTCGTATGGTGATCATAAGCCAAGTACATTTATGGAGGTGAGGCATGACAAGAGATATGGTGGGGTGGCTCTTTAAAGGCTGCTGATCAAATGAGCTTTCTAGGTGTTCTATACAAGATGGATTTCAACAAAGATTAAGTTAGAATAATGTAGCTGTTCAATCTACTATCCACTCACAAACAAATAACAAAAAAAGTAATAAAACAAGAAATGCAGCCAGTTTAAATCATGAAAAAAGTATTGCTCTCCTACCGTAGGGGTACCACAGCATGGATTCTCTCAAATTCACGAGGACACTAATTTAAAACCTTTTTATTTGTGAACTTTCCTTTCAAAAATGCACCTAGTAGTGTTATGAGAGTAACTAGTACACATACTGTACATACCTTAATTGAGACAGACACTTCTTCCATTACATTCATCTTCAAACTTGCTTTGTTTTTCGGATAATGCTGACAGAGGTACTAAACTCAAGTCAACTGTCTTTAGTTATCTGATGGATAATTTGACCCATGAAATTCAGTTCAACCGCTTTAGAATCGGGACATTTTTAGAGCACCGCTGTTGGTGGAACAGAGTTGAAATGAGTACTGCACTTTATAAGCACAGCTGGCATATAAAAGCTGACTGACTGAACCATCTTGAGTCTAAAACTTCTTGTTGCAAGGTAACAGGAAAGAACATCAGAAATCAAAAGGGGATTACTCCATCATAGCAATGATCAAAAGATACAATTATACATGCATGCAAACATACAGACGGCAGGTAATGGGTAAAGAAAATATTTTAAAAAGGCAAAAACAAGAATGTTTAACGTTAAAATGGCACGATGCAAAACTGTCACATGCAGAAATCCCAATTCCTCCAGTTTAACATAGAGTCAAAACAAAAAATGATGCAGCGATTGTCCTGGGGTTCTGTGAACATGGAAAACCCAAGAGAATGATCTGCAGGGCCTACACCAAGCATTAAAAACACCCTGTAAAGTCCTTTACAATAAACCGTAAGTCCGTACAATAAACCTCACTAAACACGTACCTCAATTCCCCCCCCCCTCATTCCTATTCCAGAGAAATCCAAAAGCCAGGTCAATCTGTTATAGCCTGTGGTGAATATTAGGATAAAATATTTAGTTTACATGCCGTATATACTAAATTAAGTGAACTCAAAGATTTACTAGTAGTGTAACCCTTAAATCAATCAATGACAAACTAAGTCCACCTGATTATTCACATTTATGGAATGCAAAGACAGTTTATGATCTGTCATATTTATAAAAAGCACTCTCCTTCCAGTGATAAAAGGAATCCCAAGGGTCTGTGAGTCAGCTTGTACTGTAAGATTCTGAGTGGGTGTAGAAATGTTTACGTACACACACACACACACACACGTTACGACACTTCTCCAGTGTGCGAGTGTGGGTATTACCCCACTGACACTACAGCCCCTCCCTCCCAGGGTGAGGACCACGTTTCCATAGCAGCAGGGGTGCACAACTCCGGTCCTGCAGGGGCTGATCTGTGTGCTTGTTTTTGTTCCAACCAGTAACCTTAGTTTTAGTTTTCTGACACTATAAACTACGCTGGTTCACTCCTGTACTTGAGGATATTACACAGTAATATCTTCAGGATAAACGATTGAGCTAATTTAGTAATTAGGTTTGCACGAAGTCCCGAAACGGACTAGCCTGCAGACCCTGCAGCGGCCCACACGCACTCACTGATAGTCGTCTGAGAAAATTCAGGCCATATTATTGAAGTTATTGTCACCTCACTGTTACACAGACGAGCTCTGGTGAATAAAGGTAAAGTACGGGGGACCACAACTCGGATGAATGTTTGTAGCTTCTTGATCCATTGTTAGTGTACAAATTCTGGTACAGAGACAAACAGTAAAGCACACACCAAAGAGCTCCACAGTGGAGAAATGCAGAGGCTAACACCGCACTGAAAATAAAAGCACTTTAAACAAGCTGTGAAACCCCAATGAAAATTAAATAATTAAGTCGTCTCAACATAAAAAATGGAATAAATTAATTAAAAGAAAACTGAATGCCTGAACACATTACCGTTGAAATGGTTCAAGGCAATCGGTTTTAAAATAAACCGAAGTGGGTTTTACATCGAACATAAGACTGGACTTTTGTGCATTTGGTCAGATGCGTTTCAGACATGACATAACAAACCACAATGTATCACCGTACCATGGGTCAGCTGCTTTTACATTGATAAAAGTATACATTAATGTACACAGCATATACAGACTGATATACAGACCATACCATATTATACAATAGGAACCTAAACCATAGTCTAAATAAATAAATTATTTGGACACTTCTTTTTGGATTCCCAAAAACTGGGCACTATGTCACATTGTCACATATCTGTACACTCAAAACCCAGCTTGTCTGTCAGTCAGAACATGCAGCTGCACCATGTCAAATCAAAATGTAAAAAATTAAATTGATTATAATGTTTAATTTAAAAAACTATAAGCAGCAATTAAACAAATATTTTTCCAAACCAAATTCCCATGGTCCCAGAGAGGAGATATTAAATGTGTTTTACACACATACACACACACACACACACACACACACTGGATATTTCTATTTACAAGAACATAATGCACCATATATATATATTAAAAAAATGTTCCTGTGAAGTGTGTGTGTGTCTGTCTGTCTGTCAATTAAAAGCAAGAATAATCCACAAACACAAGTTCAGCAATAACTCAAATTCACCAAACTGAGATTGTGAAGTGTTGCTGTAAAATAAGCTTAGGACAAGTGTTGAATATGGGCCTGTGTCTCTAAAAAGCTCTTTAAATAATTTCAATTTTTTGCCAGAAAATCCCACTGAGGGAACCTGGTCAAAGTCACATAAAACTGAGTTGAGCAGAAGTGTCTACGAGCGTGTATGCATGCGCTACCCCTTTGTGCATCGCAAGAACAAGTTTGCGAAGTTTGCTCTAAAGGGGCCAAGATGGGGGCTGTAGCTGAAGAAAAATCATGCCAACGACATGGCCTTCTTCACCGAGAGAGAGCTCCTTATCCAATCACATCGCTCCGTGCGTCCAGTCCCAGGGCCGTGATTGGTCAGGTTTGGCAGGCAGGGCCGTGGTTGGCTCTAGTATGTCCGGCGGGTGGTGTAATCCAGCACCATGCTGGCAGCGCCCAGGAGAGCAGGCTCTTCTAGGTCAGACGTCACCACCTGTATCCCCTGGGTGGAGCTTAGGGCGCGCTGGCCAATCACCTGC